>NC_080381.1:93082775-93682775 GCF_014773155.1 Arachis stenosperma | reverse complement strand
AGGATTGACGCATTCATCGCGATCAAACTAGGAATAAAATGCTCATTCCTATCTGAACAAGACTCTTTAAATACTATAATCAATTAATTAATTTAAACAAAATCCATTTAACTACTTATGTCTCAATAAATCCAATAATTACGCCCACCACAACACGTTTTTCCATTAATTACCGCTTTTCTCTCCTTTAATTTTACCTTCCCAAAAAAGTTTTTTTCTTTTTTCAAATTTGAAAGAATTAAACACAGAAACTCTTCACTTCCAACAAGAAAAAAAAACTCCATTTTTCTCCACCGTTCTCTTTGGCAAATCCTTCGTCGTCAAAAAGCAAAGGGAAACAAATCACCACTAATACTTTTGTACAACCTGATCTGAAAAATCTCTCCTGAGCTACGGATATTGTTGTTGAGGATCCAGCCCATACAACAAATGACAAGAAAATTCTTTTCCCTTTTTCTGTTGAGGACGATATGCACTATTTTTGAAAATTTTTAGAAAAAAGACTCAAAGAATTCGAAAATTCAACAAGAATAGAAAAGATTTTTTTGAAATTTTTTTTATTTTTCAAAAAAAAGAAGAAAATAAAAGAAGCTAAAAAATTAAAGACAATACCTAATCTAAGCAACAAGATAATCTATCAGTTGTCCAAACTCGAACAATTCCCGGCAACGGCGCCAAAAACTTGGTGCACAAATCCCCACAGTTCGTACAACTGTACCAGCAAGTGCATTGGGTGCTCCAAGTAATACCTGAGCGAGTCAGGGTCGATCCCACGAGGATTGTGGTTTGAAGTAAGCTATGGTTATCTTGTAGATCTTAGTCAGGCGGATAGAAAGGTAAGTAGTTTGATTAATTGGATAAAAGAAAATAAAGAGATCTAAACTAGGTTGACCTGCTTGCAATGATAAGTAGATGGTCAAGGCTTGGAGATGCTATATTCTTCTGGATTCATCCGGTCTTACTATCTTCTTCAATTGTGAATGATTTCTTCTATGGCAGATTGTATGTGATTGACGTTGGTTTAGAGGTCGCCAATGCTCCTTCAGATCTGAACCCCAGTGTTAGTGTGGATCCATTCTGATTGAGGGTGAAGCTCCTACAGTCCATTCTCCTTCGTGATCCTACTCAAAATGCCACAGACAAGGTCGAATCTTCTGAATCAGAGAATGTTGCGCCTTTGGGTTCTTTCCTCTATCACAAAGCCCCTAATCTCCCCACACCTCGGCTGAACTGGTGTCTCGAAAAGTCCCCAACAAAGTCGTGGATTAGCCATCTAAGAGATGTATAATCAAGCTGGTGGTTCGATGCTTTCCAGTCACGTATTCACATGAACCCAAGAAGAATGCGGGTGGTTGTCAAGCACGCGTTCTTAGTATGAAGAATGAAGATGATTGTCACGGGTCATCCCATTCATCAAGTTGAAGAACGAAGATACATCTTAGAATTGAATCAAATACGGATTAAAGAGAAACAGTAATACTTTTATTAATCCATAAAACTCAGCAGGGCTCCTCCCTTCAACCTAGGAGGTTTTGAAACTCATATTGATAGAAAATACAAGTATAAACGAAAATATAGTGGAAAGTTCTGAATAATGTGAAATATCTTTTAAATACCAAATTAATGACTAAGGATTACATAAGAAGGGTAAAACAGCCTTTTAGTGCTAAAATCCACTTCTGAGGCCCACTTGGTGATTGTTTGAGCTGAGTTTGATGAGATCCATGAGCTAGGAGACTCCTTAGGCATTGAACGCCTGCTAGGGGGTCCTCTTTGGGCGTTTGGATGCTGGCTACCCCTTGTGGGCGCTGGACGCTTGGACTGGGGCAGATGGTTGGCGTTGGACGTCAGTTTTGGGCTTTCTATTCTGAAGCAAAGTATGAACTATTATATATTTCTGGAAAGCTCTGAATGTTAGATTTCCATAGTCATTGAGAACGCTCCATTAGGACTTCTGTAGCTCCAGAAAAGCTCTTTCGAGTGCAAGGAGGTCAGATCCAAACAGCATCTGCAGCACTTTCTCTGTCTCTGAAACAGACTTTTGCTCCAGCTCCTCAATTTCAGCCAGAAAATACCTAAAATTGCATAGAAACACACAAAATCATAGTAGAATCCAAAAATGTGAATTTAACACTAAAACCTATGAAAACTTAATAAAACTTAAACAAAACATACTAGAAACTATATGAATATGATGCCAAAAAGCGTATAAAATATCCGCTCATCACTAGCCATGTGCTAAATGATGTGCAAAAGAATTACACAACTACAGAAAAAGAATTTCTGGCTGTACTTTATGCTTTTGATAAGTTTAGGTCCTATTTAATTAGTTCTAAGGTTATTGTTTTTACTGACCATGCTACTCTTAAGTTCCTTTTAAACAAGCAGGATTCTAAGGTAAGATTAATCAGGTGGGTGCTCCTTCTTCAGGAGTTTGATATTGAGTTTAGAGACAGGAAAGGGTTAGAAAATCAAGTTGCTGACCATCATTCCAAGATTGAGCCTGAATAAGGGAATCAAGAACCCACAGCTGTGATTGAGACCTTCTCGGTTGAGCAGCTCTTTATGATTCAGAGGGCTCCGTAGTTTGCAGATATTGCAAACTACAATGCCATGAGGTCCATCCCTAAGGAGTACACTAAAAAACAAGTTAAAAAGCTTTTAAATGATGCAAAGTACTACTTGTGGTAAGAACATTGTCTTTTTAAGAGATGCTCAGATGGTATAATTTGACGTTGTGTCTCAGATGAGGAATCACAGTAGATTCTCTAGCATTGTGATGGTTCCGAGTACGGAGGCCACTTTGGTAGTCAAAGCACGGCTACTAAGGTCCTTTAGAACGATTTTTATTAGTTGACTCTCTTTAAAGACTCTCAGAAATTTGTGAGGAACTGTGACAAGTGCCAGAGGGCGGGAAACCTTCCCCAAAATCATGAGATGCCACAGCAAGGAATTGTAAAGATTAGGTTATTTGATGTGTGTGGGGTATTGATTTCATGGGTCCTTTTCCACCATCATACTCAAATAATTACATCTTAGTGGCAGTGGATTATATGTCCAAGTGGGTGAAAGTAGTGGCTTTACCCACTAATGACGCCAAAGTGGTGATGAGCTTTCTTCAGAGATATATCTTCAGCCAGTTTGGTGTCCCAAGAACACTCATTAGTGATGGAAGAAGCCATTTCTACAACAGACAGTTGGACTCACTTTTGCTGAGATATGGAGTCCATCTTGGGATGGCAACTCTTTATCACCCTCAGATAAGTGGATATGTTGAGGTCTTAAAGAGAAAACTCAAGAGGATTCTAGAGAAGACTCTCAGTACTTCAAGAAAGGATTGGGCTAGGAAGCTTGATGATGCTCTCTGAGCATCCCGGATAACCTTCAAGACTCCTATTGGATGTCCCCCTATTAGTTGGTCTATGGTAAGGCCTGTCACTTGCTAGTTGAGTTGGAGCAAGGTGCACGAAATTGTGATCATTGATAAACCCCATTTGTAGGATTTATCTTATGCTTCATTTAAGGAATTTTATGACCTTTTACCCACATTTATTCAATGAAATAGCATGGTTTTGTATATTCTCCTTTAATTGTGCTTAAGAGTGAAAACATGCTTTTTAGGTCTTAAAATAAATAAATTTAATTCACCTTGATTCCATTAGATGTCTTGATATGTTTGTTAAGTAATTTAAGGTTTAGGAGGCAAAGATTGGATCAAGGGAATGAAGAAAGAAAGCATGAAAAGTTGGAGAACTCATGAAGAAATGAAAGAACCGGAAAGCTGACAAGCCGACCTCTTCACACTTAAACGACCATAACTTGAGCTACAGAGATCCAAATGATACGGTTCCAGTTGGGTTAGAAAGCTAACATCCGGGGCTTCGAAACGATATAAGATTTGCCATAGTTGCTACACGTATGGTGGCACGCACGCGCATAGTATGCGCACGCGCCATTGCTGCCACCTGGTTCACTTAAAGCACAACGTGGCCAGCGATTTTAGAAGCCTTGTGGGCCCAATCCAACTCATTTCTGATGCTATTTAAGCCAAGTATTGAAGAGAGAATCAACATACTTTACATACTTTTAATCATTAGCTTAGTTTAGTAGTTAGAAGTAGTTTCTAGAGAGAGAAGCTCTCACTTCTCTCTAGGATTAGGATTAGGATTAGGTTTAGCTCTTAGATCTAGGTTTTAATCTTTGCTTTCTTCTACTTCTACCTTTCAATTCTTTGTTGTTACATTCATCTCTCTTCCATTCTTTTGTGGCAATTTCCTTTATGTTGTTCTTGTGTTTTGTTGTAGATCTATTTTTGTTTCTTCTACTCTTTTTCAATTCAATCAAGGTAATTCATAATAAATGTGTTTGTTTCAATTGTTATTGTTAATTCATTGCAATAAATGTTGTTAGATTCTATTCATGTTGTCAATTTGCTTTGCTTTTCTTTTGTGCCTTCCAAGTGTTTGATGAAATGCTTGGTTGGATTTTAGTATAGATTTTGTTCCTCTTGGCTTTGGTAGAGTGATTAGTGACTCTTGAGTTATCTAATTCCTTTGTTGATTGATAATTAGAGATTGCTAATTGATTTGAATGCCTCTAAAGCTAGTCATTCCTTTAGAAGTTGATTAGGACTTGAGGAATTAAATTGATTCATCCACTTGACTTTCCTCCATAGTTAGAGGTTAACTAAGTGGGAGCAATGGACAATTTGTTATCACAATTGAAGAGGATAACTAGGATAGGACTTCTAGTTCTCATATCTTGCCAAGAGTTTTATTAGTTGTTAGTTTATTTTCTTTGCCATTTATATTTCTTGTCTAAAATCTCAAAAACCAAAACAACTCACAACCAATAACAAGACACTTTATTGTAAATCCTAGGGAGAACGACCCGAGGTTTAAATACTTCGGTTTATAGATTTTAGGGGTTTGTACTTGTGACAAACAAATTTTTGTATGAGAGGATTATTGTTGGTTTAGAGACTATACTTCAACGAGATTTCACTTGTGAAATTCTAAACCGTCAAAAATCCAATCATCAAAATGGCGCCGTTGCCGGGGATTTGCAATGGTGTTATGTTATTGGTTATTGTACATATGTGAATATTGTAAATAGCTTGTCTTTTGCTTGTTTACTAGATTTTGTTAGTTTTATTTTGTCTTTCCATAATGAATTCTCCCTATGGCTATGAGTTTGGTTCTAGTTTTGTTGTAGAAAATGTGCACCTCAATGATGACACTCATTATGGATGAAACCAACAAAGATGGGAGGAACCTCAAGGAATTGATCACTCCTATTGGCAACAACCTCCAGATACTTATAGGTATAATTTCCATCCTAATGCATGCCAATTTAACGGCTATGATGATTCTTTTTGTGACACTCAACAACCACCATCATATGCCTATGAATCCTATCCTCAACATGAACCTCAACCATTCTCACAAGCCTTTCATTATCAAACACCGCCCTATGATCCATATCCATCATATGACCAAACCCCCATACCATACTCTTATGACCATTATGAGCAAGAACCCTTAGAACCACCACAACCCTATCAAGATTATCCCCAAGAACCACCTCAATACACACAATCTCCACAACCTTACCAAGAAGAACCACCTTCCTATTATGAACCCTCTCTCCAAAATGATGAACCTTCCTACCCACCACAAGCCCCAATAGACGATTCTCTCACTTTGTTACTTCAAGGACAAGAGGCCATGAAGCGGGATACACTTGAGTTTGTGACCAACTTGACCAAGGTAGTGTCTACCTTAGCCTACCAATGCTTGAACACTCAAGGTGCTTCCGTAGCCCCATGTGAAAAGTCAAAAGAAGAATAAAGCATGAAGGAGAAAGTGGAAAATCTGGTGGAGAAGGAGGAGTCGAATTTTGTGTTGGAACAATTGGAGGAGCCTGTGATCATTGAAGAAAAGGAAGATGTGGTTGAAGATTTAGGAGATGTTGAAAGTCCATGGGAATGTAGCATCATGGAGCACTCTTCCAAGAAGCTTGAAATTGATGTTGAGGAGGGTGCGCAACCTCCAAGGCATATCATCGTTGGAGACTTGGAAGAGGCTTATCAAAAGATGGATTCAATCATGGATGAATTTCTCTCTACAATAGAATCCTCTCCCATTGGACATGGAGTTGAAATTATAGAAGAGTGTGCACAACCTCCCATACCCTTGGTGAGCATCGAGAAAGAGAGCTACCAAGAGGAAAAAGTTGGCATGGTGTATATTGAAATTGAAGAATATGAAGAGGTTGATCAAGAGATGAATTTACTCATCAATGAATTCCTCTCAAAAATTGAATCACCTCCCATTGGGCAAGATAAAATTCTTGAAGACAACACCAGGCCAAGTAAAAGGAAAGAGGTGGACATACACAAAGAACAGTACAAGGAAGTAGACCTTGCATTGTCTAAGTGTGGGGAGGTCTCCCTTCCCAAGTCACTATCCAACACAACATTCAAGTGGGTAAAATTCTTTTCCCTAAGCTTTACTTTCTCACTTGAATATGGTTTAATTGAAAATGATGGTCAACTTAGAGCTCTTTGTGGAGTTAAGAGTAGGAAAGAATTGTATAGTGGTTGGAAACGTCATTTTAAGCTCATGAGCAATGGTTGTTTGGAAGCTTCTTTGAGAATTCCAAGGCCATACCACCCGGATGGAATAATGACGATCAATCTAAGGACGGGTGTCAAAACAAAGTGTGGGATCCCGGATCGCACAATGAAAATCAAATTTGGGAGCTCATGGTTTGTGGAGAACTCCATCAAAGCTTGAAGATATTGAAATTGAAGAATGGAGCTTATTGGAGATTCAAGCATTGGTGGGAGTTCCAAGATGAATACAAGCACAAGCCACCTTGATAAGAAACTCCCCATAAGTCCAACTTAAGGACAATAAATAAAAGTGCTAGGTGGGAGACACCCCACCATGGTAAACTCTTTCCATACTCTTTTAGTTTGTTAATAAGTGAATTGAGTTGCCATTGTAGGTAGATTCTCATTTTCATTTTTATCTTTTTTAAATATTGGTAGAATTAGTTTAATTTCTTATTTTTGTTGTTTTATTGAGTTTAGTTAGTAGTATAGTATGTTGAATAAGGTTTTAGGGTGTTTTGGTATCTGTTTGGAGGATTGAAAGGCTTGGATTGGTGTAAGAACTTAGAAAAATATTTTTTGAAAAACAGAACACCATCCACGCGTGCGCGCACCTAACGCGTACGCGCACCTGAGCATTATTTTTTTTGACCATCCACGCGGACGCGCACTGTACGCGTACGCGTGGATGCAAAAAAATTCGACCCCAGCCAAAAACTCGAGAGTCAGGCCTGCACTGTGCGAACATTGGGCCTAGGGCACAAGTCTATGCACGCGTGCGCGCACTTGGCGCGTACGCGCACATGATCTTAAATTCGCAATGCACGCGCACGAACACTGTGCGCGCGCGCGTCGATTGCACAATCTGCACCCCCGGTACTTTTACCCGAGAGTTGTGCCAGACTTGGGCCGACATTATGCCTCCGGCCTAACTCGATGCACGCGTGCGCGCACCTGGTGCGTACGCGTCCTTCAACCAATATGCCCATTGACGCGTAAACGTGCATGATTGGTGGACGAAATTGTGATCAATGTATTCCTTGATTTGACTTTTTGGTCTTGTATCTTTTACTCTTAGGGCACTGTTTATTTTCTTCACAACTCCGTTCAACTAACCAGCAAGTGTACTGGGTCGTCCAAGTAATAACCTTACGTGAGTAAGGGTCGAATCCACAGAGATTGTTGGTATGAAGCAAGCTATGGTCACCTTGCAAATCTCAGTTAGGCAGATTAAATCTGTTTATGGTGAGTTCGAATATTAATAATAAAATAAATAATAAAAAGGGATAGAAATACTTATGCAGATTCATTGGTAGGAATTTCAGATAAGCGGAATGGAGGTGCTGTAGAGCTCTAGGACGCCTGCTCTCCTATTCCTTCTACCCAATCCTTCTTACTCCTCTCCATGGCAAGCTTTGTATAGGGTTCACTATCAGCTGTGGCTACTTTCATTCCTCTCGGGGAAATAACCTGCACGGCTGTCACTCGCACAGCTAACCAGTCTGGAGGCATCACCCATGGTTGATAGCTACATCCCATCCTCGCAGTGAAAGCTAATGCACGCACTCTGTCACAGTGCGGCCAATCACCGGTTGGTTCCCGCTCCTACTGGAATAGAATCCCTCTTTTGCGTTTGTCACTAACGCCCAGCAGGTTAAAGTTTGAAGCACGTCACAGTCATTCATGAACGGAATCCTACTCGGAATACCACAGACAAGGTGAGACTTTCCGGATTCCCAGGATCCTACTCGGAACACCACAGACAAGGTTGGACTTTCCGGATCCAGATGAATGCCGCCATCTATCTAACTTATACCACGAAGATTCTGTTGGGGAATCTAAGAGATACACATTCAAGCTTGTGTTGCATGTAGAACGTAAGTGGTTGTCAATCACGCGCGTTCATGAGTGAGAATGATGGTGAGGGTTATCTAACTCATCATCACTCATCATGTTCTTGAGTACGAATGAATATCTTGGAATATGGATAAAGTGGAGTATTGAATAAAAGAAAATAGAACTTCATTAATCTCTGAGGTACAGCAGAGCTCCACACCCTTGATCTATGGTGTGCAGAAACTCCACCGTTGAAAATACATAAGTGAAAGAAGGTCAGGCATGGCCGAATGGCCAGCCCCCTTAAACGTGATCAATGATCTCCTAAGATGAAGAATAAAACAGGAACTGAGACCAAAGATGATTGATATATTAGTAAATCATCCTATTTATAATAAACTAGCTCCTAGGGTTTACATGAGTAAGTAATTGATGCATAAATCCACTTCTGGGGCCCACTTGGTGTATGCTTGGGCTGAGCTTGATCTATCCACGAGCTGAGGCTTCTCTTGGAGTTGAATTTCGAGTTGTGATGTGCTTTGGGCGTTCAACTCCGGATTATGACGTTTTTCTGGCGTTTAACTCCAGAAAGGAGCGTGTACTTGGCGTTCAACGCCAGTTTGCGTCGTCATTCTTCGAATAAAGTATGGACTATTATATATTGCTGGAAAGCCCTGGATGTCTACTTTCCAACGCCGTTGAGAGCGCGCCATTTAGAGTTCTGTAGCTCCAGAAAATCCATTTCGAGTGCAGGGAGGTCAGAATCCAACAGCATCAGCAGTCCTTTTGTCAGCCTTTTTCAGAGTTTTGCTCAAATCCCTCAATTTCAGTCAGAATTTACCTGAAATCACAGAAAAACACACAAACTCATAGTAAAGTCCAGAAATGTGAATTTAACATAAAAACTAATGAAAACATCCCTAAAAGTAGCTCAAACTTACTAAAAACTATATAAAAACAATGCCAAAAAGCGTATAAATTATCCGCTCATCACAACACCAAACTTAAATTGTTGCTTGTCCCCAAGCAACTGAAAATCAAATAGGATAAAAAGAAGAGAATATACTATAAAGTCCAAAATATCAATGAATATTAATTTAATTACATGAGCGGGACTTGTAGCTTTTGCTTCTGAACAGTTTTGGCATCTCACTTTTTCCTTTGAAGTTCAGAGTGATTGGCATCTTTAGGAACTTAGAATTTCAGATAGTGTAATTGACTTTCCTAGTTAAGCATGTTGATTCTTGAACACAGCTACTTTTGAGTCTTGGCCGTGGCCCTAAGCACTTTGTCTTCCAGTATTACCACCGGATACACAAATGCCACAGACACATAACTGGGTGAACCTTTTCAGATTGTGACTCAGCTTTGCTAGAGTCCCCAGTTAGTGGTGTCCAGAGCTCTTAAGCACACTCTTTTGCCTTGGATCACGACTTTAACCACTCAGTCTCAAGCTTTTCACTTGGACCTTCATGACACAAGCACATGGTTAGGGACAGCTTGGTTTAGCCGCTTAGGCCTGGATTTAATTTCCTTGGGCCCTCCTATCCATTGATGCTCAAAGCCTTGGATCCTTTTTACCCTTGCCTTTTGGTTTTAAGGGCTATTGGCTTTTTCTACTGCTCCTTCTTTTTCTATATACTCTTTTTAGATCTCTACTCTTTTTTTTTTTTTTTTTTTTTTTTTTTCACTGCTTTTTCTTGCTTCAAGAATCAATTCCATGAATTTTTCAGATCATCAATAACATTTCTCTTTGTTCATCATTCTTTCAAGAACCAACAATTTTAACACTCATAAACAACAAGATCCAAAGACATATGCACTGTTCATTCATTCATTCAGAAAACAAAAGCATTGTCACCACATCAATATAATTAAACTAAATTCACTAATAATTTCGAAAATTATGCACTTCTTGTTCTTTTGAATTAAAACATTTTTCTTTTTAAGAGAGGTGAAGGACTAATGGATTTTATTCATAGCTTTAAGGCATGGTTACACACTAATGATCATGAAATAGAGACACAAAAACATAGATAAACATAGTATTAAAAACCGAAAACAGAAAGAGATAAAGAACAAGGAATGAATCCACCTTAGTGGCGTCTTCTTCTTGAAGGACCAATGATGTTCTTCAACTCTTCTATGTCCCTTCCTTGCCTTTGTTGCTCCTCCCTCATTGCTCTTTGATCTTCTCTTATTTCTTGGAGAATGATGGAGTGCTCATGATGTTCCACCCTTAGTTGTTCAACATTATGACTCAAATCCTCTAAGGAGGTGTTGAGTTGCTCCCAATAGTTGTTGGGAGGAAAGTGCATTCCTTGAGGCATTTGTTGATGATGCACTTCCTCTTGTTCTCCTTGAGGGCCGTGAGGAGCTTCCCTTGTTTGCTCCATCCTTTTCTTGGTGATGGGCTTGTCTTCTTCTATGGAGGCATCTCCATCTATGATAACTCCAGCTGAGTAACATAGATGGCATATAAGGTGGGGGAAGGCTAACCGTGCCATGTATGAAGGCTTGTCAGCTATTTTGTAGAGTTCATTGGAGATGACTTCATGAACCTCTACTTCTTCACCAATCATGATGCTATGAACCATGATGGCCCGATCCACAGTAACTTCAGATCGGTTGCTTGTAGGGATGATGGATCTTTGAATGAACTCCAACCATCCTCTAGCTACAGGCTTGAGGTCCAGTCTTCTTAGTTGGACTGGCTTGCCTTTGGAGTCAACTCTCCATTGGGCGCCTTCCACACAAATGTCCCTAAGGACTTGGTCCAACCTTTGATCAAAGTTGACCCTTCTAGTGTAGGGGTGTTCATCACCTTGCATCATAGGCAAATGAAACGCCAACCTCACATTCTCCGGACTGAAATCCAAGTATTTCCCCCTAACCATTGTGAGATAATTCTTTGGGCTTGGGTTCATACTTTGGTCATGGTTTCTAGTGATCCATGCATTGGCATAGAACTCTTGAACCATGAGAATTCCGACTTGTTGCATGGGGTTGGCTAAGACTTCCCAACCTCTTCTTTGAATTTCATGTCGGATCTCCGGATACTCATTTTTCTTGAGCTTGAAAGGGACCTCAGGGATCACTTTCTTCTTTGCCACAACATCATAGAAGTGGTCTTGATGGCTTTTGGAGATAAATCTCTCTTTCTCCCATGACTCGGAAGTGGAAGCTTTTGCTTTCCCTTTCCCTTTTCTTGAGGAAATTCCGGTCTTGGGTGCCATTGATGGTGAATGAAAATCAAAAAGCTTAGGCTTTTTACCACACCAAACTTAAAATTTGCTTGTCCCCAAGCAAAAAAGAAAAGAAGAGTAGAAGAAGAAGAAGAAAATATGGTAGAGAGGGAGAAGAGAGGGTTCGGCTATGTGGGAGAATGTGGGTTTGTGTTGTGTGAAAATGTAAAAGAAAAGAAGGGTATTTATAGGGAGGGGGAGGGTATAGGTTCGGCCATGTTGGGTGGGAAAGGGTGGGAAATTGAATTTGAAAGTAGTGGGGGTAGGTGGGGTGTATGGGGAAGAGGGGTTGATGTGAATGGTGAATGAGGTAATTGGGAAGAGGAATTGAGGTGATAGGTGAAGGTTTTTGGGAAGTGTGACATTGAGAATGAGATTTGGATTAGAAGAGTGTGATTAGGATTAAAAGAAAAGTGGTAGGTGGGGATCCTGTGGGGTCCACAGATCCTAAGGTGAGGATCCTGTGGGGTCCACAGATCCTGAGGTGAAAACAAATACCATTCCTTCACCATATAGGCATGTAACATGCCTTGATGCATCATTCTGGCGTTCAAACGCCCATTGATGCTAGTTCTGGGCGTTAAACGCCCATGTTATGCATGTTCCTGGCGTTGAACGCCAGTTTCATGCTTGTTTCTGGCGTTCAGCGCCAGATTGTCCTCTGTGTGCGCATCCTGGCGTTAAACGCCAGGTTGTTGCTTGTTTTGGGCGTTGAACGCCAGAAAGATGCTCTGTTCTGGCGTTGAACGCCAGAAAGATGCTCCTTCTGGGCGTTGAACGCCAGCCCGTGCGTCCCCAGGGTGAAAAATTTTTTTTTTCTTCTGTTTTTGACTCTGTTTTTAATTTTTTTGATTTTTTCGTGACTCCTTATGATCATGTACCTAATAAAACACAAAAATAACAAAGAAACAAAATAAAATTAGATGAATAAAATTGGGTTGCCTCCCAACAAGCGCTTCTTTAATGTCAATAGCTTGACAGTGGCTCTCATGGAGCCACATAGTGATCAGGTCAATTTAGTGTGTAGTGTTCCCAACACCAAACTTAGAGTTTGGATATGGGGTTTGAACACCAAACTTAGAGTTTGGTTGTGGCCTCACAACACCAAACTTAGAGTTTAACTGTGGAGGCTCTTCTTGACTCTGAACTGAGAGAAGCTCTTCATGCTTACTCTCTTTTGTCATAGAGGGATGGCCATGTGCTTGAAACACAAGGTAGTCCCCATTCAATTGAAGGACTAACTCACCTCTGTTGACATCTATCACAGCTCCTGCTGTAGCTAGGAAAGGTCTTCCTAGGATGATGCATTCATCATCTTCCTTCCTAGTATCTAGGATTATGAAATCAGTAGGGATGTAAAGGCCTTCAACCTTTACTAGCACGTCCTCTACTAATCCATAAGCTTGTCTTACTGACTTGTCTGCCAGTTGTAATGAGAACAAGGCAGGTTGTACCTCAATGATTCCCAGCTTCTCCATCACAGAGAGTGGCATAAGATTTATTCCTGACCCCAGATCACATAGAGCTTTTTCAAAGCTCATGGTGCTAATGGTGCAAGGTATTAAGAACTTGCCAGGATCTTGTTTCTTTTGAGGTAGAGTTTTCTGAATCCAAGTGTCTAGTTCACTAATGAGTAAGGGAGGTTTACTTTCCCAAGTCTCATTACCAAATAGTTTGGCATTCAGCTTCATGATAGCTCCTAAATATAGAGCAGCTTGCTCTCCAATCACATCTTCATCCTCTTCTGAGGATGAATAGTCTTCAGAGCTCATGAATGGCAGAAGGAGGTTTAATGGAATCTCTATGGTCTCTAGATGAGCCTCAGATTCCTCTGGATCCTTAATAGGAAACTCCTTCATGCTTGAAGGACGTCCCAGGAGGTCTTTCTCCTTAGGATTTTCGTCCTCCTCCTCCCTAGTGCATTCGGTCACTTTGATTAAATCAATGGCCTTGCACTCTCCTTTTGGATTCTCTTCTGTATTGCTTGGGAGAATACTGGGAGGAGTTTCAATAACTTTCTTACTCAGCTGGCCCACTTGTGCTTCCAGATTTCTAATGGAAGATCTGGTTTCATTCATGAAACTGAAAGTGGCCTTTGACAGATCAGAGACTATGTTGGCTAAATTAGAATTGTTTTGTTCAGAGTTCTCTGTCTGTTGCTGAGAAGATGATGGGTATGGCTTACTATTATTCAGCCTTGCACGTCCACCATTGTTAAAACCTTGATGGGGTTTTTGTTGATCCTTCCAGGAGAAATTCGGATGATTTCTCCATGATGAGTTATAGGTGTTTCCATAAGGTTCACCTAAGTAATTAACTTCTGCCATGGCAGGGTTTTCAGGATCATAAGCTTCTTCAGAAGCTACCTCTCTAGTACTATTGGATGCATGTTGCAATCCATTCAGATTCTGAGAGATCATGTTGACCTGTTGAGTCAACATTTTGTTCTGAGCCAATATGGCATTCAGAGCATCAATTTCAAGAACTCCTTTCTTCTGAGGTACCCCATTGTTCACGGAATTCCTTTCAGAGGTGTACATGAACTGGTTGTTTGCAACCATGTCAATGAGTTCTTGAGCCTCTTCAGGCGTTTTCTTCAGGTGAATAGATCCACCTGCAGAGTGGTCTAGTGACATTTTCGAAAACTCAGAGAGACCATAATAGAATATATCTAATATGGTCCATTCTGAAAACATGTCAGATGGACATCTCTTGGTCAGCTGCTTGTATCTTTCCCAAGCTTCATAGAGGGATTCACCATCTTTTTGTTTGAAGGTTTGAACATCCACTCTCAGCTTGCTCAGCTTTTGAGGAGGAAAGAATTTATCTAAGAATGCAGTGACAAGCTTATCCCATGAGTCCAGGCTATCCTTGGGTTGTGAATCCAACCATACTCTAGCTCTGTCTCTTACAGCAAAAGGGAAAAGCAAGAGTCTGTAGACTTCAGGATTAACTCCATTTGTCTTTACAGTGTCACAGATCTGCAAGAACTCAGTTAAAAACTGGTAAGGATCTTCAGATGGAAGTCCATAAAACTTGCAGTTTTGTTGCATTAATGCAACTAGTTGAGGCTTAAGCTCAAAGTTATTGGCTCCAATGGCAGGAATGGAGATGCTTCTTCCATCAAACTTGGATGTTGGCTTTGTGAAGTCACCAAGCATTCTCCTTGCATTATCATTATTGTTTTCGGCCATCTCTTCCTCTTGTTCGAAATTTTCTAAAAGGTTGCTTCTGGATTGTTGTAATTTAGCTTCTTTTAATTTTCTCTTCAGAGTCCTTTCAGGTTCTGGATCAACTTCAACAAGAGTGCCTTTGTCCCTGTTCCTGCTCATATGAAAGAAAAGGGAACACAAAAAAAGAAAGAAGGAATCCTCTATGTCACAGTATAGAGATTCCTTTATGTTAGTAGAAAAAGAAAGGGGTAGAAGAAGAGGAATAGATTCGGATTTTTGATGAAGAGGGGTGAAGAGAAGTGTTAGTAATTAAATAATTAAATAGAGGAAGAAAAGAGAAGAGAGAATTCGAAAACAATTTTTGAAAAGGAGTTAGTGATTTTCGAAAATTAGAGATAAAATAAAATTAAAATTAAAATTTAAAACAATTAATTAATTAAAAAGAATTTTTGAAAAAGGGAAGAAATATTTTCGAAAATAGAGGAGGAAAAAGTAGTTAGGTAGTTTTGAAAAAGATAAGAAACAAACAACAAGTTAGTTAGTTGATTGAAAAAGATTTGAAATCAAAATTGAAAAAGATAAGAAGATAGTAAGTTAGATAAGATATTTTAAAATCAAATTTTGAAAAAGATAAAATTTTAAAAAGAATAAGATAAAGAGATAAGATAAAAGTTTTAAGAAAAAGATATTTTTGAAAAAGATTTAATTTTTAACTAACAAGAAACTACAAGATAAGATTCTAGAACTTAAAGATTGACCCTTTCTTAACAAGAAAGTAACAAACTTCAAATTTTTGAACCAATCACATTACTTGTTAGTTTATTTTCGAAAATATCAAATAAAGATAAGAAAAAGATTTTGAAAATATTTTGAAAAAGATTTTTGAAATTTTCGAAAATAATAAAAAAAGGAAAAAGATATGATTTTTGAAAAAGATTTTGAAAAGATAAGATTTTTAGAATTGAAATTTTGACTTGACTTGTAAGAAACAACTAATTTAAAAAATTTTTTGACCAAGTCAACCCAAAATTTCGAAAATTGGAGGGAAATAAGGAAAAGATATTTTTTTGATTTTTGAATTTTTTATTATGAAAGAGAAAAACAACAAAAATACTCAATGCATGAAATTTTTAAATCAAAACCATGAATGCATGCAAGATTGCTATGAATGTCAAGATGAACACCAAGAACACTTTGAAGATCATGATGAACATCAAAAACATAATTTTGAAAAATTTTTGATGCAAAGAAAACATGCAAGACACCAAACTTAGAAATCTTTAATGTATGGAAAATATGAATGCAAAAATGCACAAGAAAAACAAGAAAAGACACAAAACAAGAAATCATCAAGATCAAACAAGAGGACTTATCAAGAACAACTTGAAGATCATGAAGAACACTATGAATGTATGAGATTTTCGAAAAATGCAAGAAAAATTTTAAAAGCATGCAATTGACACCAAACTTAAAAATTGACTCAAGACTCAAACAAGAAGCACAAAATTTTTTTGATTTTTATGATTTTCTAATTTTTTTTGTATTTTTATTAATTTTTTCGAAAATAATGTGAAGAAAAATGAAGAATAAAAGAAAAATTTTTGAAAAAGATTTTTGAAAAGAAAAGTACCTAATCTGAGCAACAAGATGAACCGTCAGTTGTCCATACTCGAACAATTCCCCGGCAACGGCGCCAAAAACTTGGTGGACGAAATTGTGATCAATGTATTCCTTGATTTGACTTTTTGGTCTTGTATCTTTTACTCTTAGGGCACTGTTTATTTTCTTCACAACTCCGTTCAACTAACCAGCAAGTGTACTGGGTCGTCCAAGTAATAACCTTACGTGAGTAAGGGTCGAATCCACAGAGATTGTTGGTATGAAGCAAGCTATGGTCACCTTGCAAATCTCAGTTAGGCAGATTAAATCTGTTTATGGTGAGTTCGAATATTAATAATAAAATAAATAATAAAAAGGGATAGAAATACTTATGCAGATTCATTGGTAGGAATTTCAGATAAGCGGAATGGAGGTGCTGTAGAGCTCTAGGACGCCTGCTCTCCTATTCCTTCTACCCAATCCTTCTTACTCCTCTCCATGGCAAGCTTTGTATAGGGGTTCACTATCAGCTGTGGCTACTTTCATTCCTCTCGGGGAAATAACCTGCACGGCTGTCACTCGCACAGCTAACCAGTCTGGAGGCATCACCCATGGTTGATAGCTACATCCCATCCTCGCAGTGAAAGCTAATGCACGCACTCTGTCACAGTGCGGCCAATCACCGGTTGGTTCCCGCTCCTACTGGAATAGAATCCCCTTTTGCGTTTGTCACTAACGCCCAGCAGGTTAAAGTTTGAAGCACGTCACAGTCATTCATGAACGGAATCCTACTCGGAATACCACAGACAAGGTGAGACTTTCCGGATTCCCAGGATCCTACTCGGAACACCACAGACAAGGTTGGACTTTCCGGATCCAGATGAATGCCGCCATCTATCTAACTTATACCACGAAGATTCTGTTGGGGAATCTAAGAGATACACATTCAAGCTTGTGTTGCATGTAGAACGTAAGTGGTTGTCAATCACGCGCGTTCATGAGTGAGAATGATGGTGAGGGTTATCTAACTCATCATCACTCATCATGTTCTTGAGTACGAATGAATATCTTGGAATATGGATAAAGTGGAGTATTGAATAAAAGAAAATAGAACTTCATTAATCTCTGAGGTACAGCAGAGCTCCACACCCTTGATCTATGGTGTGCAGAAACTCCACCGTTGAAAATACATAAGTGAAAGAAGGTCAGGCATGGCCGAATGGCCAGCCCCCTTAAACGTGATCAATGATCTCCTAAGATGAAGAATAAAACAGAACTGAGACCAAAGATGATTGATATATTAGTAAATCATCCTATTTATAATAAACTAGCTCCTAGGGTTTACATGAGTAAGTAATTGATGCATAAATCCACTTCTGGGGCCCACTTGGTGTATGCTTGGGCTGAGCTTGATCTATCCACGAGCTGAGGCTTCTCTTGGAGTTGAATTTCGAGTTGTGATGTGCTTTGGGCGTTCAACTCCGGATTATGACGTTTTTCTGGCGTTTAACTCCAGAAAGGAGCGTGTACTTGGCGTTCAACGCCAGTTTGCGTCGTCATTCTTCGAATAAAGTATGGACTATTATATATTGCTGGAAAGCCCTGGATGTCTACTTTCCAACGCCGTTGAGAGCGCGCCATTTAGAGTTCTGTAGCTCCAGAAAATCCATTTCGAGTGCAGGGAGGTCAGAATCCAACAGCATCAGCAGTCCTTTTGTCAGCCTTTTTCAGAGTTTTGCTCAAATCCCTCAATTTCAGTCAGAATTTACCTGAAATCACAGAAAAACACACAAACTCATAGTAAAGTCCAGAAATGTGAATTTAACATAAAAACTAATGAAAACATCCCTAAAAGTAGCTCAAACTTACTAAAAACTATATAAAAACAATGCCAAAAAGCGTATAAATTATCCGCTCATCAATGATGCGCACGCGTTGGTAAAAAAAAAAGAGTTTTTTTCTCCCCTTCCATTTTCTTTTGCTTATCACATTCGCATACTTCTACTCTTCCCATTTTCATTTAGTTTTTGTAGTATATTTTCGTTTTTTTTTAAGTCATTTCAATAATGGTGTTGAAGTCTTATACTCAATTATTGAGACTCTCTTGCTTTATCTTGGTGCTTTGTGACCTGTTTAACATTAATTGAAATGTTTTGTTCCACACACAAGGTAGTGCTTTAGTCCTTCCTAACTCATTATCCTTTGTTTTTGTGCTTCATCATCATTGAGTTAGGTTGGGACCAAATGCCCTCATGCTTATCACTAATCTTGTTTGTGTCAATTCTTATTTGATCTTGATGCTCAATATGTTTTTCATGCTTTATCTTTACTCTTGCATCAAGTATCATTGATATGCCATTTTCTCTTATTGTTTCCTCCTCTACATGTTGTAGCTACCATGTAGTAGAGAACCATACCTTTATTTGGCATTAGCCCCCGCCTATGTTCTATTTGCTTTGATATCTTTGTTATAGGCCTAATATTCCTTTCCTTTTCTATCCTTTTAAGTTGGCCACCAAGGAGGGAGAAAGGAAAAGCTTTCAAAGGGGGGCAACAAACAAGTCATCCGCACAACCTTTTGAAGGAGCTCATCAATTGTAGCAACCCGTCCACCTGCTCTTCTTTGCATGCACCGAGGACGGTGCAATCTTCAAGTGTGGGGAGGTCGTCCGACCGATCTCCATGGGTAACAATTTCCTTTTCAACACCAAATTTTTATTTTCTTTGTTAGATTAGCTATTGCATTGCATGATAGGTTGCATGTTAGTTAGAATTTGTACATATTTTCACCACTTCTTTCTTATTAGGACTACTTGGCTAGGGTGATGATTTCTTCTCCAAGAAACTGTTTTAGGGCACCCTACCAATTTGAAAAATTTACTTTGTTGAACTTGCTTGAAAGAATGTATTTTGGAACATGGTTTTTGAGCTAAGAACACAAGTTTGCGAGATTCGAGCCTAATGGTGTGGTTACATCTTATAACCACTTATTTTCCCTTCTTGTGTGCATTATTCTCTTTCTATGATTGTAATCTTTGCTTTGTTTGATTCTTTATGTCCATTATTTTGTGTATTCATGCATTTATATGATTGAGGCCATCATTTCATTAGCTCACTTACCCAAATGGCCTTACCTTTTATCTTCCTTGTTAGCCAAATTTGAGCCTATGCTTAACCCACTTTGTTCTTAATTTAGCACATTACAAGCCTTAAAGCGAAAAACAATGAATGTCCTTTATTTGGATCTTTGATTGGCTTAGGCTAGTGTATGTGAGTATCGTTCAAGTGTGGGAACTTTGGGACATTGGTTGGGATAAAAGGGTATTTGTGTTTTGTATTTTTATATTGGGGAATTGGGTACATACTCATGTATTGATTAAATATATAGACCTTATGCATTGATGTTCTTGTATATAGTTTGAAAGAAAAAGAAAAATGAAAAGAAAAAAAAAGAAATAAAAGTGAGAAAGAAAAAAAAAGGAAAAGAAAAAAATGTGTATAGAAAAAGAAAGAAAAAAAAGAAAAGAAATAAAGGGGACAAAATGCCCCAAAGTGAAGCTCAATAAGAATCAATGGATAAGTGTTATGGAATGAAAAGAAAATGCATGAGTATGTGAAAAAGTGAGGAATGGGTAGTTAGATTAGTACTTAATTGTATTAGGTCATTATATAGGTTATGTGGGAAGGTCTAGGTTAATCAAAGATTCAAACCCTAGTCCACTAGCCATATATGACCCTACCTTAACCCTAGCCCCATTACAACCTAAAGATAAGACCTCATGATAATTGTATGCATGCATGAAATAATTGTTGATTGTTAGATGAAAAACAAATTTTGGAAAGCATGATTAGGGGAGAATTGAGAGAATCGACCCTATACACTTGAGCGACTAGAGTGCAAACACTTCCGGTGAGGGTTCAATGCTCAATTCCTTGATTCCCGACTTTCATGAGCTTTCTTCTCGCAAGTCTACTTGAACTTCATTTTGATATTCGAATTGGTAGGACTCATGAATCGTTATATGATCTTAAGCCCTACTTGTGCATGTATGTCTTGGAGATTGATTTATTTTAACCAAGTAGGTAGAATCATTTTGCATTTAGTTGCATTCATGTAGATAGATGCATATAGTTTATTTACATTGAATAAATGTTGATACCCTTTGTTTCTCTCTTGGCTTAAGCATGAGGACATGCTTGGTTTAAGTGTGGGGAGGTTGATAAACCCCATTTGTAGGGTTTATCTTATGCTTCATTTAAGGGATTTTATGACCTTTTACCCACATTTATTCAATGAAATAGCATGGTTTTGTATATTCACCTTTAATTGTGCTTAAGAGTGAAAACATGCTTTTTAGGTCTTAAAATAAATAAATTTAATTCACCTTGATTCCATTAGATGCCTTGATATGTTTGTTAAGTGATTTAAGGTTTAGCAGGCAAAGATTGGATCAAGGGAATGAAGAAAGAAAGCATGAAAAGTTGGAGAACTCATGAAGAAATGAAAGAACCGGAAAGCTGTCAAGCCGACCTCTTCACACTTAAACAACCATAACGTGAGCTACAGAGGTCCAAATAATGCGGTTCCAGTTGGGTTAGAAAGCTAACATCCGGGGCTTCGAAACGATATAAGATTTGCCATAGTTGCTACACGTATGGTGGCGCGCACGCGCATAGTACGCGCACGCGTCGTTGCTGCCACCTGGTTCACTTAAAGCACAACGTGGCCAGCGATTTTAGAAGCCTTGTGGGCCCAATCCAACTCATTTCTGATGTTATTTAAGCCAAGGATTGAAGAGAGAATCAACATACTTTACAAACTTTTAACCATTAGTTTAGTTTAGTAGTTAGAGTTAGTTTCTAGAGAGAGAAGCTCTCTCTTCTCTCTAGAATTAGGATTAGGATTAGGTTTAGTTCTTAGATCTAGATTTTAATCTTTGCTTTCTTCTACTTCTACATCTCAATTCCTTGTAGTTACATTCATTCTTCTTCCATTTTTTTGTTGCAATTTCCTTTATGTTGTTCTTGTGTTTTGTTGTAGATCTACTTTTGTTTCTTCTACTCTTTTTCAATTCAATCAAGGTAATTCATAATAAATGTGTTTCTTTCAATTGTTGTTGTTAATTCATTGCAATAAATGTTGTTAGATTCTCTTCTTGTTGTCAATTTGCTTTGCTTTATTTTTGTGCCTTCCAAGTGTTTGATGAAATGCTTAGTTGGATTTTAGTGTAGGTTTTGTTCCTCTTGGCCTAGGTAGAGTAATTAGTGACTCTTGAGTTATCTAATTCCTTTGTTGATTGATAATTAGAAGTTGCTAATTGATTTGAATGCCTCTAAAGCTAGTCTTTTCTTTAGGAGTTGATTAGGACTTGAGGAATCAAATTGATTCATCCACTTGACTTTCCTCCATGGTTAGAGGTTAACTAAGTGGGAGCAATACACAATTTTCATCACAATTGAGAAGGATAACTAGGATAGGACTTCTAGTTCTCATATCTTGCCAAGAGTTTTATTAGTTGTTAGTTTATTTTCTTTGCCATTTATATTTCTTGTCTAAATTCTCAAAAACGCCAAAAAAACTCACAACCAATGACAAGACACTTTATTGTAAATCCTAGGGAGAACGACCCGAGGTTTAAATACTTCGGTTTATAGATTTTAGGGGTTTGTACTTGTGACAAACAAATTTTTGTATGAGAGGATTATTGTTGGTTTAGAGACTATACTTCAACGAGATTTCACTTGTGAAATCCTAAACCGTCAAAAATCCAATCATCAATCATCAATGGCGCCATCAACATGGTACGCTCAATTACAATCTCAACTCTTTATCATAACTTCACACAACTAACCAGCAAGTGCACTGGGTTGTCCAAGTAATAAACCTTACGCGAGTAAGGGTCGATCCCAGAGATTGTTGGTATGAAGCAAGCTGTGGTCATCTTGTAAATCTCAGTCAGGCAGATTCAAATGGTTATGGATGATTTATGAATAAAGCATAAAATAAAGATAGAGATACTTATGTAATTCATTGGTGAGAATTTCAGATAAGCGAATGGAGATGATTTGTCCCTTCCGTCTCTTTGCTTTTCTACTATCATCATCCAATCCTTCTTACTCCTTTCCATGGCAAGCTGTATGTTGGGCATCACCATTGTCAGTGGCTACAGTCCGGTCCTCTCAGTGAAAATATTCAACGCGCTCTGTTACAGCAAAGCTAATCATTTGTCGGTTCTTAATCAGGTTGGAATAGAATCCAGTGATTCTTTTGTGTCTGTCACTAACGCCCAGCCTTCAGGAGTTTGAAGCTCGTCACAGTCATTCAATCCTTGAATCCTACTCAGAATACCACAGACAGGGTTTAGACCTTCCGGATTCTCTTGAATGCCGCCATCAATTCTAGCGTATACCACGAAGATTCTGATTAAGGAATCCAAGAGATATCCACTCAATCTAAGGTAGAACGGAGGTGGTTGTCAGGCACACGTTCATAGGAGAGAATCATGATGAGTGTCACGGATCATCACATTCATCAAGTTGAGGAACAAGTGATATCTTAGAACAAGAATAAGCCGAATTGAATAGAAAAACAATAGTAATTGCATTAATACTCGAGGTACAGCAGAGCTCCACACCTTAATCTATGGTGTGTAGAAACTCCACCGTTGAAAATACATAAGAACAAGGTCTAGGTATGGCCGAATGGCCAGCCTCCCAAGGAGGGTTCAATCATAAAAACATGATCAAAAGATGAAAATACAATAGCAAAAGGTCCTATTTGTAGAGAACTAGTAGCCTAGGGTTTACAGAAATGAGTAAATGACATAAAAATCCACTTCCGGGCCCACTTGGTGTGTGCTTGGGCTGAGCATTGAAGCTTCCATGTGTAGAGACTTTTCTTGGAGTTAAACGCCAGCTTTTGTGCCAGTTTGGGCGTTCAACTCCCATTCTTGTGCCAGTTCCGGCGTTTTACGCCAGAATTTTTGAGCTGACTTGGAACGCCTGTTTGGGCCATCAAATCTCGGGCAAAGTATGAACTCTTATCCATTGCTGGAAAGCCCAGGATGTCTACTTTCCAACGCAATTGAGAGCGCGCCAATTGGGATTTTGTAGCTCCAAAAAATCCACTTAGAGTGCAGGGAGGTCAGAATCCAACAGCATTTGCAGTCCTTTTCAGCCTTTGAATCAGATTTTTGCTCAGATCCCTCAATTTCAGCCAGAAAATACCTGAAATCACAGAAAAATACACAAACTCATAGTAAAGTCCAGAAAAGTGAATTTTAACTAAAAACTAATAAAAATATAATAAAAACTAACTAAAACATACTAAAAACATACTAAAAACAATGCCAAAAAGCGTAAAAATTATCTGCTCATCAGAGCACATGGCATATTGGGCAATAAAGTTCCTGAACTTTGATGCTAAGGCTGAAGGAGAGAAGAGGCTACTTCAACTGAATGAGTTTGATGAGTTTAGAAATTCTGCTTATGATAATGCCAAGCTCTACAAGAAACAGACTAAGTTGTGTCATGAAGAGAAAATGGCCACAAGAGCATTTGAGTTAGGCCAGTAAGTTCTACTATTCAACTCAAGGCTCAAGCTCTTTCTCGGAAAACTAAAGTTCTGGTGGTCAGGACCTTTTGTGGTAACCAGAGTGTCTCTGTGTGGTCATATGGTGCTTCAGGAAAAGAACCCAGATAGAAGATTCACTATCAATGGCCAGAGGTTAAAGAATTATCTTGGAGGCAAGATTGATTGCTAGAGGTCCGCTTATATGCTGACTTAGCAGAGTTGAACATCAAGCTATTGACGTTAAAGAAGCGCTTGTTAGGAGGCAACCCAACCCTCAGTATCCTTGGATTTGGTGTTCTTTTTTATTTTTCATTTATCTATGATTGTTATTCAAAGTTTTCTTTGGTTTACTTATGTTTGTGGTCATGTAAAGTGTTTAGAACAAGGACAGGACGAATTTGATGGAAGAACAGAAAATACTGGAGATGATTTTATTCGAGTGCTCTGGCGTTAAATGCCAGGTTGGGCGTTCAGTGCCAGAAATGGCACAATTCTCAAGGCAACTCTCTGTTTGGGTGGCGCTAAATGCCAGGCTACGCGTTTAGTGTCGAGAGGTACGAATTTCAAGGAGTTTTCACGTCGACACTGGCGCTAAACGCGGACTTGGGCATGTAGTGCCAGTATGCACGAATCCCAAGATAAGGCCCTTGCTTCACTAGGCATTAAACGCCAGGAGGGCGTTTAGTGCCAGAAATGGCATCAACAATTGAATTGTTTCTGTTTAGCCAGCGCTAAACGCAGACATGAGCGTTTAGCGCTAGCCTTCATTCTTGAAAAAAGGGGGGGATAACTCAGTGGCGCTAAACTCCAGGGTGTGTGTTTAGCACCTCAAATGGCATAGGATTCACAGCACTGTAGCGCTAAATGTCGGAGCTGGCGTTTAGTGCCAACAACGTGGTAACAGCTATTAAGAAGGGGTTAAATTTTGAAACTTGATGCCAACATGTGGGTCCTACCCACGTAAACCCCCCCATCTTTAGTTCTTTTGACCGTTTCGAACTTCGAATCCCTTCTTTATTCCCAATTCCATTCTTTCCTTCCCCATTCCTTCTCTTTCCAATCTCACCAACTCTTCCGCTTTAACCCATAATTAATTCCCCATACCCACCTACCCAGCCCCATTTAAGCCCATTTGATTTTCCCAAACCCATTTTTGCTCACCCATAACCGTAGCTCCCCCCTCCCCATCTATATATATCCTACCTTTTTACCTTTTCACCACACCACCTCACATTACCCCCTTCATTCTCTTCAAATTCCCTTTCCTACTCCCTCTCTTTCTTTACCCCATCCTTAATTCTCCACTTTATTTTCCATCTTCCATTTTTACTTTTTTTATTTCCCCTTTACCATATCTTTCCCTTTTCTCTTTTTTTTTTCTATTTTTTTCTTTTTCTCTTTGTCTTTTCTCAAGGACGAGCAATAGTTCAAGTTTGGTATTGGGGTGCTTCACTTTTCTCTCTTTGTGAATATTCCATATAGCACCCAAGACTGGAGAATCATCCTTTAGAAAAAGGAAGGATACAGCTCCAGCGACCGGTCCTTTTGATGCTAACCGGTTCAGCTCCAAGACTCACGAGGATCATTTCTATGAGATTGTGAGCAAGAAAAAAGTGATCCCGGAGGTGTGAGTCGACTTACAGCCGAATGAGTATCCAGAGATTTGGGAGCAGATTTTGAGGAGGGGTTGGGAAGTTCTGTGTAACCCTGTGACTGATGTAGGAGTTCTGACGGTCCGAGAGTTTTACGCCAATGCTTGGGTGACTTACAAGCATGTCAAGGGTGTGAACATCGACCTACAGAACTGGCACACTATGGCCCTAAGGAAGATCCTAGAGTTTGGTCTAGACAGGGTGAGGGATGTACTTCAATTACCTCCGACCAGAGAAGACCCTCACTCCTACACTCACAAGGTCAACATTGATCAGAGGTCCGACCATATTCTCACTGATATATGCCTCCCTCGAGTACAGTGGAGGTGTGATGCTAGAGGGCAACCATATTTGTTCGAAAGGCATGATCTGAAGCTGGTTGCTCGGGGATAGTTGCAGTTTATCTAGCACTCCATCACCGGTTACTATTAACCGAGCTGTGATGATTCACTACATCATGCTCGGTAATAATGTTGAGATACATCGTGTGACCTTCTAGGAGTTATACAACATAGCCGCGAAGGCCTCCACTTATGCTAGATTGTCTCTCCCCTACCTCATCTTCTGCCTGTGTGATGCTGCTCGAGTCTGTATTGATTGAGACACTCTTATAGAGGTCGACAGGCCGGTCACTAGGAGGGTTGTAGAGTATGTGAAGGAGTATGCCCGAGCACCGCCTCAGGAGCCAGTTATTCCTCCTAAGCAAGAGCAGCCAGAGATACCTCAGGGATACTATTTCCCTCCACGAGATTATTGGGATCAGTTGACATCATCTATTGGGCAGCTGGCATCTTTCATTGATCAGGTTAGACCATGAGTGCCACTCTACCTTTCTCTAGCAGGTAGTGGAGGAGCAATAGAGCTAGAGGCGAGATACGAATGAGCTGAGGCATGATTTTGGAACTTAGAGAGGATTCTCGGGAGGGAGTGGCCACCATGACTACTGAGGTGGTTTAGCTCCTTTTATGCTATTTTCTTATTTAAGTTTTTATATTATTTATCTCTTATTTTCTAGTGCTTTATAATATCTCTTTTGTATGATCTTGTTTAGATTCAGTAATTCTATTTATATATTTAGTAGTTTTAATTATCTTTAAAAATTTTATGCTTGTTTTGAAAAGAGGTCTCATGTATTACTTACCGACCTTGAAAAAAAAAGAGAAGAAAAGAAGTAGTATAATGCATGAGACTTGAGTTATATATTCTGAGCTGTCTTATTTACTTTGATGTGGTATTATCTATGGCTCTGAATGTATGAATTGAATAGGACATTAATTGATATTGAAGTTAAGAGTGTTGATTCTTGAGGCACAGGAGTTTAGAAAAGTATTATGGATTCTCTAAAATTAAACAAGAAGATTAATCCTTGAAGCAAAACAAATAGCAAAAAGAAAAAGAAACTATAAAGCAAGGTCCAAGACTTTGAGAATCAATGGCAAGGAAGGTCAAATATGATTAGAAGCTCAAAGAGTTATTTTTCTATCAATATGCTTGTGGTGTGAATGTGTCAAAGAATTCTTATGACAGAGCACTATAATTCGAGACCAAGTGCAATTACATAGTATGCTAAAGGCTCTGAGCACCATAGACGGAGGAAAATCATCGGTTAGAAATTTTCATAAAATAATCACGTTGCAAGTATAGATCCAAACTAATAGACAACCCTCAATCAAAGTGTAATTTGTTTCTCACTTAGGTCAAACCCAATAAAAACTGAGAGTATTTAAACCTCGGGTCATCTCTCAAAGGAATTGCAGGAAAGTGTGCATATTTTTGGTTTTGAGATATTTTGGGGGTTTTCATAATGATGAATGAGAAATGTAAATTTCAAAAAGGTAAAGCTAACAACTAAGAATAATATAAATGCTAGAAGGCTACTCATAGCAAGGATCAAGACTCATAAATTCCTAGCTATCTTGTATCATTGACCACAACATGGTAATTACAAAGAGTTAATTCCACTTAGTTTTCCTCTAACATCGGAGGGTTAAGTCAAGTGGACGTAATTGGTCATAAAACCAACTAACAACCCTAAATCACCAATAAAACTGGACATCAATGATATCAAGGGACCTAAGTCCTTGATGAGCGGATAATTTATACGCTTTTTGGCATTGTTTTTAGGTAGTTTTTAGTAAGTTCAAGCTACTTTTAGAGATGTTTTCATTAGTTTTTATGTTAAATTCACATTTCTGGACTTTACTATGAGTTTGTGTGTTTTTCTGTGATTTCAGGTAATTTCTGGCTGAAATTGAGGGACTTGAGCAAAACTCTGAAAAAAGGATGACAAAAGGACTGCTGATGCTGTTAGAATCTGACCTCTCTACACTCAAAATCAATTTTCTGGAGCTACAGAACTCCAAATAGCGCGCTCTCAACAGCGTTGGAAAGTAGACATTCAAAGCTTTCCAGCAATATATAATAGTCCATACTTTAGTCAGAAATTGACGACGTAAATTGGCGTTGAACGCCAAGTACATGCTGCTGTCTGGAGTTAAACGCCAGAAACACGTCATGATCCGGAGTTGAACGCCCAAAACACGTTATAACTTGGAGTTCAACTCCAAGAAAAGCCTCAGCTCGTGGATAGATCAAGCTCAGCCCAAGCATACACCAAGTGGGCCCCGGAAGTGGATTTATGCATCAATTACTTACTCATGTAAACCCTAGTAGCTAGTTTAGTATAAATAAGACTTTTTACTAATGTATTAGTTGTCTTTTGACCACGTTTCATCTTTGGTCTCAGTTTTGTTTTATTCTTCATCTTAGGGTGCCATTGGTCACGTTTTAGGGGGCTGGCCATTCGGCCATGCCTGATCCTTTCACTTATGTATTTTCAACGGTGCAGTTTCTACATAATTAAGGGTGTGGAGCTCTGCTGTACCTCAAGTTTCAATACAATTACTTTTACTTTCTATTCAATTTTCTTTTATTCTTATTCCAAGATATACGTTGCAGTTCAACTTGATGAATGTGATGATCCGTGACACTCATCATCATTCTCACCTATGAACGCGCGTGACTGACAACCACTTCCGTTCTACCTTAGGCCGGGCGCTGATGCCAAGGCATCTTAGGCTAGTTTCACTAGCATTTTTCTGTTAGTTTTAGTTGTTTTATGCATTTTCTTGAGCTTAAAGTAACCAAGAATGGTTAAATGAATAACAAAGCAATGAACCATCCAAACAGTATGATTTTGATGCAAATTCCATGAGTTTTTAGTTATATTACTTGAATGCTATGAATGGAAGATTTCTCATGAAATTTTGCAAGACTTTGATGCAGTTGTTTGGATGATTTCAGGGAAGAAGAGGCTAGGCAAGGAAGCAACAAAATCAATAAAGGAAGCTTGAATATCACATGTGGAGTTTAAGCTCCAGTTTAAGCTCCAGTTTAAGCTTAAACTGGAGCTTAAACGCCAAAATCATGAAAGCTGAAAGTGGCGTTTAACCTCCAGTTTAACCTTAAACTGGAAGTTAAATGCCAGAAATGAAATGCATCAGGGAGCCATTTCCACGTTTAAGCTCCAGTTTAACCTTAAACTGGAGCTTAAACGTGTTCGATCATTCTCCTCCAGGGTTGCTGTCTCCATTTCCACGTTTAAGCTCCAGTTTAACCTTAAACTGGAGCTTAAACGTGTTCGACATTTCTCCTCCAGGATTGCTTTCTTCCATTCCCATGTTTAAGCTTCAGTTTAACCTTAAACTGAAGCTTAAACGTGTTCGACAATTCCACACTCCAGGGTTGCCTTCTTCCATTTCCACGTTTAAGCTTCAGTTTAACCTTAAACTGAAGCTTAAACGTGTTCGACTACTTTACCTCCAGGAGTGTCCAACGTTTAAGTTGCAGTTTAAGCTTAAACTGCAACTTAAACGCCACTATTTGAAAAGGTTTCTGGGCCAAAGATATTGCAGTTTAAGTTAGCATTTGAGCACAAACATTAACTTAAACGTACTCTGGTATGAAACCCAATTGAATATCATGGTTTATGGGATTGGGCCTGAAGAATTAATGAGTCTGGAATTTCAATTTGTTGAGTCATGTGTCATTACTTGATTATCACTAAGTTGGCTCAATGAATGTTACAGAATTGGATCAGCAGCCTCATCAGGATTATGGATCATAAACCCAAAGCAAAAGGAAATCAGGGAAAGGCCTCAAAGCCCAAGAAACACAACAGAAGCTCAATTTAGAAAGTGTATAAATAGGATAAAATTTAAGTTAGTAAAAAAACTTTTGATCATTTTTCTAGTTTTCATACTTTTTGTAATTGAATTCAGAGCTATGACTCACTAAACCCCTTTCATTGGGTTAGGGAGCTCTATTGTAATTCAATGAATCAATAATAGTTTTTATCTTCTTCTTCAATCTTTTCTCTTGAATTTTGTTAGAAAGCTTCTCGATCTAATTCCATTGGTTAGTTGTCTTGGGAAAGAAACTATCCATAATTGGAATCCTTCGGAACCTTGGGAAAGGAATGGAGGATTCATGCTAGAGAAGCTTTCTCACAGTGAATTGGATTGGGGTTTGGATGGATATTGTGACATGTAATCCTACCAAATTGTGGTTCATGAAACTGTGTGGTATAATCAGTGATCGAGCATCATCTCTTCTTATGAACATTTAAACCAAGGGATTGGGAATTTGTTTGTTTTTAGAGAGAATTGGTGAGCCAAGGGATTGGGATCCAATCATATAAGATTGCCAAGCAAAATTCAATGAATGCATTGGTTGAGGAAGGGATAAAAATGTTTTGATTCGGAGATCTCAATATCTCCTGAAACCCAATGAATTCCCCATTTCTGATCTACCACTTTCTATTTACATTCTGCAATTAAATTCATGCAACACCCCGATCCCTTTTTAATTTCAGCAATTTAGCTTCTCGCTCTTTAATTCATGCAATTTAAGATTCCGCAATTTCCATTTCTTGCCATTTACGTTTCCCGCCAATTTTACATTCTGCAATTCTCATCTAAATCTTGATTCTGCTCAACTAGAACACACTTCTAATCCGAATTACTCAATCAACCAATCCTTGTGGGATTCGACCTCACTCTATTGTGAGTTTTTACTTGACGATAACCGGTGCACTTGCCGGAAGGAATTTTTGCCGATCATGCAATTTCCTAAAATCGTAGCTATCAAGTTTATGGCGCCGTTGCCGGGGATTGGTTTTCGATTGACAATTCTCAAATTGGAAGTTAACTAGATTGAGCATTTTTCTTGTTTTGTTAATTCAGTTCAAGTTACTTGTTGAATTTTTAATTTCTGCACTCTGTTACTTGCTTTCTTTCTTTATGCCTTTAAATTCAAGCAACTAACTCACTGACTCACTAACTATTTGAATTAATTCCTCAATTGCTCTAACCATACTCTTCCATTAACCAAGAGTATTTCACTTGTTTGTTGCCTGTGCTGTGTTCTTGTATGACAGGTAGGACAGGAGAGACATCAACTCATCCATATACCGAACCAGAGAGGACCTTTCATAAATTTAGAAGGAAAGCAAGAGGGAAGAGAGTACTGGGAGAAGAAGAATCTGAAGGAGAATCTGAGGACAATTTTGAGGAAGCTCTAGATCTCAACATGGATAGAGAAGTTCACAACCATGAGAGAGCTGATGGAAACAATGCCATTCCCGAGAGGAGGGTTCTTGGTTCATACATAAACCCAACCTCTGGGAATTGTGGTAGCAGCATTCAGAAACCACCCATTCAGGCCAACAATTTTGAACTCAAACCACAGCTAATATCACTGGTGGAGGATCATTGTTCATTTGGTGGGAGTGCTAATGAAGATCCAAACCAACATCTCACAAAATTCCTGAGAATTTGCGACACTGTGAAGTCCAATGGAGTCCAGGAAGATGCCTATAAACTGCTCTTGTTCCCATTTTCACTTAGGGACAAGGCAGCTAAGTGGCTGGAATCATTCCCAAGGGGAAGCCTAACAACCTGGGATGAGGTGGAAAGCAAGTTTCTGGCACGTTTCTACCCCCCACAAAAGGTCAATAGGCTTCGATCTGAGGTTCAGACTTTTAGACAACAAGATGGTGAAACTCTCTACGAGGCATGGGAGAGGTTCAAGGAGTTGACAAGGAAATGCCCACCAGACATGTTCCATGACTGGGTGCAATTGCATATTTTCTATGATGGACTTTCTTATGAATCAAGGAAGGCTGTAGACCATTCATCAGGAGGTTCATTGAACAGGAAAAAGACTGTGGAAGAAGCCATTGAAGTGATTGAGACAGTGGCTGAGAATGAGTACTACTATGCTTCAGAGAGACACAACACTAAGGGAGTCATGGAGCTGAACCATGTTGATACAATTCTAGCCCAAAACAAGGTGTTTGCCAAGCAACTAGCAGAGCTCACCAGGAAATTAGGAACAAATCAAGTGGCTGCAATACACACACAAGATCAAGAGGAGGTAAGCACTGAAGGAGGTGATTGGGAAGAGGCCAACTATGTGGGAAATCAACAAAGGCAACCATATGATCCACATTCCAACACTTACAACCCAGGCTGGAAAAACCACCCAAACTTTGGGTGGGGAAACCAGCAAACCCAACCACAGAACCACAAACCTTACAACCCCAACCAACATAACAATTCCACATACCAAAACTCCAACCAAAGATCATACCAAGCCACACAAAACACTTACTTCCAACCACCATATCATGGCCAAAATAATCAACCTGCCCAACCTAATCCGAACCAACAATTTCAAGATCAATTAAACAGGATAGAAGGAATGCTTGCAACCATGGGTCAAGACATAACCGAATTGAAAGCCTTTAAGGAAGAAGTAAATTCTAACTTGCAAAACCAAGGAGCTGCCATCCAGAAGCTAGAAAATCAAATTGGGTACTTGTCTAAGCAAACCCCTGGGCCAAGCGTTTCTCATGCTGCCAAGGCTATTGCAAGGGAAGAATGTAAGGCCATAACCCTCAGAAGTGGAAAGAAGCTAAAGGAGATCTCAAAGGAAACCACAGAGGATGAAGCAAAGGAAAATGTGAGAGATGTAACAACCCTGATTTTCGAGTACGCGAGATCTTTTCTGAAAGTATGAATCTCTTCGGAAGATCAGTAAAGGGAACACCTCTGTTATATCATCAAGTATCTCAATCCTAATTGTCATTATGTCATCTTTAAGCTAGAACCTTTTATGAGGCAAGCTCGATAATGCAGTTACGAAGAACATAGTGTTTGAACCGTATCGGTTAGGAGTTTTGATCCGGTTTTTTGTAAATAGTCTCAGTTTGACGAACCGGACTCGATTCATGAGAGAAGAGAGATAATAGGGTAATATCATCATTATATGAGTATTAGAAGCTTCTTGAATGATATTATAAGGTTAGCTAGTCGGTTTTTGTTAAAAACAGAAAATCGGTTTAACCGGGTTTACGGTTTTCTGGTGCAGCTTAGCACCAGCACTCTCTGATGACTTTAGTAATGCTAAGGCTTCATCATACATGTTTTATTCTCATAATAAATATGTTACTAGTGTCATTTATGCTAGTAGCTCAGAAAATATTTTTAGAGATATTTTTACGAGTGTTCCGATACACCTAGTTTTAGTAGTTGTACACCAGAGATATTTTAATATTATTTTAATCCACCTCCAAGCCAACCAATCACAACTCTCCTTACACCCCCAAGACACTCCAAGGCTGGTCATTTACTCCCTTTGGCCGAAAATGTGAAGAGAGAAAAGAGAGAAACTTTCATGACCCTTTAATCTTCAAAGCTTGATTTCTTCTGAACTAAAACTCAAATCAAAACTCCGATTTCACCAAAATGATCCTCTCTTCTTCCTCTACATAATCATATAACATATCAAGGCTGGAAATAAGGTGAGATGGCTGTCTCCCTCCCTCTTCAATTCGGTTTTCAAGGAAAACCATGTAAACATGTGTTTTCTTGATGTTTTTCCTTAGGAATCATGCTTAACTTGACTTGAGGGCCAAGAAACGTGAATTTCCAGCAAGTCTAAGGTGAGATATCTCTTCCTAACATACTGAGTGAGATTTGGTCAGTTGAGAGTTTGTGGATTTAAAGTTGTTCTTGATGTGTTTTAGGAGGAAAAAGTGCTTTAAGAACACTTCAAAGAGTAACCGGATTTGGAGCAGCAAATCAAGGTAGGGTTTGACGAATTTAATCTTGATTGATTGTGTTTGAGTGGTGTGATTATGATATGGTTTGGCTGTGCTTGAAATTGATTGCTTATATGAGTTATTCTTGGTGAAAGTTTGTTGAAATTTTGATGAAATTTGATGAAATTCAAGCTTTAAAGTTCATGTTCTTGGGCAGCTGGGAAAACGAAACCCTAAGCTTAAATTGAGGGTCAATTTGTGTTGAAATCATGTATAAAATATGGGGTTTTAGTGGCTGCTAATTTATTATGAATTTTGGTAAAAATCGGTTGCTGAAAAGATTGAAAAACGGGTAAAAACAGAGAAAGAATCTGAAGAATTTATGAAGAACACGAAGAACACTTTGAGTGTGGTGAAGAACAATGAAGAACACCTTTTTGATTCATAAAAGGGCAAGGAAGTAATTATTTTGGTGTTTGAGGGGTTATTTTGTAATTTCTGAAAGTTAGGGTGGTAAAAGTAGAAATATTAAAAGTTACGGGTGGTAAAAAGTGAATTTTAAAGGTTAAAAGTAAAAGTGAGTTAATTTTCGAAAATTTAATAATAAAATAATAAATAATAATAAAATATTAAATAATAATATTTAATTAAAAATAATATTTTAATAAAAATAATAAAATAATGCAGAAAAGGCAGTTTTCTGTAAAAGCTTTAGAAAGACAACTTTAAGTGCAGAATTCTCCTAGTTACCTTCATAAAACACTTAGGGAGTGGTAAGAACATATTAGTGAGGTAAAGATAAAAGAAAGATAAAAGTCAAAGGAAAGATAAAAATCGAAGAAAAAGTCTGTAAAATTTTAACAACAGAGAAACAGATAGAGACTAGTGAACAAACTAGGGCAACATAGTTAGTCCTCGAGTTGCGACTAGGGTTAGGTATTATATGAAAAGTTAAACTGTTTCAGTATAGACTTAATGAACCTATACTTGGGACAGGCTAACTATTCATACCGAAATTTACATAAGCTTTAAATACATATGTTAAGCAGAGAAACCAGAGCAGAGTAAAGAAACACAGAGAACAGAGTAACCAGAGCAGAATAGAGGGATACAGAGAAAAGAGTAATCTGAGCCAAGTAAAAAGACATAGAGAAGAGAGTAATGTGACAAAGAGAAATGGTTTGAGTTAAGATGTAAAAGTAAAAGCTGTAGAGTTTGTATGGCGTGATTGAACAGAGAAAGAAAGAGTTACAACATAAGAATGTGAAAGTGATGATGAATAATGAGAATGTTAATGAATGATGATAATGAGAATGATTATGTAAGAATCTGCTGCAGAGAGGCAGTCAGATAGATGGTGGTACGACCACTGAGAACGCTTTCCTGGGATACCTTGCTATAATGCTTTGCTGTAAGACAGAGGTTGCTTACAGAGGTATCAAGATGAATGTGCTCCTGTAAGACAGAGGTTGCTTACAGTGAGTGTGTTGTGGCTCCTGTAAGACAGAGGTTGCTTACAGTGAGTGTGTTGTTGCTCCTGTAAGACAGAGGTTGCTTACAGTGAGTATGTTGTTGCTCCTGTAAGACAGAGGTTGCTTACAGTGAGTCTGTTGGGCGTATATCGGCTAATAAGTTTCGCCCTGCAAGACAAAGGTTGCTTGCAGTGGATACCCTGCAAGACAAAGGTTGCTTGCAGTGGATATTGCCAACAGGAAAGCCTTATCCAGACAAAGGTTGCTGGGTAACGTCAGGAGCGGGTATGTAACCGACAAATGAGCTCATTACCTGCACTAGGGCTAGACATGCATCATACTTGGTTGTGCATTTTCTCTATTATGATTGTTGCATGAATGTATGCTTTCTCTGTTTGTATTATATTCTCTGTGTTTGTGTCTGTGTTTTACTTTCTTGTATTCTTCTGTTTGTGATCTTTTTCTGTTCTCTCTATTTTCTCTATTTATCTGTCTTCTGTTTACTACTTCTCTATATTCTGTTATTAGTCTGCTAAACAACACAAAATTAATGAACGTAACTAATAACCCCAGCCCTACTAAGAACTCCCCAGTTCTTACCCCTTCTCTCCCCCCCCTTCAGATGGAAGCAAGAGTTTCTTTCCGTAGTTCGCTGACGACCGTTTGCAAAAAGGATTCCGCTCTAGGTAGTCTTCTGAGTCTAGGGTGAATCCCATTCTCTGTTTATATGTATATACTGTGAGACCAGCCAATGTCCGCAGCCCATTTGTACGTGAACTTTAACCTAAATCCTGTGTACGAGACTCCTGTTGTGTGGCTACTTGATGAGGTACCAGAGAGACGCCATATGGCAATGTCTGATCGTGCAGAGGAGTAGCAGATGATGTTCTATCTTTTGATGACGTTCCACCTGACTTGAGTTGTGAAGACTTAGAACGTACCTTCCCTCGCTTTAGTAGTTTAGAGGGACTAGGCGGGTATAGAGTCTAGGCTAGCCTGGGTGCCAGCTTAGGGACCTCTTGAACAGGTCAGGACCTGGGATGTTGTATGTATATATACGTATATAGTTATTATTTAGCTATATCTAGGGGTGTTTTAACTAACAGTCTATATTCTAATAAAGGCTGAATCACCGAATGTTGTCAACTACTTGTGATGTGTTTATGTGTGGTTGTTTGTAAATGTTTTATATATTATTAGTTGTGAATTGATTATGAATGATATCGTTTGTTAATCCAAATGTTTTTTTAAAAAAAAGTACCTCGCGAAATAACTACGATTTTAACAACGAATCAGGCTCATATAATAAATAATAGATAATAATTAGGTAGACAAGTTGGTAGCGCTCAATTTCTAGTATGATCATGACGTACCAGAAATTGGGTCGTTACAAGAGACAAGGAACAGGGACAATCTTTTACACCGTCTGCAACAAAAGAAAAAGAAAAAGAGGTCCTAAAGCCTTATACACCCAAAGCACCATATCCTCAACGTTTGATGAAAAGTGAAAAAGATGGCCAATTCTCCAGATTTTTGGAGATTTTCATGAAGCTTCAAATCAACATTCCGTTTGCTGAGGCAATAGAGCAAATGCCACTCTATGCAAAATTCTTAAAGGAATTAATGACCAAGAAGAGAAGCTGGAGAAATGAGGAAACTGTGTTGTTGACTGAAGAATGCAGTGCCATCATTCAACACAAATTGCCTCAGAAATTGAAGGATCCAGGCAGTTTCCAAATCCCCTGCATCATAGGAGAAGTCATGGTGGAGAAGGCCTTGTGTGACTTAGGGGCCAGTATCAATTTGATGTCTCTAACAATGATGAGAAGAATGAAGATTGAGGAAGCCAAACCAACAAGAATGGCCCTCCAATTGGCAGATCGAACTTTTAAATTCCCTCATGGGATAGTTGAGGATTTGTTGGTGAAAGTGGGAGATTTTATATTTCCTGCCGATTTTGTGGTGTTAGATATGGAGGAAGAAGCCAAAGCTTCGATAATCCTGGGAAGACCCTTCCTAGCTACTGCTGGAGCCATCATAGATGTCCAAAAGGGTGAACTCACTCTTAGACTACATGATGAGCAATTGGTGTTTAACGTATTCAAGGCAATGAGCTACCCATCAGAATCACTAAAGGAATGCATGAGGGTGGATGTAGTGGACATTGCAGTACAAGAAACCTTTGAGGAAACAACAAAGGAAGTGGCAGAGGAGGAGTTCACCAAGGATATTGAAGTTAGTGACATCAAGGCTGCTAAAATAACCATGCCAAGCATGGCAGAGAGAGTGAAAGAAGAAAAGGAAGCACCAAAACCTGAGCTCAAAGCATTGCCTCCTAATCTCAAGTATGCATACTTGGGTAGTGATGAGAGCCATCCTGTTATCATTAGCTCTGCCCTGAGCCATGAACAGGAAGAAGAATTGATCAAGGTGCTACAAACTCATCAAGATGCCATTGGATGGACCCTAGCTGATTTGAAGGGGATAAGTTCATCCATATGCATGCATAAAATCTTGTTAGAAGAGGACGCTAGACCCTCCATTCAAGCTCAGAGAAGATTGAATCCCGTCATGAAAGAAGTGGTACAAAAGGAGGTCATGAAGTTATGGCAGGCAGGGGTAATCTACCCCATTTCTGATAGCCCATGGGTTAGTCCCATCCATGTAGTTCCCAAGAAAGGTGGCATAACTGTGGTGCCAAATGAGAGGAACGAACTCATACCCACAAGAACTGTCACTGGGTGGAGGATGTGCATAGACTACAGGAAGCTCAATGAAGCCACCAGAAAAGATCATTTCCCACTCCCATTCATGGATCAGATGCTTGAAAGGCTTGCAGGACATGCTTACTATTGCTTTCTGGATGGATACTCAGGCTATAATCAGATAGTAGTTGATCCAAGAGATCAAGAGAAAACATCATTTGTTTGTCCATATGGAGTTTTTGCTTATAGACGCATGCCCTTTGGATTGTGCAATGCACCTGCCACTTTCCAAAGATGCATGCTGTCCATCTTTTCGGACATGATTGAAAAATTTATTGAGGTTTTCATGGATGATTTTTCTGTGTTTGGAGATTCTTTTCCTAGCTGCCTACACCACCTTGCCTTGGTGCTTAGGAGATGCCAAGAGACCAACCTAGTATTAAACTGGGAAAAGTGTCATTTCATGGTCACAGAAGGAATAGTCCTTGGCCACAAAATCTCTAATAGAGGCATTGAGGTGGACAGAGCTAAGGTGGAACTCATTGAAAAACTACCTCCACCAAGTAATGTCAAGGCAGTTAGGAGTTTTTTGGGACACGCTGGCTTTTACAGAAGGTTTATTAGAGACTTTTCTAAAATAGCCAAACCTTTGAGTAACTTGCTTGTCTCTGATACACCCTTTGTATTTGATAAAAATTGCATGCTAGCCTATGAACTTTTGAAGCAAAAACTTTCCTATGCACCTATCATTGCCCCACCTGATTGGAACTTACCTTTTGAACTGATGTGTGATGCATCAGACCTTGCTATTGGGGCAGTGTTAGGACAAAGGAAAGACAATTTGGTACATGTGATTTATTATGCCAGTAAAGTCTTGAATGATAACCAAAGGAATTACACAACCACTGAAAAAGAACTCTTGGCAATAGTCTTTGCATTTGACAAATTTAGATCCTATCTCATTGGATCTAAAGTCATTGTCTTCACTGATCATTCAGCTTTAAAATACTTACTTGCTAAACAAGAATCCAAACCAAGACTTATTAGATGGGTTCTTTTGTTGCAGGAATTTGACATTGAAATCAAAGACAAGAAGGGTGTAGAGAACAACGTGGCAGACCATTTATCAAGGATACCATGTGAAGAAGGAAGCACACAAAGCACACATATAAATGAGTGCTTTCCTGATGAACAACTCATGGTAATTCACAAAGCACCCTGGTTTGCAGACATAGCAAACTTCAAGGCCACTGGGAGTTTGCCATTGGAATTTAACAAGCATCAAAGGAAGAAATTGGTAAATGATGCAAAATACTTCATCTGGGACGAACCATACTTGTTCAAAAAATGTTCGGATGGCATACTCAGAAGATGCATATCAGAGGAAGAAGGAAGGGAAGTCTTATGGGACTGCCATGGCTCCACTTATGGAGGACATTTTGCAGGAGAAAGAACAGCATCTAAGGTGTTGCAGTGTGGTTTTTATTGGCCCACTATCTTCAAAGATGCAAAGGAACTAGTGAAGCACTGCCATGAATGCCAGAAAGCGGGGAACCTGCCAAGAAGAAATGAAATGCCACAACAATTCATTCTGGAACTTGAATTGTTTGATGTATGGGGGATAGATTTCATGGGACCCTTTCCCACCTCATACTCAAATAATTACATTCTTGTGGCAGTAGACTATGTCTCCAAATGGGTTGAAGCAATAGCAACTCCAACCAATGATAATAAGGTAGTCATGAACTTCCTCAGAAAACACATTTTTTTCCGTTTTGGGGTTCCAAGAGCAATCATCAGTGATGGAGGAAGCCACTTCTGTAACAAACCATTAGAGGCATTGCTTCTAAAATATGGAGTCAAACACAAGGTAGCCACACCATACCATCCACAGACAAGTGGGCAAGCCGAAATATCTAATAGGGAACTCAAAAGAATCCTGGAAAAGACTGTGGGAACTTCAAGGAAGGACTGGTCGATTAAGCTAGATGATGCTCTTTGGGCATATAGGACAGCTTTCAAAACACCAATTGGAATGTCTCCTTACCAACTAGTATATGGAAAAGCTTGCCATTTGCCACTGGAGTTGGAGCACAAGGCATTCTGGGCCTTGAAACTCTTGAACTTGGACAGCAAAGCTGCTGGAGAAAGAAGGATGTTGCAAATTCAAGAGTTGGAAGAATTCAGAGCTGAAGCTTATGAGAATGCCAAAATTTACAAAGAAAGAGCAAAGAAGAAGCATGACAGCAACATAGCCCCAAGGAAATTTGAAGAGGGACAAAAAGTATTGCTCTACAATTCTAGGCTGAAGCTATTTCCAGGGAAGCTAAAATCAAGGTGGTCTGGACCATTCCTTGTCACCAAGGTCTCCCAATATGGACAAGTAGAAATCATGGAAGAAAAGTCACAACGAACCTTCACTGTGAATGGTCAAAGACTCAAACATTACTTGGGAGATGTGGAGGAGAAGGACAAGGTTAAATATCACCTCAACTGAGGAAGCTGACCGTCAAGCTAATGACGTTAAAGAAGCGCTTGTTGGGAGGCAACCCAACCTGAGGTAATACTCCCTTGCTATTTCTTTTATTTGTTTCAATAAAAAGGTGAAGTAGTTTATGTGCATGGCAAAGAATTAAGTTTGGTGTTTCACACCAAATAATGAATTCGTGGATCAATAATTCAAAGGGGAATGTGTGACTCTAAGTTTGGTGTTCCACCATACAGATCAACTGAACACAACAACCTTTGAATTATATGAAAGGAACAACCATTCTAAGCAATCACAGAAATGCTTAAAATCCTTAGCAGCAACTTCATTCCAAGGAAAATTCAAGGATTCAAAGAGCAGAGGAGTAAGTAGGAGACTAAGTTTGGTGTTCACACACCAACTTAAGACTCAGACACTTGCCCATACATAGTTGAGCTAACCACTCAAGTGCTTGAGAAGCAAGCAACTTCATCACTCTTTGCAGGAAAGGAAACAAGGATCTTAGAAAGAACATGAAGCAACAATTAGGAGAAGAAGGAGAAATCAAATTGTTTCCTGGCAACAAAGAGAAAACAAGAAATTTCACAAGGTGGTGTTGTTCCTTGACCATTCTTTAAAAGGCAAACAAAAGCATGCTTGTTCTGGTTTAAACTGTAATTGTTGAATCTTTCTGGAATGTGAAGTTTTTAGTATGTTTGTCTGTTTACTGCTTTGAATAAAGTGAATGCCTAGATGTTTGGATATAACTTCACCTTCTTAAACAAATGCTTGCCATGCTTGTTTTGTTTCCAAAAATAAAAGAAAAGTTTGAACAAAAGTAACTTGGCTCAATTAGTGACAAATCAAGTAGAATTAAGTGGTGGTATGCATGCTTCATTGTTTAGTCAGATCACTGGAAATTGAGTGTAGAATTATCATTTTTTTTGTAGAAGTTTGAATACTGTCTATGGATCTTGATGAATAAATGTCTTTGGCCATGAAAAAGAAAGAAAAAGAAGAAGAAAAAGCCACTGAAAAAGGGCAACCAAAAAGCAAAAAAATTGAGAAAATAAGCTAGGAATGGTTTGAACTTCTGAGACAAATGCCTGTGGTGTTTATGTATTAAGGATATGCTTGGATGAATAGGTTCTGAGGAGTGTTTCAACACTTGGTAACTTGGGTTAACTAACCCGGGATTATCAACCAAAAGTCCATTATCAAGAGCAACCTAAATACAAAACATTTAGTCACACAAAGAGGTGCTGGGCACCAATGTCTCAAGAAGAAATGTGAACTAAAATGCCTGTAGTGGATATGTGTAGTGCACTGATAAGAAAAAGAAAATGCCAAAGGCTTGTGCAACACATGACACTGAGCAAACAAGGAGCAAAGGAGCTCTAAGAAAAAGAAAAACAAAGAAGGGAAAAGTGCCAAGGACATAAGAATAACAAGAGGCCATAGCAGTGTTTGATGGATGCAATGAAAAAGTGATAATCTCACCTGATAAGAATGAAAAAGTGATGCTGCAACTTTCTGCATAAAACCCTTCTGATGAACTTCAAGTGCTTACTAATATAGCCAATGTAATTGCTTTCTGTTTCATACTTTCTTCTCAAATAACTCAGGACTTGCTTAGGGACAAGCAAGTATTAAGTTTGGTGTTGTGATGCCAAGGCATCTTAGGCTAGTTTCAGTAGCATTTTTCTGTTAGTTTTAGTTGTTTTATGCATTTTCTTGAGCTTAAAGTAACCAAGAATGGTTAAATGAATAACAAAGCAATGAACCATCCAAACAGTATGATTTTGATGCAAATTCCATGAGTTTTTAGTTATATTACTTGAATGCTATGAATGGAAGATTTCTCATGAAATTTTGCAAGACTTTGATGCAGTTGTTTGGATGATTTCAGGGAAGAAGAGGCTAGGCAAGGAAGCAACAAAATCAATAAAGGAAGCTTGAATATCACATGTGGAGTTTAAGCTCCAGTTTAAGCTCCAGTTTAAGCTTAAACTGGAGCCTAAACGCCAAAATCATGAAAGCTGAAAGTGGCGTTTAACCTCCAGTTTAACCTTAAACTGGAAGTTAAACGCCAGAAATGAAATGCATCAGGGAGCCATTTCCACGTTTAAGCTCCAGTTTAACCTTAAACTGGAGCTTAAACGTGTTCGATCATTCTCCTCCAGGGTTGCTTTCTCCATTTCCACGTTTAAGCTCCAGTTTAACCTTAAACTGGAGCTTAAACGTGTTCGACATTTCTCCTCCAGGATTGCTTTCTTCCATTCCCACGTTTAAGCTTCAGTTTAACCTTAAACTGAAGCTTAAACGTGTTCGACAATTCCACACTCCAGGGTTGCCTTCTTCCATTTCCACGTTTAAGCTTCAGTTTAACCTTAAACTGAAGCTTAAACGTGTTCGACTACTTTACCTCCAGGAGTGTCCAACGTTTAAGTTGCAGTTTAAGTTTAAACTGCAACTTAAACGCCACTATTTGAAAAGGTTTCTGGGCCAAAGATATTGCAGTTTAAGTTAGCATTTGAGCACAAACATTAACTTAAACGTACTCTGGTATGAAACCCAATTGAATATCATGGTTTATGGGATTGGGCCTGAAGAATTGATGAGTCTGGAATTTCAATTTGTTGAGTCATGTGTCATTACTTGATTATCACTAAGTTGGCTCAATGAATGTTACAGAATTGGATCAGCAGCCTCATCAGGATTATGGATCATAAACCCAAAGCAAAAGGAAATCAGGGAAAGGCCTCAAAGCCCAAGAAACACAACAGAAGCTCAATTTAGAAAGTGTATAAATAGGATAGAATTTAAGTTAGTAAAAAAACTTTTGATCATTTTTCTAGTTTTCATACTTTTTGTAATTGAATTCAGAGCTATGACTCACTAAACCCCTTTCATTGGGTTAGGGAGCTCTATTGTAATTCAATGAATCAATAATAGTTTTTATCTTCTTCTTCAATCTTTTCTCTTGAATTTTGTTAGAAAGCTTCTCGATCTAATTCCATTGGTTAGTTGTCTTGGAAAAGAAACTATCCATAATTGGAATCCTTCGGAACCTTGGGAAAGGAATGGAGGATTCATGCTAGAGAAGCTTTCTCACAGTGAATTGGATTGGGGTTTGGATGGATATTGTGACATGTAATCCTACCAAATTGTGGTTCATGAAACTGTGTGGTATAATCAGTGATCGAGCATCATCTCTTCTTATGAACATTTAAACCAAGGGATTGGGAATTTGTTTGTTTTTAGAGAGAATTGGTGAGCCAAGGGATTGGGATCCAATCATATAAGATTGCCAAGCAAAATTCAATGAATGCATTGGTTGAGGAAGGGATAAAAATGTTTTGATTCGGAGATCTCAATATCTCCTGAAACCCAATGAATTCCCCATTTCTGATCTACCACTTTCTATTTACATTCTGCAATTAAATTCATGCAACACCCCGATCCCTTTTTAATTTCAGCAATTTAGCTTCTCGCTCTTTAATTCATGCAATTTAAGATTCCGCAATTTCCATTTCTTGCCATTTACGTTTCCCGCCAATTTTACATTCCGCAATTCTCATCTAAATCTTGATTCCGCTCAACTAGAACACACTTCTAATCCGAATTGCTCAATCAACCAATCCTTGTGGGATTCGACCTCACTCTATTGTGAGTTTTTACTTGACGATAACCGGTGCACTTGCCGGAAGGAATTTTTGCCGATCGTGCAATTTCCTAAAATCGTAGCTATCAGGCGCATATCTCTTAGATTCCCCAACAGAATCTTCGTGGTATAAGCTAGATAGATGACGGCATTCATGGGGATCCGAAAAGTCTAACCTTGTCTGTGGTATTCCGAGTAGGATCCTGGGAATCCGGAAAGTCTAACCTTGTCTGTGGTATTCCGAGTAGGATTCCGGTATTGAATGACTGTGACGAGCTTCAAACTCCTGAAGGCTGGGCGTGATGACAAATGCAAAAGAATCAATGGGTTCTACTCCAACCTGATTGAGAACTGACAGATGATTAGCCGTGCTGTGACAAAGCATTGGACCATTTTCACTGAGAGGATGGGATGTAGCTATCAACAAGGGTGATGCCTCCAGACGATTAGCCGTGCAGTGACAACGCATAGGACCATTTTCCCGAGAGGATTAAAAGTAGCCATTGATGATAGTGATGCCCTACATACAGCTTTCCATGGAAAGGAGTAAGAAGGATTGGATGAAAGCAATAAGAAAGTAGAAATTCGAAAGGATTCTAGCATCTCCACACGCCTATCTGAAATTCCCACTATTGATTTACATAAGTATTTCTATCCCTTTTTATTTTCTATTTATTATTAATTTTCGAAACCCATAACCATTTAATCTGCCTAACTGAGATTTACAAGGTAACCATAGCTTGCTTCATACCAACAATCTCTGTGGGATCGACCCTTACTCACGTAAGGTATTACTTGGACGACCCAGTACACTTGCTGGTTAGTTGAACGGAGTTGTGTCCACACATAAGTGCCATAATAATGATTCCATACAACAACAAAGAATACTACATTGATGTGATCACAATTTCGTCCATCAAGTTTTTGGCGCCGTTAATGATTCCATACAACAACAAAGAATACTGACGGTTCATCTTGTTGCTCAGATTAGGTAATTTTCTTTTCAAAAATCTTTTTCAAAATTTTTCTTTTCTTTTTCGTTTTTCCAAACTTTATTTTCGAAAAAAAAATTAATAAAAATCCAAAAAAATCATAAAATCATAAAAATCAAAAATATTTGGTGTTTCTTGTTTGAGTCTTGAGTCAATTTTTAAGTTTGGTGTCAATTGCATGCTTTAAAAATTTTTCTTGCATTTTTCGAAAATTCCATGCATTCATAGTGTTCTTCATGATCTTCAAGTTGTTCTTGACAAGTCTTCTTGTTTGATCTTGATGTTTTCTTGCTTTGTGTCTTATGTTGTTTTTCATATGCATTTTTTGTTTGTTAGAGTCCATGCATTAAAGATTTCTAAGTTTGGTGTCTTGCATGTTTTCTTTGCATAAAAAATTTTTCAAAAATATGTTCTTGATATTCATCATGATCTTCAAAGTGTTCTTGGTATTCATCTTGCCATTCATAGTGTTCTTGTATGCATCATGTGTTTTGATCCAAAATTTTTATGTTTTGGGTCATATTTGTGTTTTTTTCTCTCATCTTTAAAATTTCAAAAATCAAAAAAATATCTTTTCCTTTTTTCTCTCAAAATTTTCAAATTTAAAAATCTTATCTTTTCAAAATCTTTTTCAAAAATCATATCTTTTTCATTTTTTTTCTATTTTTCGAAAATTTCAAAAATCTTTTTCAAAATATTTTCAAAATCTTTTTCTTATCTTTATATCATATTTTCGAAAATTAGCTAAAAATTAATGTGATTGATCCAAAAATTTGAAGTTTGTTACTTTCTTGTTAAGAAAGGTTCAATCTTTAAGTTCTAGAATCTTATCTTATAGTTTCTTGTTAGTGAAGTAAGTAATTTCAATTTTCTTTAAAATTAAATCTTTTTATCTCATATCTTATCTTTTTCAAAATTTTATCTTTTTCAAAATTTGATTTTAAAATATCTTATCTAACTTCTTATCTTCTTATCTTTTAAAAAAAAATTTGATTTTAAAATCTTTTTCAACTAACTAATTAACTTTTTGTTTGTTTCTTATCTTTCTCAAAACCACCTAACTACTCTTTCCTCTCTAATTTTCGAAAATATCTCACCCCTTTTTCAAAAATTCTTTTTAATTAACTAATTGTTTCATGTTTTAATTTTAATTACATTTTATCTCTAATTTTCGAAAATACTAATTCCTTTTTCAAAATTATTTTCGAAATTCTCCCTCCCTTTTCTTATTCTACTTAATTATTTAATTACTAACACTTCTCTTCACCTCTCTCCATCTAAATATCCCAACCCACTCTTCTACATTCCTCTACCCTTTCTTTTTCTACTAACATAAAGGAATCTCTATACTGTGACATAGAGGATTCCTCTTTCTTTTCTTGTTTTCTTCTCTTTCATATGAGCAGGAACAAGGAAAAAGGCACTCTTGTTGAAATTGATCCTGAACCTGAAAGGACTCTGAAAAGGAAACTAAGAGAAACTAAATTACAACAATCCAGAAACAACCTTTTAGAAATTTTTGAACAAGAGAAGGAGATGGCAGCCGAAAATAATAATAATGCAAGGAGAATGCTTGGTGACTTCACAAAGCCAACGTCCAAATTTGATGGAAGAAGCATCTCCATTCCTGCCATTGGAACCAATAACTTTGAGCTTAAGCCTCAACTAGTTGCTTTAATGCAACAAAACTGAGTTTTAACTGAGTTTTATAGACTTCCATCTGAAGATCCTTATCAGTTTTTAACTGAGTTCTTGCAGATCTGTGAGATTGTAAAGACGAATGGAGTTGATCCTGAAGTCTACAGACTCATGCTTTTCTCTTTTGCTGTAAGAGACAGAGCTAGAATATGGTTGGATTCACAACCCAAGGATAGCCTGGACTCCTGGGATAAGCTGGTCACTGCCTTCTTGGATAAATTCTTTCCTCCTCAAAAGCTGAGCAAGCTGAGAGTGGATGTTCAAACCTTCAAGCAAAAAGATGGTGAATCCCTCTATGAAGCTTGGGAAAGATACAAGTAGCTGACCAAAAGATGTCCATCTGACATGTTTTCAGAATGGACCATATTAGATATATTCTATTATGGTCTATCTGAATTTTCGAAAATGTCATTGGACTATTCTGCAGGTGGATCTATTCACCTAAAGAAAACACCTGCAGAAGCTCAAGAACTCATTGATATGGTTGCAAATAACCAATTCATGTACACTTCTGAGAGGAATTCCGTGAATAATGGGATACCTCAGAAGAAAGGAGTTCTTGAAATTGATGCTCTGAATGCCATATTGGCTTAGAACAAAGTGTTGACTCAGCAAGTCAACATGATTTCTCAAAGTCTGAATGGATGGCAAAATGCATCCAACATCACTAAAGAGGCAGCTTCTAAAGAAGCTTATGATCCTGAGAACCCTGCCATGGCAGAGGTTAATTACATGGGTGAACCTTATGGAAACACCTATAACTCATCATGGAGAAATCATCCAAATTTCTCATGGAAGGATCAACAAAAGCCTCAACAAGGCTTTAACAATGGTGGACGCAATAGGCTGAGAAATAGCAAGCCTTTTCCATCATCTTCTCAGCAACAGACAGAGAATTCTGAATAAAATACTTCTAATTTAGCCAATCTAGTCTCTGATCTGTCAAAGGCCACTTTTAGTTTCATGAGTGAAACAAGATCCTCCATTAGAAATCTGGAGGCACAAGTGGGCCAGCTGAGTAAGAAAGTCATTGAAACTCCTCCCAGTATTCTCCCAAGCAATACAGAAGAGAATCCAAAAGGAGAGTGCAAGGCCATTGATATAATCAATATGGCCGAATGCACAAGGGGGGAGGAGGACGAAAATCCTAGTGAGGAAGACCTCCTGGGACGTTCCTCAAGCAAGAAGGAGTTTCCTATTAAGGATCCAAAAGAATCTGAGGCTCATATAGAGACCATAGAGATTCCATTAAATCTCCTTCTGCCATTCATGAGCTCTGAAGACTATTCTTCCTCTGAAGAGGATGAAGATGTTACTGGAGAGCAAGTTGCTCAATATTTAGGAGCTATCATGAAGCTGAATGCCAAGTTGTTTGGTAATGAGACTTAGGAAAGTGAACCTCCTTTGCTCATTAGTGAACTGGATACCTAGATTCAGCAAACTCTACCTCAAAAGAAACAAGATCCTGGCAAGTTTTTGATACCTTGTACCATAGGCACCATGACCTTTGCAAAAGCTCTGTGTGATCTGGGGTCAGGGATAAATCTTATGCAACTCTCTGTAATGGAGAAGCTGGGGATCATTGAGGTACAACCTGCCTTGTTCTCATTACAATTGGCAGACAAGTCATTGAGACAAGCTTATGGAATAGTAGAGGACGTGTTAGTAAAGGTTGAAGGCCTTTACACCCCTGCTGATTTCATAATCTTAGACACTAGGAAGGAAGAAGATGAATGCATCATCCTTGGAAGACCTTTCCTAGCCACAGCAGGAGCTGTGATAGATGTCAACAGAGGTGAATTAGTCCTTCAATTGAATGGGGACTACCTTGTGTTTAAGGCACAGGGCCATCCCTCTGTGACAAAAGAGAATAAGCATGAAGAGCTTCTCTCAGTTCAGAGTTAAGAAGAGCCCCCACAGTCAAACTCTAAGTTTGGTGTTGGGAGGCCACAATCAAACTCTAAGTTTGGTGTTGGGACTATACAACATTGACCTGATCACCTTGTGGCTCCATGAGAGCCCACTGTCAAGCTATTGACATTAAAGAAGCGCTTGTTGGGAGGCAACCCAATTTTATTTATCTAATTTTTATTTTATTTTATTCTATTGTTATTTTGTGTTTTATTAGGTACATGATCATGTGGAGTCACGAAAAAAATATAAAAATTAAAAACAGAATAAAAAACAGCAGAAGAAAAATCACACCCTGGAGGAAGCACAGACTGGCGTTCAACGCCAGTAAGAAGCATCTGGCTGGCGTTCAACGCCAGAACAGAGCATGAATCTGGCGCTGAACGCCAGAAACAAGCAACATCCTGGCGTTTGAACGCCAGGAATGTGCCTAGAGGAAAAGCTGGCGCTGAACGCCAGTAACAAGCATGAAACTGGCGTTCAACGCCAGAAACATGCTTTACATGGGCGTTGAACGCCCAGAACGTGCACCACTCGGCGTTTAAACGCCAGAATGGTGTGCAAATGCATTTTACATGCCTATTTGGTGCAGGGATGGAATTCCTTGACATCTCAGGATCTGTGGACCCCACAGGATCACCTCAGGATCTGTGGACCCCACAGGATCCCCACCTACTATATTCCCACTTTACCTCCTAATCCTATTTTACTCTTCCCCATGTCACACTTCCCAAAAACCCTTCACCAATCACCTCAATCTCTCTTCCCAATCACTTATTCACCACTCACATCCATCCACTCTTCCCCATAAACCCCACCTACCTTCAAAATTCAAAAACATTTTCCCACCCAATCCCACCCTAAATGGCCGAACCTACCCTCTCCCCTCTCCCTATATATACCCTTCCATTCTACTTCATTTTCACACAACACTACCCCCTCTACTATACCTTGGCCGAATCCATCTCCCTTCACTCTCCTCTATTTTCTTCTTCTTCTTCTTCTTCTCTTCTTTCTTCTCTTGCTCGAGGGCGAGCAATATTTTAAGTTTGGTGTGGTAAAATCATAAGCTTTTTGTTTTCCATTACCATCAATGGCACCTAAGGCCGGAGAATCCTCTAGAAAAGGAAAAGGGAAGACAAAAACTTCCACCTCCGAGTCATGGGAGATGGAAAGATTCATCTTCAAGAGCCATCAACACCACTTCTATGATGTTGTGGCAAAGAAGAAGGTGATCCCTGAGGTCCCTTTCAAGCTCAAGAAAAATGAGTATCCGGAGATCCGACATGAAATCCGAAGAAGAGGTTGGGAAGTCCTAACCAACCCCATGCAACAAGTCGGAATCTTAATGGTTCAAGAGTTCTATGCCAATGCATGGATCACTAGGAACCATGATCAAAGTATGAACCCGAGTCCAAAGAATTATCTCACAATGGTTCGGGGGAAATACTTAGATTTTAGTCCGAAAAATGTGAGGTTGGCATTCCACTTGCCCATGATGCAAGGAGATGAACGCCCCTACACTAGAAGGGTCAACTTTAATCAAAGGTTGGACCAAGTCCTTACGGACATATGTGTGGAAGGAGCTCAATGGAAGAGAGACTCCAAAGGCATGCCAGTTCAACTAAGAAGACTGGACCTCAAGCCTGTGGCTAGAGGATGGTTGGAGTTCATTCAACGCTCCATCATTCCCACTAGCAACCGATCTGAAGTTACTGTGGATCGGGCCATCATGATTCATAGCATCATGATTGGAGAGGAAGTAGAAGTTCATGAGGTCATCTCCAATGAAATCTACAAAATAGCCGACAAGCCCTCCACCATGGCACGGCTAGCTTTTCATCACCTTATTTGCCATCTATGTTACTCAGCTGGAGTTATCATAGAAGGAGACATCTCCATTGAAGAGGATAATCCCATCATCAAGAAGAGGATGGAGCAAGCAAGAGAGACCCTTCACGGTTCTCAAGAGATGCATGAGGAAGCTCATCATCATGAAATCCCTGAGATGCCTCAAGGGATGCACTTTCCTCCCAACAACTATTGGGAACAACTCAACACTTGCTTAGAAGATTTGAGCCACAATGTTGAATAATTAAGGGTGGAACATCATGAGCACTCCATCATTCTCCATGAAATAATAGAAGATCAAAGAGCAATGAGGGAGGAGCAACAAAGGCAAGGAAGGGACATAGAAGAGCTTAAGAACATTGTTGGTCCTTCAAGAAGAAGACGCCACTAAAGGTGGATTCATTCTTTGTTCTTATTTCTTTCTGTTTTTCGGTTTTTATGTTGTGTTTATCTATGTTTTGTGTCTCTACTTCATGATCATTATTGTGTAGTAACCATGTCTTAAAGCTATGAATAAAATCCATTAATCCTTCACCTCTCTTAAATGAAATATGTTTTAATTCAAAAGAACAAGAAGTACATGAATTTCGAATTTATCCTTGAATTTAATTTAATTATATTGATGTGGTGACAATACTTTTTGTTTTCTGAATGAATGCTTGAACAGTGCATATTTTTTATCTTGTTGTTTATGAATGTTAAAATTGTTGGCTCTTGAAAGAATGATGAACAAAGAGAAATGTTATTGATGATCTGAAAAATCATGAAATTGATTCTTGAAGCAAGAAAAAGCAGTGAAAAGTAAAAAGCTTGCGAAAAAAAAGAAAAAAAGAAAAAAATAGAAAGAAAAAGAAAAAAAGCAAGCAGAAAAAGCCAATAGCCCTTAAAACCAAAAGGCAAGGGTAAAAAGGATCCAAGGCTTTGAGCATCAATGGATAGGAGGGCCCAAGGAAATAAAATCCAGGCCTAAGCGGCTAAATCAAGCTGTCCCTAACCATGTGCTTGTGTCATGAAGGTCCAAGTGAAAAGCTTGAGAATAAGTGGTTAAAGTCGTGATCCAAAGCAAAAAGAGTGTGCTTAAGAGCTCTGGACACCACTAACTGGGGACTCTAGCAAAGCTGAGTCACAATCTGAAAAGGTTCACCCAGTTATGTGTCTGTGGCATTTATGTATCCGGTGGTAATACTGGAAAACAAAGTGCTTAGGGCCACGGCCAAGACTCCTAAGTAGCTGTGTTCAAGAATCAACAAGCTTAACTAGGAAAGTCAATAACACTATCCGAAAATCTAAGTTCCTAGAGACGCCAATCACTCTAAACTTCAAAGGAAAAAGTGAGATGCCAAAACTGTTCAGAAGCAAAAAGCTACAAGTCCCGCTCATCTAATTAGAATTAATATTCATTGATATTTTGAAATTTACAGTATATTCTCTTCTTTTTATCCTAATTGATTTTCAGTTGCTTGGGGACAAGCAATAATTTAAGTTTGGTGTTGTGATGAGCGGATAATTTATACGCTTTTTGGCATTGTTTTTAGGTAGTTTTTAATAAATTCAAGCTACTTTTAGGGATGTTTTCATTAGTTTTTATGTTAAATTCACATTTATGGACTTTACTATGAGTTTGTGTGTTTTTCTGTGATTTCAGGTAATTTCTGGCTGAAATTGAGGGACTTGAGCAAAACTCTGAAAAAAGGCTGACAAAAGGACTCCGGATGCTGTTGGAATCTGACCTCCCTGCACTGAAAATGAATTTTCTGGAGCTATAGAACTCCAAATGGCGCGCTCTCAACGGCTTTGGAAAGTAGACATCCAGAGCTTTCCAGAAATATATAATAGTCTATACTTTAATCGGAAATTGACGACGTAAATTGGCGTTGAACGCCAAGTATATGCTGCTGTCTAGAGTTAAACGCCAGAAACACGTCATGATCCGGAGTTGAACGCCCAAAACACGTTATAACTTGGAGTTCAACTCCATGAAAAGCCTCAGCTCGTGGATAGATCAAGCTCAGCCCAAGCATACACCAAGTGGGCCCCGGAAGTGGATTTATGCATCAATTACTTACTCATGTAAACCCTAGTAGCTAGTTTAGTATAAATAAGACTTTTTACTAATGTATTAGTTGTCTTTTGACCACGTTTCATCTTTGGTCTCAGTTTTGTTTTATTCTTCATCTTAGGGGGCCATTGATCACGTTTTAGGGGGCTGGCCATTCGGCCATGCCTGAACCTTTCACTTATGTATTTTCAACGGTGCAGTTTCTACACACCATAGATTAAGGGTGTGGAGCTCTGCTGTACCTCAAGTTTCAATACAATTACTATTACTTTCTATTCAATTTTCTTTTATTCTTATTCCAAGATATAATTTGCACTTCAACTTGATGAATGTGATGATTCGTGACACTCATCATCATTCTCACCTATGAACGCGCGTGACTAACAACCACTTCCGTTCTACCTTAGGCCGGGCGCATATCTCTTAGATTCCCCAACAGAATCTTTGTGGTATAAGCTAGATAGATGGTAGCATTCATGGGGATCCGGAAAGTTTAACCTTGTCTGTGGTATTCCGAGTAGGATCCTGGGAATCCGGAAAGTCTAACCTTGTCTGTGGTATTCCGAGTAGGATTCCGGTATTGAATGACTGTGATGAGCTTCAAACTCCTGAAGGCTGGGCGTGATGACAAACGCAAAAGAATCAATGGGTTCTACTCCAACCTGATTAAGAACTGACAGATGATTAGCCGTGCTGTGACAGAGCATTTGGACCATTTTCACTGAGAGGATGGGATGTAGCTATCAACAAGGGTGATGCCTCCAGACGATTAGCCGTGCAGTGACAGCGCATAGGACCATTTTCCCGAGAGGATTAAAAGTAGCCATTGATGATAGTGATGCCCTACATACAGCTTGCCATGGAAAGGAGTAAGAAGGATTGGATGAAAGCAATAAGAAAGTAGAGATTCGAAAGGATACTAGCATCTCCACACGCCTATCTAAAATTCCCACTATTGATTTACATAAGTATTTCTATCCCTTTTTATTTTCTATTTATTATTAATTTTCGAAACCCATAACCATTTAATCTGCCTAACAGAGATTTACAAGATAACCATAGCTTGCTTCATACCAACAATCTCTGTGGGATCGACCCTTACTCACGTAAGGTATTACTTGGACGACCCAGTACACTTGCTGGTTAGTTGAACGGAGTTGTGTCCACACATAAGTGCCATAATAATGATTCCATACAACAACAAAGAATACTACATTGATGTGATCACAATTTCGTCCACCAAGTTTTTGGCGCCGTTGCCGGGGATTGTTCGAGTATGGACAACTGACGGTTCATCTTGTTGCTCAGATTAGGTAATTTTCTTTTCAAAAATCTTTTTCAAAATTTTTCTTTTCTTTTTCATTTTTCCAAACTTTATTTTCGAAAAAAAAATTAATAAAAATCGAAAAAAATCATAAAATCATAAAAATAAAAAATATTTGGTGTTTCTTGTTTGAGTCTTGAGTCAATTTTTAAGTTTGGTGTCAATTGCATGCTTTAAAAATTTTTCTTGCATTTTTCGAAAATTCCATGCATTCATAGTGTTCTTCATGATCTTCAAGTTGTTCTTGACAAGTCTTCTTGTTTGATCTTGATGTTTTCTTGTTTTGTGTCTTATGTTGTTTTTCATATGCATTTTTTGTTTGTTAGAGTCCATGCATTAAAGATTTCTAAGATTGGTGTCTTGCATGTTTTCTTTGCATCAAAAATTTTTCAAAAATGTGTTCTTGATGTTCATCATGATCTTCAAAGTGTTCTTGGTGTTCATCTTGACATTCATAGTGTTCTTGCATGCATCATGTGTTTTGATCCAAAATTTTTATGTTTTGGGTCATATTTGTGTTTTTCTCTCTCATCTTTAAAATTTCAAAGGGGCCATAGAGGCCTGACAAAGCAAAGGCCACCGCCCACTAGAAGGCGGTTGCCAAAGATATGATCTTAAAGATATAAGATAAGATAAGGATCTTTTCCTCAAAGGAGATCCACAAAAACACCACTATAAATACATTGGAGCCACTGAGTATAACTCATATTCTAGTTCAACTAAAAACCTGCCTAAGGCCCTTGCTAATTTAAGCATTGGAGTCTCTTGCAGGTACCACCACACAACCCCACAAAGAGCTCGGATAAAGCGGCACCTCAACATCTGGAGGTCGGAATCCAATACTCAGAGAAGACCTAGATCTCACATCCGGTCCGAACTCAACGTTTCAGGTAACCCCTCGGAACATTGGCGCCATTGCCAGGGAGCCTGGAAGTCATCCCACAATAATGCCAAGCAACCCACCTAATAACGGACATACAACAACATCCGGATAGATGGAACGCCAACAAAAAAACCCAGACTCTGTGGTCCTTCCACCATCACCTAATGAAACATACCACTCCAAGGGACACAAACACCCTCCCAACACGAAAATATTATATGCCATCTGCGAACAACAAGATCGCCTAAAACAGCTCGAGCGAGAGACTGAGCGCCAACGGGAGGCCGAATGAAATCTCCAAAGGGAGACGAGAAGGCACCGAGAGCTGGAAGAAAAACTCCCAAATCTTGAAGCCGACCTCAAATCCCGCACTACCCGAACCAACCGCGTGACCAGCTGACGAACGGAAGATTGATGGTTTAGAATTTTATTATAAATTCTCGTTGCAAGTATAGTTTCTAAGCCAAGCAATCAACCTTTCTTACAAATGTTTTGGTTGTCACAAGTAACAAACCCAATAAAATTTATAAACCGAAGTATTCAAACCTCGGGTCGTCTTCTCAAGGAATTGCAGGGAAGTATGATTTATTATTGGTTATGGAAAACAGTATTTTTGGGTTTTTAAAAGGTTTGAATAAGAGAAATAGATTGTAGGGAATTAATAAATTAATAACTAATAAGACTCTTGGCAAGGTATGAAAACTAGAAGTCCTATCCTAGTTATCCTTATCAATGGTGATGAGAATTATATTTTTGCTACCATAAAGTCAACCTCTAACTATGAAGGTCAGTCAAGTGGGTAAATCAATTCAACTCGTAAAGTCCTAGTCAACTCCTGAGGAAAGACTAGAGTTATAAGAATCTAAATCAATCAGCCAAGATATTAATTATCAATCACGATGAGTTTGACAACTCAAGAGTTACCAATTAATCAACCAATGCCAAGAATATAAAGAACTAAATAAAAGTCATATGTCTGAAATACCTCAAATTATATTAAATAAAGATGTCAATTCTAACATGGAAACGTTCATAAATTAGATTGGGAAAATAAATAAAAGGAATATTAAACCTGAAAATTGAGAAGAAGAAATCCTAAATCCTTTAAGAGGAATCCTAATCCTAAATCCTAAGAGAGAGGAGAGAGCCTCTCTCTCTAAAAACTACATCTAAATTATGAAAAGTGTATTATGATCTCCTTCTGAGTCTCTGCATGTTCCTTGACTTTAATCTATGTCTCTGGGCCAAACTCTGGGTCAAAACGCGGCCCGAAACTGTCTCCAGCATATTCTGTAATTTCTGCAGGTCGCGCAGGTCATGCGTACGCGTCATTCAACGATTTTTCTCTCCACGCGTGCGCATCAGGCATGCGCTCGCGTCATTTGCGCGAACTCTAATTCACGCGTGCGCGTCAAGCACGCATACACGTCACTGTGATTTTGTCCAAATCACGCGCATGCGTCAGCCATGCGTTCGCGTCGCTGTTTGCTGGTTGTCTCCTTTATTTCTTGTGCTCCTTCCCTTTTTGCAAGCTTCCTCTCCATTCTCTAAGCCATTCCTGCCCTATGAAGCTTGAAACACTTAACACACAGATCAAGGCATCGAATGGTATGAAGGAAAAATAAAAATACACAATAAAAAGATCTTTAGGAAGCGAGTTTTAAATCATAGAACAATTTGGGAAAAATTGTAAAATCATGCAAATCATATGAATAAGTGGGCAAAGACTTGATAAAAACCACTCAATTAAACACAATATAAACCATAAAATAGTGGTTTATCAACCTCCCCACACTTAAACATTAGCATGTCCTCATGCTAAGCTCAAGGAGATAAAACAAATGAGTAGGGAAAAGCAAGACTCATGCAATGCAACCTATGAATGTGAATGCAACTACATGATAAAATGATTCTACCTACTTGGTGAAAAAGTAAATAAATCTTTCAAGAACAAGTATGAACTGGATTTCACTAATTCAAATCACAAAATAAAGTATAAATAACTTGTGAGAAGAAAATAGCTCATGAAGGCAGGGAACAAGGAATCGAGCATCGAACCCTCACTGGAAGTGTATACACTCTAATCGCTCAAGTGTTTAAGGTTCGATCTCTCAATTCTCTACTAACTTTGCTTTCTAAGGCTTGCTTTTCTTCTACCAATCAACAAAGAATTAATGCACAGATACACATATCAGGAGGTCTTTTAAGGGTTGTAATGGGGTTAGGGTCAAGGTAGGATTGCATTTGGCCAAGTGGACTAAAATCTGAATCCTTAATTAACATAAACTTTTCCCACCTAACTTAAGACAATCCATATAATCACAATACAAGATCTAACTGCCCATTAACTATGTTTACCACATATTCATGCATCCCAAATTTAAGTACAACTCATGTGCATTGATTTCACCATTCACTTTGGGGCATTTTGTCTCCTTTTTATTTTTCTGCTCTTTTTTTCTTTTTTTTTCTCTCTTTTTTTTTCTTTTTCTATTATTATATTTTTTTTCTCTTTTTTTCTCAATGCATATGATTAAAGTATTGAATGCAATAATATGTGTTCAACTATTATTTTGTACATTTTCACAAAAATATACAACACCCAATTACTCAAACCAACTATTTTCAAACCCAACTTCCCTATACTGAAATCATGAGCACTTTTACTAGTCTAAGCTAACCAAGGAATCAAATTAAGGACATTATTGTTTTCCGCTTAGAGTTAGTAATGAGCTAAAGTAAAGAACAAATGGGTAAAATAGGCTCAAATTGGTTTGCAAAGGATAATAAAAGGGTAAGGCCATATGGGTATGTAAGCTTAGTGAAACAAGGCCTCAATCATATAAGTGCATGCATACATCAAACAATGGAAATATAGAATTAAACAAGACAAAGATTACAACTTTAGAGAGAAAAACACATACCAAAAATAAAATATTGGTTGATAAAATGCAACCAATCAAATAGGCTCAAAATCTCATTGGTTTTGTGTATTCGAGCTCTAAACCATGTTCCAAAATAAAATTTCTTCAAACAAGTTTTTCGAAAAGTTTAATTCAAATTAGTGAAATGCTATAGAAAGTTTTCTTGAAAAAGAAAATATTACTTCAACCAAGTGGTAAAATATGCACAAAATCAAACAAACATGCAATCAAATATGCAAATGCAACAATGAACAAACAAAGAAAATAGAATATTGGTGTTGAGAAGAGAATAACTAACCCGTGAAGATCGGTATCGACCTCCCCACACTTAAAGATTGCACCGTCCTCGGTGCATGCTAAGATATGCAAGTGGATAGGGGTTGTGGTTCCTCAGCTGGTGCTCTATTTGTTTCGCTCTTCGTCGGTGGCTTGTTAGAGACTTTCTCGTTACCCTTTATGGTGGCCATCCTGTAAAAGGGAGAAAGGAAAGGGACATGTAATTTAAATAGCTAGAACCGGGAGGAGGAAGGTTCAAGTGATAATCAATGCCAAGGTAAGGGATAATGTCTTAAATACATGGTCGCGACTACATGCAATTAGGACATCAATGGAAATATAGCAGGGTGGTGCACGAAATCTTAATCCCAATATCAAAGTCAAAATTTCTTATGATCTCGTACCACTAACCAGCAAGTGCACTGGGTCGTCCAAGTAATACCTTACGTGAGTAAGGGTCGATCCCACGGAGATTATTGGTTTGAAGCAAGCTATGTTTATTTTATTAATCTTAGTCAGGATGCCAATAATGTTATTTGGATTTAATTGTAGAAAGTAAAAGAGTTTGGAATTATTGGAAAAATAAAATAGTGTGAAATAGTTACTTGTTGTGCAGTAATGAGAAATATGTTGGAGTTTTGGAGATGCTTTGTCCTCTGAATTTCTGCAATGTAATATTCAACTCAATTGTTTGTAAAGCACGTCTACGGCAAGCTGTATGTAGGGTGTCACCATTGTCAGTGGCTACCTCCCATCCTCTCAGTGAAAACGTTCCAGGTGCTCTGTCACAACACGGCTAATCAGCTGTTGGTTCTCGATCATGTTGGAATAGGATCCATTGATCCTTTTGCGTTTGTCATCACGCCCAGCAATCGCGAGTTTGAAGCACGTCACAGCCATTCAATCCTTGAATCCTACTCGGAATACCACAGACAAGGTTTAGACCTTCTGGATTCTCAAGAGTGGCCGTCATCAATTCTAGCTTATACCGCGGAGATTCTGATTAAGGAATCTAAGAGAAGCTCATTCAGTCTGATGTAGAACGGAGGTGTTTATCAGGCACACGTTCATGGATTGAGGGAGGTGATGGGTGTCACGGATCATCACCTCCTTCATAATTAAGTGCGAATAAACATCTTAGATCGGACTAGACACACGTTGAGTGAAATAGAAACAATTGCATTAATTCATCGAGACGCTGCAGAGCTCCTCACCCCCAACAATGGAGTTTAGAGACTCATGCTGTCAAAGTGTATATAATTCAGATCTGAAAATGTCATGAGGTACAAAATAATTCTCTAAAAGTTGTTTAAATAGTAAACTAGTAACCTAGGTTTACAGAAAATGAGTAAACTAAGCTAATTGGTGCAGAAATCCACCTCTGGGGCCCACTTGGTGTGTGCTGGGGCTGAGACTAAAGCTATCCACGAGCTGAGGCTTTTCTTGGAGTTGAACTCCAAGTTATAACGTGTTTTGGGCGTTCAACTCCGGATCATGACGTGTTTCTGGCGTTTAACTCCAGACAGCAGCATGTACTTGGCGTTCAACGCCAAGTTACGTCGTCTATCTTCGTGCAAAGTATAAACTATTATATATTGCTGGAAAGCCCTGGATGTCTACTTTCCAACGTCGTTGAGAGCGCACCAATTAGACTCCTGCAGCTCCAGAAAATCTATTTCGAGTGTAGGGAGGTCAGGATCCAACAACATCAGCAGTCCTTTTTCAGCCTAACACAGATTTTTGCTCAGCTCCCTCAATTTCAGCCAGAAAATACCTGAAATCACAGAAAAACACACAAACTCATAGTAAAGTCCAGAAATATGATTTTTGCCTAAAAACTAATAATATTTAACTAAAAACTAATTAAAACATGCTAAAATCTACATGGAATTACCCCCAAAAAGCGTATAAAATATCCGCTCATCACAACACCAAACTTAAACTGTTGCTTGTCCTCAAGCAACTAGATAAATAAAATAGGATGAAAGAAATTAAGAAGTAATAATATCTAAGAGTTTTAAATGGAGCTCAGATTCTTATTAGATGAGCGGGGCTTGTAGCTTTTTTGTTTCTGAAAAGTTTTGGCATCTCCCTTTATCCTTTGAACTTCAGAATGATTGGCATCCATAGGAACTCAGAATTCAGATAGTATTATTGATTCTCCTAGTGTAGTGTGTTGATTCTTGAATACAGTTATTTTATGAGTCTTGGCCGTGGCCCTAAGCACTTTATTTTCCAGTATTACCACCGGATACATAAATGCCACAGACACATGACTGGGTGAACCTTTTCAGATTGTGACTCAGCTTTGCTAGAGTCCCTAGATAGAGGTGTCCAGAGCTCTTAAGCACACTCTTTTGCTTTGGATCACGACTTTAACCACTTAGTCTCAAGCTTTTCACTTGGACCTGCATGCCACAAGCACATGGTTAGGGACAGCTTGATTTAGCCGCTTAGGCCTGGAATTACTTCCTTGGGCCCTCCTATCCACTGATGCTCAAAGCCTTGGATCCTTTATACCCTTGCCTTTTGGTTTTAAGGGCTGTTGGCTCTTATTTCTTTTCTTGATCCAATGAAATTTTTTTTTGAGTGCTGCTTTTTCTTGCTTTAAGAATCAAATTCATGATTTTTCAGATTCATCAATAATATTTTTCGTGTTCCTCATTCTTTCAGGAGCCAATATTCATAAAGTTCAAGATCAAAATCATGCACTGTTCAAGCATTCATTCAGAGAACAAAAAGTATTGCCACCACATATAGTTAATTATAATTTTTATTATTAAGAAGTCGAAAAAAATAAATTACTTCTTAATTCTAATTATCTACTATTTTATTCATGCCTGATGATGATGAGAAAAATAAATTATAACTTAATTGGAACTAAAACCATAATAGACATACTAATTACTACTACTACTATTATATATCTCCTAAGGTAAATTTCTATAATAACACTATCACAGAGTTAAAGCTAAAATTAGAACTCAACAACCTGTGTTCTGAGAAAGTAGATGTTCCTCTAATCTGTGGGGTGTTTTTCAAGGATTAATTTTTGGCGCTTCAGCTCCCTTAGATCACGCCCTTGCTCTTCTTGTTCTTTAAGCAGTTTGCAAAGCATGCTACTTTGGTTGTTCTGTTCTTCCTTTATTTGGTTCATAGCTTCTTGCAATTTGGAAATAGATGCTTCAATATGTTCCCAATATTCGAATTGAGGAAGTTCTGGGAGGACTTCCTGTGCTCTCCTCTTGATTGGATCATCCTGCGGCTGTTGTCTGTCCATTGATATTCTAGTGATTGGCCTTTCAACTGAGATATACTCTGTTATTCCCATCTTCACTCCGGCATCTCTGCAGAGCATGGAAATTAAGCTTGGATAGACTAATCTGGCATCCTTGGGATTTCTGTTTGCTATTTTGTACAGTTCACATGAGATCAGTTGATGGACTTCTACTTCTTTTCCCAACATGATACAGTGAATCATCACTGCTCTTTTAATGGTAACTTCAGAACGGTTGCTGGTGGGCAGTATGGAACGCCCAATGAAATCCAGCCAGCCTCTGGCTACTGGTTTGAGATCTTCTCTTTTGAGTTGAATTGGGGTGCCAGTCGTGCTGGTGGTCCACCTGACTTCAGGGATGCATATATCCTCTAGAATCTTGTCTAGACCTTTATTTACCCTCATCATTCTCCTATTAAAGGAGTCTGGGTCATCTTTCAGTTGAGGAAGCTTAAATATCTCCCTGATCTTGTCAGGATGGGTATGAACAATCTTTCCTCTGACTAAGGTCCGATGGTCATAGAGAGCAGCTCCAATTATTCTTTGCCTGTCTGTCTGCCATAGATTAGCATAGAACTCCTGAACCATGTTCCTTCCCACTTTCGTTTCAGGATTGGCTAGAATTTCCCAGTTTCTGTTTCGAATTTGCTCTTGGATCTCCAGATATTCATCTTCTTTCAGATCAAATTTGACTTCCGGGATCACTGATATGTGACTCATTATTTTGTAGTAATGGTCTGAATGTTCTTTAGTTAAGAACTTCCCTTGATTCCTAAGTGGCTTTAGAGTATTCTCTTTCTTGCCTCTTGGGGTGGGTTGTTTTCCTTTAGGGGCCATGATCTTAATGAGTATGTTTTTGTGATCACGGATAAACACACCAAACTTAGAGCTTTGCTTGTCCTCAAGCAAAAGAGAAGAAAGGAGAGGGATAGGAGGAGAGCAAGTGTGGCATGGTGATGATGAGAGGGGCGCCGAATTCAATTTATAGGGAGGGGGGGTGGGAATTTTCGAAAATAAGAAAAAGATAAGATAGAAGATATGATTTATAAAAGATAGATATGATAGGAAAAAGATATAGTTTAAAAAGAGAAAGATATGAATAATAATTAAAAAGATAAATCTGAATTTTTAATTTTGAAAAAGATTTTAAAAAGATAATTGAGTTTTGAAAACAAACTTAAAAGAGTTGGATTGGATTGGAAAATAATTTGTCTTTATGGATTAAGATATATTTGATATTTTTGAAAAAGGGATTTTAGAAATTAGGGTTCTTAGAAAACTAATTTGATTTTGAAGGATGACATTTTGAAACATGTTTATGCAAGAAATCATGAATTGAAACATAAAAATTTAGAAAATTTTAAAGAAAAACGAATTTTACCTCCTCCCCACCATCCTGGCATTAAACGCCCAAACGATGCATGTTTTGGGCGTTTAACGCCCAAATGCTGCTTCTCCTGGGCGTTCAACGCCCAGCTGATGCTTCTTTCTGGCGTTGAACGCCAGGAAGTTCTTTGTCACTGGGCGTTTTTCTGAACGCCCAGGATGCTAACAATCTGGCGTTAAACGCCCAGAAGGTGCTTCTTTCTGGCGTTCAACGCCCAGAAGATGCTCCTTTCTGGCGTTTAACGCCCAGATGGCTACCCTTACTGGCGTTGAACGCCCAGTGGGTGCTTCTTTTGGGCGTTCAACGCCCAAAATGTTTCTTACTGGCTTTTTCATGCCAGTGAGCTTCCAAATTTCCCAGTAACTCTGTGAATTCAATCAATTGCTATTTTTACCCTTTGAAGATACTTGGACACATACCTGTAAAAAAAAGGAAATTTATTTAATTAGTAAATAAACTTTGTAAATGGCTGGGTTGCCTCCCAGCAAGCGCTTCTTTATTGTCTTTAGCTGGACTACCACTGAGCTCTAATCAAGTCTCAGTTTTGAGCATTCTTGCTCGAAGTTACTTTCAAGATAATGTTTAATTCTCTGTCCATTAACAATGAACTTTTTGTTAGAGTCATTATCCTGAAGCTCTACGTATCCATATGGTGATACACTTGTAATTACATATGGACCTCTCCACCGGGATTTTAATTTCCCGGGAAATAATTTGAGCCTAGAATTAAATAGCAGAACTTTCTGCCCCGGCTCAAAGACTCTGGATGACAATTTCTTATCATGCCATCTTTTCGCTTTCTCCTTGTAAATTTTTGCATTCTCGAAAGCATTGAGTCTAAATTCCTCTAGCTCATTTAGTTGGAGTAAACATTTTTCTCCAGCTAACTTGGCATCAAGGTTCAGGAATCTGGTTGCCCAATAGGCCTTGTGTTCCAGTTCCACTGGCAAGTGACATGCCTTTCCATACACAAGCTGGTATGGCGAGGTCCCTATAGGGGTCTTAAATGCCGTTCTGTATGCCCACAGAGCATCATCCAAGCTCCTTGCCCAATCCCTTCTACGGTTAATTACAGTCCGTTCCAGGATTCTTTTGAGTTCTCTATTTGAGACTTCAGCTTGCCCATTAGTCTGTGGGTGATATGGAGTAGCTATCCTGTGGCTAACTCCATAACGAACCAAGGCAGAGTAAAGCTGTTTATTGCAGAAATGAGTGCCCCCATCACTGATTAATACTCTAGGGGTACCAAATCTGCTGAAGATGTGTTTCTGGAGGAATTTTAACACTGTTTTAGTGTCATTAGTGGGTGTTGCAATAGCCTCCACCCATTTGGATACATAATCCACTACCACCAGAATATAAGTGTTTGAGTATGATGGTGGGAAAGGTCCCATGAAGTCAATGCCCCATACATCAAACAACTCAATCTCTAAGATCCCTTGTTGAGGCATGGCATAACTGTGAGGTAGATTGCCAGATCTTTGGCAACTGTCACAATTAAGCACAAACACTCGGGAATCTTTATAGAGAGTAGGCCAGTAGAAGCCACTTTGGAGGACTCTTGTGGCTGTTCGCTCACTTCCAAAATGTCCTCCATACTGTGATCCATGGCAATGCCAAAGGATCTTTTGCGCTTCTTCTTTAGGTACACATCTACGGATTACTCTGTCTGCACATCGCTTAAAGAGATACGGCTCATCCCAAAGATAATACTTTGCATCCGTGATCAGCTTCTTTGATTGCTGTCTACTGTACTCTTTGGGTATGAATCTCACTGCCTTGTAGTTTTCAATGTCTGCAAACCATGGCACTTCCTGGATGGCAAAGAGTTGCTCATCCGGAAAGGTTTCAGAGATCTCAGTGAGAGGGAGGGACGCCCCTTCTACTGGTTCTATTCGGGACAGGTGATCTGCTACTTGATTCTCTGTCCCTTTTCTGTCTCTTATTTCTATATCAAACTCTTGCAGAAGCAACACCCATCTTATAAGTATGGGTTTTGAATCCTTCTTTGTGAGTAGATATTTAAGAGCAGCATGATCAGTATACAAAATCACTTTTGATCCTACTAAATAGGATCTGAATTTGTCAATGGCGTAAACCACTGCAAGTAGCTCTTTTTCTGTGGTTGTGTAATTCTTCTGTGCGTCATTTAAAACGTGGCTGGCATAGTAAATGACGTGCAGAAGCTTGTCATGCCTTTGTCCCAACACTGCACCAATGGCATGGTCACTGGCATCACACATCAATTCAAATGGTAATGTCCAGTCTGGTGCAGAGATGATTGGTGCTGTAACCAATTTAGCTTTCAGAGTCTCAAATGCTTGCAGACACTCTTTATCAAAGATAAATGGCATGTCAGCAGCAAGCAGGTTGCTCAGAGGTTTGGCGATTTTTGAAAAATCCTTTATAAACCTCCTGTAGAATCCTGCATGCCCCAGAAAGCTTCTGATTGCCTTAACATTGGCAGGTGGTGGTAATTTTTCAATTACCTTTACCTTAGCTTGATCCACCTCTATCCCCTTGTTAGAGATTTTGTGCCCAAGGACAATTCCTTCAGTCACCATAAAGTGGCACTTCTCCCAGTTTAAAACCAGGTTAGTCTCTTGGCATCTCTTTAGAACAAGTGCTAAATGGTTAAGGCAGGAGCTGAATGAGTCTCCAAACACTGAAAAGTCATTCATGAAGACTTCCAGAAATTTTTCCACCATATCAGAAAAAATTGAGAGCATGCACCTTTGAAAGGTTGCAGGTGCATTGCACAGGCCAAATGGCATCCTTCTGTATGCAAATACTCCAGATGGGCATGTGAATGCCGTTTTCTCCTGATCCTGGGGATCTACTGCAATTTGATTATAACCTGAATATCCATCCAGGAAGCAGTAGTATTCATGACCTGCTAGTCTTTCTAGCATCTGGTTTATGAATGGTAAAGGAAAATGATCCTTTCTGGTAGCTGAATTGAGCCTTCTGTAATCAATACACATACGCCACCCAGTAACTGTTCTTGTAGGAACCAGTTCATTTTTTTCATTATGAACCACTGTCATGCCACCTTTCTTAGGGACGACTTGGACAGGGATCACCCAGGGGCTATCAGAAATAGGATAAATAATCCCAGCCTCTAGTAACTTAGTGACCTCTTTCTACACCACTTCCTTCATGGCTGGATTCAGCCGCCTTTGTGGTTGAACCACTGGCTTGGCGTCACCTTCCAATAAGATCTTGTGCATGCATCTAGCTGGGCTAATGCCCTTAAGATCACTGATGGACCACCCAAGAGCTGTCTTGTGTGTCCTTAGCACTTGAATTAGTGCTTCCTCTTCCTGTGGCTCTAAGGTAGAGGTTATGATCACAGGAAAGGTATCACCTTCTCCCAGGAATGCATATTTTAGGGAAGGTGGTAATGGTTTGAGCTCGGGTTTAGGAGGTTTTTCCTCTTCCTGAGGGATTTTCAGAGGTTCTACTATTCTCTCTGATTCCTCCAGATCAGGCTGAACATCTTTAAAGATGTCCCCTAGCTCTGATTCGAGACTCTCAGCCATATTGACCTCTCTTACCAGAGAGTCAATAATATCAACACTCATGCAGTCATTTGGGGTGTCTGGATGTTGCATGGCTTTGACAACATTCAACTTGAACTCTTCCTCATTGACTCTCAAGGTTACTTCCCCTTTTTGGACATCAATGAGGGTTCGGCCAGTTGCTAGGAAAGGTCTTCCTAGAATGAGAGTTGCACTATTGTGCTCCTCCATTTCCAGCACCACAAAGTCAGTAGGAAAGGCAAATGGCCCAACTTTGACAATCATGTCCTCAATCATGCCTGATGGGTATTTAATGGAGCCATCAGCAAGTTGAAGACATATCCTGGTTGGTTTGATTTCTTCAGTTAAACCAAGCTTTCTGATAGTAGATGCAGGTATTAGGTTGATACTTGCCCCAAGATCACATAAAGCTTGCTTGGTACAAGTACCCTCTAATGTGCATGGTATCATAAAGCTCCCAGGATCTTTAAGCTTCTCAGGTAAGCTTTTCAGAATGACTGCACTGCATTCTTCAGTGAGGTAAACTTTTTCAGTCTCCCTCCAATCCTTCTTATGACTTAAGATCTCTTTCATGAACTTAGCATAAGAGGGTATTTGCTCAAGTGCTTCTACAAACGGGATCTTTATTTCAAGAGTCCTGAGATAGTCTGCAAAGCGGGCAAATTGCTTATCCTGTTCCGCTTGGCGGAGTTTTTGAGGATAAGGCATTTTGGCTTTGTATTCCTCAACATTAGTTGCTGCAGGTTTATTACCTACAGAAGTGGGTCGGGAAGCCTTTTTAGAAGGGTTGTTATCAGCACTTGTATGTGACTGATCCCCCACTGGCATTTGAATGCCAGGGGTGGAAGCTGGAGTGGCGTTAGACGCCACCTCCTTATTTGTTGCTGGCGTCTGAACTCCAGAACCATGCACCCTTTGGGCGTTCAATGCCGGATTCATGCTTATTTCTGGCGTTGAACGCCAGGAATGAGCATGGGCTGGGCGTTCAGTGCCAGCATTATTCCTCTCTGGGCGCTGATTGTCCTCAGAGGGATTTTGAGTAGCCATATGTTCATTTCTTGGCTTCCTGCTGCTTTGAAGTGAGGTATTTAATGTTTTCCCACTTCTTAATTGAACTGCTTGGCATTCTTCTGCTATTTATTTTGACAGTTGCTTTTCTGTTTGCCTTAACTGTACTTCCATATTCCTGTTAGCCATTCTTGTTTCCTGTAGTATTTCCTTGAATTCGGCTAGCTGCTGAGTTAGAAAGTCTAATTGCTGATTGAATTCATTAGCTTGATCTACAGGACTGAGTTCAGCAGTTACTGTTTTAGCTTCTTCTTTCATGGAAGATTCACTGCTTAGGTACAGATGCTGATTTCTGGCAACTATATCAATAAGCTCTTGAGCTTCTTCAATTGTTTTTCTCATATGTATAGATCCACCAGCTGAGTGGTCTAGAGAAATCTGAGCTTTTTCTGTAAGCCTATAGTAGAAGATGTCTAATTGCACCCATTCTGAAAACATTTCAGAGGGGCATTTTCTTAGCATCTCTCTGTATCTCTCCCAGGCATCATAAAGGGATTCGTTATCTCCTTGTTTGAAGCCTTGGATGCTTAGCCTTAGCTGTGTCATCCGTTTTGGAGGGAAATAGTGACTCAGGAATTTTTCTGACAGCTGCTTCCATGTGTTTATGCTGTTCTTAGGCTGGTTATTTAACCACCTCTTAGCTTGATCTTTTACAGCAAATGGAAATAGTAATAATCTGTAGACATCCTGATCCACTTCCTTATCATGTACTGTGTCAGCAATTTGCAAAAATTATGCCAGAAACTCTGTAGGTTCTTCATGTGGAAGACCAGAATACTGGCAGTTTTGCTGCACCATGATAATGAGCTGAGGATTCAACTCAAAGCTACTAACTCCAATGGAGGGTATACAGATACTACTCCCATATGAAGCAGTAGTGGGGTTAGCATATGACCCCAGAGTCCTCCTGGACTGTTCATTCCCACTTAATTCCATGATGGAATAAAATAGATGATATGTATGTTGATATTATTTATTTTATAAAAATTAATTTTTATAAAATAAAATAAAAACGAAATAAATAAAAGAAATTGGAAATATTTTGAAATTGAAATCTGAATTTTTATATAAAATTTTCGAAAAATGTAGTTCAAAATTAGTTAGAAAATATATTTTTTTTTGAATTTTGAATTTTATGATGAAAGAGAAAAATATGCAAAAGACACAAGACTTAAAATTTTTAGATCCAATGCTCCTTATTTTCGAAAATTTTGGAGGGAAAACACCAAGGAACACCAAACTTAAAAATTTTAAGATCAAAACACAAGAAAGACTCAAGAACCTTGAAGATTCACAAGAACACCAAACTTAATTTTTTTTTTTGAAAACCAGGACAAATTTACGAAAATTAAAGAAAAATTAACAAGGAAACACCAAACTTAGAGTTTGGCACAAGATTCAATCAAAGAAAAATTATTTTTGAAAAAGATTCCAAAGAGGATACCCAATTATCAAGAACAACTACTAAAGCTCCAGCCAATTGGGCAGCAACTTCAGAGTTGATTTTAAAAATGTATTATATTTATGGATAAAAGTATAAAATTTTTGAAAGCTAATGTTTTGAACAAGTACCAGAAAAACAAGAAAAGACACAACACAAGAAAAACTCAAGATCAAACAAGAAATTAAACAAGAACAACTTGAAGATCAATGAAGAACAAAGAACACAAGTTCGAAAATTTAAAGAAAAATATAAAAGATGCAATTGACACCAAACTTAGAACAAGACACTAGACTCACGAAAAATTAACAATTAATAACGAAAAATAATAAATTTTTTTTTTGAAAAGAAACTATCCTATCAGAATTTGATGACTCTATAACAATAAAAATAAATTATTCCTAATCTAAGAAATAAAATAACCTTTAGTTGTTCAAACTCGAATAATCCCCGGCAACGGCGCAAAAAACTTGGTGCACGGAATCTTAATCCCAATATCAAAGTCAAAATTTCTTATGATCTCGTACCACTAACCAGCAAGTGCACTGGGTCGTCAAGTAATACCTTATGTGAGTAAGGGTCGATCCCACGGAGATTATTGGTTTGAAGCAAGCTATGTTTATTTTATTAATCTTAGTCAGGATGCCAATAATGTTATTTGGATTTAATTGTAGAAAGTAAAAGAGTTTCGAATTATTAGAAAAATAAAATAGTGTGAAATAGTTACTTGTTGTGCAGTAATGAGAAATATGTTGGAGTTTTGGAGATGCTTTGTCCTCTGAATTTCTGCAATGTAATATTCAACTCAATTGTTTGTAAAGCACGTCTACGGCAAGCTGTATGTAGGGTGTCACCATTGTCAGTGGCTACCTCCCATCCTCTCAGTGAAAACGTTCCAGGTGCTCTGTCACAGCACGGCTAATCAGCTGTTGGTTCTTGATCATGTTGGAATAGGATCCATTGATCCTTTTGCGTTTGTCATCACGCCCAGCAATCGCGAGTTTGAAGCGCGTCACAGCCATTCAATCCTTGAATCCTACTCGGAATACCACAGACAAGGTTTAGACCTTCCGGATTCTCAAGAGTGGCCGTCATCAATTCTAGCTTATACCGCGGAGATTCTGATTAAGGAATCTAAGAGAAGCTCATTCAGTCTGATGTAGAATGGAGGTGTTTGTCAGGCACACGTTCATGGATTGAGGGAGGTGATGGGTGTCACGGATCATCACCTCCTTCATAATTAAGTGCGAATAAACATCTTAGATCAGACTAGACATACGTTGAGTGAAATAGAAACAATTGCATTAATTCATCGAGACGCTGCAGAGCTCCTCACCCCCAACAATGGAGTTTAGAGACTCATGCCATCAAAGTGTATATAATTCAGATCTGAAAATGTCATGAGGTACAAAATAATTCTCTAAAAGTTGTTTAAATAGTAAACTAGTAACCTAGGTTTACAGAAAATGAGTAAACTAAGATAATTAGTGCAGAAATCCACCTCTGGGGCTCACTTGGTGTGTGCTGGGGCTGAGACTAAAGCTATCCACGAGCTGAGGCTTTTCTTGGAGTTGAACTCCAAGTTATAACGTGTTTTGGGCGTTCAACTCCGGATCATGACGTGTTTCTGGCGTTTAACTCCAGACAGGAGCATGTACTTGGCGTTCAACGCCAAGTTACGTCGTCTATCTTCGTGCAAAGTATGGACCATTATATATTTCTGGAAAGCTCTGGATGTCTACTTTCCAACGCCGTTGAGAGCGCACCAATTGGACTCCTACAGCTCCAGAAAATCCATTTCGAGTGCAGGGAGGTCAGGATCCAACAGCATCAGCAGTCTTTTTTTAGCCTAACTCAGATTTTTGCTCAGCTCCCTCAATTTCAGCCAGAAAATACCTGAAATCACAGAAAAACACACAAACTCATAGTAAAGTCCAAAAATATGATTTTTGCCTAAAAACTAATAATATTTAACTAAAAACTAATTAAAACATACTAAAATCTACATGGAATTACCCCCAAAAAGCGTATAAAATATCCGCTCATCACAGGGCATATTAAATCAATTAGATGCAAGATGTGTAAAAGCATGCAGGCAAAGGCATGAGAAGCATAGGTCAAGCATTAATTGTTAAAATAAGTTGGATTAAAGAGCACTTGTATGATGACCATTGGGAATGATAATCTCAAATACAGGTGGATTAAAAGTATTGTGAGTTACAAGAGGAATGAAAGTAATAAATCCAAATATATATGAGAGCCAAATTTAAAATATCAATTGTCAAACCAATCCTTATAATATCCACAAGCTCAGTTATAATAAAGTAAAATCCAAATAAAGCTCCAACACCAACATAAAAATGCATGAAAATAAAAAAGAAAGGAGAAAGAAGGAAGAAGAAAGAAGGAAGAAGGAGGAAGGGGGAAGAAAGAAATAAGAAAGGAAAAGAAAAAGTAGGATTTGGGGAAGAAAAAGATAAGATATTTTGGCAGATTAAGATAAGTTGTGCGGCACAGTCGACGAGGACGTGTGGATCACGCGTTCGCGTGGATAGCGCTTAAATAAGGTGACGCGGACGCGTCGGTCACACGAACGCGTGACATGATTCATGCTAGTGGAGCGAGGGCAGCCTCGCACTCGCACAACTCGCGCTCACACAACTCTCTGTGTGAAAACTCATTTTGCCAAAATTTAGGGTGACGCGGTCATGTGGGTGACGCGATCGCGTGAATGGCCTATTTCGAAAAACGGCACGGATGCGTGGGTCACGCGTTCGTGGGTCACGCGTTTGCGTGGTAGGGCTTGGGCTTCTAGCACGACTCCAGCCCCACTCCATCACAACTTGCTGCCATACACCCTTTTTACGTTGATATTTAGGGCACGCGTTCGCGTGGTAGATGCGGACGCGTGGGAGGCATTTTTCCCACATGACGCGGATGTGGTGCACGAAATTGCAATCACACCATTGCAACTCGTACCACTAACCAGCAAGTGCACTAGGTCGTCCAAGTAATACCTTACGTGAGTAAGGGTCGAATCCCACGGAGATTGTTGGCTTGAAGCAAGCTATAGTTATCTTGTTGATCTTAGTCAGGATGCCAATAGGGTTCTTTCGTTTTAATTGTAAAAAGTCAAAGGGCATAAAATAAATACTTATTGTGCAATAATGGAGAATATGTTGGAGTTTTGGAGATGCTTTGTCCTCTTTATTTCAGCTTTTCTCTTGTACTCCTCTTCACACACGCAAGGCTCCTTCCATGGCAAGCTGTATGTAGGGTGTCACCATTGTCAATGGCTACTTCCCATCCTCTCAGTGAAAATGGTCCAAATGCTCTGTCACAGCACGGCTAATCATCTGTTGGTTCTCGATCATGTCGGAATAGAATCCATTGATTCTTTTGGGTTTGTCACTACGCCTAACAATCGCGAGTTTGAAGCTCGTCACAGCCATTCAATCCTTGAATCCTACTCGAAATACCACAGACAAGGTTTAGACTTTCCAGATTCTCATGAATGCCGCCATCAATTCTAGCTTATACCACGAAGATTCTGATTAAGGAATCTAAGAGATACTCATTCAATCTAATGTAGAACGGAGGTGGTTGTCAAGCACACGTTCATGGATTGAGGAAGGTGATGAGTGTCACAGATCATCACCTTCTTCATGGTGAAGCGCGAATGAACATCTTAGATAGGAACAAGCGTGTTTGAATGGAAAACAGAGATAATTGCATTAATTCATCGAGACGCTGCAGAGCTCCTCACCCCCAACAATGGAGTTTAGAGACTCATGCCGTCAAAGAGTATAAAATTCAGATCTAAAAATATCATGAGATACAAAATAAGTCTCTAAAAGTTGTTTAAATACTAAACTGGTAACCTAGGTTTACAGAAAATGAGTAAACTAAGATAGATGGTGCATAAATCCAATTCTGGGGCCCACTTGGAGTGTGTTGGGGCTGAGACTTTAGCTTCTCACGTGCTTGGGCTATTTCTGGAGTTAAATGTCAGGTTGTTGGTGCGCGAAATTGTGAACAATACTTTTCACAACTCTCATAATCCCCGGTCATGAACTCCAAAAACTAGGTAGTTCAATTCCATGGCATTACACAACTTCGCACAACTAACCAGCAAGTGCACTGGGTCGTCCAAGTAATACCTTACGTGAGTAAGGGTCGATCCCACGGAGATTGTTAGTATGAAGCAAGCTATGGTCATCTTGCAAATCTTAGTCAGGCAGACTCAAATGTATAATGGTGATGAACGCATAAAACATAAAGATAAAGATAGAGATACTTATGTAATTCATTGGTAGGAACTTCAGATAAGCGCATGAAGATGCCTTCCCTTCCGTCTCTCTGCTTTCCTACTGTCTTCATCCAATCCTTCTTACTCCTTTCCATGGCAAGCTTATGCAAGGGTTTCACCGTTGTCAGTGGCTACCTCCCATCCTCTCATTGGAAATGTTCAACGCACCCTGTCACGGCACGGCTATCCATCTGTCGGTTCTCAATCAGGCCGGAATAGAATCCAGTGATTCTTTTGCGTCTGTCACTAACGCCCCGCCCTCAGGAGTTTGAAGCACGTCACAGTCATTCAATCATTGAATCCTACTCAGAATACCACAGACAAGGTTAGACCTTCCGGATTCTCTTGAATGCCGCCATCAGTTCTCGCCTATACCACGAAGACTCTGATCTCACGGAATGGCTGGCTCGTTTGTCAGGCGAGCACTCGGTTGTCAGGCGATCAACCATGCATCGTGTTATCAGGAATCCAAGAGATATTCACTGGAGCTTTGATTGCTTGTAGAACAAGAGTGGTTGTCAGTCACCTTGTTCATGAGTGAGAATGATGATGAGTGTCACGGATCATCACCTTCATCAAGTTGAAGAACAAGTGATATCTTGGATAAAGAACAAGCGGAATTGAATGGAAGAACAATAGTAATTGCATTAATACTCGAGGTACAGCAGAGCTCCACACCTTAATCTATGGTGTGTAGAAACTCCACCGTTGAAAATACATAAGAACAAGGTCTAGGCATGGCCGAATGGCCAGCCTCCCAATGATCTAAGATAGCATAAAACGAAGATAGCTACCAAAGTCTCTAGATACAATAGTAAAAGGTCCTACTTATAGATAACTAGTAGCCTAAGGTGTACAGAAATGAGTAAATGACATAAAAATCCACTTCCGGGCCCACTTGGTGTGTGCTTGGGCTGAGCAATGAAGCAATTTCGTGTAGAGACTCTTCTTGGAGTTAAACGCCAGCTTTTATGCCAGTTTGGGCGTTTAACTCCCATTTGGGTGCCAGTTCCAGCGTTTAACGCTGGGATTTCTTGAGGTGACTTTGAACGCCGGTTTGGGCCATCAAATCTTGGGCAAAGTATGGACTATCATATATTTCTGGAAAGCCCAGGATGTCTACTTTCCAACGCCGTTGAGAGCGCGCCAATTGGGCTTCTGTAGCTCCAGAAAATCCACTTCGAGTGCAGGGAGGTCAGAATCCAACAGCATCTGCAGTCCTTTTGAGTCTCTGGATCAGATTTTTGCTCAGATCCCTCAATTTCAGCCAGAAAATACCTGAAATCACAGAAAAACACACAAACTCATAGTAAAGTCCAGAAAAGTGAATTTTAACTAAAAACTAATAAAAATATACTAAGAACTCAACTAAAACTATCAAAAACATACTAAAAACAATGCCAAAAAGCGTACAAATTATCCGCTCATCACAACACCAAACTTAAATTGTTGCTTGTCCCCAAGCAACTGAAGATCAAATAAGATAAAAAGAAGAGAATATGCAATGAACTCCAAAAACATCTATGAAGATCAGTATTAATTAGATGAGCGGGGCTTTTAGCTTTTTGCCTCTGAATAGTTTTGGCATCTCACTCTATCCTTTGGAATTCAGAATGATTGGCTTCTTTAGGAACTCAGAATCCAGATAGTGTTATTGATTCTCCTAGTTAAGTATGATGATTCTTGAACACAGCTACTTATTGAGTCTTGGCCGTGGCCCAAAGCACTCTGTCTTCCAGTATTACCACCGGATACATACATGCCACAGACACATAATTGGGTGAACCTTTTCAGATTGTGACTCAGCTTTGCTAGAGTCCCCAATTAGAGGTGTCCAGGGTTCTTAAGCACACTCTTTTTGCCTTGGATCACAACTTTATTTCTTTCTTTTTCTTTCTTTTTCTCTCTTTTTTTTCGGTTTTTTTTCTTTTTTTTCTGTATTCACTGCTTTTTCTTGCTTCAAGAATCATTTTTATGATTTTTCAGATCCTCAGTAACATGTCTCCTTTTTCATCATTCTTTCAAGAGCCAACCTTCATGAACCACAAATTCAAGATACATATGCACTGTTTAAGCATACATTCAGAGAACAAGAGTATTGCCACCACATCAAATTAATTAAACTATTATAAAATTCAGAATTCATGCAATTCTTTCCTTTTCAATTAAGCACGTTTTTATTTAAGAGAGGTGATGGATTCATAGGACATTCATAACTTTAAGGCATAGACACTAAAGACACTAATGATCACAAGATACGAACATGGATAAACATAAGCATAAAATTCAAAAAACAGAAGAATAAAGAACAAGGAGATTAAAGAACGGGTCCACCTTAGTGATGGCGGCTCTTTCTTCCTCTTGAAGATCCTATGGAGTGCTTGAGCTCCTCAATGTCTCTTCCTTGTCTTTGTTGCTCCTCCCTCATGATTCTTTGGTCTTCTCTAATTTCATGAAGGATGATGGAGTGTTCTTGATGCTCCACCCTTAGTTGTCCCATGTTGGAACTCAGTTCTCCTAGGGAGGTGTTTAGTTGCTCCCAATAGTTTTGTGGAGGAAAGTGCATCCCTTGAGGAATCTCAGGGATCTCATGATGAGTGGGGTCTCTTGTGTACTCCATCCTTTTCTTGGTAATGGGCTTGTCCTCATCAATAGGGGTATCTCCTTCTATGTCAACTCCAACTGAATAACAGAGGTGACAAATGAGATGAGGAAAGGCTAGCCTTGCCAAGGTGGAAGACTTGTCCGCCACTTTATAGAGTTCTTGGGCTATAACCTCATGAACTTCCACTTCTTCTCCAATCATGATGCTATGAATCATGATGGCCCGGTCTAGAGTAACTTCGGACCGGTTGCTAGTGGGAATGATTGAGCGTTCGATGAACTCCAACCATCCTCTAGCCATGGGTTTGAGGTCATGCCTTCTCAATTGAACCGGCTTGCCTCTTGAATCTCTCTTCCATTGTGCGCCCTCTTCACATATGACTGTGAGGACTTGGTCCAACCTTTGATCAAAGTTGACCCTTCTAGTGTAAGGATGTGCATCTCCTTGCATCATAGGCAAGTTGAACGCTAACCTTACATTTTCCGGACTAAAATCCAAGTATTTCCCCCGAACCATAGTAAGATAATTCTTTGGATTCGGGTTCATACTTTGATCATGGTTCTTTGTGATCCATGCATTGGCATAGAACTCTTGAACCATCAAGATTCCGACTTGTTGAATGGGGTTGGTAAGTACTTCCCAACCTCTTCTTCGGATCTCATGGCGGATCTCCGGATATTCACCCTTTTTGAGTGAAAAGGGGACCTCGGGGATCACCTTCTTCAAGGCCACAACTTCATAGAAGTGGTCTTGATGCACCTTTGAGATGAATCTCTCCATCTCCCATGACTCGGAGGTGGAAGCTTTTGCCTTCCCTTTCCTCTTTTTAGAGGTTTCTCCGGCCTTGGATGCCATAAATGGTTATGGAAAACGAAAAAGCAACGCTTTTACCACACCAAACTTAAAAGGTTTGCTCGTCCTCGAGCAAAAGAAGAAAGAAGAGAGTAGGAAAAGAAGAAATGAGGGAGAGGGGAATGGCTTTGTATTCGGCCAAAGAAGGGGAAAAGTGGTGTTTAGGTTGTGTGAAAATGAAGGAGTGAAGAAGGGTATTTATAGGGGAGAGGGGAGATGGTGTTCGGCCATTATGGGTGGGTTTTGGGAGGGAAAGTGGTTTGAATTTGAAGGGTGAGGTTGGTGGGGTTTTATGAAGGATGGATGTGAGTGGTGAAGAGAAAGATGGGATTTGATAGGTGAAGGGTTTTTGGGGAAGAGGTATTGAGGTGATTGGTGAACGGGAGAAGAATAGAGAGGGTGGTGGTGGGGTAGGTGGGGGTCCTGTGGGGTCCACAGATCCTGTGGTGTCAAGGAAAAGTCATCCCTGCACCAAATGTTGCTCAAAATCATGTTTTGAGCCATTTCTGGCGTTAAACGCCGGGCTGGTGCCCATTCCTGGCGTTTAACGCCAGGTTCTTGCCCTTTTCTGGCGTTTAACGCCAGTCTGGTGCCCCTTTCTGGCGTTAAACGCCCAGAATGGTGCCAGACTGGGCGTTTAAACGCCATCTGCTAGCTCACTGGCGTTTAAACGCCAGTGAGTTCTTCCTCCAGGGTGTGCTGTTTTTCCTGTTTTTCATTCTGTTTTTGCTTTTTTTTATTGATTTTGTGACTTCTTATGATCATCAACCTACAAAAAACATAAAATAGCAAAAGGAAATAGTTAATTATAAAACATGGGTTGCCTCCCAACAAGCGCTTCTTTAATGTCATTAGCTTGACAGAGGACTCTTATGGAGCCTCACAGATACTCAGAGCCATGTTGGAACCTCCCAACACCAAACATAGAGTTTGAATGTGGGGGTTCAACACCAAACTTAGAGTTTGGTTGTGGCCTCCCACACCAAAATTAGAGTTTGACTGTGGGGGCTCTGTTTGGCTCTGTTTTGAGAGAAGCTCTCATGCTTCTCTCCATGGTGATAGAGGGATATCCTTGGGCCTTAAACACCAAGGATTCTTCATTCACTTGGATGATTAGCTCTCCTCTATCAACATCAATCACAGCCTTTGCTGTTGCTAGGAAGGGTCTGCCAAGGATGATGGATTCATGCACTTCCCAGTCTCTAGGACTATGAAGTCAGTAGGGATGTAATGGTCTTCAACTTTTACCAAAACATTCTCTACAAGTCCATGAGCTTGTTTTCTTGAGTTGTCTGCCATCTCCAATGAGATTCTTGCAGCTTGCACCTCAAAGATCCCTAGCTTCTCCATTACAAAGAGAGGCATGAGGTTCACACTTGACCCTAGTCACACAGGCCTTCTTGAAGGTCATGGTGCCTATGGTACAAGGTATGGAAAACTTCCAGGATCTTGTCTCTTTTGAGGTAATTTCCCCTAGACAAGTCATCCAGTTCTTTGGTGAGCAAGGGAGGTTCATCTTCCCAAGTCTCATTTCCAAATAACTTGTCATTTAGCTTCATGATTGCTCCAAGATATTTAGCAACTTGCTCTTCAGTGACATACTCATCCTCTTCAGAGGAAGAATACTCATCAGCTCATGAAAGGCAGAAGTAAGTCCAATGGAATCTCTATGGTCTCATTTTGAGCCTCAGATCCCATGGTTTCTCATGGGGAACTCAGAGGAGGTTGGTGCACGCCCATTGAGGTCTCCTCAGTGGCGTCTACCTCCTCTCTTTCCTCTCCATATTCGGCCATGGTTATGGCTTTGCACTCTCCTTTTGGATTTCTCTGTGTTGCTTGGGAGAGTCCTAGGAGGGAGTTCAGTAACTTTCTTGCTCAGCTGTCCCACTTGTCCTTCCAAATTTCTAATGGAGGACCTTGTTTCAGTCCATTGAAGGGTTCTCAGGATCATAAGCTTCTTCCTCAAATGAAGCTTCCTTAGTACTGCCAGGTGCATTTTGCATTCCAGACAGACTTGGGAAATCAAATTGACTTGTTGAGTCAATCTTATTCTGAGCCAGTATGGCATTCAGAGTATCAATCTCAAGAAACTTTCTTCTGACTAGTCCCATTGTTCACAGGATTTCTTTCAGAAGTGTACATGAATTGGTTATTTGCAACCATTTCAATAAGCTCTTGAGCCTCTGTAGGCGTCTTCTTCAGATGAAGAGATCCTCCAGCAGAGCTATCCAAAGACATCTTGGATAGTTCAGAGAGACCATCATAGAAAATACCTATGATGCTCCATTCAGAAAGCATGTCTGAGGGACATTTTCTGATTAATTGTTTGTATCTTTCCCAAGCTTCATAGAGGGATTCTCCATCCTTCTGTCTGAAGGTTTGGACTTCCACTCTAAGCTTACTCCATTTTTGAGGTGGAAAGAACTTTGCCAAGAAGGTATTGACTAGCTTTTCCCAAGAGTCCAGGCTTTCTTTAGGTTGTGAGTCCAACCATATTCTAGCTCTGTCTCTTACAGCAAAAGGGAATAGCATCAGTCTGTAGACCTCAGGGTCAACCCCATTAGTCTTGACTGTGTCACAGATTTGCAATAACTCAGCTAAAAACTGATGAGGATCTTCCATTGGAAGTCCATGGAACTTGCAATTCTGTTGCATTAGAGAAACTAACTGAGGCTTAAGCTCAAAGTTGTTTGCTCCAATGGCAGGGATAGAGATGCTTCTCCCATAGAAGTCGGGAGTAGGTGCAGTAAAGTCACCAGCACCTTCCTTGCATTGTTGGCATTGTTGTTGTTTCGGCTGCCATGGGTTCTTCTTCTTGAAGAATTCGGTCAGGTCCTCAACAGAGAGTTGAGCCTTAGCTTCTCTTAGCTTTCGCTTCAGGTCCTTTCAGGTTCAGGGTCAACTTCAACAAGAATGCCTTTATCTCTGCTCTGCTCATATGAAAGAGAAGAGAACAAGAAGATGTGGAATCCTCTATGTCACAGTATAGAGATTCCTTAAGGTGTCAGAGGAAACGAAAAATAGAAGAAGGAGGTAGAAGAATTCGAACTTGATAGATAGAGTTCGAATTGTGCATTAAGAAGGAGTAGTACTCCATAAATAGAAGGATGTGGGAAGAAGGGAAGAGGATTTTCGAAAATTCAATTAGAAAGATGTCAAAAACATTTTAAAAATTGATTGATAATTTTTGAAAATTGAAAGTGGAAAGAAATCAAGTGATTTTTGAAAAAGATTTTGAAATTAGAAATCAAAAAGATTTGATTGAAAACTTATTTTGAAAAGATGTGATTAAAAAGATATGAATGAAAAAAATTTGATTTGAAACAATTTTAAAAGATATGTTTTGAAAACAATTTTGTAAAAGATTTGATTTTGAAAATTAGTGACTTGCCTAACAAGAAAAGATATGATTCAAACACTAAACCTTTCTCAACAGAAAAGGCAACAAATTTGAGATGTTCAATCAAATCATTAATTGTTAGTAAGTATCTTTGAAAAAGGAAAGAAATTGATTTTGAAAACATTTGATTGAAAAGATATGATTTGAAAAAGACTTGATTTTGAAAAACTTTGAAAACTTGAAAAAAAAATTGATTTGAAAACAAATTCTCCCCCTTTAGCCATCCTGGCGTTAAACGCCCAGAATGGTATACATTCTGGCGTTTAACGCCCAAAAATGCTACCTCTTTGGGCGTTAAACGCCCAACCAGGTACCTGGCTGGCGTTTAAACGCCAGTCTGTCCTTCTTCACTGGCGTTTTGAACGCCCACTTTTTCTGTATAATTCCTCTGCAGTATGTTCTGAATCTCAATTCTCTGTTATTGACTTGAAAAGACACAAATTAAAAATATTTTTGGATTTTTAATAATCAAAATGCAACAAGAATGAAAGAACAATGCATGCAAGACACCAAACTTAGCAGTTTGTATACTACTGACACTTATGAGAATGCATATGAGACACACAAACACTCAAGTCAATTGAATTCAAGATTAGAACACGAAATCATCAAGAATTACTTGAAGACCATTAAGACACATGAATGTATGCAATTGACACCAAACTTGAGATGAGACACTAAACTCAAACAAGAAATTTTTGGATTTTATGAGTTTTTTTGATTTTTTTGTGTTTTTCGAAAATTAAGTGAAAAAAATATCAAAATTCTTAATGAGAATTCCAGGAATCAGTGCAATGCTAGTCTAAGACTCCGGTCCAGGAATTAGACATGGCTTCACAGCCAGCCAAGCTTTCAAAGAAAGCTTCGGTCCAAAACACTAGACATGGCCACAGGCCAGCCAAGCCTTAGCAGATGATTGCTCCAAAAGCAAGATTGATGAAAGTCAACAAGCTCTTGTGATGAATAGTTGAAACCTCGGTCCAATAAGATTAGACATGGCTTTCTCAGCCAGCCAGACTTCAACAAAGCATCATGAAACTCTAGAATTCATCTTCAAGAATTTCAAAAAAAAAAAATACCTAATCTAAGCAACAAGATGAACCTTCAGTTGTCCAAACTGAACAATCCCAGGCATTGTTACCAAAAGCTTGCTCAAAACTTGAACAATCCCCGGCAACGGCGCCAAAAACTTGGTACGCGAAATTGTGAACAATACTTTTCACAACTCTCATAATCCCCGGTCATGAACTCCAACAACTAGGTAGTTCAATTCCATGGCATTACACAACTTCGCACAACTAACCAGCAAGTGCACTGGGTCGTCCAAGTAATACCTTACGTGAGTAAGGGTCGATCCCACGGAGATTGTTAGTATGAAGCAAGCTATGGTCATCTTGCAAATCTTAGTCAGGCAGACTCAAATGTATAATGGTGATGAACGCATAAAACATAAAGATAAAGATAGAGATACTTATGTAATTCATTGGTAGGAACTTCAGATAAGCGCATGAAGATGCCTTCCTTCCGTCTCTCTGCTTTCCTACTGTCTTCATCCAATCCTTCTTACTCCTTTCCATGGCAAGCTTATGCAAGGGTTTCACCGTTGTCAGTGGCTACCTCCCATCCTCTCATTGGAAATGTTCAACGCACCCTGTCACGGCACGGCTATCCATCTGTCGGTTCTCAATCAGGCCGGAATAGAATCCAGTGATTCTTTTGCGTCTGTCACTAACGCCCCGCCCTCAGGAGTTTGAAGCACGTCACAGTCATTCAATCATTGAATCCTACTCAGAATACCACAGACAAGGTTAGACCTTCCGGATTCTCTTGAATGCCGCCATCAGTTCTCGCCTATACCACGAAGACTCTGATCTCACAGAATGGCTGGCTCGTTTGTCAGGCGAGCACTCGGTTGTCAGGCGATCAACCATGCATCGTGTTATCAGGAATCCAAGAGATATTCACTGGAGCTTTGATTGCTTGTAGAACAAGAGTGGTTGTCAGTCACCTTGTTCATGAGTGAGAATGATGATGAGTGTCACGGATCATCACCTTCATCAAGTTGAAGAACAAGTGATATCTTGGATAAAGAACAAGCGGAATTGAATGGAAGAACAATAGTAATTGCATTAATACTCGAGGTACAGCAGAGCTCCACACCTTAATCTATGGTGTGTAGAAACTCCACCGTTGAAAATACATAAGAACAAGGTCTAGGCATGGCCGAATGGCCAGCCTCCCAATGATCTAAGATAGCATAAAACGAAGATAGCTACCAAAGTCTCTAGATACAATAGTAAAAGGTCCTACTTATAGATAACTAGTAGCCTAAGGTGTACAGAAATGAGTAAATGACATAAAAATCCACTTCCGGGCCCACTGGTGTGTGCTTGGGCTGAGCAATGAAGCAATTTCGTGTAGAGACTCTTCTTGGAGTTAAACGCCAGCTTTTATGCCAGTTTGGGCGTTTAACTCCCATTTGGGTGCCAGTTCCAGCGTTTAACGCTGGGATTTCTTGAGGTGACTTTGAACGCCGGTTTGGGCCATCAAATCTTGGGCAAAGTATGGACTATCATATATTGCTGGAAAGCCCAGGATGTCTACTTTCCAACGCCATTGAGAGCGCGCCAATTGGGCTTCTGTAGCTCCAGAAAATCCACTTCGAGTGCAGGGAGGTCAGAATCCAACAGCATCTGCAGTCCTTTTGAGTCTCTGGATCAGATTTTTGCTCAGATCCCTCAATTTCAGCCAGAAAATACCTAAAATCACAGAAAAACACACAAACTCATAGTAAAGTCCAGAAAAGTGAATTTTAACTAAAAACTAATAAAAATATACTAAGAACTCAACTAAAACTATCAAAAACATACTAAAAACAATGCCAAAAAGCGTACAAATTATCCGCTCATCAGTTGTAACCTGTTTTTGGCGTTCAACTCCAACTTGCAACCTGTTTCTGGCGCTGAACGCCAGAATGCAACATGGAACTGGCGTTGAACGCCAGTTTACGTCATCTATCTTCGTGCAAAGTTTGGACTATTATATATTTCTGAAAAGCCCTGGATGTCTACTTTCCAACCCAATTAAGAGCGCGCCAATTGGACTCCTATAGCTCCAAAAAATCTATTCCGAGTGCTGGGAGGTCAGAATCCAACAGCATCAGCAGTCCTTTTTCAGCCTAAATCAGATTTTTTCTCAGCTCCCTCAATTTCAGCCAGAAAATATCTGAAATCACAGAAAAACATACAAACTCATAGTAAAGTCCAGAAATATGAATTTTGCCTAAAAACTAATAAAAATATACTAAAAAGTAGCTAGAACCTACTAAAAACTACCTAAAAACAATGCCAAAAGCGTATAAATTATCCGCTCATCACAACACCAAACTTAAATTGTTGCTTGTCCCCAAGCAACTAAAAATCAAATAGGATCAAAAGAATAGAATATACTATAAATTCCAAAATATCAATGAAGCTTAGTTCTAATTAGATGAGCGGGACTTGTAGCTTTTTGCTTCTGAACAGTTTTGGCATCTCACTTTATCCTTTGAAGTTTAGAATGATTGGCATCTATAGGAACTCAAAATTCAGATAGTGTTATTGATTCTCCTAGTTAAGTATGTTGACTCTTGAACATAGCTACTTTATGAGTCTTGGTCGTGGCCCTAAGCACTTTGTTTTCCAGTATTACCACCGGATACATAAATGCCACAGACACATGACTGGGTGAACCTTTTCAGATTATGACTCAGCTTTGCTAAATTCCCCAGTTAGAGGTGTCCAGAGCTCTTAAGCACACTCTTTTTGCTTTGGATCATGACTTTAACCACTCAGTCTCAAGCTTTTCACTTGGACTTGCATGCCACAAGCACATGGTTAGGGACAGCTTGATTTAGCCGCTTAGGCCTGGATTTTATTCCTTGTGCCTTCCTATCCATTGATGCTCAAAGCCTTGGATCCTTTTTACCCTTGCCTTTTGATTTTAAGGGCTATTGGCTTTTTCTGCTTGCTTTTTTTTCTTTTTCTTTCTCTATATATATATATATATATATATATATATATATATATATATATATATATATATATATATATATATTTTTCGCCACCTCTTTTTTTTTTCGCAAGCTTTTGCTATTCACTGTTTTTTCTTACTTCAAGAATCAATTTTATGATTTTTCAGATTATCAGTAACATTTCTCTTTGTTCATCATTCTTTCAAGAGCCAATAATTTTAACAACAAGATAAAAAATATACACTGTTCAAGCATTCATTCAGAAAACAAAAAGTATTGTCACCACATCAATATAATTAAACTAAATTCAAGGATAAATTCGAAACTCATGTACTTCTTATTCTTTTGTATTAAAAACATTTTTTATTTAAGAAAGGTGAAGGATTCATGGAATTATTCATAGCCTTAAGACATAGTTACTAAATACTAATGATCATGAAGTAAAGACACAAACATAGACAAACATGAAGCATAAAAATTGAAAAACAGAGATAAGAACAAGGAAGTTAAGGAATCAGTCCTCCTTAGTGAGGGTGGCGCCTTTTTGAAGGATCAATAGTGCTTTTTGAGCTCCTTTATGTCTCTTCCTTGCCTCTGTTGCTTGATCCCTAGTGATTTTGGTGCTCCTATCCTTAGTTGCTCCCAATAGTTGTGTGGAGGAAAATATATCCCCTGAGGTATCTCAGGGATTTCTTGATGAGGGAATTCCTCATGCTCTCTTGATGTGCAGTCAAATGCTCTACTACTGAGCTATGGACCCTTGAGATGAATCTCTCCGTCTTCCATTACTCAGAGGTGGAAGCAATTGCCTTCCCTTTCCACTTTCTTGAGGTTTCTCTGGCCTTAGGTACCATAAATGGTTATGGAAAAACAAAAGAGCTATGCTTTTACCACACCAAACTTAGAACATTGCTCGCCCTCGAGCAAAAGAAGAAAGAATAGAAGAAGAAGAAGAAGATAAGGGGAAGAGGGATAGATGCTTATGTTTTGGCCATGTAGGATGGGTTTTGGTGGGAAGGATGGATGGATGTGAGTGGTGAAGAGGTGATGGGGAAGAGAGATTGAGGTGATTGGTGAAGAAGAGAGAAGGTGAGTTGGGGTAGGTAGGGATCCTGTGGGGTCCACAGATCCTGAGATGATCCTGTGGGGTCTACAGATCCTGAGGTGTCAAGGATTTGCATCCCTGCACCAATGAGGCGTGTAAAATGCCCTCTGCATGCAATCCTGGCGTTTAACGCCAGATTGATGCTTGTTTCTGGCGTTAAACGCCAGCTTTATGCTTGTTCTGGGCATTCAACGCCCATCTGCAGCATGTTTCTGGCATTGAACGCCAGCTTTCCTCAGTGTGCAATCCTGGCATTTAAACGCCAGAGTGCTACATATTTTTGGCGTTCAACACTATATCCATGCTCTGTTCTGGCGTTGAACGCCAGCCAGATGCTCCTTACTGGCGTTTAAACGCCAGTAAGCCCTTCCTCCAGGGTGTGCTGTTTCTTTTGCTATTTTTGATTTTGTTTTTAATTTTTGTATTTGTTTTGTGACACCACATGATCATGAACCTAAGAAAACACAAAAGAATAATAAAATAAAAATAAAATTAGTTAAATAAAAATTTGGGTTGCCTCCCAATAAGCGCTTCTTTATTGTCTTTAGCTGGACTATTACTGAGCTTTAATCCAGTCTCAGTCTTGAGCATTCTTGCTCAACTTTGCCTTCAAGATAATGCTTGACTCTTTGCCCATTAACAATGAACTTTTTGTCAGAGTCACTATCATGAAGCTCTGTAAACCTTGGTGCTTCCTGAATGGCAAAAAGTTTCTTATCCGGAAAGGTTTCAGAGATCTCAGTAAGAGGGAGGGATGTCCCTTCTACTAGTTCTATTCGGGACAGGTGATCTGCTACTTGGTTCTCTGTCCCTTTTCTGTCTCCTATTTCTATATCAAACTCTTGCAGAAGTAACACCCATCTTATGAGCCTGGGTTTTGAATCCTGCTTTGTGAGTGGATATTTAAGAGCAGCATGGTCTGTGTACCCAATCACTTTTGATCCTACTAAATAGGATCTGAACTTGTCAATGGCGTAAACCACTGCAAGCAATTCCTTTTCTGTGGTTGTGTAGTTCTTCTGCGCATCATTTAGAACACGGCTGGAATAATAAATGACGTGCAAAAGCTTGTCATGCCTCTGTCCCAACATTGCACCAATGGCATGATCACTGGCATCACACATTAATTCAAATAGTAATGTCCAATCTGGTGCAGAGATGACTGGTGCTGTGACCATCTTAGCTTTCAGAGTCTCAAACGCCTGCAGACACTCCTTATCAAAGATAAATGGCATGTCAGCAGCTAGCAGATTACTCAGAGGTTTTGCAATTTTTGAAAAATCTTTTATAAACCTCCTATAGAATCCTGCATGCCCCAGAAAGCTTCTGATTGCTTTAACATTGGTAGATGGTGGTAATTTTTCAATTACCTCTACCTTGGCTTGATCCACCTCTATTCCCTTGTTCGAAATTTTGTGCCCAAGGACAATTCCTTCAGTCACCATAAAATGACATTTCTCCCAGTTTAAAACCAGGTTAGTCTCTTGGCACCTCTTTAGAACAAGTGCTAGATGGTCAAGACAGGAGATGAATGAGTCTCCAAATACTGAAAAGTCATCCATGAAGACTTCCAGAAATTTTTCCACCATATTAGAGAAAATAGAGAGCATGCACCTTTGAAAGGTTGCAGGTGCATTGCACAGGCCAAATGGCATCCTTCTATATGCAAATACTCCAGATGGACATGTGAATGCTATTTTCTCTTGATCCTAGGGATCTACTACAATCTGGTTGTAACCTAAATAGCCATCCAAAAAGCAGTAGTAATCATGACCTGCTAGTCTTTCTAGTCTTCCTGAGGGATTTTCGGAGGTTCTATTATTCTCTCTGGTTCCTCCAGATCAGGCTGAACATCTTTAAAGATATTCTCTAGCTTTGATTCGAGACTCTCAATCATATTGACCTCTTCCACGAGAGAGTCAATAATATCAATGCTCATGCAGTCGTCTGAGGTGTCTGGATGCTGCATAGCTTTGACAACATTCAACTTAAACTCATCCTCATTGATTCTCAGGGTTAATTCCCCTTTTTGGACGTCAATGAGGGTTCGTCTAGTTGCTAGGAAAGGTCTTCCTAGAATAAGAGTTGCACTTTTGTGCTCCTCCATTTCCAGCACCACAAAGTCAGTGGGAAAGTCAAATGGCCCAACCTTGACAATCATGTCTTCAATCATGCCTGATGGGTATTTAATGGAGCCATCAGCATGTTTGAGGCATATCTGGGTTGGTTTGACTTCTTCAGTCAAACCAAGCTTTCTGATAGTAGATGCAGGTATTAGGTTGATACTTGCCCCAAGATCACATAGAGCTTGCTTGGTACAAGTACCCTCTAATGTGCATGGTATCATAAAGCTTCCAGGATCTTTAAGCTTCTCAGGTAAGCTTTTCAGAATGACTGCACTGCATTCTTCAGTGAGGTAAACTTTTTTAGTTTCCCTCCAATCCTTCTTACGACTTAAGATCTCCTTCATGAACTTAGCATAAGAATGTATTTGCTCAAGTGCCTCTGCAAACGGAATCTTTATTTCAAGAGTCCTTAGATAGTCTGCAAAGCGGGCAAATTGCTTATCTTGTTCCGCTTGGCGGAGTTTCTGAGGATAAGGCATTTTGGCTTTGTATTCCTCAACCTTAGTCGCTATAGGTTTATTGCCTACAGATGTGGGTTGAGAAGCCTTTTTAGAGGGGTTGCTATCAGCACTTGTATGTGTCTGATCTCCCACTGGCATTTGAATAACAGGGGTGGAAGCTGGAGTGGCGTTAGAAGCCAACTCCTTACCTGTTTCTGGCGTTTGAACGCCAGAACTGTGCTTTCTTTGGGCGTTCAATGCCAATTCCTTGCTTGTTTCTGGCGTTGAATGCCAGGTCTGAGCATGGTTTGGGCATTCAACGCCAGCTTTCCATCCATTTTCTGGCGTTTGAGCACTAGAATTATTCCTCTCTGGGCTCTTACTGTCCTCAGATGGATTTTGGGTAGTTTGCTCATTTCTTGGCTTCCTGCTATCTTGAAGTGAGGTATTTAATGTTTTTCCACTTCTTAATTGAACTGCTTAGCACTCTTCTGTTATTTGTTTTGATAACTGCTGTTCTGTTTGCTTTAACTGTACTTCCATATTCATGTTAGCCATTCTTATTTCTTGTAGTATCTCCTTGAATTTGGCTAGCTGTTTTACTAGAAAATCCAGTTGCTGATTGAATTCAGTAACTTGTTCTGCAGGACTGAGTTCAGCAGTTACTGTTTTGGTCTCTTCTTTCAAGGAAGGTTCACTTCTTAGGTACAGATGCTGATTTCTGGCAACTGTATCAATGAGCTCTTGAGCTTCTTCTGTTGTCTTTATCATGTGTATAGACCCACCAGCTGAGTGGTCTAGAGAAATCTGAGCTCTCTCTGTAAGCCCATAATAGAAGATGTCTAACTGCACCCACTCTGAAAACATTTCAGAGGGGCATTTTCTTAGCATCTCTCTGTATCTCTCCCAGGCATCATAAAAGGATTCATTATCTCCTTGTTTAAAGTCTTGGATGCTCAGCCTTAGCTGTGTCATCCGTTTTGGAGGAAAATAGTGATTCAGGAATTTTTTTGACAACTGTTTCCATGTCTTTATGCTGTCATTAGGTTGGTTATTTAACCACCTCTTAGCTTGGTCTTTTACAGCAAATGGAAACATTAACAGTCTATAGACATTCTGATCTACTTCCTTATCATGTACTGTGTGAGCAATTTGTAAAAACTGTGCCAGAAACTCTTTAGGTTCTTCCTGTGGAAGACCGGAATATTGGCAACTTTGCTGCACCATGATAATGAGCTAAGGGTTCAACTCAAAGCTATTGACTCCGATGGAGGGTATACAGATACTACTCCCGTATGAAGCAGTAGTGGGGTTAGCATATGACCCAGAGTCCTTCTGGACTGTTCATTTCCACTTAAGTCCATAATGGAGAAAGGGAGATGATGTGAATTTATTTTATTTATTTTATTATATATTAATAATTTTGAAATAATAAAATAAAATAAAATAAAATAAAGACGACAATAAAATAAAAAATAAATAAAAAATAAAAATAAAATAAGAAAAGAATTAAAAAAATATTCTATGAAGATTTTCGAAAAAGTGAGGAGAGAGAAAGTTGTTAGGATATTTTTGAAAAAGATAAATTTTTTTTAAAAAAAAAACTTAAAAGGATAAGATTTGAAAAATTTTGAAATTGAAATCTAAATTTTTATAAAAAAAAAAAATCGAAAATATGGCTTAAAATTAGTTAGAAAAGATATTTTTTTAAATTTTGAATTTTATGATGAAAGAGAAAAACACACAAAAGACACAAGACTTCAAAATTTTTAGATCTAATGCTCCTTGTTTTCGAAAATTTTGGAGGGAAAACACCAAGGAACACCAAACTTAAAAATTTTAAGATCAAAACACAAGAAAGTCTCAAGAACACCTTGAAGATTCACAAGAATACCAAGAACAAAAGAAAGAACACCAAACTTAAAATTTTTAGAAAATCACAATAAAATTTTCAAAAATTAAATAAAGATTAACAAGAAAACACCAAACTTAAAGTTTGGCACAAGATTTAATCAAAGAAAAATTATTTTTGAAAAAACAGTTTTAAAAGGAAGATACCCAATTGCCAAGAACATAAGCCAACGCTCTAGCCAACTGAGCTATAAATGTAAACGTGTTTTAATACTGTATATAAAAAATATATTTTTTGAAAACTAATATTTTGAAAAAGCACAAGGAAAACACGAAAAATACACAAAATAGGAAAAATCAAAGATCAAACAAGAAAATTTGACAAGAACAGTTTGAAGATCAAGGAAAAATAAAGAACACAAATTCAAAAATTTCAAGGAAAATATGAAATATGCAATTGACATCAAACTTAAAGTATAAAACTAAACTCACATAAAAATTAAAAATTAATAAGAAAAAATAATATTTTTGAAAAATTTTTGAAAAGAAAATAAAGGACTTAGATTTAATGACTCTATAGCAACAAAAATAAATTATTCCTAATCTAAGCAACAAAATAAACCTTTAGTTGTTCAAACTTGAACAATTCCCGGCAATAGTGCCAAAAACTTGTTGCACGAAATTGCAATCACACCTTTGCAACTCGTACCACTAACCAGCAAGTGCACTAGGTCGTCCAAGTAATACCTTACGTGAGTAAGGGTCGAATCCCACGGAGATTATTGGCTTGAAGCAAGCTATAGTTATCTTGTTGATCTTAGTCAGGATGCCAATAGGGTTCTTTCGTTTTAATTGTAAAATGTCAAAGGGCATAAAATAAATACTTATTGTGCAATAATGGAGAATATGTTGGAGTTTTGGAGATGCTTTGTCCTCTTTATTTCAGCTTTTCTCTTGTACTCCTCTTCACACAAGCAAGGCTCCTTCCATGGCAAGCTGTATGTAGGGTGTCACCGTTGTCAATGGCTACTTCCCATCCTCTCAGTGAAAATGGTCCAAATGCTTTGTCACAGCACGGCTAATCATCTGTTGGTTCTCGATCATGTCGGAATAGAACCCATTGATTCTTTTGTTTCTGTTACTACACCCAACAATCGCGAGTTTGAAGCTCGTCACAGCCATTCAATCCTTGAATCCTACTCGGAATACCACAGACAAGGTTTAGACTTTTCGGATTCTCATGAATGCCGCCATCAATTCTAGCTTATACCACGAAGATTCTGATTAAGGAATCTAAGAGATACTCATTCAATCTAATGTAGAACGGAGATGGTTGTCAGGCACATTGATGACAAGTCATCATATACCTATTTTTCTATGCTTTTTCATACAATAGATTGATGATTAATGCTTAAATATTGCATTCTTTTGTGCTTAAATGATATATTTTCTTGATCTTTTAATTTTATAAATCTTGTAGGAAATAAGAAGAAAAAGAAGCAAAGAAGCACAAAAAAAGAGAAAAAAAGAGCTTTGGAGCACACTTTGAAGTTGGAGCACATTTTGGAGGCTTAGGCCACGCTTTTAAAAGCGTGGCCCATGACCAATTAAAGAAGAAAACAACCAGCACGCACACTGCCCTGCCCTTGCCAAGGGCAGGGCAGAATCATGATGAAACAAAGTGAGGTTGGAGTAAATTTTCGCTAAGTTAAAATCTGGCCGCTCACAGCATGACCATGCCTACTTCAAAGGGCTATAACTTGAGCTACAGATGTCCGATTGATGTGCTTCCAGTTGCGTTGGAAAGATGACATTCAGAGCTTTCCAACGATATATAGCAATCCATATTTGGCGTACAATTGTGGCAGGAACGGAAGGCATCTTTAAGGGCCAAAAATAAGCAAAAAATAAACCAAGGAAAAGAAGTAGCGTGTGCATCCATCGAGTTTCGAACACGGAGCTTCAAGTTGGAAACATTGCCCTGCCCTCTGCGAGGGCAGGGCAGCATTTTGTGGTGCACAGCCAATGCACCAGATTGGCACGCACCAAGGACTCTCGGCAGCATCATCACGCACGGGCAGCAGAATCTGGCGCACCAAAAAACTCTGCCCTGCCCTCCACAAGGGCAGGGCAGCATCCTGCAGCACCAACACGCAAGCACCAAGGGACGCACGCACCATTTTCTGCCCTGCTCTCCACAAGGGCAGGGCAGCCTCCTGGGAGCAACATGGGCCAAAATTCAACCAAAATTTCATTTAAATTCAATTCTTCTCCAAATTGAATCAAGGCCAACCAAACCCATTTCTCCTCAAATCCAAAGCAAGCAAAGCCCACATCATCACTCAAAGGCACATGGATCAATTAAATTAGGATTTTTATTTTTGTAATTTGTTTTAATTTCATTTTCATTTTTCATTTTGTAAAGCCTATATAAAGGCGTCAATAGGAGCTCGATTAGAAAGGGAAAAAGGCTTGCTCCATTAGGGAGTAGTAGATAGCTCTCTCTCTTTTAATTTTCCTTTCTGCTTAAATGTTGGATCAAGAATTGATGGAATTCTGTTTCAATTCTCCATCTGAAATTCATTTGTGTTCTTCTGCATAATTGAGGAAATTGAGAAATTGGATCTGAAGTTTCTTTTACTGCTTTCATCTTTCTTCTCTTCTGCAATTGTTCTTGGTTGGATCAAGGAAGGAATTGAGATCTAGACTTGTTTTCTAGTCTCTTTGATTTCCTGAGATCTTCAATCTCATTTGGCAATTAAACTGAATTTAATTTCTGTTTGCTTCTTCAAGCAATTCTGCTTTCTGTTTAAGATTTGTTGCAAGTTACTTTTCTGCTTGATTGCTCCTTACATTCTCTTGTTGAATTTTAATTCCCAGCACCCAAGTCCTTTTAATTTTCATGCAATTTAATTATTCTGCAATTATTCTAAGTGTTGCTTATTGCTTTCCTTTAAATTTTCTGCACCCATTCCCCTTTATATTTACTGCAATTTATATTTCTTGTCATTTAAGTTTCTGTAATTTACATTGCTTGCTCTTTAAGCTTCCTGCCTATTTACATTCTGCAATTTAAGTTCACTGATATTTACATTCTGCTGCAACAATTCTCACTCACCAATGTTAGCTTGACTAAACTAATCACCCACTAAAGTTGCTTGATCCTTCAATCCCTATGGGATCGACCTCACTAATGTGAGTTATTACTACTTGATGCGACCCGGTATACTTGCCGGTTGGATTTGTGTGTTGGAAATTCATTTTTCCACAAAAACACCATCAAGTTTTTGGCGCCATTGCCGGGGATTGATTAGATCAACAATGATTAAGTGGGTGAGAAGTCTAGATCAAGCATTTTTTTGTTTTTGTTCTCTGTTTTAAATTGATAGCAAGGTGTTTGAGTTATTGCCTCACTAAGAAATTCTTTCTCTGTGACATGATTTTCAAATTTCATTGATGTTTACAAAATACAAATGTAGTTCAACTCATCTTATGGTCAAACAAAATTTTATGGGATATCACCCACCATCACCAATCTCTAATGGTGGTTGGGAATATCACCAAGAAATCACAGATTCTGAGCACTCCAATCCATGGAGAAATGCTTCAGAAACACAAAATGAGAAAGAAAATCATATGGGATATTTTTCTCCACCACAAAATGATGCAAGTCATTATTCTAACGGTGGCTGGGAGTATTACCAAGAAACTGCAAATTCTGAGCAGTCAAGTCACATGAGAGAATGTCCGACCTCACGTCCCGGTTTCTCATTTGAAAATTCTTCATCACTTGATTATGCCTCAACACAAAGTTTCCTCCAAAATCCATACAAGTCATCCCATCAATCACACAACTCATTCCACACCCCTCAACACAACTTCACCACAACATATCCACGTCACCAAAATTACTTTCAACCTTCATCTCTTCAACCACCAGATGAGGATTACCTTCAAGCCATTGAAATACATAGAAAACTCGTGGAAAGATACACACAACCCCAATCCTGGAAAGAAATCATCCTCAAGAAGATGAATGAGCCCTTAGAGCAAACAATGAGGAACTTAGAACCATCAAACAGAGAGGATGAAGACCAATTTGTGGGTGAGGAAGTGGAAAAGCAAGATGAGGAAGCCTCTGTGTCAAGTGAAATTTCAGTGAAAAAGGAAGAGGTGGTGAAAGTATTTGGACATGAGCCAAAGATTCTATATTCACAAGAGCCACTTGAGGTGACAATGAAACACAAAAATTCCCTCCCAGAGGCATTAATGGAAAATCATGAAGAAGAAAGGGAGGAAGACATTCAAGAGAAGTCACACTCAATTGAAGTAAAGAAGTACATATGGTTGTATTCTAAGTTTGGTGTTGCTATGGAACAAAATTTGGTTCTAATTCTTACAAGATACTTTCATTAATTCCAAGTGAAAGTGTCACACTAAGTTTGGTGTGCCACTTATTTTTTATGCAATGTATTGTGCACACCTTCTTATCTATGCAATCAAAATGTCTCTGTCTCTTGTGCTTTATTGTTATCTTTAATTTTGCTTGCTTAAAACACATGTGCTACTAACATTTCATTGTGTAAGACATTCATGATCCATCTTAGCCCCATAGCCATTGTTCTAATTGTTGCTTGAGGATGAACAAGCATTCTGAGTTTGGTATGGGAAGGAGGAAAAAGGGAGAAAAATGACAACAATAGAGAAGATGAACTACAAGGTTGTAAAGTTCCTTTTCCTCTCATTTGTTTCATAAACTGCATGATTGTCTTTACCTTCTCTGTATACATGTGTGTATGAATAAGCATAGCTTGAATTTTGATTTATAATATGTTGTTATGGCATTATAACTACCAACTTGAGCTTTGTGAATTCAAAAGCAATAAAGCATCATGATCATAAACAAACAAGGCATTAAAGAAGATTTTAGCATGTACATACAAGTATTGGAAAGCTAGTATGATTAATTATTACTCAATTGCATTGGATTTTATTTAATTGAAGTTTTTCATCTAGTACATTTTGTGAAATCTTTTAAAATCATGAAAACCTTGAAGAAGCAAATACAATTAAAGCAAAAAAAGAAAAAGGAAAAGAATGAGAAAGCTGAAGGCTCTGAGTACCAATGGCAATTTATTTGCTAAGTGCTTGTGGTGTTTATGTATCAAGCCAAATGCTTGAAAACAAAACACTTAGAAGTCAAGGCTAGGCTCAAGTGCAAAAGCACTCCCTCAAAGCTCAAGGTTCTGAGCATCAATGATTAAAGAGTAAAAAAAAATGATGAGCTTAATGAAGTCCTCTAATTAAATGCTTGTGGTGCTTATGTATCAAGTGGTAATACTTGAAAACAAAGCATTTAGAAGTCGTAGCTTTGTTATCAAGTCATGGGGCAAAGCACCCAAAAGGAGAAGCTAAAAAAAAAAATCAAAAGCTTGTTTCAAGGAAGAATTATAAGAAAAAGATTTCATAAAATAAGCTAGATAGAAGCATCAATCATTTACATATCTTTTGTAATTGTAGCATGCATAGAAAACTAGCTTGCCATAAACATTAACTTGCTACTCTTCTTACCTTGGATTGTCAATCTTTATTGCATGATTCTTTTCTTGCTTGGGGACAAGCAAGTTTTAAGTTTGGTGTTGTGATGACAAGTCATCATATACCTATTTTTCTATGCTTTTTCATACAATAGATTGATGATTAATGCTTAAATATTGCATTCTTTTGTGCTTAAATGATATATTTTCTTGATCTTTTAATTTTATAAAGCTTGTAGGAAATAAGAAGAAAAAGAAGCAAAGAAGCACAAAAAAAGAGAAAAAAAAGAGCTTTGGAGCACACTTTGAAGTTGGAGCACATTTTGGAGGCTTAGGCCACGCTTTTGAAAGCGTGGCCCATGAACAATTAAAGAAGAAAACAACCAGCACACACACTGCCCTGCCCTTGCCAAGGGCAGGGCAGAATCATGATGAAACAAAGTGAGGTTGGAGCAAATTTTCGCTAAGTTAAAATCTGGCCGCTCACAGCATGACCATGCCTACTTCAAAGGGCTATAACTTGAGCTACAGACGTCCGATTGATGTGCTTCCAGTTGCGTTGGAAAGATGACATTCAGAGCTTTCCAACGATATATAGCAATCCATATTTGGCGTACAATTGAGGCCGGAACGGAAGGCATCTTTAAGGGCCAAAAATAAGCAAAAAATAAACCAAGGAAAAGAAGTAGCGTGTGCATCCACCGAGTTTCGAACACGGAGCTTCAAGTTGGAAAAATTGCCCTGCCCTCGCAGAGGGCAGGGCAGCATTTTGTGGTGCACAGCCAACGCACCAGATTGGCACGCACCAAGGACTCTCGGCAGCATCAGCACGCACGGGCAGCAGAATCTGGCGCACCAAAAAACTCTGCCCTGCCCTCCACAAGGGCAGGGCAGCATCCTGCAACACCAACACGCACGCACCAAGGGACGCACGCACCATTTTCTGCCCTGCCCTCCACAAGGGTAGGGCAGCCTCTTGGGAGCAACATGGGCCAAAATTCAACCAAAATTTCATTTAAATTCAATTCTTCTCCAAATTGAATCAAGGCCAACCAAACCCATTTCTCCTCAAATCCAAAGCAAGCAAAGCCCACATCATCACTCAAAGGCACATGGATCAATTAAATTAGGATTTTCATTTCTGTAATTTGTTTTAATTTCATTTTCATTTTTCATTTTGTAAAGCCTATATAAAGGCATCAATAGGAGCTCGATTAGAAAGGGAAAAAGGCTTGCTCCATTAGGGAGTAGTAGATAGCTCTCTCTCTTTTAATTTTCCTTTCTGCTTAAATGTTGGATCAAGAATTGATGGAATTCTGTTTCAATTCTCCATCTGAAATTCATTTGTGTTCTTCTGCATAATTGAGGAAATTGAGAAATTGGATCTGAAGTTTCTTTTACTGCTTTCATCTTTCTTCTCTTCTGCAATTGTTCTTGGTTGGATCAAGGAAGGAATTGAGATCTAGACTTGTTTTCTAGTCTCTTTGATTTCCTGAGATCTTCAATCTCATTTGGCAATTAAACTGAATTTAATTTCTGTTTGCTTCTTCAAGCAATTCTGCTTTCTGTTTAAGATTTGTTGCAAGTTACTTTTCTGCTTGATTGCTCCTTACATTCTCTTGTTGAATTTTAATTCCCAGCACCCAAGTCCTTTTAATTTTCATGCAATTTAATTATTCTGCAATTATTCTAAGTGTTGCTTATTGCTTTCCTTTAAATTTTCTGCACCCATTCCCCTTTATATTTACTGCAATTTATATTTCTTGTCATTTAAGTTTCTGTAATTTACATTGCTTGCTCTTTAAGCTTCCTGCCTATTTACATTCTGCAATTTAAGTTCACTGATATTTACATTCTGCTGCAACAATTCTCACTCACCAATGTTAGCTTGACTAAACTAATCACCCACTAAAGTTGCTTGATCCATCAATCCCTGTGGGATCGACCTCACTCATGTGAGTTATTACTACTTGATGCGACCTGGTATACTTGCCGGTTGGATTTGTGTGTTGGAAATTCATTTTTCCACAAAAACACCATCACACATGTTCATGGATTGAGGAAGGTGATGAGTGTCACATATCATCACCTTCTTCATGGTGAAGCGCGAATGAACACCTTAGATAGGAACAAGCATGTTTGAATGGAAAATAGAGATAATTGCATTAATTCATCGAAACGCTGCAGAGCTCCTAACCCCCAACAATGGAGTTTAGAGACTCATGCCGTCAAAGAGTATAAAATTCAGATCTAAAAATGTCATGAGATACAAAATAAGTCTCTAAAAGTTGTTTAAATACTAAAATGGTAACCTAGGTTTACAGAAACTGAGTAAACTAAGATAGATGGTGCAGAAATCCACTTCTGGGGCCCACTTGATCTGTGCTGGGGTTGAGACTTGAGCTTCTCACATGCCTGGACTATTTCTGGAGTTAAACACCAGGTTGTAACCTATTTCTGGCGTTCAACTCCAACTTGCAACCTGTTTCTGGCGCTGAACGCCAGAATGCAACATGGAAGGTGTTGAACGCCAGTTTACGTCATCTATCTTCGCGAAAAGTATGGACTATTATATATTTCTGAAAAGCCCTGGATGTCTACTTTCCAAACCAATTGAGAGCGCGCCAATTGGACTCCTACAGCTCCAAAAATTCCATTCCGAGTGCAGGGAGGTCAGAATCCAACAACATCAGCAGTCCTTTTTCAGCCTAAATCAGATTTTTGCTCAGCTCCCTCAATTTCAGCCAGAAATTACCTGAATTCATAGAAAAATACAAAAACTCATAGTAAAGTCCAGAAATATGAATTTTGCCTAAAAACTAATAAAAATATACTAAAAAGTATCTAGAACCTACTAAAAACTACCTAAAAATAATGCCAAAAAGCGTATAAATTATCCGCTCATCAGGACGCGTCAGCGAGGCGGACGCGTGGGTCGAATTGTTTTCTTCCCAACACACCTATGATGCGGACGCGTCGGCAACGCTTTCGCGTCGCGTGCGAATATATATAGATGCATTATGCAGAATGCAATGAATGTTATGCAAAATTTCAGCTTCAATCAAAACTCAAAATCAGAATAAAATTTAAACTGAAAAAGGAACGATCATACCATGGTAGGTTGTCTCCCACCTAGCAGTTTTAGTTAAAGTCCTTAAGTTGGACATTCTGGTGAGCTCCTTGTTATGGGGGCTTATGCTTGTACTGATCCAGGAATCCCCACCAATGTTTGTACTTCTAATAGCCTCCGGGATCCCAAACTAGGCGCAGAAAGCCTTCAAGCAAGTTAAAGCAAGTGACAAGGCCCCACGAGTGTTGATTGTTGGAATGAGTTCCGGGATCCCAAACCTTGCTTTTGCACCCGTCTTTATGTAGATCATGATGATTTCATCCGGGTGGCACACAATTGAAATTCTCACTACAACTTCCAAACAACTTCCAAGACCTATTCAGTTGAGCTCTACACCAACCTTTGCGTTTAAACTTAAAGCTTCCAACCATAATGAACCTTGCAGGACAATTCTTACCACTGACCATCTTCCTCTTACTCTTAATGCCACAAAGAGCTCTAAGTTAACCATCCGTCTCCAGTAGCCCATATTCAAGTGGAATTAGAAAGCTAAGGGATATGACTTTTACCCACTTGAATATTGTGAAGGATGATGGCAACTTAGGGGGAGGGGTTTCTAATGAACTTGCAAGCTCCACTTCTTTGTGTTCTTCTTTGACACCTTCCACCTCTTTGCAATCTTTTTCAATATCAACCTCTTCCTCTTGGTAGCTTTCTTTTGATTCAATTTCTTCTTCATTGCTCACCAAGGGCATGGGAGGTTGTGCTTCTTCTTCTTTAATCTCCATGTCAAGTCCAATGGGAGAGGATTCAAATGTAGATAAGAATTCATTAATTATTGAATCCATCTCTTGATCGTCCCTTTCAAAGTCTTCAATCATGAGATGCCTTGGAGGTTGTACACCTTCCTCAACATCAGTTTTAAACTCCTTAGAAGGGGGCTCTGTAACTTGAGTTTCCCATGGAGGTTCTGCATCTCCTAAGTCTTCAACCACTTCTTCCTCTTCAATGGCAGGTGTAGCTTCTTCCAACTGTTCCAATACCAAATCGTGCTGCTCACTGTCCACCAGAGTGTTCAACTTCTCCTTCCTGCCACGTTCTTCAGTAGATTCTCCATATGAAGCCATGGGGGTTCCTTGAATGTCTGAACATCGGGAAGGTAATCAATTTATTGCTTGATCCAGTTGGCGAAGGGTTGCATGAAATTTTTCCACTGTTTCTTTGAGACGATCCCTTGATTCTTGTTGCGCTTGGCTATCATAATTAGGATCACAGTGCTCTTCGATTGATGGATATGGAGATGGTGTATATTGAGGTGGTGGTTCTTGGGAGTAATTAGGGTGGAATTGGGGTGGTTCTATATATGGTTCATACGGTTCATAGGGTGGTTGGTGTGGTGGATATGGGTTAGGGTCATATGGAGGTGAATGGCGGAAAGGGGCTTGTGAGTATGGTGGTCCAAAGTCATGTTGAGGAGGGGGTTCATAAGCATATGGTGGTGGTTGTTGATAATCAAAAGAGCGTTCACCATAGTCATTGCCTTGATATGCATCACAGAATGGTTGTTGATAGTCCATTGGAGGTGGTTGTTGCCATGAGAGTTGATCAAATCCTTGTGGCTCCTCCCATCTTTGATTTTTCCAACCTTGATGCCTGTTTTCATTGTAATCTCCTCTTCCTGCAATATAATTGTAACCAGACTCATAGCCAAAGGGGTGAGAGTTCATGGTAGTAGGAGAAAATAGAAACAAAAACTAACAAAAAGAAAATATTTTGAAAAAGATTTCATTTTTGAAAAAAAGATAATATTTTGAAAAAGATATTATTTTTGAAAAAAAGAAAAGATATGATTTTTAAAAAAAAGATAAGATAAGATTTTGAAAAAGATATGAATTTTTTTTTGAAAAAGATTTGAATTTTGAAATTTAAAACTAAGATAAGATAAGATAAAAAAATTTTAAAATAAAAATCTAAAATTTTTTTTTGAAAAATTATTTACAATAACCAATAATAAGGCACACGTTTGCAATTCTCCGGCAACGGCGCCATTTTGACGAATGGAAGATTGATGGTTTAGAATTTTATTATAAATTCTCGTTGCAAGTATAGTTTCTAAGTCAAGCAATCAACCTTTCTTACAAATGTTTTGGTTGTCACAAGTAACAAACCCAATAAAATTTATAAACCGAAGTATTCAAACCTCTCGTCTTCTCAAGGAATTGCAGGGAAGTATGATTTATTATTGGTTATAGAAAACAGTATTTTTGGGTTTTTAAAAGGTTTGAATAAGAGAAATAGATTGCAGGGAATTAATAAATTAATAACTAATAAGACTCTTGGCAAGGTATGAAAACTGGAAGTCCTATCCTAGTTATCCTTATCAAAGGTGATGAGAATTATATTTTTGCTACCACTAAGTCAACCTCTAACTATTAAGGTCAGTCAAGTGGGTAAATCAATTCAACTCTTAAAGTCCTAGTCAACTCCTGAGGAAAGACTAGAGTTATAGGAATCTAAATCAATCAGCAAAGATATTAATTATCAATCACGATGAGTTTGACAACTCAAGAGTTACCAATTAATCAACCAAAGCCAAGAATATAAAGAACTAACTAAAAGTCATATGTCTGAAATACCTCAAATTATATTAAATAAAGATGTCAATTCTAACATGGAAAAGTTCATAAATTAGATTGGAAAAATAAATAAAAGGAATATTAAACCTGGAAATTGAGAAGAAGAAATCTTAAATCCTTTAAGAGGAATCCTAATCCTAAATCCTAAGAGAGAGGAGAGAGCCTCTCTCTCTAAAAACTACATCTAAATTATGAAAAGTATATTATAATCTCCTCCTGAGTCTCTGCATGTTCCCTTACTTTAATCTGTGTCTCTAGGCCGAACTCTGGGTCAAAACACGGCCCGAAACTGTCTCCAGTATATTCTATAATTTCTGCAGGTCGCGCAGGTCACACGCACGCGTCAGTCACGCGTACGCGTCATTCAGCGATTTTCCTCTCCACGCGTGCGCATCAGGCACGCGCTCGCTGATAAACCACTATTTTATGGTTTATCTTGTGCTCAATTGAGTGGTTTTTATCAAGCCTTTGCCCACTTATTCATAGAAAATAAGCTTTCTGCCACGCTTTTAAAGCGTGCCGAAAAGTGCTAAAAAGAGTGCCGATAGCTTTTCGCCACGCTTTTTGAGCTATCGGCACACTTTTAAAAGGGTCACATCCGCCAGCGTGCCGATTGCTCTATCGCCACGCTTTTGTGGATCTATCGGCACGCTTTCTTTTTGGCCACGCTTTCAACTCTTGCCACGCTTGTTAACCTATCGGTACGCTTTAAAAGCGTTCCGAAAAGTTCACATATCGCCACACTTTTGAAACGTGCCAAGAAAGCTGGTTTTCAGTACACTTCAAAAGCGTGCCGATAGAGAAATATACGGCTATACTTTTTAAGCGTGCCAATTAATGACTACAAGAAGATATGGCTACGCTTATAAAGCGTGCCAATAGCTACATAAACCCTTCCCTAAGCCACTCCATATCACTTTCAACATTGGGAAAGCCACCATAATCAACATTAAATAACCAATCATTATGCAAAAACTAAATCATGTTATTAAAATAAACTTTATATAGAAATACAAAAATAAACTGGCACAAGAAAATTGAAAACTCTTTTTAGAGACAGTCAATATCACAATCCGCAAATAGCTCTCTTTGTTCCCAAAAAACTCGAGAAAATTCAAGTAATCTACATAAAGAAATCCAAAAACAAATAAAGATACATTATTTTAGAGACTGTTGTTAAAGAGCATTTTTGTTCTTGTGTTGATCCTTCCACAGCTGGGGTTGCTGCTGCTGTTATTGCAGCCGCTGCTTTGTACATGATGAGTTTCTGAATGACTGCTTTGTACATGACGAGTTTCTGAATGGCAAAGTTGTTTGAATTAGTCCAAGAAGAAAACAAGTAGGACCCTTTGCTAGCTAAGACACCAGGGTTTATGCACAAAAAGGAGAAAATTATATACTTGCCTCATTAGGTTCTGTAAAGAGTACGATGCATTAGTGTCTTCCAAAAATTTTGAGACAAGAATTCCAAGACCTCGTCCTCTGTCTCTCAATTTCTGTTTTCTCATTTAAGTTAGTTCAAATTGTCCCAAAACATCACATTGTGGTCAACCAATATAATTAAGTAATTAACTATGTAGTATTATAGCATGGAGTAAAAAATCAAGAGAGGTGGTCAGATACCTTGAATGCATCTTCATCGATTCTATCATCTCTAATATAAACAGGAATTTTAGCTTTAAACAAGTCTAAATAGTTTAACAATAATAGCAATAGCAATAGCAGTCAGCAGCCACTAATAACTCAAACCCACAATTTGAGTGCATAACCTCAAATAAATAAATAAATAAATGAATAAATAAATAAAGCGCTTAATGTACTAGAATAATTTATCATGTTCCTATTTTGACAAATATTACTTAATATACTAGAATAAAGTATGTAAGCCAAAAAATATTTTCCTTCCCTTTTTACAATAAAGGATGAACTCTAATCTTTGGTCTCTTATTTAGATTTATGAAAATGACTCCAAAAGTGTTAAAATGGATTTTTAGAGAGAAAAAGAAATTAAACCTAATCATGATAGGGTAGCATTTAAAAATATACTAATTTTTATCGTCATTCCATTTCGTTTCATAGACTATACAATAATAATCAATTTGTACAAAGCCTAATATAGCAAGAGACAGAAATCTCATTCTAATTAATTAAGGTATAACTTCTGTTTATGGCCTAGCTAGTAGCATCAAAGATGAAAATTGCTTCTCTATTGTCTCAAATAGATCTCATTACTCACATTTAGTTAGGACCCCAACAAGATAAGTACATGACTGTTCTTAATAATGAATTGAATACAAAATATTCTGTAAAATTTGATTAACTTGGTCAAAAATTTTAGAAGGTCTATATGATCGAAATTCAGTATATGGTTTTCTTTGCTTTTTAAAAAAAAGAAAAGGAAGAAGAGAGAAAGGAGAAAGCCACTAATCAAACTCTTATCAGATGCAGTGCTTTGTTTTTATAAGAAAAATTACTAAAAATCAAATAAGCAGAATATCATAAAAACTCATGTAAATCTATGAATAACTACACAACAACCGAATGGAACATATATAACCTGAAGTGCAACCCAATTCTTGATGGCTCCAAAATAGTTTCCAAGGTGAATTGACCCAGTTGGCTGCACTCCGAAGACTACCCGTTTCCTGTGAGAGAGAAACAAGAAAACCACATTTTCACTGTATGTACCAACAGATCTCATTAGTATATTTGATGTTCCATCATATAATAAGATGCAGACTTGAACAGAAGCTGAAGAAGCTACTGCAGCTGCCTCTCTTGCTCTTTTTGATGAACTACCCTTGGGAAGAACAGGAAGTCTTGGGGGAATTGCTGATTCCAATATAGCAAATCTGTCACAGCATGTATCCCAAGCAAGAAGCCTTGCAGTTCCAGAGTCAACAATTGACCAGTCACTAGCCATGTATACAGAGAAGTAAGGAAGAAAAATGTTTCATTAAAAGCTATTCATATCATTGAAAGGAAAACTTTCAATTTTTGTACCTTCAAAAGATGTTGGAAATATGAAGAATGTCGGTGCTGGTTCCTGTTCTTATAGACCAATCTTTGCAGAATGCCACACTCACATTGGAGTTGTGCAAGCATAGGTGTTATTCTTGTCTCAATTATTTCAAATTCAGTACCCATCAAGTACCTTCAATTTAAACACATCAAGTACCCATCAAGTACCCATCAAGTACCCTTCGTGTTGAGTGCATTCGTTTCAGGACTCTTGCAAGTCTTGCTGGACAGGTTGGCTTCACGCCAAATTCTGAAACTATTTCATCAGATAACTTCAGCAGCCAAGAAGCTGAGGTTCCAGTTGCTATTAGTGAAGACAAGTACATAGTAAAAAAAGTTTTATCTAAATTAAGTAGGGTAATTAATTCATATGGGGAAAATTCATAAACTCAATATTTATAAAAAGATTAATGACAATACGATAATCAACAACAATCAATCTAACAGACCAGCAACAATAATAAAAAATATTTATATGGATTGTGTACGAAATTAACACAAACACACCATCAACAATAATCAATCTAACACAAATAGTGAACACAGACTCAAACTCAAAATAGTTAACATCGAATTCCATTGAAGCACACATAATAGCAGCATTGCATTGGGATGCTCCTCAAAATAATTAACATCAAATCTGCACTGCATTACTCACACACATTTAATCAAACACATGGTGGGCAGTAACATTGGCAGTGATAGAGTCTAAATAAAGAAACGAAAGAAACCTCAAGGGTTGAGCGCCGAGTGAGGGATAGGTAGCGATAGACAGCGCCGATTCAGGGAGGACACGCCGAGGGATCAGCATCGATAGAGCAGCACCGACGGGGCAGCGCCGATAGAAGGTTGCGAGAGAGGGTGCAAGGTTGCGAATCTAACGAGGAGGCTTACATTGAGGGTGCGAGGGTTGCGACAGAGAGAGACTGCTGAGGGAGTAGGATTTAGAATCAGAAAGGTAATGAATGAGCAGCCAGAACAAGTCACCCATAGAGGGTCACTTCCAGTATCAACTTGCACCCAATAATCAATACCAGGAGTGCCGAGCTTGGTTTTCGTGTAATAAAGCCTAAAATCAAAACAAGAACAGTGTCGATGCGTTGATGGTGCGACAGAGAGAGGGCGAACGATTGAGAGGGTTGGGTTGATAGTGCGAGGGGTGGGTCCAAGGGTTGAGAAATAGCTAGGTGGCGATAGAGAGAGGGCCGGGTGCGAGGGTTAGAGGAAGGGTTGTGCGACGGTCATTGATGAAGATGACGGTGAAGGCTGTGCGACGCTCAGTGATGAAGATGATGAAGGCGATGCGACGCTCATTGATGAAGATGATGAAGGCTGTGGGATAATGAAGGCGGTGCGATGAACATCGATGAACATTCGACGACGCAGCTTCACTGTTAGGGTTAAAAGGGAATTTTGAAATTAAGTTAAAATATGCTGTTGTTATCACTTTAGGCTTAAAAATGAAACCTTAGTAAAAAAAAGTAAAGTGTAGACAAAATGGGTGGGGAACTAAATTTTGGGGGAGGAAACTCTATGGGCACGTTTTTGCAGGGTGCTAAAATAAACATAGGATATAGGCACGCTTTAAAAAGGTGCCTATTAGAAAGCAAATTAGCCACATTTTATAAGCGTGCCAGTTTCTCTCTATGGCCACGCTTTTTAAGCGTGACAAAAAAAAGCGTGGCCAAATTTTAAATCAGTAGCCACCCTAAAAAAAGCGTGCCAACAGCCTTCTATGGCCACGCTTTTCAAGCGTGGCAAAAAAAAGCGTGACCAAATCACAAATAAGTGGCCACCCTCGCAAAAGCGTGCCCATTGACCACTTTTCGCCACACTTTAAAAGCGTGGCAAGAAAAAAGTGTACCGATAGACCTTTTTTCTTGTAGTGTATTTGCATGGTTTTACAATTCCTTCCTGATTTTCGTGCTATGATTAAAAACATGCTTCTTTGACTTTTATTTTCTTTTATTTAAATCCTCTCTTATTACCATTAGATGCCTTGATATGTGTGTTAAGTGATTATAGGGATTACAGGGCAGGAATGGCTTAGAGGATGGAAAGGAAGCATGCAAAAGTGGAAGGAATACAAGAAGTTGAAGGAACTGCAAAGCTGTCAGCCTGACCCTCTCGCACTAAAATGATCATAACTTGAGCTACAGAGGTCCAAATGACGCAGTTTCAGTTGTGTTGGAAAGCTAATGTCCGGGGATTCGATTTGATATATAATTTGCCATAGCTGCCCTGACGCAAGGTGACGCGAACGCGTGACCTAGCAGAAACACAACCCACGCAAACGCACGGACGACGCTTCCGCATCACTATCCCGCGACCTGTACGTACCAGAATACGCTGGAGACGATTTCTGGGCTGTTTTTGACCCAGTTTTCAGCTCAGAAAACATAGATTATAGGTTATAAAGTGGGGGAATGCATCCATTCACAAGCATGCTTTCATAATTCATATTTTTTAGTTTTAGATGTAGTTTTTATAGAGAGAGGTTCTCTCCTCTCTCTTAGGATTAGGATTAGGATTTTTAGAAATTAAGAATATCTCTTCTTCATCTCAGGTTCAATGTTCTTATTTATTTATTTTCTCTTTTATTTGTTTAATGACCATTCATGTTATGATTTTCTTTGGTTAATATAATTTGAGGTATTTTCAAATCTAAGATTTATTTCTTTTATTTATGATATAAATAATTTAGATTTTTCTACCTTTTGGCTCTGGTTGATTAATTGGTGACTCTTGAGTTATCAAACTCATTGTTGACTGAAAATTGAAATTCTTCAAGAACTAATTCAAGTTCCACTAACTCTAGCCTTTCCCAAGGAAAGACTAGGACTTGAGGAATTAAAATTAATTCATCCACTTAACTTACCTTCATAGTTAGAGGTTGACTTAGTGGGAGAAAAAATCCAATTCTCATCACAATTGATAAGGATAACTGGGATAGGACTTCTAGTTCTCATACCTTGCCAAGAGCTTTACTAGTTATTATTTTGACGACTTGTTATTTTACATTACTTGTTCAACCCTTTTGAAATACTTCGGTTATCAATTTATTTAGTGGTTTGTTACTTATGACAACCAAAACATTTGTACGAAGGGATTTTCTGTTGGTTTAGAATCTATACTCACAACGCGATTATATTTTTACAAAATTCTTTACTAGCAAAAATCCTAACATCACTCGCATCGTTTGCGCGAACTCCAATCCACGCGTGCGCGTTAAACACGCGTACGCGTCACTATGATTTTGTCTAAATTGCGCGCACGCGTCAGCCATGCGTACGCATCACTGTTTGCTGGTTGTCTCCTTTATTTCTTGTGCTCCTTCCCTTTTTGCAAGCTTCCTCTCTATTCTCTAAGCCATTCCTGCCCTATGAAGCCTGAAACACTTAATACACAGATCAAGGCATCGAATGGTATGAAGGAAAAATTAAAATACATAATAAAAAGATCTTTAGGAAGCGAGTTTTCAATCATAGAACAATTTGGGAAGGAATTGTAAAATCATGCAAATCATATGAATAAGTGGGCAAAGACTTGATAAAAACCACTCAATTAAACACAATATAAACCATAAAATAGTGGTTTATCACCAACCCCTTCAGAGAGCAAGACCCGTTCTTAGAAGGAATTATGAAAGCGAATGTCCCCATGGATTTCAAACCCCCCGACATGGACCTATACAACGGAGGATCCGATCTAAGCAATCATCTTAGTAACTTCAGGAGTAGAATGTACCTCACCGAGGCCTCCGACGCAACTCGCAGCAAAGCTTTCCCGGTTACCCTCACCAAAACAGGTATAAAGTGGCTCGATAGCCTACCTCCAAGTTCAATCACCAACTTCGACGATCTCCCCAAGAAATTTCTGGCCAAATTCACTATTAAAAGGGACAAAACCAAGCACGCACCAAGTCTACTCAGAATCAAGCAAGAAGATCGGGAGAGCCTTTAGACATATACGGAGAGATTTAATAAAGCATGTCTCGACATATAGAATCTCCCCAACGAAGCAGCCATCATAGGGCTGATAAACGGCCTACGAGATGGGCCATTCAGCCAGTTCATATAAAAAAAACACCCCACCTCCCTGAACGAAGTGCAAGAATGGGCTGAGAAATACATCTGTTCCGAGGTTTACCTGAAACTGTAGGTTGATCTCGGACGAGATCTGTGGCAGTGGTCGGCGCTGTTGTGTCCGACTTATTGGACATGGTAGTGCTGCTGATCGTTCATCACTGGAGGGTGGTAGTACCTGCAAGAGACTCCGATGCTTAAGTTAGCACGTACTTTTGGTAGGTTTTTAGTCGAATCAGAGTATGAGTTATACCTGGGTGCTCCAGTGTATTTATAATGGTGTAAAGTGACCTTTTCTGGAGATAAGATAGTTATCTTATCTTATCTTTGAGTGAGGTCATCTTATCTTTAAGGGGAACCACCTTTATCTTTCTAGGCTTTAGTTGCCTTTAGATTTTGGTTGGGTTCCTTCATTTGGGCCCTTTTTGGGCTCTTCTGGTGATTTGGCTGAGCTCTTTGAGAAGAGGTCGGGTAATCTTGACCTGAAGAGGTCGGTCGACTTGTCTTCAACTAGCCCAGGTCATACAGCTCGACCCAGGAAGGAACAGTGCCCCTGCTTGAGCTCGGTCTTTCTTTTGAGGTCGTGTCTTTGCTAGACTTTGACCCCCTTTTTTTGGAAAAGTCGAGCTCGAGCATTTTGTCAATTTCATCGTAGAGCTTTCATTTAGTAGCTTGAATGCGGAACTTTTTCTCACTCCTTTAACTGCATCGTGTGTTGCGCTTTCCTAGGGAACGTGCAAAGGCTTTTAAGGCCTCATTAATTCCTTTTCACTGTTTCCTTCTTCCCTCTTTCTCATTTCATTTTTGAAATTTCAGTTTCTCCCTTCTTCGCCTTTTACTGTAACTTCCTCCTTTCTCTGGACCTTCGTGCTCCTTTTTCCTCTTTGTTCGAAAGGGTGCTTGTTGGCGTTTGTTTTAGTCATCACTTCCATCTTCGATCGGTTATCATTCCCTCTCTTTTGCAGGTTGGTCTGTCTTTTCCTCTCTTTTTTGCTTCTTCACGCTATTTCTGCTTATGTTGTTTTGGTTTAAGAAGTTTTGATCTTGCTTGAATTCATGGAAAGTTTACATCTTTCTCTGTGTCTGTTGCATCTAATTTACCGCTGTACTGTGTACTTTAAGGATTTCCTCGATTTGTATGAGTCGCCATTTTCTGTTTGTAGCTTGAAGTAGTGAACTGTTGATTTTAAAAAGGTTGAAGCTTTGGTGATTTCTTGCATGGTCTATTTGATGTTGATGGTTTGTTTGTCTTGTATAGCCTGGGTGATTTCTTTTAGATTTGACAAAAAATCCCTTTGCTGATAGACTGTGAAAAGGTCGTGGCTTTTGATGACTTTGTTGTGAATTTGTGACTTTCTTGTGGAGTGTCGCTGTCAAAGGAGGGTTGTTTTCTTGTTTGAGAGATTTCGGGTTATAGACTGTAGATTTCCCTTTTCTCGTGGGCTTTTACTTTATTATTGCCTCCAAAGGATGCCCCTGGACCTTGTTGTAGGTCCTAGGGTCTTCCCTTTTTACTGCTGTATCTGGTTTCTGATTATCTTCATGTTTTTACTCGAGTTATCTCCATATTTTTCCGAGTTATTCCCCTAGTTAACCCATGTCTTCTCGCAAAAATATTGTCGAGACGTCCTCCAAAGTCCCTGAGGGCATGTCTGACTGGCTGGACTCCCTCGTCTGGATGTGCGTTTTGGTGGTTAATTCTAAATACTGCGTGCAGCTTTTGAAACATCACAGGATTTGTAGTAGTAAAGATCATGAGAAGAACTACGAGTTGGTAGCGCCTGACTGGTGGACGAAATTGTGATCCATATTCTTTTGTATTTGTATGAAATCATTATTGTGGCACCAGTTGAATTCACAACTCTGTTCAACTAACCAGCAAGTGTACTGGGTCGTCCAAGTAATAAACCTTACGCGAGTAAGGGTCGATCCCACAGAGATTGTTGGTATGAAGCAAGCTATGGTCACCTTGTAAATCTCAGTTAGGCAGATTAAATTCGTTTATGGTTTCGAAAATAGAAATAAGAAAATAGAAGAAATAATAAAAGGGATAGAATACTTATGCAGATTCATTGGTGGAAATTTTAGATAAGCGAATGGAGATACTGTATGGCTCAAGAACGCCTACTTTCCTATTGCTTCAACTCAATCCTTCTTACTCCTTTCCATGGCAAGCTATGTATAGGGGTTCACCGTTCGACGATGGCTACTTTGTATCCTCTCTGGAAAATGGTCCTCTGCGGCTGTCACTCGCATGGCTAATCGTCTGGAGGCATCACACTGGCCGAAGGCTACATCCCATCCTCGCAGTGAAAACTACGCTCACGCGCTCTGTCACAGCACGGCTAATCACTGGTTGGTTCCCGCTCCTACTGGAATAGAATCCCTTGATTCTTTTGCGTCTGTCACTAACGCCCAGCACTTGCGAGTCTGAAGCACGTCACAGTCATTCATTACCGGAATCCTACTCGGAATACCACAGACAAGGTTAGACTTTCCGGATCCTCATGAATGCCGCCATCTATCTAGCTTATACCACGAAGATTCTGTTGGGGAATCTAAGAGATATGCGCCCGGCCTAAGGTAGAACGGAAGTGGTTGTCAGTCACGCGCGTTCATAGGTGAGAATGATGATGAGTGTCACGGATCATCACATTCATCAAGGTAAGTGCAACGTATATCTTGGAATAAGAATAAAAGAGAATTGAATAGAATGGAATAGTAATTGTATTGAAACTTGAGGTACAGCAGAGCTCCACACCCTTAATCTATGGTGTGCAGAAACTCCACTGTTGAAAATACATAAGTGAAAGGTTTAGGCATGGCCGAATGGCCAGCCCCCATGGTCTAAGGACTAGGCGTCCAGAGATATCAAATACATTAGTTAAATGTTCTATTTATAATAGACTAGCTCCTAGGGTTTACTTGAATAAGTAATTGATGCATAAATCCACATCCGGGGCCCACTTGGTGTATGCTTGGGCTGAGCTTGATCAATCCACGAGCTGAGGCTTCTCCTGGAGTTGAACTCCGAGTTATGACGTGTTTTGGGCGTTCAACTCCGGATCATGACGTTTTTCTAGCGTTTAACTCCAGACAGCAGCATGTACTTGGCGTTCAACGCCAAGTTACGTCATCAATTTCCGAATAAAGTATGAACTATTATATATTGCTGGAAAGCCCTGGATATCTACCTTCCAAAGCCGTTGAGAGCGCGCCATTTGGAGTTCTGTAGCTCCAGAAAATCCATTTTGAGTGCAGGGAGGTCAGATTCCAACAGCATCAGCAGTCCTTTTGTCAGCCTTTTTCAGAGTTTTGCTCAAATCCCTCAATTTCAGCCAGAAATTACCTGAAATCACAGAAAAACACACAAACTCATAGTAAAGTCCAGAAATGTGAATTTAACATAAAAACTAATGAAAACATCCCTAAAAGTAGCTTGAACTTACTAAAAACTACCTAAAAACAATGCCAAAAAGCGTATAAATTATCCGCTCATCACAACACCAAACTTAAATTGTTGCTTGTCCCCAAGCAACTGAAAATCAAATAGGATAAAAAGAAGAGAATATACTATAAATTCCAAAATATCAATGAATATCAATTATAATTAGATGAGCGGGACTTGTAGCTTTTTGCTTCTGAACAGTTTTGGCATCTCACTTTTTCCTTTGAAGTTCTGAATGATTGGCTTCTTTAGGAACTTAGAATTTTGGATAGTGTTATTGACTTTCCTAGTTAAGCATGTTGATTCTTGAACACAGCTACTTATGAGTCTTGGCCGTGGCCCTAAGCATTTTGTTTTCCAGTATTACCACCAGATACATAAATGCCACAGACACATAACTGGGTGAACCTTTTCAGATTGTGACTCAGCTTTGCTAGAGTCCCCAGTTAGTGGTGTCCAGAGCTCTTAAGCACACTCTTTTTTGCTTTGGATCACAACTTTAACCACTCAGTCTCAAGCTTTTCTCTTGGACCTTCATGACACAAGCACATGGTTAGGGACAGCTTGATTTAGCTGCTTAGGCCTGGATTTTATTTCCTTGGGCCCTCCTATCCATTGATGCTCAAAGCCTTGGATTCTTTTTACCCTTGCCTTTTGGTTTTAAGGGCTATTGGCTTTTTCTACTGCTCCTTCTTTTTCTTTCTCTTTTTTTTCGCCACTTTTTTTCTTTTTTTTTTCGCAAGCTTCTTCTTTTTCACTGCTTTTTCTTACTTCAAGAATCAATTTTTTTTTATTTTTCAGATCCTCAATAACATTTTTCTTTGTTCATCATTCTTTCAAGAGCCAACAATTTTAACATTCATAAACAACAAGATCAAAAATATGCACTGTTTAAGCATTCATTCAGAAAACAAAAAGTATTGTCACCACATCAATATAATTAAATTAATTTCAAGGATAAATTCGAAATTCATGTACTTCTTGTTCTTTTGAATTAAAACATTTTTCATTTAAGAAAGGTGAAGGATTAATGGATTTTATTCATAGCTTTAAGGCATGGTTACATACTAATGATCATGAAATAAAGACACAAAACATAGATAACATAATATTAAAAACCGAAAAACAGAAAGAAATAAAGAACAAGGAATGAATCCACCTCTAGTGGCGTCTTCTTCTTGAAGGTCCAACAATGTCCTTAAGCTCTTCTATGTCCCTTCCTTGCCTTTGTTGCTCCTCCCTCATTGCTCTTTGATCTTCTCTTATTTCTTGGAGAATGATGGAGTGCTCATGATGTTCCACCCTTAATTGTTCCACATTGTGGTTTAAATCTTCTAAGGAGGTGTTGAGTTGCTCCCAATAGTTGTTGGGAGGAAAGTGCATCCCTTGAGGCATCTCAGGGATTTCTTGATGATGAGCTTCCTCATGCATCTCTTGAGAACCGTGAGGGGCTTCTCTTGCTTGCTCCATCCTCTTGTTAGTGATGGGCTTATCCTCTTCAATGAGGATGTTTCCTTCTATGATGACTCCAGCTGAGTAACATAGATGGCAAATAAGGTGAGGAAAAGCTAGCCGTGCCATAGGTGAGGGCTTGTCGGCTATTTTGTAGATTTCATTGGAGATGACCTCATGAACTTCTACTTCCTCTCCAATCATGATGCCATGAATCATGATGGCCCGATCCACAGTAACTTCAGATCGGTTGCTTGTAGGAATGATGGAGCGTTGAATGAACTCCAACCATCCTCTAGCCACAGGCTTGAGGTCCAGTCTTCTTAGTTGGACTGGCTTGCCTTTGGAGTCTCTCTTCCACTGAGCTCCTTCCACACATATGTCCATAAGGACTTGGTCCAACCTTTGATCAAAGTTGACCCTTCTAGTGTAGGGGCGTTCATCACCTTGCATCATGGGCAAGTGAAACGCCAACCTCACATTTTCCGGACTAAAATCCAAGTATTTCCCCCGAACCATTGTGAGATAATTCTTTGGACTCGGGTTCATACCTTGATCATGGTTCCTAGTGATCCATGCATTGGCATAGAACTCTTGAACCATTAAGATTCCGACTTGTTGCATGGGGTTGGTTAAGACTTCCCAACCTCTTCTTCGGACTTCATGTCGGATCTCCGGATACTTATTTTTCTTGAGCTTGAAAGGGACCTCAGGGATCACCTTCTTCTTTGCCACAACATCATAGAAGTGGTCTTGATGGCTCTTGGAGATGAATCTTTCCATCTCCCATGACTCGGAGGTGGAAACTTTTGTCTTCCCTTTTCCTTTTCTAGAGGATACTCCGGCCTTAGGTGCCATTGGTGGTAATGAAAAAACAAAAAGCTTATGCTTTTACCACACCAAACTTAAAATATTGCTCACCCTCGAGCAAGAGAAGAAAGAAGAGAAGAAGAAGAAGAAGAAAATATGGTAGAGAAGGGGGGGTGATGGTTCGGCCAAGGGTGAGAAGAAGGGGTTGTGTTGTGTGAAAATGAAGTAGAATGGAAGGGTATTTATAGGGAGAAGGGGGAGGTTATGTTCGGCCATTTTGGGTGGGAAGGGGTGGGAAAATGGTTTTGAATTTTTGAAGGTAGGTGGGGTTCATGGGGAAGAGTAGATGGATGTGAGTTGTGAATGGGGTAATTGGGAAGAGGAATTAAGGTGATTGGTGAAGAGTGTTGGAAAGTGTGGCATGGGGAATAGGAGAGTGTGATTAGGATTAAAAGGTAAGGTGGGAATATGTTAGGTGGGGATCCTGTGGGGTCCACAGATTCTGAGGTGATCCTGTGGGGTCCACAGATCCTGAGGTGTCAAGGAATTCCATCCCTGCACCAAATAGGCATGTAAAATGCCTTCGTGCATCATTCTGTCGTTTAAACGCCCATTGGTGCACATTCTGGGCGTTCAACGCCCATGTAAAGCATGTTTCTGGCGTTGAACGCCAGTTTCATGCTTGTTATTGGCGTTCAGCGCCAGTTTTTTTTCTCTGGGCACATTCCTGGCGTTCAGCGCCAGAATGTTGCTTGTTTCTGGCGTTCAGCGCCAGAATGGTGCTCTGTTCTGGCGTTGAACGCCAGCCAGATGCATCTTACTGGCGTTGAACGCAAGCCTGTGCGTCCTCCAGGGTGAAAATTTTTTCTTCTGCTCTTTTTGATTCTATTTTTAATTTTTATGATTTTTTCGTGACTCCTCATGATCATGTACCTAATAAAACACAAAATAACAATAAAATAAAAATTAGATAAATAAAACTGGGTTGCCTCCCAACAAGCGCTTCTTTAATGTCAATAGCTTGACAGTGGCTCTCATGGAGCCACAAGGTGATCAGGTCATTGTTGTATATTTGCCCACACCAACTTAGAGTTTGGATATGGGATCTTAACACCAAACTTAGAGTTTGGTTGTGGCCTCACAACACCAAACTTAGAGTTTGACTGTGGGGGCTCTTCTTGACTCTGAACTGAGAGAAGCTCTTCATGCTTACTCTCTTTTGTCACAGAGGGATGGCCATGTGCCTTAAACACAAGGTAGTCCCCATTTAATTGAAGGACTAGTTCACCTCTGTTGACATCTATCACAGCTTCTGCTGTGGCTAGGAAAGTTCTTCCAAGGATGATGCATTCATCCTCTTCCTTCCTAGTATCTAAGATTATGAAATTAGCAGGGATGTAAAGGCCTTCAACCTTTACTAGCACGTCCTCTACTAATCCATAAGCTTGTCTTAATGACTTGTCTGCCAATTGTAATGAGAACAAGGCAGGTTGTACCTCAATAATCCCCAGCTTCTCCATTACAGAGAGTGGCATAAGATTTATCCCTGACCCCAGATCACACAGAGCTTTTGCAAAGTTCATGGTGCCTATGGTGCAAGGTATTAAGAACTTGCCAGGATCTTGTTTCTTTTGAGGTAGAGTTTTCTGAATCCAAGAATCTAGTTCACTAATGAGCAAGGGAGGTTCACTTTCCCAAGTCTCATTACCAAACAACTTGGCATTCAGCTTCATGATAGCTCCTAAATATTGAGCAACTTGCTCTCCAGTTACATCTTCATCCTCTTCAGAGGAAGAATAGTCTTTAGAGCTCATGAATGGCAGAAGGAGATTTAATGGAATCTCTATGGTCTCTATATGAGCCTTAGATTCCTTTAGATCCTTAATAGAAAACTCCTTCTTGCTTGAGGGACGTCCCAGGAGGTCTTCCTCACTAGGATTTTCGTCCTTTTCCTTCCTTGTGCATTCGGCCACATTGATCACATCAATGGCCTTGCACTCTCCTTTTGGATTCTCTTCTGTATTACTTGGGAGAATACTGGGAGGAGTTTCAATGACTTTCTTACTCAGCTGGCCTACTTGTGCCTCCAAATTTCTAATGGCGGATCTTGTTTCATTCATGAAACTGAAAGTGGCCTTTGACAGATCAGAGACTATATTGGCTAAATTAGAAGTGTTTTGTTTAGAATTCTCTGTCTGTTGCTGAGAAGATGATGGATATGGCTTACTATTACTCAGCCTATTGCGTCCACCATTGTTAAAGCCTTGTTGAGGCTTTTGTTGATCCTTCCAGGAGAAATTTGGATGATTTTTCCATGATGAGTTATAGGTGTTTCCATAAGGTTCACCCATGTAATTAACCTCTGCCATGGCAGGGTTCTCAGGATCATAAGCTTCTTCAGAAGCTGCCTCTCTAGTACTGTTGGATGCATGTTGCCACCCATTCAGATTTTGCGAGATCATGTTGACCTGTTGAGTCAACACTTTGTTCTGAGCCAATATGGCATTCAGAGCATCAATTTCAAGAACTCCTTTCTTTTGAGGTATCCCATTGTTCACGGAATTCCTCTCAGAAGTGTACATGAATTGGTTGTTTGCAACCATGTCAATGAGTTCTTGAGCCTCTTCAGGCGTTTTCTTCAGGTGAATAGATCCACCTGCAGAATGGTCCAATGATATTTTCAAAAATTCAGAGAGGCCATAATAGAATATATCTAATATGGTCCATTCTGAAAACATGTAAGATGGACATCTTTTGGTCAGCTGCTTGTATCTTTCCCAAGCTTCATAGAGGGATTCACCATCTTTTTGTTTGAAGGTTTGAACATCCACTCTCAGCTTGCTCAGCTTTTGAGAAGGAAAGAATTTATCCAAGAAGGCTGTGACCAGCTTATCCCAGGAGTCCAGGCTATCCTTAGGTTGTGAATCCAATCATATTCTAGCTCTGTCTCTTACAGCAAAAGGGAAAAGCATGAGTTTGTAGACTTCAGGATCAACTCCATTCGTCTTTACAGTCTCACAGATCTGCAAGAACTCAGTTAAGAACTGATAGGGATCTTCAGATGGAAGTCCATAAAACTTGCAGTTTTGTTGCATTAAAGCAACTAGCTGAGGTTTCAGCTCAAAGTTATTGGCTCCAATGGCAGGAATGGAGATGCTTCTTCCATCAAACTTGGACGTTGGCTTTGTGAAGTCACCAAGCATTCTCCTTGCATTATTATTATTATTTTCGGCTGCCATCTCCTTCTCTTGTTCGAAAATTTCTGAAAGGTTGTTTCTGGATTGTTGTAATTTAGCTTCTCTTAATTTTCTCTTCAGAGTCCTTTCAGGTTCTGGATCAATTTCAACAAGAGTGCCTTTATCCTTGTTCCTGCTCATATGAAAGAGAAGAAAATAAGAAAAGAAAGAGGAATCCTCTATGTCACAGTATAGAGATTCCTTTATGTTAGTAGTAGAAGAAAGGGGTAGAAGAATGAAGAAGGAGATTCGGATTTTTGGATGAAGAGAGGTGAAGAGAAGTGTTAGTAATTAAATAATTAAATAGAAGAAGGAAAGAGAAGGGAAATTTCGAAATTAATTTGAAAAAGGAGGTTAGTAATTTTCGAAAATTAGAGATAAAATATAATTGAAATTAAAATTTAAAACAATTAGTTAATTAAAAGAGTTTTTGAAAAAAGGTGAGATATTTTCGAAAATTAGAGAGGGAAAGGTAGTTGGGTGGTTTTGAAAGAGATAAGAAACAAACAAGAAGTTAGTTAGTTGATTGAAAAAGATTTGAAATCAAAATTGAAAAAGATAAGAAGATAGTAAGTTAGATAAGATATTGTGAAATCAAATTTTGAAAAAGATAAAATTTTTGAAAAAGATAAAATAAAAGATAAAAAGATTTAGTTCAAAAATTTTGAAATTATTTACTTCACTAACAAGAAACTACAAGATAAGATTCTAGAACTTAAAGATTGGACCTTTCTTAACAAGAAAGTAACAAACTTCAAATTTTTGAACCAATCACATTAATTATTAGTGAATTTTCGAAAATATGATGTAAAGATAAGGAAAAGATTTTTGAAAAATAATTTTTAAAATTTTCGAAAATAATAAAAAAAATGAAAAAGATATGATTTTTGAAAAAGATTTTAAAAAGATAAGATTTTTAAAATTGAAATTTTTGACTTGACTTGTAAGAAACAACTAATTTTAAAAATTTTTGACCAAGTCAACCCAAAATTTCGAAAATTTGGAGGGAAATAAGGAAAAGATATTTTTTTATTTTTGAATTTTTAATTATGAGAGAGAAAAAACAACAAAAATACTCAATGCATGAAATTTTTAGATCAAAATGATGAATGCATGCAAGAATGCTATGAATGTCAAGAAACACAAAAATATTTTTGCTTTTTATGATTTTCTAATTTTTTTGTATTTTTATTAATTTTTTCTTCAAAAATATAGTTTGAAAAACGAAAAATAAAAAGAAAAATTTTGAAAAAGATTTTTGAAAAGAAAATTACCTAATCTGAGCAACAAGATGAACCGTCAGTTGTCCATACTCGAACAATCCCCGGCAACGGCGCCAAAAACTTGGTGGACGAAATTGTGATCCATATTCTTTTGTATTTGTATAAAATCATTATTGTGGCACCAGTTGAATTCACAACTCCGTTCAACTAACCAGCAAGTGTACTGGGTCGTCCAAGTATTAAAACCTTACGCGAGTAAGGGTCGATCCCACAGAGATTGTTGGTATGAAGCAAGCTATGGTCACCTTGTAAATCTCAGTTAGGCAGATTAAATTCGTTTATGGTTTCGAAAATAGAAATAAGAAAATAGAAGAAATAATAAAAGGGATAGAATACTTATGCAGATTCATTGGTGGGAATTTCAGATAAGCGAATGGAGATACTGTATGGCTCAAGAACGCCTACTTTCTTATTGCTTCAACTCAATCCTTCTTACTCCTTTCCATGGCAAGCTATGTATAGGGGTTCACCGTTCGACGATGGCTACTTTGTATCCTCTCTGGAAAATGGTCCTCTGCGGCTGTCACTCGCATGGCTAATCGTCTGGAGGCATCACACTGGCCGAAGGCTACATCCCATCCTCACAGTGAAAACTACGCTCACGCGCTCTGTCACAGCACGGCTAATCACTGGTTGGTTCCCGCTCCTACTGGAATAGAATCCCTTGATTCTTTTGCGTCTGTCACTAACGCCCAGCACTTGCGAGTCTGAAGCACGTCACAGTCATTCATTACCGGAATCCTACTCGGAATACCACAGACAAGGTTAGACTTTCCGGATCCTCATGATTGCCGCCATCTATCTAGCTTATACCACGAAGATTCTGTTGGGGAATCTAAGAGATATGCGCCCGGCCTAAGATAGAACGGAAGTGGTTGTCAGTCACGCGCGTTCATAGGTGAGAATGATGATGAGTGTCACGGATCATCACATTCATCAAGGTAAGTGCAACGTATATCTTGGAATAAGAATAAAAGAGAATTGAATAGAATGGAATAGTAATTGTATTGAAACTTGAGGTACAGCAGAGCTCCACACCCTTAATCTATGGTGTGCAGAAACTCCACTGTTGAAAATACATAAGTAAAAGGTTCAGGCATGGCCGAATGGCCAGCCCCCATGGTCTAAGGACTAGGCGTCCAGAGATATCAAATACATTAGTTAAATGTTCTATTTATAATAGACTAGCTCCTAGGGTTTACATGAATAAGTAATTGATGCATAAATCCACTTCCGGGGCCCACTTGGTGTATGCTTGGGCTGAGCTTGATCAATCCACGAGCTGAGGCTTCTCCTGGAGTTGAACTCCGAGTTATGACATGTTTTGGGCGTTCAACTCCGGATCATGACGTTTTTCTGGCGTTTAACTCCAGACAGCAGCATGTACTTGGCGTTCAATGCCAAGTTACGTCGTCAATTTCCGAATAAAGTATGGACTATTATATATTGCTGAAAAGCCCTTGATGTCTACTTTCCAACGCCGTTAAGAGCGCGCCATTTGGAGTTCTGTAGTTCCAGAAAATCTATTTTGAGTGCAGGGAGGTCAGATTCCAACAGCATCAGCAGTCCTTTTGTCAGCCTTTTTCAGAGTTTTGCTCAAATCCCTCAATTTCAGCCAGAAATTACCTGAAATCACAGAAAAACACACAAACTCATAGTAAAGTCCAGAAATGTGAATTTAACATAAAAACTAATGAAAACATCCCTAAAAGTAGCTTGAACTTACTAAAAACTACCTAAAAACAATGCCAAAAAGCGTATAAATTATCCGCTCATCACTGACCCTGACGAGAGGGTTTGTTTTCCTTCTCTGACCCAGGGGGAACGCCCCTTCGTTTTTGCTTATGACTACTTTTTTAGCCAAATGAACATTACCCTTCCTTTTACCTCCTTCGAGACCGATTTGTTGTGGTCGTGTAATGTAGCTCCCTCCCAGCTCCATCCGAACTCATGGGGCTTCATTAAGATCTTTCAGTTGTTGTGTCAAGAATTGGATGTCAAGCCTTCTCAAACTCTCTTTCTTTACCTATTTGTTTTGACTAAACCTGGAACTTCTGTAAAAAAGAAGGCTTAGTGGGTTTTTTTCCGGTCTACCCAAGGAAAGAAAGTGTTTTCTATGTATGATGAGTCCTTTAGGTTCTTTAAGAACTATTATTTCAAGATCTGAGTTGTTGAGGAAGCTCGGCCTTTTTTCTTAGAGTCGAATAATGAACCTGCCTTCCCCTTATGTTGGTAGAAGAATGTTGTAGTATCTAGGTATTCGTGGGAGATGCTAGATGAGGTCGAGTAGGCCTTTGGGAATGTGTTAGAGGAGAATTGGGGGCAGCCTCCCCATCTCGATACAAAGAAGTTTTTAGGGAACCCCTCACTTCTTCGAGCTGAACTGGGTAGTTTGCCGATTTCTTTTGAGTTCTTTTTTATTTATTTGTTTATTTTGTCGATCTGTACCTTTCTTTTTTTGTGACTTGATTTTGCTGACTTCCCTTTCAGAGATGTTAAAGAATGCGGACTCTATGAAGGCCTTTAAGAAGGCAAGGAAAGCGATCGCGAGTCAGAACATCTCGGCCCCGGCTATGGGGAAAGGTTCTTCTCAGGTTCCCCCTAAGAAACCGATCTCTGGCGGTCCTGGGCCGAGGAAGGTTATCCCTACTCCTCAGGTCTATTTGGCTAATCCTCCCCGATCAACTTCTGGTGTTACCTCTTCTCCCACTGCTGGCCCTCCTCCAAAAAGATAGAAAGCCGTTGAACCCTTTGATTTGGATGCCCCCGATTTTGATGTTGTGGGTTTTGTCGATCATAAAATTGCTCCTTATGGCCAACTTCCTATGAATGATGTGTCCATTCTCCACCATCTAGATTTTATTACCCGAAATAGTGTTAGGATGGCACACATAGGAGCGGGCTTATTTCGGAATGCTCAGGATGTTCCCATTCATGCGACGAAGGCTTTTATGGAGGAGGCCAAGTCAGAGTACGATATGATCAAAGGTTTGAAGGAGGAGCTCGAGGTAAAGGTGGCAAAGCTGGAGAAAGATTTGGAAAATGAGAAGACTCGGGCTGCTGCCGTGGTGGCTTCTGCAAATCTGGCTGAGGAGATGGTGCATAAGCATACGGAGGGCAATATCCGAACTTATGGTGAGTTGATGGAGGTCAGGGAGAGGTTGGAATCTGCTTAGGCTGATTATTCCGAGCTCCAGGGCCATCTCGTGGGCAATGTGACTGCTGCTTATGAGAATTTGAAGGCTTAGGTTCGAGTTCTTGCTCCTGAGCTTGATCTGAGTCTTTTTAGTTTAGATAACATTGTTGAAGACGACAAGATTGTGCCTACCCTATATGATGATGATGATGATGATGATGATGTAGATCCTCCTCCTGTGCCATCAGCCAAAGCTTCTGTTGCCCCGACTTCTCCAACTCCTGCAGCCAAAGTTGGCCATCCCGATTCGGATCCTGATGTTCAGATCCTGAACCGGCCGGATGGGACCGTTGACGTTGTCCCACTTGCGACTCGTCCTCTTTCGCCTCGAGATACCGCCACTGGAGAATCTTTGAATCCTTTGTAGTTTCTGTTTTGTTTTTGTATCTCTGTGGCCCAGCCTGTGGGACTTTGACTTTGACATTGTAGTTGCTTTTCTTAGCAACTTTATTTAGAAAAACAAATGCTTTTGAACTCTTGAGGTCGTCTTTCGGGTGGCCTTCTGAGTCTTTACTATAGTAGCTTTTCTTCTTGATATGTTTGTTCACAGCTTTTTGGCACTTCTAGGAATCTTTGGAGTGTTGGAGTTTTGCTGTCTGACCTCTTTTAATTGCCTTTGTGCTTGTTTATTTCCTGCTTTGGTCGAGGTGACCTTTTGAGGCTAGCTTTGTTTGACTATTCTTTTTAGTATTCTCATAGAACACTTGTGAATTGATTTTGGTGAGGTTGTGGCTTTCTTTGGGTCGAGCTGTGTCCCTTCTAGTGCACGCCTTCTATTGGTCGACTTCTTTTGTCGAATCTTTTGAGTTATTTCTAGTAATCCATTTTTGAACTTCACCGGGTCTCTTTTTATGGATTTACTTATTGCTTTAATCTGATTGGTCAGATTTTTTCACGTCGGTCCTTCCCGGGTTATTTTTAGTAATCCATTTTTAGTTGGACCTCGCCGGGTCTCTTTTTATGGATTACTTTTTATAAATTTGTCGCTTTAATCGGCTTGGGCCGACTTCTTCATGTCGGCCCTTCTAAGTTATTTCTAGTAATCCATTTTTAGGGCTGGCTAGGCCTCTTTTTCATGGATTACTTTTTTAAAACTTTTGTCGCTTTGATCAGTCTAGTCCGACTTCTTTATGTTGGTCCATCCTAAGTTATTTTTAGCAATCCATTTTTTCTCAAACCTCATCAGGCCTCTTTCTATGGATCACTTTTCATAACTTTTTGTCGCTTTGGTCGATTGGTCCGACTTCTTCATGTCGATCCGTTCCAAGTTATTTTTAGTAATCCATTTTAATTGGTTACTTTTTATAACTTCTTGCATTGATATTTTTTTATCACTTTTTCATCTTGCCGATTTTGTAGAAATCGGGCGGTGAGTTTGATTCTCACTTGGCCGATCTTGTCGAAGTCGGGCGATGAATTTGGTTTTCACCTTGCCGACCTTTGTCGTAATCGGACGATGAATTTGATTTTCATCGTGATCGGGCGGTAAATTTAGTTTTCACCTTGCCGACCTGTAGCTTTGTAATCGGGCGATGAATTTTCTGTGTTCAAATTAATGCGTCTTGATAGTGAGATTTTGTAGAGAATCTGAAAAGTTTTATTCAAGTAGAAAAATAGATATTTTTCCAAAATATATATACATGTGGGTGCTTACCCTTTTAAGTCAGGTAATTTTTGCAGATCTTGGCTTGGTGCCTCGTTAAAAAACCTTTTCAGGAAAAAGAGTGAACCTTGTCCTAAGATATTTTATTACCTCCTAACTGTAATACCTTCTTAGGTTGCAGGCGTGCTAATGAGCGGATATTTTATATGCTTTTGGGGGGTATTTTCATATAGTTTTTAGTAGGATCTAGCAACTTTTTAGTGTATTTTTATTAGTTTTTATGCAAAAATCACATTTCTAGACTTTGCTATGAGTTTGTGTGTTCTTATGTGATTTCAGGTATTTTTTGGCTAAAATTGAGGGACCTGAGCAAAAGTCTGATTCAGAGGCTTAAAAAGGACTGCAGATGCTGTTGGATTCTGACCTCCATGCACTCGAAATGGAATTTTTGGAGCTACAAGAGTCCAAATGACGTGCTCTCAATTGCGCTAGAAGATAGACATCCCCAGGGCTTTCCAGTAATATATAATAGTCCATATTTTTCCCGAGTTTAGATGACGCAAACTGGCGGTCAACGCCAGCCTTCTGTAACAACCCCGGTTTTCGAGTACGCGAGATCTTTTCTGAAAGTACGGAGAACTCCGGAGGATCAGTAAGGGGAGAAGCTCTGATATATTATCAAGCATCTCAATTCTAATTGTCATTATGTCATCTTTAAGCTAGAACCTTTTATGAGGCAAGCTTGATAATGCAGTTACGAAGAACATAGTTTTTGAACCGTATCGGTTAGGAGTTTTGATCCGGTTTTTCGTAAATAGTCTCAGTTTGACGAACCGGACTCGATTCATGAGAGAAGAGAGATAATAGGGTAATATCATCCTTATATGAGTATTAGAAGCTTCTTGAATGATATTATAAGGTTACCTGGTCAGTTTTAGTTAAAAACAGAAAATCGGTTTAACCGGGTTCACAGTTTACTGGTGCAGCTTAGCACCAGCACTCTCTGATGACTTTAGCAATGCTAAGGCCTCATTATTCATGTTTTATTCTTATAATAAATATGTTACTAGTGTCATTTATGCTAGTAGCTCAGAAAATAATTTTTAGAGATGTTTTTGCAAGTGTTCCGATACACCTAGTTTTAGTAGTTATACACCTGAGATATTTTAATATTATTTTAATCCACCTCCAAGCCAACCAATCACAACTCACCCTACACCCCCAAAACCCCCAAGGCTGGCTCATTTTCACTTTGTGGCCGAAAATAGGTAGAGAGAAAAAGAGAGAAAAGTTCTTAGTTCCAAATCTTCAAAGCTTGATTTCTGCTGAACTAAAACTCAAATCAAAATTCCAATCCGACCAAAATGATCCTCTCTTCTTTCTCTACATGATCATATGACTTATCAAGGCTGGGATCAAGGTGAGTTGGCTGCACCATCTCTCTTTTGATTCGGTTTCAAGGAAACATGGTTAAATATGTGTTTCTTGGTGTGATTTAGGAGGAAAAAGTGCTTAAGGACCACCTGAAAGTTTGATTGAATTAGGAGCAGCAAAACCAGGTAGGGTGTCACGAAATTAATCTTGATTGTTTGTGTTTGAGATGTGTGAATGTTGTATTATTTGGCTGTGCTAAAAATTGGTTGCATATATGATTGATTCTTGGTGAAAATTTGGTGAAATTTTGATGAAATTTGATGAAATTTAAGCTTTATGTTCATGTTCTTGGAGCAGCTGGAAAAACGAAACCCTAGGCTTAAATTGAGGTTCAATTTGTGATGAAATCATGTAGGAAAGATGGGGTTTTAGTGGCTGCTAATTTATTATGAATTATAGTAAAAATCGGTTGCTGAAAAGACTGAAAAATGGGTAAAAACAGAGAAAGAATTTGAAGAATATATGAAGAACATGAAGAACACTTTGAGTGTGGTGAAGAACATTGAAGAACACCTTTTAGATCTTAGAAAGGGCAAGGAAGTAATTATTTTGGTGTTTAAGGGGTTATTTGGTAATTTCTGAAAGTTAGGGTGGTTAAAGTAGAAATATTAAAAGTTACCGGGGTAAAAAGTAAATTTTAAAGGTTAAAAGTAAAAGTGAGTTAATTTTCGAAAATTTAATAATAAAATAATAAATAATAATAAAATATTAAATAATAATATTTAATTAAAAATAATATTTTAATAAAAATAATAAAATAATGCAGAAAAGGCAGTTTTCTGTAAAAGCTTTAGAAAGACAATTTTAAGTGCAGAATCTCATAATTACCTTCATAAAACACTTAGGGAGTGGTAAGAACATATTAGAGAGGAAAAGATAAAGAAAAGATAAAAGTTAAAGAAAAGATAAAAATCGGAGAAAAAGTCTGAAAAGTTTTAACGACAGAAAAACAGACAGAGACTAGTGAACGAATTAGGGCAACATAGTTAGACCTTGAACTCCGACTAGGGTTAGGTATTATATGAAAAGTTAAAATGTTTCAGTATAGACTTAATGAACCTATACTTGGGACAGGCTAACTATTCATACCGAAGTTTACATAAGCTTTAAATACATATGTTAAGCAGAGAAACACAGAGAACAGAGTAATCAGAGCAGAGTAAAGAAACACAGAAAACAGAGTAACCAGAGTAAAGTAAAGAGATAAAGAGAAAAGGAGTAATATAGATATATATATGAAAAGAGTAATCAGAGAAGGGAAAAGAGATACAGAGAACAGAGTAATTAAAACAGAGTAAAGAGATATAGAGAAAAGGGCAACCAGAACAGAGTAAAGAGATATTATATATATCTATATGTTGCGTAATGCAACCCAAGAGATATTATATAAATATATATTAGTTGCTTGATGCAACCCAGAGCTATATTTAATATATATTAGTTGCTTAATGCAACCCAGAGCTTCTGTAGGGAAACTAAGTTACCTACAGCTATTTTCCGCTTCCCCAGAGCAGAGCAGAGTATATATATTTTCCTGCAGTAAGCAGAGGCTGTCTCGAATGAGCGGCTATTATTATATGCGCATTTATTTAGGAACGGAAAATCGTATCCGGGAAATCGGGATTACTCTTGACCGGATAAATGTCGGGATTGCGGGCAGCCAACCGACACATGAGCTCATGGCCTGTGCTAGGACTAGACATGCATCATTCTTGTCTGCGCATCATTCTCTGTTGCATTCCTTTTTGTGTGTGATCTATTTCTTTGTGTTTGTCAGCTTGTATGCTATTTCTATGTTTTATTTTCTTGTATTCTTTTGTTTGTGTTCTGCTTTCTTTTGTCTCTACCTTCCCTTTCTGTCTTTATCTTTTGTTTACTGCTTCGCTATCTTATGTTATTCGTCTGTTAATCGACCCCAAATAAATGAACGTAACTAATAACCCCGACCCTACTAAGAACTCCCCAGTTCTTACCCCTTCTCTCTCCCTTCCTCCCTCAGATGGAGACGGGCGTGATCTTCTATGAGTTCGAGGACCCTTACGTCTACGAGGATCCGGTACATCACAGTTATTTCATCATGGGATTGGAGCCTCGTATTAGACGATACGCGTTATCTGATCGAGCCTTTCAACATCCTCTGTCTAGCCCGCATTTTGACCCTGATGCTCCTTACGACTTTCCCTTATCCTGGTTACGTCCTGACGCACCTGTACATCCTTTTCCTGATGACCCCGAGCACCCTATACCAGCTCAACCTTTGAATGAGGTGGAACCTGAGCCTATCGTTCCTGATGAGCCCGAGTTAGCTGGTGACTACGTACCTGTGATACCACCAGAGTGGGACTTTCCCCCTGAGCCGATCCCTGACTTTCCACAGCCTGATGAGCCGGCACTACCGGACGATAGGGTAGCTCCTATATACGCGAACGGACCTGTGCTCGCGAATGGTTTTGTACATAGTGACAGCAGTGTTTCTGGTGGATCTGAGGGTATAGTTGTTGCTGCAGATGATGAGGAGGAGGAGGATCCTGAGATAGAGATAGAGCAGGATGAGGAGATGGACGAGCCTCACGGCGATTCTCCGAACGGCCACGTGTAGATATAGTTTGACTGCGAAAGGGGCATTCTTTTGATGACACTCTAGTCTAACATTATCGGATAGATAGTCTCTCACTTGTGTTAGTACACCCGAGAGCTAGGAGCTATATAGTGGTTAGGCTAGCCTGGGTGCCAGTTTAGCGGCTTTTTGTATGGGCCAGGCCCTGGGAGTGTCGTGTATATATTAGCTACGTAGGTTGACGAGGATGTAAACTGACTTGATCTTGTGTAAACGCTACATGTTTTGTTATAGTGTACATGATGTATATTATCTGCTATATTTCTATATTTCTCTATGCTTGCTTTAATTGCTCTCAGTGTATGCTTGCTTATTTTACTTGAACATCTGCAACAAAAAAAAAGTTACTCGTAAAATTGACAACGTTCTAACAAGGAACAGGCTCATATATTAAGTGATAGTTAATAATTAGGAAGAACAAGTTGGTAACACTTAGCTTCTTGTATGACCATGGCATACTGGGAGTTGGGTCGTTACAAGTTGGTATCAGAGCAGTTCGTTCCTAGTAGAGCCTGGGGAGTGGACTGACTATGCTTCATTGCATACTCTGCTTGTGTGTCTCATGCTGTTAGGGTATCTTCAAGATACATTTGGCATGAATGTCTATGAGTGCTCATTTTGGGAGTGTTCGTGCCTTACTTGAAATATTAAGACTGATCACCTTAATGTTGATTGTTTGGTGCGGATAGGACCTTAATGACTGCGAATAGGCATAGTTTAATCGAGTTCTAAACGACAAATCGATGTGAGGTACAGCTATCCTCATAGCTGTTATGATTTCCATGGCTATGGCCATGTTAGATTTGGATGCTGTAAGGAACGAATGCTTGTTTTACTTATAAGGAATCTAGACACACAGCTAGGATCTACCCAAGAAAGTTTGTTCGGAATCCAGTGCGAACCCAGCAACAAGGTTGAGTGTTTGCCATGACTGCTGATGATGCTATGCAATCAGACGCCCTGATCCAAGGTCAGTGTTATGTCAAGAATCGATCTCTAACTGTACTGTATGACTCGAGTGCATCGCATTCCTTTGTTTCTTTAACTGTTGCTCGTGAGTTGGGACTAGATTTCTCTGAGATGAACTTTGATCTAACTGTTCATACACCTGCATCTCAAAATGTTTTGACTAGTTTAGTGTGCCTGCAAGTACCATTCACTATTAGGAACAGAACCTTTATACATGATCTAATCTGTTTGCCTCTATGTGGTTTAGAAGTTATTCTAGGGTTATATTGGTTATCTAAGTATCATGTTTTCCTTGATTGCTTTGAAAGAACTGCTGTTATTCCGTCTGATAGTTTAGATATTAAACCATTTTTTTCATATACCTTATATCTGAATTCTGTAAGAGTTACCTTAAACGGGAGTGATTGTGAGGGGTACGTTCTGTTAGCGGCTAGCTCAAATGACAGTGAAGTAAGCTTAGAACAAATCCGAGTGGTGAAGGAATTTCCTGATGTTTTCCCGGACGACATACCTGAGTTTCCTCCTCAGCGAGAGATAGAATTCAGCATTGAACTTGTACCTGGAACCGGACCGATTTTCATAGCACCGTACCGGATGTCACCACTGGAACTTGCAGAGTTGAAGAAGCAGTTGGATGAGCTACTTGGAAAGAAATTTATTCGTCCCAGTGCATCACCTTGGGGAGCTCCGGTATTGCTAGTAAAAAAGAAGGATGGTGGAATGAGACTTTGCGTAGATTACCGACAGTTAAATAAAGTCACTATCAAGAACAAGTATCCACTTCCACGAATAGATGATTTGATGGACCAGTTAAAAGGTGCAACTGTGTTTTCGAAGATTGATTTGCGATCGGGCTATCACCAGATTCGAGTGAAAGAATCGGATATACCGAAGACTGCATTTAGAACTCGATATGGTCACTATGAGTATACGGTTATGTCGTTTGGACTAACTAATGCTCCCGCGATTTTCATGGATTACATGAATCGTATTTTCCGTCCGTACCTTGATCAGTTCGTAGTAGTTTTCATAGACGATATTCTCATTTATTCGAAGACAGAAGGAGAGCATGAAAAGCATCTAAGGGCTGTATTGCAGATACTGAGGACTCGAAAGTTATATGCTAAACTATCAAAGTGCGAGTTCTGGACAGAGAAGGTGGCATTTTTGGGACATGTTATATCACAGGGAGGAATTGCAGTGGATCCTTCAAAAATTGAAGCAGTAGTGCAATGGGAACCACCTACGACCGTTACAGAAGTTTGGAGTTTTCTCGGACTTGCTGGATATTACCGGATGTTCATCAAAGGATTTTCACAGATAGCCTTACCTTTGACTTACCTTACACGAAAGGAAGTTCCATTCGTTTGGACGGCTGAGTGTGATAGAAGTTTCAAAATGCTTAAGGAGAAGTTAACAACTGCACCTGTATTAGTACTACCCGACCCACAGAAACCTTTTGAAATATACTGTGACGCCTCTCATAAAGGACTTGGATGTGTGCTGATGCAAGACAAAAATGTGGTGGCTTATGCTTCCCGGCAGCTGAGACCTCATGAACGAAATTATCCGACGCATGACTTAGAGTTGGCGGCAGTGGTGTTTGCTCTGAAGATCTGGAGGCACTATTTGTATGGCGCTCAACTAGAAGTTTTCTCTGACCACAAAAGTTTAAAGTATATTTTTGACCAGAAGGATCTTAATATGCGACAGCGAAGGTGGATGGAGTTCCTGAAGGACTATGATTTTAAGTTAAGTTATCACCCAGGAAAAGCAAACGTGGTGGCAGACGCCTTGAGCAGGAAGAATTTGAGTATCTCTTGGATGATGATAAAGGAAGAGAAGCTACTTGCGGAATTTGAGGACCTTAAGTTGGCTATGACTGAGACGTCAAATGAAGTCTGTTTGGCGCAGTTGCATATAACACCAGATTTTAAGATTAGGATTTAGCAAGCACAAGCACAGGACTCAGAAATGATGACGATGCTGAGACGGATGAAAGTAGAAGAACCAGAAGCTGTAAGACTAGATCGTAGCAGTCTCTGGAGATACAAGAACAGAATTTGTGTGCCTAGCTCTGAAGATTTACGGCAAAGGATTCTTGCAGAAGCTCATCAAAGTAGATTTTCTATGCATCTTGGAGTAACAAAGATGTATTAGGATTTGAAACAAATGTTCTGGTGGCCGGGCTTAAAGAAAGAGGTAGCTGATTATGTCTCAAAATGTTTAACTTGCCAGAAGGTGAAGGTGGAACACCAGAAACCGTCAAGAACCCTGCAACCCTTAGAAATACCACAATAGAAATGGGAGCAGATCACTATGGATTTTGTCATGGGATTGCCAAGGACTTCAACAGGACACGATGTCATTTGAATAATTGTGGACAGGTTGACAAAATCAGCGCACTTCCTTCCGATTCGAGTTGATTATACCTTAGAAAGGCTGGCACGGATATATATTCAAGAAATCGTACGATTGCACGGAATGCCTTCATCAATTGTTTCAGACCGAGATCCGAGGTTTACTTCCAGATTCTGGGGAGCTTTCCAGAAAGCTTTAGGAACAGAATTGCATATGAGTACAGCATACCATCCTCAGACAGACGGACAATTAGAGCGGACAATCCAGACATTGGAAGATATGCTAAGATCTTGTGTGATGGATAACCAAGGTAGTTGGGATAAATATTTGCCATTGGTCGAGTTCGTCTACAATAACAGTTACCAACAAAGTATCGGGATGGCACCATATGAAGCTCTCTATGGAAGGAGATGTCAGACACCATTGTGTTGGAATGATGATGGAGAAGCTAGTGTCTTGGGTCCAGACTTAGTGCAAGAAACTACTGAGAAGATAAAGGGGATTCGCCAGAAGATCCAGACAGCACAGAGTCGTCAAAAGAGCTATGCCGATAATAGACATAGACCCTTAGAGTTTAGTGAGGGAGACCATGTCTTTCTTAAAGTAACCCCGACTACTGGAATAGGTAGAGCCCTTAAGACTAAAAAGCTTAACTCTCGATACATAGGACCTTTCCAAATACTTAAAAGAGTCGGTCTAGTAGCTTATCAAGTAGCCCTCCCTCCATATCTGTCAAACCTTCATGATGTTTTCCATGTCTCACAACTTAAGAAATATATTCCCGACGAGAGTCACATTTTAAAACCAGAGACGGTACAGTTACGAAACGATTTGACATATCAAGCATCACCAGTTCAGATCATAGAAAGAAGTGATAAGCAGCTGAGAGGCAAGACTGTTCGCTTAGTCAAAGTAGCTTGGGGACAAAGAGGAGAAGAAGAACACACTTGGGAACTGGAGGATAAGATGAAAGCTGATTACCCGTATCTATTCTCAGGTAACTGAAATTTTGAGGGCAAAATTTTCTTTTAGGAGGGTAGAATGTAACAACCCCGGTTTTCGAGTACGCGAGATCTTTTCTGAAAGTACGGAGAACTCCGGAGGATCAGTAAGGGGAGAAGCTCTGATATATTATCAAGCATCTCAATTCTAATTGTCATTATGTCATCTTTAAGCTAGAACCTTTTATGAGGCAAGCTTGATAATGCAGTTACGAAGAACATAGTTTTTGAACCGTATCGGTTAGGAGTTTTGATCCGGTTTTTCGTAAATAGTCTCAGTTTGAAGAACCGGACTCGATTCATGAGAGAAGAGAGATAATAGGGTAATATCATCCTTATATGAGTATTAGAAGCTTCTTAAATGATATTATAAGGTTACCTGGTCAGTTTTAGTTAAAAACAGAAAATCGGTTTAACCGGGTTCACAGTTTACTGGTGCAGCTTAGCACCAGCACTCTCTGATGACTTTAGCAATGCTAAGGCCTCATTATTCATGTTTTATTCTTATAATAAATATGTTACTAGTGTCATTTATGCTAGTAGCTCAGAAAATAATTTTTAGAGATGTTTTTGCAAGTGTTCCGATACACCTAGTTTTAGTAGTTATACACCTGAGATATTTTAATATTATTTTAATCCACCTCCAAACCAACCAATCACAACTCACCCTACACCCCCAAAACCCCCAAGGCTGGCTCATTTTCACTTTGTGGCCGAAAATAGGTAGAGAGAAAAAGAGAGAAAAGTTCTTAGTTCCAAATCTTCAAAGCTTGATTTCTGCTGAACTAAAACTCAAATCAAAATTCCAATCCGACCAAAATGATCCTCTCTTCTTTCTCTACATGATCATATGACTTATCAAGGCTGGGATCAAGGTGAGTTGGCTGCACCATCTCTCTTTTGATTCGGTTTCAAGGAAACATGGTTAAATATGTGTTTCTTGGTGTGATTTAGGAGGAAAAAGTGCTTAAGGACCACCTGAAAGTTTGATTGAATTAGGAGCAGCAAAACCAGGTAGGGTGTCACGAAATTAATCTTGATTGTTTGTGTTTGAGATGTGTGAATGTTGTATTATTTGGCTGTGCTAAAAATTGGTTGCATATATGATTGATTCTTGGTGAAAATTTGGTGAAATTTTGATGAAATTTGATGAAATTTAAGCTTTATGTTCATGTTCTTGGAGCAGCTGGAAAAACGAAACCCTAGGCTTAAATTGAGGTTCAATTTGTGATGAAATCATGTAGGAAAGATGGGGTTTTAGTGGCTGCTAATTTATTATGAATTATAGTAAAAATCGGTTGCTGAAAAGACTGAAAAACGGGTAAAAACAGAGAAAGAATTTGAAGATATATGAAGAACATGAAGAACACTTTGAGTGTGGTGAAGAACATTGAAGAACACCTTTTAGATCTTAGAAAGGGCAAGGAAGTAATTATTTTGGTGTTTAAGGGGTTATTTGGTAATTTCTGAAAGTTAGGGTGGTTAAAGTAGAAATATTAAAAGTTACCGGGGTAAAAAGTAAATTTTAAAGGTTAAAAGTAAAAGTGAGTTAATTTTCGAAAATTTAATAATAAAATAATAAATAATAATAAAATATTAAATAATAATATTTAATTAAAAATAATATTTTAATAAAAATAATAAAATAATGCAGAAAAGGCAGTTTTCTGTAAAAGCTTTAGAAAGACAATTTTAAGTGCAGAATCTCATAATTACCTTCATAAAACACTTAGGGAGTGGTAAGAACATATTAGAGAGGAAAAGACAAAGAAAAGATAAAAGTTAAAGAAAAGATAAAAATCGGAGAAAAAGTCTGAAAAGTTTTAACGACAGAAAAACAGACAGAGACTAGTGAACGAATTAGGGCAACATAGTTAGACCTTGAACTCCGACTAGGGTTAGGTATTATATGAAAAGTTAAAATGTTTCAGTATAGACTTAATGAACCTATACTTGGGACAGGCTAACTATTCATACCGAAGTTTACATAAGCTTTAAATACATATGTTAAGCAGAGAAACACAGAGAACAGAGTAATCAGAGCAGAGTAAAGAAACACAGAAAATAGAGTAACCAGAGTAAAGTAAAGAGATAAAGAGAAAAGGAGTAATATAGATATATATATGAAAAGAGTAATCAGAGAAGAGAAAAGAGATACAGAGAACAGAGTAATTAAAATAGAGTAAAGAGATATAGAGAAAAGGGCAACCAGAACAGAGTAAAGAGATATTATATATATCTATATGTTGCGTAATGCAACCCAAGAGATATTATATATAAATATATATATTAGTTGCTTGATGCAACCCAGAGCTATATTTAATATATATTAGTTGCTTAATGCAACCCAGAGCTTCTGTAGGGAAACTAAGTTACCTACAGCTATTTTCCGCTTCCCCAGAGCAGAGCAGAGTATATATTTTCCTGCAGTAAGCAGAGGCTGTCTCGAATGAGCGGCTATTATATGCGCATTTATTTAGGAACGGAAAATCGTATCCGGGAAATCGGGATTACTCGTGACCGGATAAATGTCGGGATTGCGGGCAGCCAACCGACACATGAGCTCATGGCCTGTGCTAGGACTAGACATGCATCATTCTTGTCTGCGCATCATTCTCTGTTGCATTCCTTTTTGTGTGTGATCTATTTCTTTGTGTTTGTCAGCTTGTATGCTATTTCTATGTTTTATTTTCTTGTATTCTTTTGTTTGTGTTCTGCTTTCTTTTGTCTCTACCTTCCCTTTCTGTCTTTATCTTTTGTTTACTACTTCGCTATCTTATGTTATTCGTCTGTTAATCGACCCCAAATAAATGAACGTAACTAATAACCCCGACCCTACTAAGAACTCCCCAGTTCTTACCCCTTCTCTCTCCCTTCCTCCCTCAGATGGAGACGGGCGTGATCTTCTATGAGTTCGAGGACCCTTACGTCTACGAGGATCCGGTACATCACAGTTATTTCATCATGGGATTGGAGCCTCGTATTGGACGATACGCGTTATCTGATCGAGCCTTTCAACATCCTCTGTCTAGCCCGCATTTTGACCCTGATGCTCCTTACGACTTTCCCTTATCCTGGTTACGTCCTGACGCACCTGTACATCCTTTTCCTGATGACCCCGAGCACCCTATACCAGCTCAACCTTTGAATGAGGTGGAACCTGAGCCTATCGTTCCTGATGAGCCCGAGTTAGCTGGTGACTACGTACCTGTGATACCACCAGAGTGGGACTTTCCCCCTGAGCCGATCCCTGACTTTCCACAGCCTGATGAGCCGGCATACCGGACGATAGGGTAGCTCCTATATACGCGAACGGACCTGTGCTCGCGAATGGTTTTGTACATAGTGACAGCAGTGTTTCTGGTGGATCTGAGGGTATAGTTGTTGCTGCAGATGATGAGGAGGAGGAGGATCCTGAGATAGAGATAGAGCAGGATGAGGAGATGGACGAGCCTCACGGCGATTCTTCGAACGGCCACGTGTAGATATAGTTTGACTGCGAAAGGGGCATTCTTTTGATGACACTCTAGTCTAACATTATCGGATAGATAGTCTCTCACTTGTGTTAGTACACCCGAGAGCTAAGAGCTATATAGTGGTTAGGCTAGCCTGGGTGCCAGTTTAGCGGCTTTTTGTATGGGCCAGGCCCTGGGAGTGTCGTGTATATATTAGCTACGTAGGTTGACGAGGATGTAAACTGACTTGATCTTGTGTAAACGCTACATGTTTTGTTATAGTGTACATGATGTATATTATCTGCTATATTTCTATATTTCTCTATGCTTGCTTTAATTGCTCTCAGTGTATGCTTGCTTATTTTACTTGAACATCTGCAACAAAAAAAAAGTTACTCGTAAAATTGACAACGTTCTAACAAGGAACAGGCTCATATATTAAGTGATAGTTAATAATTAGGAAGAACAAGTTGGTAACACTTAGCTTCTTGTATGACCATGGCATACTGGGAGTTGGGTCGTTACACCTTCTGCCCTATTCTAGCGTTAAATGCCAGAAACAGGTTACAAGCTAGAGTCAAATGCCAGAAACAGGTTACAACTAGGCGTTTAACTCCAGGAATAGCCTATGCACGTGAAAGCTTTAATGCTCAGCCCAGCACACACCAAGTGGGCCCCAGAAGTGGATTTCTGCACTATCTATCTTAGTTTACTCATTTTCTGTAAACCTAGGTTACTAGTTGAGTATAAAAACTAGTTTTAGAGATTTATTTTGGATCTCATGACATTTTTACATCTGAATTTGTATCTTCTACGGCATGAGTCTCTAAACTCCATGGTTGGGGGTGAGGAGCTCTGCTGTGTCTCGATGAATTAATGCAATTACTTCTATTTTCTATTCAATCACGCTTGTTTCTATTCTAAGATATTCATTCACACCTCAACATGATGAATGTGATGATCTGTGACACTCATCACCATTCTCAACCTATGAACACGTGCCTGACAACCACTTCCGTTCTACCTTAGATTGAATGTATATTTCTTGGGTTCTTGGTTCACTAGTTTAACTGCCTCTCCTGACAACAGAGCATTCAAATCCATGAGATCAGAGTCTTCGTGGTATAAGCTAGAATCAATTGGCAGCATCCCTGAGATCCGGAAAGTCTAAACATTGTCTGTGGTATTTCGAGTAGGATCCGGGAAGGGATGACTGTGACGAGCTTCAAACTCATGAATGCTGACGCAGTGACAGTGTGCAAAAGGATCAATGGATCCTATTCCAATATTAGTGAGAACCAACAGATGATTAGCCATGTACATGGACCCTTTTCACTGAGCGGACGGATGGTAGCCGTTGACAACGGTGATCCACCAACATACAGCTTGCCATGGAAGGAGACCTGCATGCATGAAAAAAGAAGATAGTAGGAAAGCAGAACTTCAGAAGATAGAGCATCTGTAAAACCTCAACATGTTCTCCATTACTGCATAACAAGTATCATTTAATTCATGCTCTTTTACTCTTCGCAATTAAAACTAAGAACCACTATTGATATCCTGACTAAGAATAATAAGATAACCATGGCTTACTTCAAGCCGGCAATCTCCGTGGGATCGACCCTTACTCACGTAAGGTATTCCTTGGACGACCCAGTGTACTTGCTGGTTAGTTGTGCGGAATTACAAAGTGTGATTGTAATTTTTGTGCACCAAGTTTTTGGCGCCGTTGCCGGGAGTTGTTCGAGTTTGGACAACTGACGGTCTATCTTGTTACTTAGATTAAGAAGAATTTATTTTTTTGGTTTAGAGTCACTAGGATTGCATCTTTTATTATTCCTTTCCAAAATCTTTCAAAAATATTACTTTTCTTCATTAATTTTTAATTTTTCTTTGAGTCTTTTGTTTTAGTCTAGTTGCATGTTTTAAGTTTGGTGTCCTTTGTGTTTTTGTCATCTGAAAAAGAAAAATTAATTTTTCTCTGTTTAATCATTGCATTTGTTGTTCTCTTGTTAATTTTTCTTTTAAGTTTGGTGTTCTTTCCTTTTGTTCTTGCTGTTCTTGTGAGCCTTCAAAGTGTTCTTGAGTCTTCTTTGTGTTTCGATCTTAAAATTTTTAAGTTTGGTGTTCCTTGGTGTTTTCCCTCCAAAAATTTCGAAAACAAGGAGCATTAGATCTAAAAATTTTAAGTCTTGTGTCTTTTGTGTGTTTTTCAATTTCATCATAAAATTCAAAAAAAAAAATATCCTCCCTAACTAATTTTAAGCAAAAATTTCGAAAATTTTAATAAAAAAATTTCAGATTTCAATTTTAAAATTTTATCTTATCATATCTTAGTTGTCAAGTTTTCAAAAATCATATCTTTTTCAAATCTTCTCTTTTATTTATTTTTCTTACAAATATCTCTAATTTTTAAAATCATATCTTTTTCAAAAACTTCCTAACCACTTTCTCTCTCCTCACTTTTTCAAAAACTCCCTAACCACTTTCTTATTCTTATTATTTTGAAAAAAAATTAATAAATAAATATAATAAAATAAATAAAATAAATCCACATCATCTCCCTTTCTCCATCATGGACCTAAGTGGAAATGAACAGTCCAGAAGGACTCTGAGGTCATACGCTAACCCCACTACTGCTTCATATGGGAGTAGTATCTGTATACCCTCCATCGGAGTCAGTAGTTTTGAGTTGAATCCTCAGCTCATTATCATGGTGCAGTAAAATTGTCAGTATTCCGGTCTTCCACATGAACAACCTACTGAGTTTCTGGCACAGTTCTTATAAATTGCTGACACAGTACATGATAAGGAAGTAGATCAGGATGTCTATAGATTACTACTGTTTCCATTTGCTGTAAAAGAACAAGCTAAGAGGTGGTTAAATAACCAACCTAAAGCTAGCATAAGAACATGGAAAATGTTGTAAGACAAATTCCTGAATCAATACTTTCCTCCTAAGAGGATGACACAGCTAAGGCTGGACATCCAAGGCTTTAAAAAAGAGGATAATGAATCCCTTTACAATGCCTGGGAGAGGTACAGAGAGATGCTAAGGAAATGTCCCTCTGAAATGTTTTCAGAATGGGTGCAGTTAGACATCTTCTACTACGGGATTACAGCAAAAGCTCATATATCTCTAGACCACTCAGCTGGTAGTTCTATACACATGAGAAAAAAAAATTGAGGAGGCTCAAGAGCTCATTGATATAGTTGCTAGAAATTAGCATCTGTACTTAAGTAGTGAGTCCTCCATAAAAGAAGAGGCTAAGGCAGTATCCACTGAACTTAGTCCTCCAGAACAAGTTGCTGAAATCAATAAGCAATTATGTTATCTAACATAACAGTTGGTAGAATTTAAAAAGATGTTACAAGACACTAAGGATGCTAACAGGAACATGGAAGCACAACTTGACCAGACAAGACAGCAGTTATCAAAACAGATAACAGAAGAATGCCAAGCAGTTCAATTAAGGAATGGAAAAACATTGGATACCTCAACTCAAAGCAGTAGAAAGTGAAGAAAAGAACAAATAATAGAGGATGAGCAGACTGCTACCCAAAATCCCTCTGAGGACAGTAAGAGCCCAGAGAGGAATGATTCTGGCGTTCAAACACCAAAAAAAGGGTGAAAATCTGGCGTTAAACGCCTAGTGGGATGCCCAGTTATGGCATTCAAACGCCAGAAAAGGGAGAAAAATTGGCGTTAAAGGCCCAACCCATGTTCAGTTTTGGCGTTCAAATGCCAGAAAAGGGAGGAAATCTGGCGTTAAACGCCAATCCAGCCCCCAATCCTTGCATTCAAATGCCTATGAGGGGTCAGACACTTGCAATTGCTGATAACAACTCCCTCAAGAAGGCTTCTCAACCTACCTCTGTAGGAAATAAACCTAGAGTAACCAAGGTTGAAGAATACAAAGCCAAAATACCTTATCCTCAGAAACTCCGCCAAGCAGAACTGGATAAACAGTTTGCCCGCTTTGCAGACTATCTCAGGACTCTTGAAATCAAGATTCCGTTTACAGAGGCACTTGAGCAAATACCCTCTTATGCTAAGTTCATGAAAGAGATCTTAAGTCATAAGAAGGATTGGAGAGAAACTGAAAAAGTTTTTCTCACTGAAGAATGCAGTGCAATCATTTTAAAGATCTTACCAGAGGAGCTTAAGGATCCTGGAAGCTTTATGATACCATGCACATTAGAGGGTACTTGTACCAAGACAGCTCTATGTGATCTTGGGGCAAGTATCAACCTAATCCCTGCATCCACTATCAGAAAGCTTGGCTTGACTGAAGAGGTCAAACCAACCATGATATGTCTTCAACTTGCTGGTGGCTCCATTAAATACCCATCAGGCGTGATTGAAGACATGATTGTCACAGTTAGGCCATTCACCTTTCCCACTGATAAATGAAAATTTGTATGTCGATATAGAATTTAGTAGTGAATACAATCGTGAGTATAGTCTAATCGACACTTAAATCTCGCATCAAACAATTCTACAATCTACAATCGAGAGTATTAATCCCGAGTCATCCTCCTTTGGACTTGCATTAGAGTGCTCATTATTGCTTAGGAAGTCAAAGTCTTTTGTGATTTTTGAGAGTTGGTATGAGAGTGCAAGCTAACAAAGTTTAAACAACAAACAAACAAAATTAAAGAACTTGGCCAAGGATGAGCATTGGAAGTTCTATCACCATTGCTTCCTTTAATTATGATAACAATTGAGTTTTGCTTCACTTAGTTGACCCCTAATTATAGAGGAGATTCAAGTGAAAGTAACTAGCTTGGTCACAAGTCCTAGCTTCATCCTAGGTGATGCTAGCTTTAGTGCAATTCAAGTCAATTAGCAATTCTTAATTCTCAATCAACAATTGACATCCACTATTCAAGTATCTCCAATAGTTCAATCCTTAAGCCAAGTGAAAGAATTTTACTCCATGGCTAGTGTTATCATTTTATCAAACATTTGGTTAGCATTCATAAGAGACATTATGAAATTGAGATGAAGAGTTGAAATCAAGAGATCTAAATCACACAATCATCAACAATTGAACAATTACAAGTAAATGGATATGAAAATACCTCAATTCACTAGTCCAAATCCAAGTAACAAAGTCAAAGCTAGATCCAAAGTGAGAGGATCAAAAGAACACAAATTGAGAATAGGAGAAGAGTAGATCTACTAATTGCATCAAAGCAAAAGTGAATTACAATGGATCTCACCAAGAGAATCAAAGGATAATTGCAATGGAGAATGAAATCCTAGAGAGAGGTTGGAGGTTCTCTCTCTACCCAAAATGTAACCAACTCCAGGAAAATATCTAAGAAAAAGTAAAAATGAGTGAAAATCTCCCTAACCCTTCAATCCTTGGTCTTCTTAAACTTTTCCCGCCAAAGCTCTACCCCAAAACAGGGTCTCTAACTTCCTCCACACTCTGGTCACGTGCTTTCTTAAAAAAATCATGTGCGACCATCGGCGTGTACACGCACAGTACGCGCACGCGCCCCTGCGGTAATCACAATCCATGCGCAGGCATAACGCGCGCGGGCGCATCCATGAGGATTATAGTCCAGCCGCTAAACGCACCACCTCGTAGCCTGGCTCCTGGCAGCTCGAATCTGCCCAGACGTGCCATGTGCTCGCGCGCGTCGCTGCTGAAATTCCCAAAGCTTAATTTTTCCATGCTCCTTTCCTTTATGCGTGCTCCCATTCTCCCCTCTAAGTCATCCTTGCCCTTTAAACTCTGAAACCACTTAACACACGGATCACGGCATCGAATGATACTAAAGGAGAATTAAAATTATATCTAATTTAGTGCAAAGGAAGCATGTTTTCATCCATGAGGCAAAATTGGGAAAGGAACACAAATTCATGCATTTTCATATGAATAAGTGCGTAGGATCATTGATAAAACCCTCAAAATCTATACAAGATAAACCCTAAAAATGGGGTTTATCAACCTCCCCACACTTAGATTATAGCATGTCCTCATGCTTAGAGAAAAGTAAAAGACCAAAGAATCACCAAGGCAAGAGATTCATGATATGCAATCTACTTACATGAATGCAACTAAGATGGGTGATACTATCCACTTGGTCACAAGCAAATCGACCTTCTTAGGATACATTCAAGCACATAGGGCAAGATGGTGGGTAATGCATGAAACCTACCAATTTTAATCATCAAAGTGAGATATGCGCAACTTGCATGAAGAACGCTCGTGAGAGCCGGGAAGAAGGACTTGAGCTTCGAACCCTCGCCGAAAGTGTTTGCACTCTGTCCACTCGATGTATCGGGTTAATCACTCAATTCTCCCCTATTTCATGCTCTTCCAAAATTTGTTCTTTCTCTAACAATCAACAGTTGTTGGATGCATGCGTACATATATCATGAGGTCTTTCCTAGGTTGTAATCGGGTTACGGTTAAGGTAGGGTTATATTTTTGGCTAAGTGGACTAAAAAGTAAATCTTTTGATTAACCTAAGCTTCCCACCTATCCTATATAACATCATATACAATTGTATACTAGTCTAACTACCCATTTCTCACTTTTTCGCATACTCGTGCATTCTCTTTTGCTTTATAACACATATGCATTGACTTTTATTAACTTTACCTTGGGGCATTTTTGTCCCCTTTTTATTATTATTATTTTTTTCTTTTTCTGTTTTTTTCTTTTTTTTATTTCTTTCTTTCTTTTCTTTTGTTTTTTTTCTTTTATTTTTCTGTTTTTTCAACTATATACAAGAACGTCAATGCATAAGGTCTAATATTTCGATCAATACATAAGTATGTACCCGATTCCCAAATATAGAAATACAAAACTGGTGCATGAAATTGTGATCATCAACAATGGCGCCAAAAACTTGGTAGCGCTCTCAAACGTGAATCACACTTAGTCACAACTCTGCACAACTAACCAGCAAGTGCACTGGGTCGTCCAAGTAATACCTTACGTGAGTAAAGGTCGATCCCACGGAGATTGTTGGTATGAAGCAAGCTATGGTCATCTTGTAAATCTCAGTCAGGCGGATAATAAATGGTTATGGAGTTTTCGAATAATAATAATAAATAAATAGAAAATAAAGATAGAAATACTTATGTAGATCATCGATGGGAATTTCAGATAGGCATATGAAGATGCTGTGCTCCTTCTGAATCTCTGCTTTCATACTGCCTTCATCCAATCCTTCTTACTTCTTTCCATGGCAAGCTGTATGTAGAGTATCACTGTTGTCAATGGCTACATCACATCCTCTTAGTGAAAAAGGTCCAAATGCTCTGTCACGGCACGACTAATCATCTGTCAGTTCTCGATCATGTCGGAATAGAATCCTTTGATTCTTTTGCATTTGTCATCACGCCCAACAATCGCGAGTTTGAAGCTCGTCACAATCATTCGATCCATGTGCAGCCCTACCTTCATCTCCCTCATCAGTGCTAACTCCACTTGAGGTTGCGGTGGACGTGGAGATATCTGGTTCCTCCATAGGTAGGGTGACAATGCTTAGAAGTTTCTTCACGTGAGCATATTGGCGTTGGTTTCGCCGTTTATAATGGTCCAACTTCTTGTGAAGGTCTTCAAGGCGTTGGTTGGGTGATTTCGGCGGTGCGGATGAAGTAGTAGGGTTGCATGCGGGAACGGCCATGCCAAGGTCCTCGGTAACCACCGGTGGTTTGAGGCACCTCCCGATCGGAATAATATCACCAGCGATCGGGATTATGGCCTTCCGGTCCTTGGTCTCACGGTGAACACCGGCCGCTGCGACTAACTCGGTTACCAAAGCGGGAAAGGGCAAGTTTTCTTTAGCATGAATACGCCCCATAGCTTGTCGGATGACATGTGGGATGTCGACCGGCTTCTCGGTTAGGATGCACCAAACTAATAGGGCAAGCTCGGCGGTAATAGATGACCCATGGGTGCTTGGAAGCACATAGTGATCTAAGATTTGGGCCCATGCCCCGGCTTCTTGAGTAAGGTCACGTGCATCGATGCCCTTGGGCCTCGGCCTCATTCTCGCTCGAATCCAAGATGAATCGGGTATGGCTATAACTCGGAGAATTGCATTCCATTTGAACCCATATTCGCAACATGCCGACAAGACTTCTTGATAGGCGTCATACCCATCCGCTAATGGCCCGGCCTTCAACACTCCTTCGATGGCTTCCTCTGTGATCAAAACTTGCTTTCGGCGCACAAAAATTGATGTGAGAAAGGGTGAGTGGTAGTTGGAGTAAAACTCCACCACCTAGGATAAGTTAGCCTCCTTTGGTTGTCTCATTAGAAACCACCATTGCCTCTGCTCAATACGGGGCATCACCATCGGAGCGATGTGAGCCAGAAGAACTAGAAGGGGCTCCGGGTGATAGTTTCGCTCAGTCATTATGGGGTAGACAAGTTCGCAGTAGCGGTTAGGAAACTTGTTTGAGTCCTTTGGAGGATTGTCCTTCTCTAATGCATCAATGTTGGCGGTGCTCCTTGCCTTCTTGAGGAGGGGCTTGGTGTTAGGCTCTTGGTGCGCTCTATTGGTGGCTGGTTTCTTTGGGGCCTTTCCCTTGTCCTTCTTGATGACCATCCTGTGAAAGTGGAAAGGGGAGAAACATCAAACCCAAAGAAACACAAATAAGTGGGAAGCATGCGAGTGAGAGATTATGCCATAAGGGAATAAGCATCTTTACTACATGACAGCTGCAACATGTAACCAAGACAATATTTGTAAACAAGGCAAGTCACTAGCATGTGATGTAAGGGTGGTATTAGCATGCAAGTAAAAGGCATGAGAAGCGTACAACCAAACATCAATAATGGAAAGCAATTCATAATGAAGTGGGCAAGTAAAATGTGAAATGTGAAGAGTGGTATGCCCGAGGCATATAGGAATACCCAAGTTAGTGGGAAAGAGCACTAATTGGAAAGCAATGAGTCAAGATGAGCTCAAAAGGTCATGTGGGCTCTTTATCAAACACTTAGTGTGCATCCTTGTTGCAATGAATAAATGGAGGGGATGGAGCAATGTAACATCCCACAAAGAAACATTAATCATCATAGTGCACCACAATTGCAATAAAACAAGTATAACAACTAATCCACCAATGCAAAAGAAAGCATGACCCAAAACACCCATAAAGAAGTAGAAAAGTAAAAACAAAGGCAAACAAGCAATAAAGAGCAAAAAGGAAGAGGGGCTACTGGTGCACGAAATTGTAAATCACACTTTTCACAACTCGTACCACTAACCAGCAAGTGCACTGGGTCGTCCAAGTAATACCTTACGTGAGTAAGGGTCGAATCCCACAGAGATTGTCGGCTTGAAGCAAGCTATGGTTATCTTGTAACTCTTAGTCAGGATAATAATAAATCTCAGTTTTAATTGGTAGTAAATAAAAAGCATGGATTAAATAATACTTATTATGCAGTAATGGAGAATATGTTGGAGTTTTAGAGATGTTTTGTCTTCTGAATCTCTGCCTTTCCCCTGTCTTCTTCTTCATGCACGCAAGGTTCCTCCTATGGCAAGCTGTGTGCTAGAGGATCACCGTTGTCAATGGCTACCATCCGTCCTCTCAGTGAAATTGATCCAGGTGCGCTGTCATCGCACGGCTAATCATCTGTCGGTTCTCACTCATGCTGGAATAGGATCCATTAATCCTTTTACGTCTGTCACTATGCCCAACCCTTGTGAGTTTGAAGCTCGTCACAGTCATTCAATCCCTGAATCCTACTCGGAATACCACAGACAAGGTTTAGACTTTTTGGATTCTGAAGAATGCTGTCAAGGGATTCTAGCTTATACCACGAAGATTCTGATTAAGGAATCCAAGAGATACTCATTCAATCGAAGGTAGAATGGAGGTGGTTGTCAGGCACACATTCATAGATTGAGAATAGTGATGAGTGTCACGGATCATCACATTCATCAAATTGAAGTGCGAATGAACATTGATGACAAGTCATCATATACCCATTTTTCAAGCTAATTTCACTTGTTTCATTAGTCTTTATGCACTTTCTTGCATCCTAAGTAAGTAATTTGGAATAAAAATGCATAACTTCTTTAAATCAAACAACCACCATTAAATGGATGCTAAATCATGAGGTTTGAGCTAAAATTTATTGATTTTTAATGAATTATAAACCTTATGAGTTTAGAGATACTTTGATTGGTTGTTTTGGTTTCTTGTAGGTGAAGAAAGGAAGAAAAAAAGAAAAACGTGGCTTAAGAAGTATGGCCAAGAGAGGAGAAGTGTGGTGCAACATAGAAGGAGGAAGCAAACACTGCCCTCCACAAGAGCACACTGCCCTCTAGGAGAGCAGCATAATGAATCAAGCCTTAAAAGCATCACTGCCCTGCCCACAATAAGAGCAGAGCACAATTCTATGCCAAGGACCAAAGGAAGCAAAAACTCTGGCCTGCCCTCTTCAAGAGCAATATCGGGCTTTCATGAAAAATAATTCAAAGGAAATTGCTTCCTAGTGTTTCCTATGGGTTTCGAACCCATGAACAGGGAGGAAAGGAGTAGCGCTCAAATACAAGGAAAACAAGCAAAAATTGGCTTGTTTTCAATCTCCAAGAATCGAACACAGCACCATGAGGAAGCAAGGAACTAGGCGTTACTTTGGTGCCAAGAAAACCAAGGAAAAAGGAGCAGCGTATGCCTCCACCAAGTTTCGAACTTGGAACCTCACCCATTGGCAACATTGCCCTGCCCTCCACAAGGGCATGGCAGCATTTCTTGGTGCACGGCCAGCGCACAAAATTGGCACGGGCTTGAGCACTTGGCGCGCTACATGGACGCACGGGCAGCAAGGTAAGGCGCACCATGGCAACACTGCCCTGCCCTCCACAAGGGCAGGGCAGCATCCTGATGCTACACACGCAGCACGAGCACGCAATGAGGCTTCATCACACAATTTCCTGCTCTGCCCTCCACAAGGGCAGGGCAGCCTCCTGGAAGCTAATTTCTCATGGGCTGAAAATTGGATTAAAAATCCAATTTAATTCATTTCTTCACCAAATCAAAAGCCCATCCAAATTCCAAAAATCCAAGAATAGAAATGTATAAATAGGAGATAGTTTGATGTAATTAGGACCTTCTTTTTGATTTTGGAATTTTCACATCTTTAGACTTGATTTTTCGTTGAGAGCTTGGAACTGAGATTTTAGAGAATTGGGAAGGAGAATTGATCTCTCTTCTCCCTCGTTCTTGCTTGAGCACTTTTTACTTTTCTTGTTTGAGTCTTGGGTGTGAAGAATTGAGGAATTTCTGTCTCAATCTCCATTCAAGATCTCTTTAATTTCCCATCTGTATAATTGAGTTCAATTCCATTTCCTCTACTGCTGCAACCTTTAATTTCTCTTTAATTGATTTGTGAACTTGGATCTGGGAAGGCAATTGAGATCTAGACTCTGCTATCTAGTCTCTGGAGTCTTGAGATCCAATTTTCCTTTTGGTTCTTCTGTTGAACTACTGCTGAAATTACATTTTCATTTTCTGTTTGAATTCTAGTTACTTTCAATTCATCTCTTGCTTTATTAATTACTTCAATTTAATTTCCCTTGCTTAAACTCTGAAATCCCAGTCCTCAAATCCCTTTTCCATTCAAGCAATTTATATTTCTTGCACTTTAAGTTACTGCAATTTACATTTCTTGCACTTTAAGTTTCAGTCATTTAGTTTCTTATTCTTTAAGATTCAGCACCTTTACTTTCAATTCTCTTTAATTTCTGCAATTCATCCCTCTCCCTTTACATTCTCTGCTATTTACTTACTATTGGATACAAAATCACTCAACCAATACTTGATTCGCTTGACTAAATCAACCACTGAACTAAAATTGCTCAATCCTTCAATCCCTGTGGTATCGACCTCACTCCCGTGAGTTTTATTACTTGATGCGACCCGGTACACTTGCCGGTGAGTTTTGTGTTGGATCATTTTCCACACATCAAGTTATTGGCACCGTTGCCGGGGATTGAAATAGATTGACAATGATTAAGTGAAGTGGAGGTCTAGATCAAGCACTTTTTAATTTCTGTTTCTTTAAATTTTAATTAACCCATTAACTGTTTGAATTTTTGCTTAAACTAACTAAAACTTTATTCTAGCAATAGATTGAAGAAGCTTCACTGGTTTTCTGGTTCTGTGTGTTTCTTGTTGTGTGTTTGTATGTCAGGTACAGGAATATCTTCTCCTGTTCTCTCTGAAATTGACCAAAGAACTCTTCGAAGATTAAGTAGAGCTGAAAGAGGGAAGAACGTTGTTGGAGAGGAAGAATCTGAGGAGGAATTCCAAGAGATGGAAGGAGATCCATCAAATCTCAATCAACCAGAAGGAGGGGCCACCAATAACCCACAACAAAGAAGAGTACTGGCTTCCTACACATTTGCAAATGCTAGACACTGTGGGAGTAGCATTCTTACCCCTAATGTCAATGCAAACAACTTTGAACTAATGCCACAACTCATCACATTGGTCCAAAACAACTGCTCTTTTGGAGGAGGACCATTGGAGGACCCGAACCAACATCTATCCACTTTCTTGAGGATCTGTGACACAGTTAAGAGCAATGGAGTGCATCCTGACATATACAAGCTGCTGTTGTTCCCATTCTCTCTCAGCGACAAAGCCACTCAATGGCTAGAAACATTTCCAAAGGAGAGCATCAACACTTGGGATGACTTGGTGAGCAAATTTCTTGCCAAGTTTTACCCCCCTCAAAGGATCATAAGATTGAAGACTGAGGTGCAGACATTTACTCAAATGGATGCTGAAAATCTATATGAGGCATGGGAAAGATATAAAGCCCTGCTGAGGAAATGTCCACCAGAGATGTTCACTGAGTGGGACAAGCTGCAGAACTTCTATGAAGGACTTACTCTGAAGGCTCAAGAGGCACTTGATTACTCAGCTGGAGGATCATTGCAATTGATGAAAACTGCAGAGGAAGCTTAGAACCTCATTGATATGGTGGCCAACAACCAATATTTCTTTGTTCACCAAAGGCAACGCCAACCATCACAGAGGAAGGGAGTGTTAGAATTGGAAGGAGTGGATACAATTTTGGCTCAACACAAAGTGATGCAGCAGCAGATTCAGCAACAATTTGAGCAAATGGCCAAGAGAATTGATAGCCTTCAGGTTGCATCAGTGAGTGCCACAAGCCAACCGTCAACTCCTTGGGGGCAGAATGAAGAAAACCAAGAAGAACAGTAACAAGAGCAAGTGCACTATATACACAACCAAAATTCTGGATCAAATGAAGTGTATGGTGACACCTACAATCCATCTTGGAAGAACCACCCAAACCTTAGGTGGGGAGACAACCACAACCAAAACCAACAACCATGGCAAAGAAACTCAGCTCAAAACACTCCAAGAAACAACCAAAATCAACCAGCATCCAACTAATCAAAACTTTTACAGAAAACCCCAAAATAATTACCCCAACTCTAACCATTATCCACCCAATAACCAACCAGCTAACCAAAACACTCACCATCATCCATCAACACCCCAAAACCAACCAATCTCACAAGACTCTCAGAGGATTACTAATCTGGAGATGCTCATGGAGAAGATGATGAAGAACCAAGAATTGACAACAAAGAACCAATAAGCTTCCATGAAGAGCCTAGAAAGGCAGATTGGACAAATCTCCAAGCAGATTTCTATTGAAAGACCTTCAAGCTCACTACCAAGTGATACCATTCCTAATCCAAAAGACGAATGCAAAGCTGTGCAATTAAGGAGTGGAAAGACATTGGTGGATGGCAACCAAGGGGCAACCAAGAAACTTATGGAGAGTGACAAAGAACCAACAGAGAAAGATAAATCTAACAACAAGGACATAACAAGCAAGAATATCCCAGAGAAGCTCACAGAAGAGAACAACCAACCACAAAAAATTTCTAAGAAGGGAAGCAGAGCATGGAAGAACCAAATCCAATACAGCAGCGAGTGGAGAAGAATCTTACACCTCCACTACCTTATCCACAGAGATTCAAAAAAGAGGCAAAGAATCAACATTTCCACAAATTCCTTGAGTCTTTCAAGAAGCTAGAGATCAACATACCCTTGGCTGAGGCATTGGAGCAAATGCCCCTATATGCCAAGTTCTTAAAGGAGCTCATCAATAAGAAAAGGAGTTGGAATGAGAAGGAGACTGTAATGCTCAGTGAAGAATGCAGTGCACTAATCAAAAAAGGGCTCCCTCCTAAGCTTGAAGATCCTGGAGGTTTCTTCCTGATAAGCGGATAATTTATACGCTTTTTGGCATTATTTTTAATATATTTTTAGTATGATTTAGTTAATTTTTAGTATATTTTTATTAGTTTTTAGTTAAAATTCACTTTTCTGGACTTTACTATGAGTTTGTGTGTTTTTCTGTAATTTCAGGTATTTTCTGGCTGAAATTGAGGGATCTGAGCAAAAATCTGATTCAGAGGCTGAAAAGGACTGCAGATGCTGTTGGATTCTGACCTCCCTGCACTCGAAGTGGATTTTCTGGAGCTACAGAAGCCCAATTGGCGCGCTCTCAACGGCGTTGGAAAGTAGACATTCTGGGCTTTCCAGCAATGTATAATAGTCCATACTTTGCCCGAGCTTTGATGGCCCAAACCGGCGTTGCAAATCAGCTTCAGAATTCCCAGCGTTTAACGCTGGAACTGGCATAGAAATTGGAGTTAAACGCCCAAACTGGCATAAAAGCTGGCGTTTAACTCCAGAAAGAGCCTCTACACGAAAATGCTTCAATGCTCAGCCCAAGCACACACCAAGTGGGCCCGGAAGTGGATTTTTCTGTCATTTACTCATTTCTGTAAACCCTAGGTTACTAGTTCACTATTAATAGGATCTTTTGACATTGTATCTGGACCTCATGACACTTTACACGTTTCTTTGTGTACCTTCCATGGCATGAGTCTCTAAACCCCATGGTTGGGGGTGAGGAGCTCTGCTGTGTCTTGATGGATTAATGCAATTACTACTGTTTCTTATTCAATCATGCTTGCTTCCGTTCTAAGATATCACTTGTTCTTAACCCGGATGAATGTGATGACCCGTGACACTCATCATATTCTCAACTATGAACGCGTGCCTGACAACCACCTCCGTTCTACTTTAGATTGAGTAGATATCTCTTGGATTCCTTAATCAGAATCTTCGTGGTATAAGCTAGAACTGATGGCGGCATTCAAGAGAATCCGGAAGGTCTAAACCTTGTCTGTGGTATTCTGAGTAGGATTCAATGATTGAATGACTGTGACGAGCTTCAAACTCCTGAGGGCGGGGCGTTAGTGACAGACGCAAAAGAATCATTAGATTCTATTCCGGCCTGATTGAGAACCGACAGATGGATAGCCGTGCCGTGACAGGGTGCGTTGAACATTTCCACTGAGAGGATGGGAGGTAGCCACTGACAACGGTGAAACCCTTGCATACAGCTTGCCATGGAAGGAGCCTTGCGTGTTTGAAGAAGAAGACAGTAGGAAAGCAGAGGTTCAGAAGACAGAGCATCTCCAAATCCTCAACCTGTTCCCCATTACTGCAAAACAAGTACTTATTTCATGTTCTTTTACTTTTCAGAATCAACCCTGATAATTATTGATATCCTGACTAAGATTTACAAGATAACCATAGCTTGCTTCAAGCCGACAATCTCCGTGGGATCGACCCTTACTCACGTAAGGTATTACTTGGACGACCCAGTGCACTTGCTGGTTAGTTGTGCGGGGTTGCAAAAGTGTGATTGCAATTTCATGCACCAAGTTTTTGGCGCCGTTGCCGGGGATTGTTCGAGTTTGGACAACTGACGGCTTATCTTGTTGCTTAGATTAGGACTGTTTTATTTTTGTTGGTTTAGAGTCTTTTAGTCGAGTCTAGTTTCATTTTTTAAGTTTGGTGTCAATTGCATGCTTTTGCTTTTCTTTTAATTTTCGAATTTGCATGTCCCTAGTCCCTTTTTGATCCTTAAAAATTCTAAGTTTGGTGTCCTCTTTGTGTTTTTCCCTTAAAAATTTTCGAAAATTAGTGATTGATTTTCTAAAAATTTTAAGTTTGGTGTCATTTTGTTGTCTTTCTCTCTCCTCATTTCAAAAATCAAATCTTTTTCAAAATCTTTTTAATTGACTAATTGATTCAGTTTTCAATTTGCTTTGATCTTATTTTCTTTTAGTTTTCGAAATTTGATTTTATTTTCCATTTATTTTATTTTATTATTTTCGGTCCAAAAAAAAAAAAATATTTATCTACTTGCAATCCATATCATTTCCCTTTATCCGTCATGGACCTAAGTGGAATTGAACAGTCCAGAAGGACTCTGGGGTCATACGCTAACCCCATTGCAGCTGCATATGGGAGTAGCATCTGTACACCTCCCATCAAAGCAAGCAGCTTTGAACTAAATCCTCAACTCATTATCATAGTGCAGCAAAACTGCCAGTATTCTGGTCTTCCACAAGAAGAACCTACTGAGTTTCTGGCACAGTTCTTGCAAATTGCTGACACAGTACGTGATAAAGAGGTTGATCAGGATGTCTACAGGCTATTACTGTTTCCATTTGCTGTAAAAGAGCAAGCTAAGAGGTGGTTGAATAACCAACCTACAGCAAGCATAAAGACATGGAAACAGTTATCAGACAAATTCCTGAATCACTTTTACCCTCCAAAAAGGATGACACAGCTAAGGCTGGACATCCAAGGCTTTAAACAAGAGGATAATGAATCCCTTTACAATGCCTGGGAGAGGTATAGAGGTATGCTGAGAAAATGCCCCTCTGAAATGTTTTCAGAGTGGGTGCAGTTGGACATCTTTTACTATGGGCTTACAGAAAAAGCTCAGATGTCTCTAGACCACTCAGCTGGTGGATCTATACATATGAGGAAGACTATTGAAGAGGCTCAAGAGCTTATAGATACTGTTGCTAGAAATCAACATTTGTACTCTAGCCATGAGTCCTCTACAAAAGAAGAAGTTGTGCCATTAGCCACTGATCCTAATCCTCAAGAACAGATGGTTGAGCTTACTCAACAATTACACCTGATGACAAAACAGTTAGCAGAATTTAAAGAGATGCTCCAAGAGACTAAAACTGCTAACAAGAACATAGAATCACAGTTGAATCAGGCAAAACAGCAGCTATCTAAACAGATAACAGAAGAATGCCAAGCGGTTCAACTGAGGAGTGGGAAGACATTGAATAACACTGCTCAAATTAGCAAAAAGCCAATAAAGGAACAATTGACAGAGGATAGCTAAACCACTATCCAAAATCCCTCTGAGGACAGTAAGAGCCCAGAGAGGAATACTCTTGGCGTTCAAACGCCAGAAAAGGGGGGAAAGCTGGCGTTAAACGCCCAGTCCCTGCCCAGTTCTGGCGTTCAAACGCCAGAAAAGGGGGAAAAGTTGGCGTTAAACGCCCATTTTCCACCCAATCCTGGCGTTCAAACGCCAATAGGGAATCAGACACCTGAGAGTACTGATAGTAACCCCTCTAAAAAGGCTTCTCCAACCACTTCTGTAAGGAATAAACCTGGAGCAACTAAGGTTGAAGAATATAAAGCCAAGATGCCTTATCCTCAGAAACTCTGCCAAGCGGAGCAGGATAAGCAATTTGCCCGCTTTGCAGACTACCTAAGGACTCTTGAAATAAAGATTCCGTTTGCAGAGGCACTTGAGCAAATACCTTCTTATGCTAAGTTCATGAAAGAGATCTTAAGTCATAAGAAGGATTGGAGAGAAACTGAAAAAGTATTTCTCACTGAAGAATGCAGTGCAGTCATTCTGAAAAGCTTACCAGAAAAGCTTCAAGATCCAGGAAGCTTTATGATACCATGCACATTAGAAGGTGCTTGCACCAAGACAGCCCTGTGTGACCTTGGAGCAAGCATCAATCTAATACCTGCATCCACTATCAGAAAGCTTGGGTTGACTGAAGAAGTCAAACCAACCCGGATATGCCTCCAACTTGCTGATGGCTCCATTAAATATCCATCAGGCATAATTGAGGACATGATTGTCAAGGTTGGACCATTTGCCTTTCCAACTGACTTTGTAGTGCTGGAAATGGAGGAGCACAAGAGTGCAACTCTCATTCTAGGAAGACCTTTCCTAGCAACTGGACGAACTCTCATTGATGTACAAAAAGGGGAAATAACCCTGAGAGTCAATGAGGATGAGTTTAAGTTGAATGTTGTCAAAGCTATGCAGCATCCAGACACATCAAATGACTGCATGAGCACTGATATTATTGACTCTTTGGTGGAGGAGGTCAATATGACTGAAAATCTCGAATCAGAGCTAGATGACATCTTTAAAGATGTTCAGCCTGATCTGGAGGAACTAAAGGAAATAAAAGAAATTCTGAAAATTCCTCAGGAAGAAGATAAGCCTCCTAAACCAGAGCTCAAACCACTACCACCATCCCTGAAATATGCATTTCTGGGAGAAGATAACACTTTTTCAGTGATCATAAGCACTGCTCTAAATCCACAGGAAGAGGAAGCACTAATTCAAGTGCTAAGGACACACAAGACAGCTCTTGGGTGGTCCATAAGTGATCTTAAGGGCATTAGCCCAGCAAGATGCATGCACAAGATCCTATTGGAGGATGATGCTAAGCCAGTGGTTCAACCACAAAGGCGGCTAAATCCAGCCATGAAGGAGGTGGTGCAGAAAGAGGTCACTAAGTTACTAGAGGCTGGGATTATTTATCCTATTTCTGATAGCCCCTGGGTGAGCCCTGTCCACGTTGTCCCTAAGAAGGGAGGCATGACAGTGGTTCATAATGAAAAGAATGAACTAGTTCCTACAAGAACAGTTACAGGGTGGCGCATGTGTATTGACTACAGAAGGCTCAATACAGTCACCAGAAAGGATCATTTTCCTTTACCATTCATAGACCAGATGCTAGAGAGACTAGCAGGTCATGAATACTACTGCTTTTTGGATGGCTACTCAGGTTACAACCAAATTGCAGTAGATCCTCAGGACCAAGAGAAAACAGCATTTACATGTCCTTCTAGAGTATTTGCCTATAGAAGGATGCATTTTGGTCTGTGTAATGCACCTGCAACCTTTCAGAGGTGCATGCTCTCTATCTTCTCAGATATGGTAGAGAAATTTCTGGAAGTCTTCATGGATGACTTTTCAGTATTTGGAGACTCATTCAGCTCCTGCCTTAACCATCTAGCACTTGTTCTGAAAAGATGCCAAGAGACCAACCTAGTTTTAAACTGGAAAAAATGTCACTTTATGGTGACTGAAGGAATTGTCCTTGGGCATAAAATTTCAAACAAAGGAATAGAGGTGGATCAAGCTAAAGTTGAAGTAATTGAAAAATTACCACCACCTACCAATGTTAAGGCAATCAGAAGCTTTCTGGGGCATGCAGGATTCTACAGAAGGTTTATAAAGGATTTTTCAAAAATTGCCAAACCTCTGAGTAATCTGCTAGCTGCTGACACTCCATTTATTTTTGATAATGAGTGTCTGCAGGCGTTTGAAACTCTGAAAGCTAAGCTGGTCACAGCACCAGTCATCTCTGCACCAGACTGGACATTACCATTTGAACTAATGTGTGATGCCAGTGACCATGCCATTGGTGCAGTACTGGGACAAAGGCATGGTAAGCTTCTGCACGTCATTTATTATGGCAGCCGTATTCTAAATGATGCACAGAAGAACTACACAACCATAGAAAAGGAGTTACTTGCAGTGGTTTATGCCCTTGACAAGTTCAGATCTTATTTAGTAGGATCAAAAGTGATTGTGTACACTGACCATGCTGCTCTTAAATATCTACTCACAAAGCAGGATTCAAAACACAGGCTCATAAGATGGGTGTTGCTTCTGCAGGAGTTTGATATAGAAATAAGAGACAGAAAAGGGACAGAGAATCAAGTAGCTGATCACCTGTCCTGGATAGAACCAGTAGTAGGAGCATCTCTCCCTCCTACTGAGATCTCTGAAGCCTTTCCAGATGAGCAATTATTTGCTATTCAGGAAGCTCCGTGGCTTGTAGACAGTGCAAACTATAAGACTCAAGGTTCTCCTTCTGTAACCATGGAGTGGAAGCATGAAGAGCTTCTCTCAAAACAGAGTCAAACAGAGCCCCCACAGTCAAACTCTAAGTTTGGTGTTGGGAGGCCACCACCAACTTCTAAGTTTGGTGTTGAACCCCCACATTCAAACTCTAAGTTTGGTGTTGGGAGGTTCCAACATTGCTCTGAACATCTGTGAGGCTCCATGAGAGCCCACTGTCAAGCTACTGACATTAAAGAAGCGCTTGTTGGGAGGCAACCCAATGTTATATTTATTATTTTCCTTTGTTATTTTATGTTTTCTATAGGTTAATGATCATGGGAAGTCACAAATTCAATTGAAAAAGCAGAAACAGAATGAAAAACAGAAAGAAAAATAGCACACCTTGGAGGAAAACCTTGCTGGCGTTTAAACGCCAGTAAGGGCAGCAAATGGGCGTTTAACACCCAGTCTGGCACCATTCTGGGTGTTTAACGCCAGAAAGGGGCACCAGACTGGCATTAAACGCCAGGAATGGGCACCAAGCTGGCGTTAAACGCCAGAAATGGGCACCAGCCCGGCGTTTAACGCCAGGATTGGTAGTAGGAGCATTTTTGCTCGCCACTTGGTGCAGGGATGAATTATCCTTGACACCTCAGGATCTGTGGACCCCATAGGATCCCCACCTACCCCACCACTCTCTCTCTTCTTTCTTCTTTTGCTCGAGGACGAGCAAACCTTCTAAGCTTGGTGTGGTAAAAGCGTTGCTTTTTGTTTCTCCATAACCATTTATGGCACCTAAGGCTGGAGAAACCTCTAGAAAGAGGAAAGGGAAGGCAAAAGCTTCCACCTCTGAGCCATGGGAGATGGAGAGATTCATCTCAAGGGATGCACTTTTCTCCACAAAACTATTGGGAGCAAATCAACACCTCCCTAGGAGAATTGAGTTCCAACATGGGACAACTAAGGGTGGAGCACCAAGAACATTTCATCCTCCTCCATGAAATTAATGAAGATCATAGAATCATGAGAGAGGAGCAACAAAGGCAAAGAAGAGACATTGAGGAGCTCAAGCACTCCATAAGATCTTCAAGAGGAAGAACAAGCCGCCATCACTAAGGTGGACCCGTTCTTTAATTTTCTTGTTCTTTACTTTCTTGTTTTTCGAATTTTATGCTTATGTTTATCCATGTTTGTGTCTTGTGATCATTAGTGTCTTAGTGTCTATGCCTTAAAGCTATGAATGTCCTATGAATCCATCACTTCTCTTAAATGAAAAATGCTTTAATCACAAAAGAACAAGAAGTACAGGATTTTGAATTTATCTCTGAAACTAGTTGAATTAGTTTGATGTGGTGACAATACTTTTTGTTTTCTGAATGAATGCTTGAACAGTGCATATGTCTTTTGAATTTGTTGTTTTAAGAATGTTAAAATTGTTGGCTCTTGAAAGAATGATGGAAAAGGAGAACTGTTATTGAGGATCTGAAAAATCATCAATTGATTCTTGAAAAAAAAAACGAGAAAAAAAAAGAGAGAAAAAGAAAGAGCAAGCAGAAGAAGCCAATAGTCATTTAAACCAAAAGGCGAGGGTAATAAAAAGGATCCAAGGCTTTGAGCATCAGTGGATAGGAGGGCCTACAGGAATAACATCCTGGCCTAAGCGGCTAAACCAAGCTGTCCCTAACCATGTGCTTGTGGCGTGAAGGTGTCAAGTGAAAACTTGAGACTGAGCGGTTAAAGTCGTGATCCAAGGTAAAAAGAATGTGCTTAAGAACCCTGGACACCTCTAATTGGGGACTCTAGCAAAGCTGAGTCACAATCTGAAATGGTTCACCCAATCATGTGTCTGTGGCATGTATGTATCCGGTGGTAATACTGGAAGACAGAGTGCTTTGGGCCACGGCCAAGACTCATAAAGTAGCTGTGTTCAAGAATCATCATACCTAACTAGGAGAATCAATAACACTATCTGAATTCTGAATCATATAGATGCCAATCATTCTGAACCTCAAAGGATAAAGCGAGGTGCTAAAACTGTTCGGAAGCAAAAAGCTACTAGTCCCGCTCATCTAATTGGAACTATGTTTCTTTGATATTTTGAGTCTATAGGATATTCTCTTCTTTTTAGTCTATTTTGATTTTTAGTTGCTTGGGGACAAGCAACAATTTAAGTTTGGTGTTGTGATAAGCGGATAATTTATACGATTTTTGGCATTATTTTTAATATGTTTTTAGTATGATTTAGTTAGTTCTTAGTATATTTTTATTAGTTTTTAGTTAAAATTCACTTTTCTGGACTTTACTATGAGTTTGTGTGTTTTTCTGTAATTTCAGGTATTTTCTGGCTGAAATTGAGGGATCTGAGCAAAAATCTGATTCAGAGGCTGAAAAGGACTGCAGATGCTGTTGGATTCTGACCTCCCTGCACTCGAAGTGGATTTTCTGGAGCTACAGAAGCCCAATTGGCGCACTCTCAAAGGCGTTGGAAAGTAGACATCCTGGGCTTTCCAGCAATGTATAATAGTCCATACTTTGCCCGAGATTTGATGGCCCAAACCGGCGTTGCAAATCAGCTTTAGAATTCCCAGCGTTTAACGCTGGAACTGGCATAGAAATTGGAGTTAAACGCCCAAACTGGCATAAAAGCTGGCGTTTAACTCCAGAAAGAGCCTCTACACGAAAATGCTTCAATGCTCAGCCCAAGCACACACCAAGTGGGCCCGGAAGTGGATTTTTCTGTCATTTACTCATTTCTGTAAACCCTAGGTTACTAGTTCACTATTAATAGGATCTTTTGACATTGTATCTGGACCTCATGACACATTACACGTTTCTTTGTGTACCTTCCACGGCATGAGTCTCTAAACCCCATGGTTGGGGGTGAGGAGCTCTGCTGTGTCTTGATGGATTAATGCAATTACTACTGTTTCTTATTCAATCATGCTTGCTTCCGTTCTAAGATATCACTTGTTCTTAACCCGGATGAATGTGATGACCCGTGACACTCATCATATTCTCAACTATGAACGCGTGCCTGGCAACCACCTCCGTTCTACTTTAGATTGAGTAGATATCTCTTGGATTCCTTAATCAGAATCTTCGTGGTATAAGCTAGAACTGATGGCGGCATTCAAGAGAATCCGGAAGGTCTAAACCTTGTCTGTGGTATTCTAAGTAGGATTCAATGATTGAATGACTGTGACGAGCTTCAAAATCCTGAGGGCGGGGCGTTAGTGACAGACGCAAAAGAATCATTGGATTCTATTCCGGCCTGATTGAGAACCGACAGATGGATAGCCGTGCCGTGACAGGGTGCGTTGAACATTTCCACTGAGAGGATGGGAGGTAGCCACTGACAACGGTGAAACCCTTGCATACAGCTTGCCATGGAAGGAGCCTTGCGTGTTTGAAGATGAAGACAATAGGAAAGCAGAGGTTCAGAAGACAGAGCATCTCCAAAACCTCAACCTGTTCCCCATTACTGCAAAACAAGTACTTATTTCATGTTCTTTTACTTTTCACAATCAACCCTGATAATTATTGATATCCTAACTAAGATTTACAAGATAACCATAGCTTGCTTCAAGCCGACAATCTCCGTGGGATCGACCCTTACTCACGTAAGGTATTACTTGGACGACCCAGTGCACTTGCTGGTTAGTTGGGCGGGGTCGCAAAAGTGTGATTGCAATTTCGTGCACCACTTCCTACCTTGCACTATTGGAAGTCTATTCATCAACAAGGGGATGTGTGACTTAGGAGCGAGTATAAATCTAATTCCATCTTCTTTAGTGAAAAAGCTTGGCATAGGAGAGGTGAAACCAATACAGATGTCCTTGGAATTGGTGGACCAATCAGTGGTATATCCTAAAGGGTTGATTGAGAACCTTTTAGTTAAGGTTGACAAGTTCATCTTTCCTGCAGACTCTGTGATCCTAGATTCATCAGAGAATGAGAATGACTCCATAATACTTGGTCGACCATTCTTGGCCACTGCTAGAGCCATTGTAGATATAGAGCAGGGAGAGCTAACCCTCAGGATGCATGAAGAAAGCATCACCTTGAAAGTGTTTCCAGAATCACAAAGTAATGAAGAAACAAGCAAGACAAGTGACTGTCTTCCAAGGCAAGCAACCAACAACACAGTAGAACAGAAGAATGAGCAGGTGCAAGGAGGGGAAGGAATTCAAAAAGAGGCCGGGATGATAAACAAAAAGCGAGGTATCACAACTCAAGTCACTGTCAAGGGAGATAGATCAAAAAGAAAGAAAAAGAAGAAAAACAAGAAGAAGGCTTACAAAGGATGGAAGAGTAAAAAATTCCCAACTGAAGGATTTTCCAAAGGTGACAAAGTGCAATTAGTATATCAACAGCTGGGAACAGAAGATCATTACACTGTCAACCAAGTACTCTCTCTTGAGCACATTGAAATTGAGCATCAAGGCACACAGAGAAAGCTTACAGTGAGAGGGGACAAGTTGAGACATCACCAGCATCAACCACCTTAAAGGGAGTTCAATGTCAAGCTAGTGACAATAAAAGAGCGCTTCATGGGAGGCAACCCATGATTTAAGATTCCTGTCCTTTCTTTTATTCAATAAGTTATGATTACCTGAGCATGATTTTGAACTTTCATATAAATGCATACATTGTTTTGAAGCACATGTCAGACTTCTAAGTTTGGTGTGCCTTAAGGCACACCCAAATTTATTTTTCAAAAGAAAAAGGGGGTTATTCTTAGAACATATGCATAGTCATTTTTGATGAAGCATATGACCAAACACTAAGTTTGGTGTCTGCATGTGTAACAATGTTTAGAAGATCATTTCCTATTCATGGAATCAAAATCATACAGAGAGGGATCATGCATCATTATATTTTGAAAATTAAAAAAAAAATATATATCAATTGTGAAGAATTATCTGCATTGCTAAGCCATCCCCTCAGTAAGAGATAAGTTTGGTGTTCACCAACCTTTAGCAATTCTAATTAAGGGACACAATTGATCATTTATGAAAAAGGAACAAAAACAATTTTCTTCTTTATTGCAAATCACTTGCCAACGTATATATTAATGTTCTAAGGCTAGCTGTTTTGGTTTATTTAGGAGAAAGAGATTGAGACAAATACAAGGAGGGGCCACGGCTAGGACAAGCTAAGTGGGGAGTGGTCACATGTGCCTAGAAAAGTTTGCTCCTTGGGAAGCAGAATCTGCATGCATGCATCATTGAACACCTAAATACATGCAACCAATGAGAAGAGAATCCTTGTCAAAGCTTCAACAATGCATGCAGACTGTTCAATCCATGAGCCTTCTGTATGTTCAACTTAATCTCAACCCTTCATGAGCACCAACGAACTCCTTCCTCATTCATTATGGTTTTGTTAGAAAGTTTGAAGGATTTGCCTATAAATAGCCGCTAGCACTAAATGGCTTACACATTCATACAAACTACCTTCACTTGTAAACCATAATCTCCTCTACTCCCAAAACTAAAGCCAACAATTCCTTTCTCTTGCACAACAAAACTGATGAGCGGATAATTTATACGCTTTTTGGCATTGTTTTTAGGTAGTTTTTAGTAAGTTCAAGCTACTTTTAGGGATGTTTTCATTAGTTTTTATGTTAAATTCACATTTCTGGACTTTACTATGAGTTTGTGTGTTTTTCTGTGATTTCAGGTAATTTCTGGCTGAAATTGAGGGACTTGAGCAAAACTCTGAAAAAGGCTGACAAAAAGGACTGCTGATGCTGTTGGAATCTGACCTCCCTGCACTCAAAATGGATTTTCTGGAGCTATAGAACTCCAAATGGCGAGCTCTCAATGGCGTTGGAAAGTAGACATTCAGGGCTTTCCAGCAATATATAATAGTCCATACTTTATTCAGAAATTGACGACATAACTTGGCGTTGAACGCCAAGTACATGCTGCTGTCTGGAGTTAAACGCCAGAAAAACGTCATGATCCGGAGTTGAACGCCCAAAACACGTCATAACTCGGAGTTCAACTCCAAGAGAAGCCTCAGCTCGTGGATTGATCAAGCTCAGCCCAAGCATACACCAAGTGGGCCCCGGAAGTGGATTTATGCATCAATTACTTACTCATGTAAACCCTAGGAGCTAGTTTATTATAAATAGAACATTTAACTATTGTATTAGATGTCTTTTGACCACGTTTCATCTTTGGTCTCAGTTTTGTTTTATTCTTCATCCTAAGAGGCTATTGATCACGTTATGGGGGCTGGCCATTCGGCCATGCCTGAACCTTTTACTTATGTATTTTCAACGGTGGAGTTTCTGCACACCATAGATTAAGGGTGTGGAGCTCTGCTGTACCTCAAGTATTAATACAATTCTATTTTCTTTTATTAAAATCTCTCTTATTCTTATTCCAAGATATTCATTCGCACCCAAGAACATGATGAATGTGATGATTATGTGACGCTCATCATCATTCTCACCTATGAACGCACGTGATTGACAACCACCTACGTTCTACATGCAACAGAGCTTGAATGTGTATCTCTTAGATTCCCCAACAGAATCTTCGTGGTATAAGCTAGATAGATGGCGGCATTTATGAGGATCCGGAAAGTCTCACCTTGTCTGTGGTATTCCGAGTAGGATCCTGGGAATCCGGAAAGTCTAACCTTGTCTGTGGTATTCCGAGTAGGATTCCGGTAATGAATGACTGTGACGTGCTTCAGACTCGCAAGTGCTGGGCGTTAGTGACAGACACAAAAGAATCAAGGGATTCTATTCCAGTAGGAGCGGGAACCAACCAGTGATTAGCCGTGCTGTGACAGAGCGCGTGAGCGTAGTTTTCACTGCGAGGATGGGATGTAGCCTTCGGCCAGTGTGATGCCTCCAGACGATTAGCCATGCGAGTGACAGCCGCAGAGGACCATTTTCTAGAGAGGATACAAAGTAGCCATCGTCGAACGGTGAACCCCTATACACAGCTTGCCATGGAAAGGAGTAAGAAGGATTGAGTTGAAGCAGTAGGAAAGTAGGCGTTCTTGAGCCATACAGTATCTCCATTCGCTTATCTGAAATTCCCACCAATGAATCTGCATAAGTATTCTATCCCTTTTATTATTTCTATTTTCTTATTTCTATTTTCGAAACCATAAACCAATTTAATCTGCCTAATTGAGATTTACAAGGTGACCATAGCTTGCTTCATACCAACAATCTCTGTGGGATCGACCCTTACTCGCGTAAGGTTTATTACTTGGACGACCCAGTACACTTGCTGGTTAGTTGAACGGAGTTGTGAATTCAACTGGTGCCATAATAATGATTTCATACAAATATAAAAGAATATGGATCACAATTTCATCCACCAAGTTTTTGGCGCCGTTGCCGGGGATTGTTCGAGTATGGACAACTGACGGTTCATCTTGTTGCTCAGATTAGGTAATTTTCTTTTCAAAAATCTTTTTCAAAATTTATCTTTTTATTTTTCATTTTTCCAATAATGTTTTTCGAAAAAAATAATAAAAATCCAAAAAAATTAGAAAATCATAAAAATAAAAAATATTTTGTGTTCTTGTTTAAGTCTTGAGTCAATTTTTAAGTTTGGTGTCAATTGCATGCTTTTAAAAATTTTTTCTTGCATTTTTCGAAAAATCCATGCATTCATAGTGTTCTTCATGATCTTCAAGTTGTTCTTGACAAGTCTTCTTGTTTGATCTTGATGATTTCTTGTTTTGTGTTGTTTGTTGTTTTTCATGTGCATCTTGGCATTCATATTTTCCATGCATTAAAGATTTCTAAGTTTGGTGTCTTGCATGTTTTCTTTGCATTAAAAATTTTTCAAAAATATGTTCTTGATGTTCATCATGATCTTCAAAGTGTTCTTGGTGTTCATCTTGATATTCATAGCATTCTTGCATGCATTCATTGTTTTGATCTAAAAATTTCATGCATTGAGTATTTTTGTTGTTTTTCTCTCTCATAATTAAAAATTAAAAAATAAAAAAAATATCTTTTCCTTATTTCCCTCCAAATTTTCGAAATTTTGGGTTGACTTGGTCAAAAATTTTTAAAATTAGTTATTTCTTACAAGTCAAGTCAAAATTTCAATTTCAAAAATCTTATCTTTTCAAAATCCTTTTCAAAAATCATATCTTTTTCATTTTTTTCTATTTTTCAAAAATTTCAAAAATCTTTTTCAAAATATTTTTTTTAAAATCTTTTTCTTATCTTTATATAAAATTTTCGAAAATTCACTAATAACTAATGTGATTGGTTCAAAAATTTGAAGTTTGTTACTTTCTTGTTAAGAAAGGTTCAATCTTTAAGTTCTAGAATCTTATCTTGTAGTTTCTTGTTGGTGAAGTAAATAATTTCAAAATCTTTTTTTTGAATTAAATCTTTTCCTTTATTTGATCTTTTTCAAAAATTTTATGTTTTTCAAAATTTGATTTCAACATATCTTATCTAACTTATTATCTTCTTATCTTTTTCAAATTTGATTTCAAATCTTTTTCAATCAACTAACTAACTTTTTGTTTGATTCTTATCTTTTTCAAAACCACCTAACTACTTTTCCCTCTCTAATTTTCGAAAATATCTCACCCCTTTTTCAAAAATTCTTTTTAATTAACTAATTGTTTTAAATTTTAATTTCAATTATATTTTATCTCTAATTTTTGAAAATTACTAACCTCCTTTTTCAAAATTAATTTCGAAATTTCCCTTCTCTTTCCTTCTTCTATTTAATTATTTAATTACTAACACTTCTCTTCACCTCTCTTCATCCAAAAATCCGAATCTCCCTCTTCATTCTTCTACCCCTTTCTTCTTCTACTAACACAAAGGAATCTCTATACTGTGACATAGAGGATTCCTCTTCTTTTCTTGTTTTCTCCTCTTTCATATGAGCAGGAACAAGGATAAAGGCACTCTTGTTGAAATTGATCCAGAACCTGAAAGGACTCTGAAGAGAAAATTAAGAGAAGCTAAATTACAACAATCCAGAAACAACCTTTCAGAAATTTTCGAACAAGAGAAGGAGATGGCAGCCGAAAATAATAATAATGCAAGGAGAATGCTTGGTGACTTCACAAAGCCAACGTCCAAGTTTGATGGGAGAAGCATCTCCATTCCTGCCATTGGAGCCAATAACTTTGAGCTGAAACCTCAGCTAGTTGCTTTAATGCAACAAAACTGCAAGTTTTATGGACTTCCATCTGAAGATCCCTATCAGTTCTTAACTGAGTTCTTGCAGATCTGTGAGACTATAAAGACGAATGGAGTTGATCCTGAAGTCTACAGACTCATGCTTTTCCCTTTTACTGTAAGAGACAGAGCTAGAATATGGTTGGATTCACAACCCAAGGATAGCCTAGACTCCTGGGATAAGCTGGTCACTGCCTTCTTGGATAAATTCTTTCCTCCTCAAAAGCTGAGCAAGCTGAGAGTGGATGTACAAACCTTCAAACAAAAAGATGGTGAATCTCTCTTTGAAGCTTGGGAAAGATATAAGCAGCTGACTAAAAGATGTCCATCCGACATGTTTTCAGAATGGACAATATTAGATATATTCTATTATGGCCTCTCTGAATTTTCGAAAATGTCATTGGACCATTCTGCAGGTGGATCTATTCACCTAAAGAAAACGCCTGAAGAGGCTCAAGAACTCATTGACATGGTTGCAAACAACCAATTCATGTACACTTCTAAGACGAATTCCATGAATAATGGGATACCTCAGAAGAAAGGAGTTCTTGAAATTGATGCTTTGAATGCCATATTGGCTCAGAACAAAGTGTTGACTCAACAGGTCAACATGATCTCTCAAAATCTGAATGGATGGCAACATGCATCCAACAGTACTAGAGAGGCAGCTTCTGAAGAAGCTTATGATCCTGAGAACCCTGCCATGGCAGAGGTTAATTACATGGGTGAACCTTATGGAAACACCTATAACTCATCATGGAGAAATCATCCAAATTTCTCATGGAAGGATCAACAAAAGCCTCAACAAGGCTTTAACAATGGTGGACGCAATAGGCTGGGCAATAGTAAGCCATATCCATCATCTTCTCAGCAACAGACAGAGAATTCTGAACAAAACACTTCTAATTTAGCCAATATAGTCTCTGATCTGTCAAAGGCCACTTTCAGTTTCATGAATGAAACAAGATCCTCCATTAGAAATCTGGAGGCACAAGTGGGCCAGCTGAGTAAGAAAGTCATTGAAACTCCTCCCAGTATTCTCCCAAGCAATACAGAAGAGAATCCAAAAGGAGAGTGTAAGGCCATTGATGTGATCAATGTGACCGAATGCACAAGGGAGGAAGAGGACGAAAATCCTAGTGAGGAAGACCTCCTGGGACGTCCCTCAAGCAAGAAGGAGTTTCCTATTAAGGATCCAAAGGAATCTGAGGCTCATATAGAGACCATAGAGATTCCATTAAATCTCTTTCTGCCATTCATGAGCTCTGAAGACTATTCTTCCTCTGAAGAGGATGAAGATGTGACTGGAGAGCAAGTTGCTCAATACTTAGGAGCTATCATGAAGCTGAATGCCAAGTTGTTTGGTAATGAGACTTGGAAAAGTGAACCTCCCTTGCTCATTAGTGAACTAGATACTTGGATTCAGAAAACACTACCTCAAAAGAAACAAGATCCTGGCAAGTTCCTAATACCTTGTACCATAGGCACCATGACCTTTGAAAAAGCTCTGTGTGATCTAGGGTCAGGGATAAATCTTATGCCACTCTCTGTAATAGAGAAGCTGAGGATCATTGAGGTACAACCTGCCTTGTTCTCATTACAATTGGCAGACAAGTCATTGAGACAAGCTTATGAATTAGTAGAGGACGTGCTAGTAAAGGTTGAAGGCCTTTACATCCCTGCTGATTTCATAATCTTAGACATTAGGAAGGAAGATGATGAATGCATCATCCTTGGAAGACCTTTCCTAGCCACAGCAGAAGCTGTGATAGATGTCAACAGAGGTGAATTAGTCCTTCAATTGAATGGGGACTACCTTGTGTTTAAGGCACATGGCCACCCCTCTGTGACAAAAGAGAGTAAGCATGAAGAGCTTCTCTCAGTTCAGAGTCAAGAAGAGCCCCCACAGTCAAACTCTAAGTTTGGTGTTGGGAGGCCACAACCAAACTCTAAGTTTGGTGTTAAGATCCCATATCCAAACTCTAAGTTTGGTGTTGGCAACTATACAACATTGACCTGATCACCTTGTGGCTCCATGAGAGCCACTGTCAAGCTATTGACATTAAAAAAGCGCTTGTTGGGAGGCAACCTAATTTTATCTAATTTTTATTTTATTGTTATTTTGTGTTTTATTAGGTACATGATCATGAGGAGTCACGAAAAAATCATAAAATTAAAAACAGAATCAAAAACAGCAGAAGAAAAAATTTTCACCCTGGAGGACGCACAGGCTGGCGTTCAACGCCAGTAAGGTGCATCTGGCCGGCGTTCAACGCCAGAACATAGCACCATTCTGGCGCTGAACGCCAGAAACAAGCAACATTCTGGCGCTGAACGCCAGGAATGTGCCCAAAGAGGAAAAACTGGCGCTGAACGCCAGTAACAAGCATGAAACTGGCGTTCAACGCCATAAACATGCTTTACATGGTCGTTGAACGCCAGAACGTGCACCAATGGGCATTTAAACGCCAGAATGGTGCACCAAGGCATTTTACATGCCTATTTGGTGCAAGGATGGAATTCCTTGACACCTCAGGACCTGTGGACCCCACAGGATCACCTCAGGATCTGTGGACCCCACAGGATCCCCACTTAACATATTCCCACCTTACCTTTTAATCCTAATCACACTCTCCTATTCCCCATGTCACACTTCCCAACAACTTTCACCAATCACCTCAATTCCTCTTCCCAATTACCCCCTTCACCACTCACATCCTTCCACTCTTCCCCATAAACCCCACCTACCTTCAAAAATTCAAAACCATTTTCCCACCCATTCCCGCCCAAATTGGCCGAAACTAAACCCCCCTCTCCCTATAAATACCCTTCCATTCTACTTCATTTTCACACAACACAACCCCTTCTTCTCACCCTTGGCCGAACCATCACTCCCCCTTCTCTACCATATTTTCTTCTTCTTCTTCTTCTCTTATTTCTTCTCTTGCTCGAGGGCGAGCAATATTTTAAGTTTGGTGTGGTAAAAGCATAAGCTTTTTGTTTTTCCATTACCATCAATGGCACCTAAGGCCGGAGTATCCTCTAGAAAAGGAAAAGGGAAGACAAAAGCTTCCACCTCCGAGTCATGGGAGATGGAAAGATTCATCTACAAGAGCCATCAAGACCACTTCTATGATGTTGTGGCAAAGAAGAAGGTGATCCCTGAGGTCCCTTTCAAGCTCAAAAAGAATGAGTATCCGGAGATCCGAAATGAAATCCAAAGAAGAGGTTGGGAAGTCCTAGCCAACCCCATGCAACAAGTCGGAATCTTAATGGTTCAAGAGTTCTATGCCAATGCATGGATCACTAGGAACCATGATCAAAGTATGAACCCGAATCCAAAGAATTATCTCACAATGGTTCGGGGGAAATACTTAGATTTTAGCCCGGAAAATGTGAGGTTGGCGTTTCACTTGCCCATGATGCAAGGAGATGAACGCCCCTACACTAGAAGGGTCAACTTTAATCAAAGGTTGGACCAAGTCCTTATGGACATATGTGTGGAAGGAGCTTAGTGGAAGAGAGACTCCAAAGGCAAGCCAGTCCAACTAAGAAGACTGGACCTCAAGCCTGTAGCTAGAGGATGGTTGGAGTTTATTCAACGCTCCATCATTCCTACTAGCAAGCAAGAGAAGCCCCTCACGGTTCTCAAGAGATGCATGAGGAAGCTCATCATCAAGAAATCCCTTAGATGCCTCAAGGGATGCACTTTCCTCCCAACAACTATTGGGAGCAACTCAACACCTCCTTAGAAGATTTAAGCCACAATGTGGAACAATTAAGGGTGGAACATCATGAGCACTCCATCATTCTCCAAGAAATAAGGGAAGATCAAAGAGCAATGAGGGAGGAGCAACAAAGGCAAGGAAGGGACATAGACGAGCTTAAGAACAGCATTGATCCTTCAAGAAGAAGACGCCACTAAGGTGGACTCATTCCTTGTTCTTATTTCTTTCTGCTTTTCGGTTTTTAATATTGTGTTTATCTATGTTTTATGTCTTTATTTCATGATCATTAGTATGTAACCATGCCTTAAAGCTATGAATAAAATCCATTAATCCTTCACCTCTCTTAAATGAAAAATGTTTTAATTCAAAAGAACAAGAAGTACATGAATTTCGAATTTATCCTTGAATTTAGTTTAATTATATTGATGTGGTGACAATACTTTTGTTTTCTGAATGAATGCTTGAACAGTGCATATGTCTTTTGATCTTGTTGTTTATGAATGTTAAAATTGTTGGCTCTTGAAAGAATGATGAACAAAGAAAAATGTTATTGAGGATCTGAAAAATCATGAAATTGATTCTTGAAGCAAGAAAAAGCAGTGAAAAAGAAAGCTTGCGAAAAAAAAGGCAAAAAAAAAATAGAAAGAAAAAGAAAAAGCAAACAGAAAAAGCCAATAGCCCTTAAAACCAAAAGGCAAGGGTAAAAAGGATCCAAGGCTTTGAGCATCAATGGATAGGAGGGCCCAAGGAAATAAAATCCAGGCCTAAGAGGCTAAATCAAGCTGTCCCTAACCATGTGCTTGTGTCATGAAGGTCCAAGTGAAAAGCTTGAGACTGAGTGGTTAAAGTCGTGATCCAAAGCAAAAAGAGTGTGCTTAAGAGCTCTGGACACCACTAACTGGGGACTCTAGCAAAGCTGAGTCACAATCTGAAAAGGTTCACCCAGTTATGTGTCTGTGGCATTTATGTATCCGGTGGTAATACTGGAAAACAAAGTGCTTAGGGCCACGGCCAAGACTCATAAGTAGCTGTGTTCAAGAATCAACATACTTAACTAGGAAAATCAATAACACTATCCGAAATTCTAAGTTCCTAGAGAAGCCAATCATTCTAAACTTCAAAGGAAAAAGTGAGATGCCAAAACTGTTCAGAAGCAAAAAGCTACAAGTCCCGCTCATCTAATTATAATTAATATTCATTGATATTCTGGACTTCATAGTATATTCTCTTCTTTTTATCCTATTTGATTTTCAGTTGCTTGGGGACAAGCAACAATTTAAGTTTGGTGTTGTGATGAGCGGATAATTTATACGCTTTTTGGCATTGTTTTTAGGTAGTTTTTAGTAAGTTCAAGCTACTTTTAGGGATGTTTTCATTAGTTTTTATGTTAAATTCACATTTCTGGACTTTACTATGAGTTTGTGTGTTTTTCTGTGATTTCAGGTAAATTCTAGCTGAAATTGAGGGACTTGAGCAAAACTCTGAAAAAGGCTGACAAAAAGGACCGCTGATGCTGTTGGAATCTGACCTCCCTGCACTCAAAATGTATTTTCTGGAGCTACAGAACTCCAAATGGCGCGCTCTCAACGGCGTTGGAAAGTAGACATCCAGGGCTTTCCAGCAATATCAATTACTTACTCATGTAAACCCTAGGAGCTAGTTTATTATAAATAGAACATTTAACTATTGTATTAGATGTCTTTTGACCACGTTTCATCTTTGGTCTCAGTTTTGTTTTATTCTTCATCCTAAGAGGCTATTGATCACGTTATGGGGGCTGGCCATTCGGCCATGCCTGAACCTTTTACTTATGTATTTTCAACGGTGGAGTTTCTGCACACCATAGATTAAGGGTGTGGAGCTCTGCTGTACCTCAACTATTAATACAATTCTATTTTCTTTTATTCAAATCTCTCTTATTCTTATTCCAAGATATTCATTCGCACCCAAGAACATGATGAATGTGATGATTATGTGACGCTCATCATCATTCTCACCTATGAACGCACGTGATTGACAACCACCTACGTTCTACATGCAACAGAGCTTGAATGTGTATCTCTTAGATTCCCCAACAGAATCTTCGTGGTATAAGCTAGATAGATGGCGGCATTTATGAGGATCCGGAAAGTCTCACCTTGTCTGTGGTATTCCGAGTAGGATCCTGGGAATCCGAAAAGTCTAACCTTGTCTGTGGTATTTCGAGTAGGATTCTGGTAATGAATGACTGTGACGTGCTTCAGACTCGCAAGTGCTGGGCGTTAGTGACAGACGCAAAAGAATCAAAGGATTCTATTCCAGTAGGAGCGGGAACCAACCAGTGATTAGCCGTGCTGTGACAGAGCGCGTGAGCGTAGTTTTCACTGCGAGGATGGGATGTAGCCTTCGGCCAGTGTGATGCCTCCAGACGATTAGCCATGCGAGTGACAGCCGCAGAGGACCATTTTCCAGAGAGGATACAAAGTAGCCATCGTCGAACGGTGAACCCCTATACACAGCTTGCCATGGAAAGGAGTAAGAAGGATTGAGTTGAAGCAGTAGGAAAGTAGGCGTTCTTGAGCCATACAGTATCTCCATTCGCTTATCTGAAATTCCCACCAATGAATCTGCATAAGTATTCTATCCCTTTTATTATTTCTATTTTCTTATTTCTATTTTCGAAACCATAAACCAATTTAATCTGCCTAACTGAGATTTACAAGGTGACCATAGCTTGCTTCATACCAACAATCTCTGTGGGATCGACCCTTACTCGCGTAAGGTTTATTACTTGGATGACCCAGTACACTTGCTGGTTAGTTGAACGGAGTTGTGAATTCAACTGGTGCCATAATAATGATTTCATACAAATAAAAAGAATATGGATCACAATTTCGTCCACCAAAAACCGAGCATCATCCCAAACACAACACTTTTCCCTTCTTCTCACCTCAAATCTAATGGCTTCCTCAAGTTCAAAAAGAAGGTCGGGAAAGGAACCAATGGTGACCGAACCTCCATCATATGATGCAAGAAAATTTAGGTCCCAATTCCATGAAGGGAGATATCATAAGTTCATGAAGACAAAGAATGTCATTTATGAGAAGGGCCTTGAGTTGAAGGACGGGGAATACCCCATCATGAGGCAAATCACTAAAGAAAGAAGGTGGGAACTTTTATGTGCTCCTCTCATTGACATTAGTGCAGTCATGATCATGGAATTCTATGCAAATGCTGTAAAAGAGAACAAAGATAGTGTCCCCTATACGAGTTATGTCAGAGGAGTTGAAGTGAATTTCAGTCCAGCAGCCATCACAAGGGCCTTGAAGTTGAGAACCATAACTTATGCAGAGCCTAGTTATGAGACCAGATTGCAGATGGAAAACAATCCTGATGAGATCTTGCAAGGGTTATGTATGGAAAACACAAACTGGGAAAGAGATTCAAAAGGGATCCCAAGCCACTTGAAAAGAATAAATCTCACTCCTGTGGCCAAGGGATGGTATGAGATAGTAAGGAGATTTATCCTTCCTACTGGAAATGCCTCTTGGGTCACAATCAAACGAGCACTCTTGACATACTGCATCCTACATGGAGGTGAAATCAACCTCGCACAACTCATAGCCGACAGTATTCAAGAGATGGCCAACAGCACAAGCAAATCAAGTGGTCTTGGCCATCCAAGTACAATTCTCAGACTGTGCAATAAAGCTGGAGTAATCTTTGAAGATGAGGACACAGAAAAAGTGAAAAAAGGGAAAGGAATCACCAAGAGGAGCATGGAAGGGTTGAATGAAGAAGATGATCAAGAGGGAGTGGTAGCTCCCAGACAAAGAAGATCTCAAAGAGAGGGAGAACAAGAGCAAGCTCATGGTGCCATAGACATGAGCCAGCTACAAAGAGCAATTGAAGAGCTATCTCAGCAACTCATGCAAACTCAACAAGAGCAAAATCAAGGGCGCCAAGAGCAATATCTAGAGCCCCATGCAGAGTTTCGGGAGCAATATGTGAGGAATAAAGAGGAGTGAGAAGCTTGGCAGCGTCAAATGGAGGAGAGGCAAGAGAGCTGGCAACAACAGATGATGACTCAACAGCAAGAATTTCACACAAAGATTCTTGAAGAACAAAGGGAGCAATACAAAGAATTCAAAGAATCATATGATAAGCTGTACTTTAGTCAAGCTAAAGCAGGGGAATATAGTCACAACCTGTATCAATGGAAGAATATTCATCACACCATGGGAAAAGTTAGATATGTGCAAAGAATGGAAAGTGATGAAGACATACAAGACCCACAATTTGCCAACACTCAATCCACAAATCAAGCCATTTGAGCAATGCCCTGAATTTGAAGCCAAGCAGCAAGCAAGGTCTCATTACTATACGGAGGTAACACTTAACAGATTGGAAGAAGTTGGGCTCTCAGGGCTCTTAGATTATGTCTGGGATAGAAGATGCCCTGGTGAAGAAGTCCGAGACTATTCCAAGCTAGGGATGAGAAAGAAGAAAAAGGGAGAATCAAGCAGCAGCCACAATCATTAGAAGGTGGCAGAGTTCTTTCATACATCTAATAAGGAGATGCATGTCTGAAACATGATATGCCTTCACTGTTTATTTCCTTTTACTCCATTTTCATGCATTTTTTTTTGCTTAATAAGTAGCTAGAGAAATGATCTGCATGATGCTTGTCATTCATCACTCAGCTTAAATTTTGTTTTGTTTCCCATATGCTTGAATAAAAGGGAATTGTTTGAATTGGAAAGTAAATATCCAATGTTGCATAAGTTAGAATGGAAGTTAATGGTGGTATATGTGTTTGATTAAATGCATAACTCATGAAATAATTGCTGCATAATGTCATTCTCATTGAAGTGTGAGCTAGCTTGCTGTTATAAAGGTTCCTATCAGTAAAGAAAAATCCCTTGAGAACAAAAATAAAACAGAAAGAAAAGGAAGTAGAAAAAGCCAATGTGGCAAGAAAAACAAAGAATAAAGGCTGGACACCAATAGCTTGGACCCTAGGACATATGCCTGTGGTGTTCTTGTACTAGGATATGCTTGGACAAGTAAATTCTGAGGGGTATTTCAAAACCCGGTCACTTAGATCAACTGATTTAGGATGGCCAATTGAAAGTCCACAATAAAGAGCAACCTAGATACAGAACATTTAGTTATCCAAAAGAGATACTGGGCATCAATGATCCTAGGAGGAAATAGTGAGCCATGTGTCTGTGGTGGAAAGATGTTGAGTAAAAATAAAGCCAAAGGCTACTGCTGCAACATTTGACACCAAGCCTTCAAAGAATAATAAGCTTGTTAAGCAAAATGAGAAAAGAAAAGTTAGCAAGGGAGCAAGTAAAGAGTAAACCTTATAACAGCAAGTTTAGTAAGCCTTTGAGGAAAAGTGTATATTATGTAACAGCAAACAATAACTGAGTTATCATTGTCTGCATAAAAACTCCATGAATCAAATTCTGCTATATGCCTAATAAGGATATATTTTCTCTTCTTGTTCATTTCATTTTCTTAGTTTTGATGCTTGCTTGGGGACAAGCAAGATTTAAGTTTGGTGTTGTGATGACAAGTCATTATATACCCATTTTTCAAGCTAATTTCACTTGTTTCATTAGTCTTTATGCACTTTCTTGCATCCTAAGTAAGTAATTTGGAATAAAAATGCATAACTTCTTTAAATCAAACAACCACCATTAAATTGATGCTAAATCATGAGGTTTGAGCTAAAATTTATTGATTTTTAATGAATTATAAACCTTATGAGTTTAGAGATACTTTAATTGGTTGTTTTGGTTTCTTGTAGGTGAAGAAAGGAAGAAAAGAAGAAAAATGTGGCTTAAGAAGTGTGGCCAAGAGAGGAGAAGTGTGGTGCAACATAGAAGGAGGAAGCAAACACTGCCCTCCACAAGAGCACACTGCCCTCCAGGAGAGCAGCATAATGAACCAAGCCTTAAAAGCATCACTGCCCTGCCCACAATAAGAGCAGAGCACAATTCTATGCCAAGGACCAAAGGAAGCAAAAACTCTGCCCTGCCCTCTTCAAGAGCAATATCGGGCTTTCATGAAAAATAATTCAAAGGAAATTGCTTCCTAGTGTTTCCTCTGGGTTTCGAACCCAAGAACAGGGAGGAAAGGAGTAGCGCTCAAATACAAGGAAAACAAGCAAAAATTGGCTTGTTTTCAATCTCCAAGAATCGAACACAGCACCATGAGGAAGCAAGGAACTAGGCGTTACTTTGGTGCCAAGAAAACCAAGGAAAAAGGAGCAGCGTATGCCTCCACCAAGTTTCGAACTTGGAACCTCACCCATTGGCAACATTGCCCTGCCCTCCACAAGGGCAGGGCAGCATTTCTTGGTGCACGGCCAGCGCACAAATTGGCACGGGCTTGAGCACTTGGCGCGCTACATGGACGCACGGGCAGCAAGGCAAGGTGCACCATGGCAACACTGCCCTGCCCTCCACAAGGGCAGGGCAGCATCCTGATGCTACACACGCAGCACGAGCACGCAATGAGGCTTCATCACACAATTTCCTGCTCTGCCCTCCACAAGGGCAGGGCAGCCTCCTGGAAGCTAATTTCTCATGGGCTGAAAATTGGATTAAAAATCCAATTTAATTCATTTCTTCACCAAATCAAAAGCCCATCCAAATTTCAAAAATCCAAGAATAGAAAGTGTATAAATAGGAGATAGTTTGATGTAATTAGGACCTTCTTTTTGATTTTGGAATTTTCACATCTTTAGACTTGATTTTTCGTTGAGAGCTTAGAACTGAGATTTTAGAGAATTGGGAAGGAGAATTGATCTCTCTTCTTCCTCGTTCTTGCTTGAGCACTTTTTATTTTTCTTGTTTGAGTCTTGGGTGTGAAGAATTGAGGAATTTCTGTCTCAATCTCCATTTAAGATCTCTTTAATTTCCCTTCTGCATAATTGAGTTCAATTCCATTTCCTCTACTGCTGCAACCTTTAATTTCTCTTTAATTGATTTGTGAACTTGGATCTAGGAAGGCAATTGAGATCTAGACTCTGCTATCTAGTCTCTAGAGTCCTGAGATCCAATTTTCCTTTTGGTTCTTCTATTGAACTACTGCTGAAATTACATTTTCATTTTCTGTTTGAATTCTAGTTACTTTCAATTCATCTCTTGCTTTATTAATTACTGCAATTTAATTTCCCTTGCTTAAACTCTGAAATCCCAATCCTCAAATCCCTTTTCCATTCAAGCAATTTATATTTCTTGCACTTTAAGTTACTGCAATTTACATTTCTTGCACTTTAAGTTTCAGTCATTTAGTTTCTTGTTCTTTAAGATTCAGCACCTTTACTTTCAATTCTCTTTAATTTCTGCAATTCATCCCTCTCCCTTTACATTCTCTGCTATTTACTTACTGTTGGATACAAAATCACTCAACCAATACTTGATTCACTTGACTAAATCAACCACTGAACTAAAATTGCTCAATTCTTCAATCCCTGTAGGATCGACCTCACTCCCGTGAGTTTTATTACTTGATGCGACCCGGTACACTTGCCGGTGAGTTTTGTGTTGGATCGTTTTCCAAACATCAAACATCTTAGATAGAAACAAGCGTGTTTGAATAGAAAACAGAAATAGTTGCATTAATTCATGGAGACGCTGCAGAGCTCCTCACCCCCAACAATGGAGTTTAGAGACTCATGCCGTCAAAAAGTACAAAGTTCAGATCTAAAATGTCATGAGATACAAAATAAGTCTCTAAAAGTTGTTTAAATACAAAACTAATAACCTAGGTTTACAGAAAATGAGTAAACTGAGATAGATAGTGCTGAAATCCACTTCTGGGGCCCACTTGGTGTGTGCTGGGGCTAAGACTTAAGCTTTTCACGTGCTTGGGCTATTTCTGGAGTTAAACGTCAGGTTGTAACCTGTTTTGGGCGTTTAACTCCATGCTGCAACCTGTTTCTAGCGTTTAACGCGAGAATGGAACATGGAACTCGCGTTAAACGCCAATTTACGTTGTTTATCTTCGAGCAAAGTATAGACTATTATATATTGCTGGAAAGCCCTGGATGTCTACTTTCCATCCAAATTTAGAACGCGCCAATTGGACTTCTGTAGCACCAAAAACTCTATTCCGAGTGCAGGGAGGTCAGAATCCAACAACATCAGCAGTCTTTTTTCAGCCTGAATCAGATTTTTGCTCAGCTCCCTCAATTTCAGCCAGAAAATACCTGAAATCACAGAAAAAACACACAAACTCATAGTAAAGTCCATAAATATGAATTTTTCCTCAAAACTAATAAAAATATACTAAAAACTCACTAAAACATACTAAAAACTACATGAAATTACCCCCAAAAAGCGTATAACATATCCGCTCATCACAACACCAAACTTAAACTGTTGCTTGTCCCCAAGCAATTAGATAAATAAAATAGGATAAAAATAAATCAAGAATCAATAATATCCCAGAGTTTTAAGTGAAGATCAGATTCTAATTAGATGAGCGGGACTAGTAGCTTTTTGCTTCTGAACAGTTTTGGCATCTCACTTTATCCTTTAAAATTCAGAATGATTGGTATCCATAGGAACTCAGAATTCAGATAGTATTATTGATTCTCCTAGTTTAGTATGTTGATTCTTGAACACAGCTACTGTATGAGTCTTGGCCGTGGCCCTAAGCACTTTGTTATCCAGTATTACCATCGGATACATAAATGCCACAGACATATAACTGGGTGAACCTTTTCAGATTGTGACTTAACTTTGCTAAAGTCCCCAATTAGAGGTGTCCAGAGTTCTTAAGCACACTGTTTTGCTTTGGATCACGACTTTAACCACTTAGTCTCAAGCTTTTTACCTGGACCTTCATGACACAAGCACATGGTTAGGGACAGCTTGATTTAGCCACTTAGGCCACGATTTTATTCCTTTAGGCCCTCATCTCCATTGATGCTCAAAGCCTTGGATCCTTTTTGCCCTTGCCTTTTGGTTTAAAGGGTTATTGGCTTTTTCTACTGCTCCTTATCTTCTTTTTTTTCACTGTATTTTTTTTGCTTCAAGAATCAATTTCATGATTTTTCAGATCATCAATAACATTTCTCTTGTTCATCATTATTTCAAGAGCCAACAATTTTAACATTCATAAAATTCAATATAAAATATATGCACTATTCAGACATTCATTCAGAAGACAAAAAGTATTGCCACCACACATAAATAATTAGAATTTTCCTATTAAAAACTCGAAGAAATATTGCTTCCTTATTCTAAAAATATGCAATTTTATTTATGTTTGATGATGATGAGAAAAATAAATTATAGCTTAATTGGAGATAAAATCAAAATAGAGATACTAATTACTACTACTCATATATAACTTCTAAGGTAAATTCCTAATAAGAATAATTATCACAGAGTTAAGGCTAAGATTAGGACTCAACAACCTTTATTTTGGAAGGTGGATGCTTCTTTAATCTGTGGGGTGCTTGGCCCTTCAAGAGATAGCTTCTGACGCTTCAGTTCCTTAAGCTCACGCCTTTGCTCTTCTTGTTCCCCACGCAGTCTGCACAGCATGCTACTTTGATTTTGCTGTTCTTCCTTTAGTTGGTCCATAGCTTCTTGCAACTTGGTGACAGATGCTTCAAGACATTCCCAGTATTCAATTTGAGGGATTTTCGGGAGGAACTCCTGTGCTTTCCTCTTGATGGGGTCGTCCTGCACTTGTGACTTTTTAGTGATTGGTTTCTCAACTGAGATATACTCATTTACTCCCATCTTTACCCCAGCATCTTTACCCCAGCATCTTTACATAGCATAGAGATTAAGCTTGGATAAGCCAATTTGTCATCTTTGGAGTTCTTGTTTGCAATTGTGTAAAGTTCACAAGAGATCAGCTGATGAACTTCCACTTCTTTTCCCAACATAATGCAATAGATCATTACTGCTCTTTTGATGGTGACTTCAGAGTGGTTGCTAGTGGGCAGTATAGAACGCCCAATGAAGTCCAGCCAGCCTCTGGCGACTATTTTGAGATCTTCTCTCTTGAGATGGTTTGGGACACCCTTTGTGATGGTTGTTAACTTGGTTCCAGGGAGGCATATGTCCTCTAGAATTTTGTCCAAGCCCTTATTTGTTCTCATCATTCTCCTATTAAAGGAGTCTAGGTCATCTTTCAGTTGAGGCAACTTGAAGATCTCTCTGATTTTGTCAGCATGGAGGTGAACAATCTTCCCTCTGACCAGAGTTCGATAGTCATAGAAGGCGGTTCCAGCTATTCTCTTCCTGTCTGTTTGCCACAGATTAGAGTAGAATTCCTGAACCATGTTTCTTCCCACCTTTGTTTCAGGATTAGTGATGAGCGGATAATTTATACGCTTTTTGGCATTGTTTTTAGTATGTTTTAGTTAGTTTTTATTATATTTTTATTAGTTTTTAGTTAAAATTCACTTTTCTGGACTTTACTATGAGTTTGTGTATTTTTCTGTATTTCAGGTATTTTCTGGCTAAAATTGAGGGACCTGAGCAAAAATCTGATTCAGAGGCTGAAAAGGACTGCAGATGCTGTTGGATTCTGACCTCCCTGCACTCGAAGTGGATTTTCTGGAGCTACAGAAGCCCAATTGGCGCGCTCTCAACTGCGTTGGAAAGTAGACATCTTGGGCTTTCCAGCAATGTATAATTTCCATACTTTGCCCGAGATTTGATGGCCCAAACAGGCGTTCCAAGTCAGCTCAAGAATTTTGGCGTTTAACGCCGGAACTGACACAAGAATGGGAGTTAAACGCCTAAACTGGCACAAAAGCTGGCGTTTAACTCCAAGAAAAGTCTCTACACATGAAAGCTTCAATTCTCAGCCCAAGCACACACCAAGTAGGCCCGGAAGTGGATTTTTATGTCATTTACTCCATTCTGTAAACCCTAAGCTACTAGTTCTCTATAAGTAGGACCTTTTGCTATTGTATTTTCATCTTTGGACATCTAGTTCTTAGATCATGGGGGAAGGCCATTCAGCCATGCCTAGACCTTGTTCTTATGTATTTTCAACGGTGGAGTTTCAACACACCATAGATTAAGGTGTGGAGCTCTGCTGTACCTCAAGTATTAATGCAATTACTATTGTTCTTCTATTCAATTTAGCTTATTCTTATTCTAAGATATCACTTGTTCCTCAACTTGATGAATATGATGATCCGTGACACTCATCATCATTCTCACCTATGAACGTGTGCCTGACAACCACCTCCGTTCTACCTTAGATTGAGTGGATATCTCTTGGATTCCTTAATTAGAATCTTCGTGGTATAAGCTAGAATTGATGGAGGCATTCAAGAGAATCCGGAAGGTCTAAACCTTGTCTGTGGTATTCTGAGTAGGATTCAAGGATTGAATGACTGTGACGAGCTTCAAACTTGTGATTGTGGGGCGTTAGTGACAGACGCAAAAGAATCACTGGATTTTATTCCGACAAGATCGAGAACCGACAGCTGAATAGCCGTGCTGTGATAGAGCGCGTTGAACATTTTCACTGAGAGGACGGGACTGTAGCCATTGATAACTGTGATGCCCAACATTCAGCTTGCCATGGAAAGGAGTAAGAAGGATTGGATGAAGACAGTAGGAAAGCAGAGAGACGGAAGGGACAAAGCATCTCTATACGCTTATCTGAAATTCTCACCAATGAACTACATAAGTATCTCTATCTTTATTTTATGTTTTATTCATCTTTTAGTCATTAATCCTCCATAACCATTTGAATCCGCCTGACTGAGATTTACAAGATGACCATAGCTTGCTTCATACCAACAATCTCTGTGGGATCGACCCTTACTCGCGTAAGGTTTATTTCTTGGACGACCCAGTGCACTTGCTGGTTAGTTGTGCGAAGTTGTGATAAAGAGTTGAGATTGCAATTGAGCGTACCATGTTGATGACGCCATTGATGATCACAATTTCGTGCACCAATTAGCTAGGATTTCCCAGCTCCTGTTTCGAATTTGCTCTTGGATCTCTGGATGTTTGTCTTCTTTCAGATCGAATTTAACTTTTGGGATCACTGACCTTAGACCCATTATTTTGTAGTAATGGTCTGAATGTTCTTTGGTTAAGAACTTCCCTTGATTCCAAAGTAGTTTTGGAATATTCTCTTTCTTGCCTCTTGAAGTAGTTTGTTTTCCCTTAGGAGCCATGATCTTAGTGGATATTGGTTTAGTGATCATGGATAAACACACCAAACTTAGAGGTTTGCTTGTCCTTAAGCAAAAAAAAGGAAAAGAGAGGTATAGTGGGAGAGCCAAGTTTGAATTGTGGAGGATTTGAAAAATATATTGATGAGTTGAAAAGATTTGAGAGGGAAAAGAGATTGATTTGTTTTGAAAAAGATTTGAAAAGAAGTTGAAGAGGATTTAAAAAAAATTATGTTTAGAATTAGGATACATTTGATATCTTTGAAAAAGGATTTGAAAAATTAGGATCTGTAATATGTTTATGCAAGAAATTATGAATGGAAACATGAAAATTTGAAAAAAATCAAGTTGGGAATAGAAACTTTCTCCTTTCCATAATCCTGGCGTTAAACGCCCAACTGCTGCATGTTTTGGGCGTTTAACGCCTAGTTGGTGCTTGGTCTGGGCGTTTAACGCCCAGCTGTTGCTTCTAGCTGGCATTAAACGCCAGAAACTCCTTTATCACTGGGCATTTTTCTGAACGCCCAGGACGCTATAAATCTGGCGCTAAACGCCCAGAAGCTGCTTCTTTCTGGCATTTAACGCCCAGATGGCTATCTCTACTGGCGTTAAACGCCCAGTAGATGCTTCTTTTTGCTGTTTTATCCACTGAATCCTTCTATAACTTTGTGAACTCATGCAATTGCTATTCTACCTTGAAGATAATTAATATGAACCTGTAAAATGATCATTTAATTAATAAATAAGCTTTGTTAATGGCTGGGTTGCCTCCTAGCAAGCGCTTATTTATTGTCTTTAGCTGGACTATTACTGAGCTTTAATCAAGTCTCAGTCTTGAGCATTCTTGCTCAAAATTTCTTTCAAGATAATGTTTGACTCTCTGTCCATTAACAATGAATTTTTTGTTAGAGTCATTATCCTGAAGCTCTACATATCCATATGGTGATACAAGGCCAACCAAACCCATTTCTCCTCAAATCCAAAGCAAGCAAAGCCCACATCATCACTCAAAGGCACAATAACAAGCTAGATTAGGAATTTTATTTTGAGCTTTCCAACGATATATAGCAATCCATATTTGGCGTACAATTGAGGCATGAGTGAAAGGCATCTTTAAGGGCCAAAAACAAGCAAAAATAGACCAAAATGCTTCCACCAAGGCTCGAAGAGGGAGACACAAGGAAACCCAAGGAAATTGCACTAGTGTGCTTCTCTCAAGTTTGAACCAAGGACCTCCCTTTGGAAGCCAATGCTCAGCTCACAAAGTGAGCAGAGCGCTACTCTTGGTGCACCACACAAACATTTGAGACAGGCCAGGGAAGACAAGCGCGCAAGGTGTGCGCACAAGGCCTCAATGCTCAGCTCAACTTGTGAGCTGAGCGTTCCCCTGATGCATTGCACGCTACAAAGGATCCCCACATAAGCTCCAATGCTCTGCTCACCTTGTGAGCTGAGCGTCCTCCTGGGAGCAAATTTTCACATGGGCCAAAATTCAACTAAAATCCAATTTAATTCAATTCTTCTCCAAATTGAATCAAGGCCAGCCAAACCCATTTCTCCTCAAATCCAAAGCAAGCAAAGCCCACATCATCACTCAAAGGCACAAGAACAAGCTAGATTAGGAATTTTATTTTGTGAATTTTTAATTTCAATTTCATTTTATTTTCACTTTGTAAAGCCTATATAAGGCATCATTTTCATCTTTGTAAAAGGGGGAGCCCCATTAGAGAATATTGGAGGGTAGCTCCATTAGAAAGCTCTCTCTCTTTAGTTTTCATTTTCTGTTTTTGAATTTTGGATTGAGGGGAGAAGGAATTATGTTTCCCTCTTAGTCTAAGATTTCTCTTGGTTCTTCTTCTGCAAACTTTCACGTGAATTGTGATTTGAATCAAAGTTCTCTTCATTGCTTTCATCTTTAATTTCCTGCATCTTCTCTGTTGGATCAAGGAAGGATTAGAGATCTAGACTTGTTTTCTAGTCTCCTCCACCCCTGAGATCTTCAACACCCTTTTAAATTGCTGCAAATTAAGCATTGCTTTTCTGTTTTTAATCTTTCAAGCATTTTTACTTTCTATTACATTGCTTGCAATTTACATTTCCTGCAAGTGCTCTAAGTTCTTGTTCACTGCAATTTTACTTCTCTGCTTACATTGTTCCCAATTTATTCTTCCTGTACTTTTGTTCCTCTGAAATTTACATTTGAGTTGCTGTGAGCTTGATTTAAATTTTCCTGCACTTTAAGCTTCCTGTTACTTGTTCTCAAGATCTCCTTGATTGCTTGCTTCGTTGCTCTCTTTAATTTCCAGCACCCAATCCCCTTTACATTTGATGCAATTTTACTTTCTTGTTATTTAAGTTGTCTGCATCTTTAAGATTTCTGAAATTTACTTTCTGTTGGCTACATTTCATACAATTCACTCCATGTTAGCTTGACTAAACTAATCACCCACTAAAGTTGCTTGATCCATCAATCCCTATGGGATCAACCTCACTCTAAGTGAGTTTTACTACTTGATGCAACCCAGTACACTTGCCGGTGAGTTTTGTGTTGGATCGTTTTCCACACATCAATGCCCACTAGACTATTATATATCTTTGGAAAGCTCTGAATGTCAGCTTTCTAACGCAACTAGAATCACCTAAATTGGACCTCTGTAACTCAAGTTATGCTCCTTTGAAGTAGACAAGGGCATAGTCGCTAGCTTTACTAGAAAACGTGAGTCACGATAACGCTAGCGACCAGGGGCTTAATGTTGACAGGTTCTGGAGCTCAAACTTAATGTCCACCCCATACTATTATATATTGTTGGAAAGCTCTAGGTGTCTACTTTCCAATTCCTTTAAAAGCGCATCATTTGGAGCTCTACCGCTCGAGTTACACTTCTTGGAAGGTGAAGAGGTCAGTTGGCCTTACTACAGGTTGATACCATGTTCATCCTTGCAATTCCGGGGCAGGTTTTCTCCCTCAAATTTAGTGTCCACCATGTAGTGCCATATATGCTTGGAAAGCTCTGGAATCCTACTTTTCAATGCTTTTGAAATCACCTCATTTGAAGTTTTGTGGATCAAGTTATTCTTGTTTGAAGAAGGCATGGTCAGGCTGCCAGGTGAGATTTTTGCCTACGTTAACTTCCACGTTAACGTAGTTAACGTGGCCATTAACGTGGGTCTTTTTGCTTCGCAAATGTTAGTGGAGATCACCTTTTCCACTAACGTTGGCATCTCCCCTTCCTTCCATGTTAACTTCCACGTTAATGTAGTTAACGTGGCTTACATTAACGTGGCCTTTAACGTAGGTCTTTTTGCTTTGCAAACGTTAGTGGCACTCACTTTTTCCACTAACGTTGGTGTTTCCCTTTCCTTGCACATTAACTACCACGTTAATGTAGTTAACGTGGAAGCTAACGTAGGCCTTCTTTGCTTCGTAAACGTTAGTGGCGTTCACTTTTACCACTAACGTTCCATGCTCTCCTTCTTCAAAGTTAATGCCACTAACTTTCTCACTAACGTTGGGGCTTCTCTTTTTCTTCCACGTTAATGGCCACGTTAGTGGAACTAACGCAGCCACTAACGTGGCTCTTCTCTGCTTCTTGTTACCTGAAATCAATGAAACAAAGTGCATCAAAGTCTTGCTCTTAATCATGGGATCATGTATCATCCAATTTATCATTCAATTCATGCATAATTCTCATGAAATCATTCAAAATTCACAATGTTTGCTTGAATCATGGTATGATTGCATTTTCAACTAAATACTTGCTTATTTCCTAAGAAAATGCATGAAACCAACCTAAAGCATGCAAAAAATGGCTAGTAAAACTAGCCAAGATACCCTGGCATCACAACTTTAACAAAAACAACAATTAGATGGTTCGACAATCTCTCTCCTAGGTCCATCTCAAGTTTCGACGACTTGACTAAAAAATTCCTGTCCAGATTCTCCATCGAAAAGGACAAAGCTAAACATGCTCCGAGCTTACTAGGAATCAGACAAGGGGAGTGGGAAACCCTGCGAAACTACATGGAGAGATTCAACAAAACATGCATGGATAATCAAAGAGAGTCCAAAGGCTTCCCAGTAGCAGCATCAACATGAGGTGAAGGAGGACGAGTCTGGAGAGCCACCGCATCCACTGTCCTGTCGCCTCGATTCAAGATCTGACAGTCAGGATCTGGCTCAACTACGGTCGAGGGAGCTGAAGGAACCGGCGGGGCAGAGGCTTTAACAGGAGGCGCATGAGGAGGTTCAATATCATCATCGGGATCATCCGGGACAATCTTGCCATCCTTTACTACGTTATCAAGACTAACGAGAGTAAAATCGGCACCAGGGGCAACAATCCGGAACTGCTCTATCAGTTTCTCATAGGCGGCAGTCACGCTACCCACAAGATGACCCTGAAGCTCGGCATAATCAACCCGAGCAGTTTCCAAGTCTTCTCGGAGACGCACCAACTCCCTATAAGCCGAGACATAGCTATCCTTGTGCTTTAATGCCATGTCCTCAACCAACTTCAAAGAAGCCGCCAAGGCGATAGAGCTAGCCTTCTCACCCTCCAGTTCCTTTTCTACCTTTGCCAACTTCACCTCCAATTCCTCCTTCAGACCCTTGATCCGATCAAACTCCGATTTAGCCTCCTCCATGAAGGACTTAGTAGCATGAATCGGGATCCCCTGAATAGTCCGAAAAATGGCCGCACCCATATTTGCCATCTTCACACTATTTTTTGTAATAAAATCTAGGTGCTGAAGAAGGGACACATCATCCATAGAAAGCCCACCATAAGGGGCAATCTGTTGGTCGACAAACTCAATAGCATCAAAATCTGGGGCATCCAGGTTAAAGGGCACAGATGTTTTCTGCTTTTTCAAAGAAGGAGCACCAGAAGCAGTAGCGAAAGATTGTGGGGGATCTGCCAGACGAACCCGGGGAGTAGGGATCACCCTCCTCGGGCCAGGAGAACTCGGCACAGGCGGCTTCATGATGGTTTGGGAGGACCCCTCCCCAGCCACCTTGACCGGGATGTTTTGTGCAGCGGCTGTCTTCCTGGCCTTTTTGAAAGCCTTCATGGAGTCGTTGTTCTTCGACATTTCTGAAATCCAGAAAAGACAAAATCAACAAACAAAAGTCAAGGATCACAGGGCTAAAATAGAATAAAATGAAAACACATCAGTCAGTACCGAACACTTTTTGGACCAAAGATGGGTCCCCTAGAAATTTCTTAGTATCCAGATGCGGAGGCTCCCCCCCAAATATCCTCCAATACACTCACAAAGGCCTGCTCGACCTCATCTAGAATCTCCCAAGTATACCGAGGCACCATGACATTCTTTTGCCACTCAAGAGGAAAAGCAGGTTCATCATTTTCATCAAGAAAAAAAGGGCGAGCCCTCTTAACAGCTCGAACTTTAAAGAAATAGTTTTTGAAGTCCTTAAAGGACTCGTCATACATGGCAAAGACCTTGTGCCCTTGAGAAGATCTAAAGGAAACCCAAAAAGCTTTCTTTTTTGAAGAAGCCCCAGCCTTGGCCGAAACAAACAAGTAAAGAAAAAGAGTTAGAGAAGGCTTGATGCCTAACTCTTGACACAGTAATTGAAAAATTTTTATAAAACCCCATGAATTAGGATGAAGCTGGGATGGAGCAATGTTACACGACCACAACAAGTCGGTTTCAAAGGCAGAACAAGGAAAAATAATATTCAACTGAATAAAAAAATATTCATAAGCATAGAAGAAGGGACGCTCCCCCTCGACTGAGGTGGGAAAACAAACTCTTTCGTCAGAACCAGGCGCTACAAGCTCATAATCCCTCTCCTGGGCACTGCTACCACAAACCCTATGATGTTTTCGCAGCTCTATACAAATCTCAGAGTCCACCACAGAAATACACAGAAGAACCATAGAATTCACCCAATCAGCCATGCCCTCAGGGACTTGGGAAGGCGTCTCAACAATATTTTTGCGAGAAGTCATGAGGCCAACTAGTCCTACAATTAGAAAAGAATATTGGATTACTAAAAACATCTCGGACAAACAGCAAAATAACTTGACCACACAACCCAGCACAGTATGAGGAACAAAAGGAGACCCCAGGACCTACACAAAAGATCCAGGGGCATCCTTTGGAGGCAACCATAGAACAAGAGCCCAAAGGGACCTACATGTTCACACCCCAGCAACGACCGTTTTTTTTTCTCTTAAACCAGAAATCACCGAGAAACCATCATCTCCATTCCGTAGAAAAAATACCGATAAAACAAAGCCACCAAAGGAGCAACCTTTTTTCGAAACGCAGCAACATGCAAAACCCTAAAGGCACTAAACTACCAGGAAATCCAGCCGAAAGCACACAGAACGACAAAAAGAAAATCAGAAAACATATATCGTAGTGACAATCAAGCATGGCAGTATGAAAAGACTCAAGATTTCCAACGACAACTTAGGCAAAATCAAAACTTTATTGAAGAATCACATTCCAAAAGTAAAAATAGAAACAAAAGAAAAGGTTCAAGCTTTCCAAGCATACAAAATCAAGGCGTCATCAAAAGGATCAAAAATAAAAGTAGCAGAAATAAAAAGGTGAAGTGGAAAGCAAAACCAACCTGGAAGAATGAAGAAAACTTTGAAAAAGGAGTAGCAGAGAATCGACCACAAAGCGGAAAGCACCAAGCGAAGGCCTAAGCGTCACAAAGAAACGAGAGGAGCAGGACAGGAAACGACGAAAAAGAAGGGAAGTTACAGGGAAAGGAAAACCGTCTCTCGGATACAAAATTTGAATAAAGAAAACCAAGAGAAACGGAACAAAAACAAATTAATAGGGGCATTAAAAACCCTCTGATGACAAGTCATCTAAGCCTAGTTTCACTAGTCTTTTTCTTTGTTTTCATTAGGTTTTATGCACTTTCTTGCATTTTAAGTAAGTGATTTGGAATGGAAATGCATGGTTTCTTTGAATCAAACAACCACCATATAATTGATGCTAAATCATGAGGTTTAGGCTAAATTTAATTGCATTTTAATGATTTATAAACCTTGTGAATTTGGTGATACTTTGATTGGTTGTTTTGATGAATTGTAGGTGTAGAAAAGAAGAAAAGAAGAAAACGTGGCCTAAGAAGTGTGGCTCAAGAAAGGAGGAAGTGTGGCGCATGAAACCTTGAAGCTCACTCCAAGAGCACAATGCTCACTAAGTGAGCACTACACTCACTCCCATGAGACCAAGGCACAATGCTCTGCTCACTTTGTGAGCTGAGCACAATAGGAAGCCAAGAAACAAGGAAAAGAAAAATAATGCTCAGCTCACCAAGTGAGCATTGTCGAAAGCATTGAGGAATAATTCAAATAAAACAAGTTGCAAGTGCATGCCCCAAGACTTGAATCCATGACCAAGGGGGATGAGGGAGGCGCTACTCACAAGGAAAATAAGAAAAAAATGGCCAAAATGCATTCCCCAAGGTTTGAACCCCACACCTTGAGGAAGCAAGGAAGCAAGGCACCACAAGAAAACCAAGGAAAAGCTTTAGCGCATGCTTCCCATGGATTTCGAACCAAGGACCCTCCCTTGGAAGAGCCAATATTCAGCTCACTTAGTAAGCAGAGTGCTACTTCATGGGCATCACGCAAGCATCTCGGCACGGGCCAGCAGCACAAGACGCGCACCAAATTGGCACCAAGGCACCAATGCTCAGCTCAATTTGTGAGCTGAGCATTCCCCTGATGCTTGGCACGGTACAAGGCAAATACACACAAGGCCTCAATGCTCAACTCAACTTGTGAGCTGAGCATCCTCCTGGGAGCACATCTCAACTTGGGCTGAAATTCAATTAAAAATCCAACTTAATTCATTTCTTCACCAAATCAAAAGCCCATCCAAATCCCAAAATCCAAGAATAGAAAGTGTATAAATAGGAGCTAGTTTGATGTAATTAGGACCTTTTTTTTACTTTGGAACCTCTAGACTTTACTTTGAATTTTGCATTTTAATTTGGAGCTTTTACTTTTGAATTTAGATCTTAGAGAATTGGGGAGGAGAATTGATCTCTCTTCTTCCTTGTTCTTGCTTGAGCACTCTCTACTTTCATTGTCTTGGATCTTGGGTGAAGAATTGAAGAACTTCTGTTTCAATCTCACCTTGAGATCTCTTCTTTAATTTTCTGCAAAATTGAATTATACTTTCGGTTCATTGCTTCTTCTTTTACTCTTTCTGCAACTTGCTTACCTTTATTTTCTTTTGCAACTGTTCTTGTTGGATCAAGGAAGGATTTGAGATCTAGACTTGTTATCTAGTCTCTTCCACTCCTGAGATCTTCAACCACTTTCAATTTGCTGCAAATTAAGCACTGCTTCTCTGTTTTAAATTCTCCAAGGCATTTTACTCTTCTGTTTGAGATTTACTTCACTGCAATTCAATTTTCTCTTTTATGTTTAATGCAATTTACCTTTGCTTGTTTAAATTCTGCAATCCTAACTCCCAATTCCTTTTATGATTCAAGCAATTTACATTTCCTGCACTTTAAGCTTCAGCTATTTACATTACTTGCAATATAAGTTTCTGCACCTTATATTACTTGCACTTTAAGATTCAGCTTCTTTTACTTTCCTGCTATTTAATTTACTGCAATTCTCCCCTCTCCCTTTACATTTCAAGCAATTTAAATTTCTGTCAATGGCAAACAACTCAACCAACACTTGATTCGCTTGACTAAATCACTCACTAAACTAAAATTGCTCAATCCTTCAATCCCTATGGGATCAACCTCACTCATGTGAGTTATATTACTTGATGCGACCCGGTGCACTTGCCGGTGAGTTTTGTGTTGGATCGTTTTCCACACATCACCCTCGCGCATTCCCAAGAAAAAATGCTAAAGGCAAAAGTGCGCGCTTTCAGAAGAAACGGAACAGAAATATTCCGCATTCAAGAAAGAGCTCTACGGAAGATAAAGCGACAAAGTGCTCGAGTTCAGCTTTACCTGAGAAGGCTCGAAGTCCTAAAAATAAGACTTGGGCTCCAGAATAAAGACCGAGCTCGAGCAGGGGCACTGTTCATACCCCTGGGTCGAGCTCTCCGACCCGGGATGTTCTACAAACAAAGCGACCGACCTCTTTAAGGTCAGGAGGACCCGACCTCTTCTCAAAGAGGTCGGCCAAATCATAGGAAGGCTCAATAGAGGGCCCAAACGGAGGAACACGCCCCAAATCCTAAGGCAGCCCAAGCCTACAGAGAGAATGGCGGTTCCCTTGAAGATAAGATGACCTCAATTAAAGATAAGATAAAGATAAGATAAGATAACTAACTTATCTTATCTAAGAAGGTCACTCTATGCCATTATAAATACACTGGAGCTCCCATGTATAACTCATACTCTGATTCTACTCAATACCTGCTTAATACCCTTGCTAACTTAAGCATCGGAGTCCTTTGCAGGTACCCCCCACCCTCCAGGAATGAAGGAATCAGCATCACCACCAAGTCCAATAAGTCGGACACAAACCATTCCAACCAGTACAAAAGATCTCGTCCGAGATCGACCTACAGTTTCAGGTAACCCTCGAAATAGGCCCCATTTAGTATTTTTGATGCATAGGCTATGACATATGGATTCTTACCCTCGTGTTGTGCTAACGCGGCTCCCACCGCATAGTTTGAAGCATCGCATATTATTTCGAACGACCGACTCCAATCCGGCCCTCTTACAATTGGAGCTTGTGTCAATGCCACTTTAAGCTTGTCGAAAGCTTCCATGCACTCCTTGCTTAGATCAAATTCAATGTCCTTTTGCAATAGTCGAGAAAGAGGCAATGCTACCTTACTAAAGTCCTTGATAAATCTTCGGTAAAATCCTACACGTTCAAGGAACAAACAGACTTCCCTCTCGGAGGAAGGGTAAGGCAAGCTAGATATAACATTTATTTTTGCTGGATCTACAGAAATACCTTCTTTGGAAACAATATGTCCTAAAACAATGCCTTGCCAAACCATGAAATGGCACTTTTCAAAATTTAAGACAAGGTTTGATTTAGTGCATCTTTCCAAAACTTTTTCAGGATTATCTAAGCAATGATCAAAATAATCACCATACACGCTGAAATCATCCATGAAAACTTCCATGCATTGCTCTAGAAAATCCACAAATATGCTCATCATGCACCTTTGGAAAGTTGCCGGTGCATTACATAAGCCGAATGGCATATGCTTATAGGCATAGGTTCCAAAGGGTCAAGTAGATGTTTTTTCTTGATCTTCTAGAGCAATGTGTATTTGGAAGTACCCCGAATTATCATCTAGAAAACAATAATGAGATTTATGATGTGCGGAAAATGATCCGACACAAAACTCACCGGCAAGTGTACCGGGTCGCATCAAGTAATAATAACTCACATGAGTGAGGTCGATCCCACAGGGATTGAAGGATTGAGCAATTTTAGTTTAGTGGTTGATTTAGTCAAGCGAATCAAGTATTGGTTGAGTGTTTTGTATCCAACAGGAAGTAAATGACAGGAAATGTAAAGGGGGAAAGGAAAATTGCAGTAAATTAAAGAGCAGGAAAGTAAACCTGCAGAATCTTAAAGAACAAGGTAGTAAATGACTGAAACTTAAAGTGCAAGAAATGTAAATTGCAGTAACTTAAATTGCGAGGAATATAAATTGCTTGAATATAAAAGGGATTTGAGGACAGGGATTGCAGAATTTAAACAAGAGAATGTGAATTGCAACAATCAATAGAGCAGAAATTGAATTAGAAACAATTAGGATTCAAACTGTAAGGAAATAAAATGCAGTAGAGGTTCACAGAAGAACCAAAAGTAAATTGGGATCTCAGGTCTCCAGAGACTAGGTAGCAAAGCCTAGATCTCAATTGCCTTCCCAGATCCAAGTTCTCAAAGCAATTGACAAGAAATTGAAGAAGAAACAGTAATGAGAATGTAAATGGATTCAATTATGCAGAAAAGAAACTAAAGAGTTCTTGAGTGGAGATTGAGACAGAATTTCCTCAATTCTTAACACCCAAGAATCAAAACAAGGAAATTAAAAGACCCAAGCAAGAACGAGGAAGAAGAGAGATCAATTTTCCTCCCTAATTCTCTGAAATCTCAGTAAAGTTTCTCAAGGAAAGTGCCAAAGCTCAAAGCTCAAAGAAAGTGCAAAATTCAAAAGCAAAGCTAAAAGTTTTTTTATTTACATCAAACTAGCTCCTATTTATACACTTTCTATTCTTGGATTTTGGGATTTGGATGGGCTTTTGATTTGGTGAAGAAATGAATTAAATTGGAATTTTAATTGAATTTTCGGCCCAAAAACAATAGCTCCCAGGAGGCTGCCCTGCCCTTGCGGAGGGCAGGGCAGAAAATGGTGCTTGGTGCGTGCATGGTGCGAGCTGGTGCAGTCTTGGTGCGCAGAACGCTACCCTGCCCGCGCGGAGGGCAGGGCAGGAAAAATTGGTGCGCCAGAATTTGTGCTGTGGTGCGCGCTGGTGCTGCCAGGATCATGCTGTGGTGCGCGCTGGTGCTGCCAGATTCATTCCTTGGTGCGCCAGAATCATGCCACACAAAATGCTGCCCTGCCCTCGCGGAGGGCAGGGTAGTGTTTTCACTTTGATGTCCCAAGTTCGAATCATGGCCGAAACACACGCTACTAAATTTCCTTGGCTTTCTTGGCACGGTGATGGTACTTAGTTCCTTGCTTCTTCATGGTCCCGTGTTCAACTCTTGTGGCAAGCATTTGGAGACATTTTCCTTTGATTTTCTCCCCTTGTGAGCCCGATACTGCCCTTGTGGAGGGCAGTGCAACATTTTCTTCTTCTTGATTCCAAGGCAGAGATTTATGCTCTGCCCTTGTAGTGGGCAGGGCAGAGTTGCCTTCTTTGCCTTGTTCCCTTATGTTGCCCTCCTAGAAGGCAGTGTGCCCTTGTGGAGGGCAATGCTTGCCTCCCCCCATTGCATGCGGCACACTTTTCCTTCCTTTGACCACACTTTCTTCTCCTTGGGCCACACTTCCTTAGGCCACGCTTTTCCTTTTTTTCTTTTCTTCACCTACAATAAACCAAAGCAACCACTCAAAGTATCACTAAATTCAAGAGGCTTATAAATCAATTAAAATTCAATTAAAATTAGCTTAAACCTCATGATTTAACATTAATTTCATGGTGGTTGCTTGATTTAAAGAAGTTATGCATTTTCACTCCAAATCACTTACTTAGGATGCAAGAAAGTGCATAAATACTAACAAAACAAGTGAAATTAGCTTGAAAAATGGGTATATGATGACTTGTCATCACAACACCAAACTTAAATCTTGCTTGTCCCCAAGCAAGCATCAAAACTAAGAGAAATTGAAATGAACAAGAAAAGATATATGTCCTTATTAGGCATATAGCAGAACTTAATCTATGGGGTCTTTATGCAGACAATGATAACTCAAGTTATTGTTTGCTGTTACACAATACACATTTTTCATCAAAGGTTTGCTAAACTTGCTGTTATAAGACTTACTCTTTAATCACTCTCTTGCTAACTTTTCTTTCTTATAATGCTTAACAAGCTTATTCTTCTTTTGGAGGTTTGGTGTCAAATGTTGCAGTAATAGCCTTTGGCTTTATTTGTTTCTTTTTTTTGCTTGACATCTTTCCACCACAGACACATGGCTCACTAATTCTTCCTAGGATCATTGATGCCCAGCATCTCTTTGGATAACTAAATGTTCTGTATCTAAGTTGCTCTTTATTGTGGATTTTCAATTGGCCATCCCAAATCAGTTGATCTAAGTGACCGGGTTTTAAAATACCCCTTAGAATTTACTCATCCAAGCATATCTTAGTACAAGAACACCACAGGCATGTGTCCTAGGGTCCAAGCTATTGGTGTCCAGCCTTTATTCTTTGTTTTTCTTGCCATTTTGGCTTTTTCTTTCCCTTTTCTTTCTGTTTTTGTTACCAAGGGCTTTTTCATTATTGATAAGAGTCTTTACAACAGCAAGCTAACTCACACTTGAATGAGAATGATATTATGCAACAATTATTTCATGAGTTATGCATTTAATCAAACACATATACCACCACCAACTTCCATTCTTACTTATGCAACATTGGATATTTCACTTTTCAATTCAAACCAAATCTCTTTTATTCAAGCATATGGGAAACAAAACAAAATTAAAGCTAAGTGATGAATGACAAGCATTATGCAAATCGTTCATAATCAAACAATTCCACTTGCAACCAATTAAACACTTTAGCAAGATATATAATGGTTCCCATGTTCAAAACAATACACAGCAGCAAGGATTAAGTTTAGATACAACCTTTGAAGTTGCAGACCTTTGATTCTTCCTTCTGTTGTGTTTTCTTTGAGTTAAGATGCATAATATCTTCAATTGTTGACTCATGTCCTGCATAATTCTCAAAGTTGCTTGCTTCTCAAGCCCTTAAGTGTATGGTTAGTATGCATAAATTGAGTGTGACTCTTGGATTTGTTTTGGTGTGGGAACACCAAACTTAATTGTTTGTCACTGTCTCAGATACAACAAGTTAACCATATGTGAAACCTTGTATTCTTGCTAAAGGTTATGGACTCTAAGCTAGAAAGCAATTAAACAGTTGAATAATGTGTTTGGTTGCTTGGAGCTAGCATCATGCAAGAAGTGAGAATGTGCTTTTAAATGAGAATTTTGGTGGAACACCAAACTTAGAATCCTTCACTCTCCGTTAAATTGTTTTGGTGTGCAACACCAAACTTAGCTCCTTGCAATGCATACCAATTATTCAACATTTTTATTGAAAAAGCTATGAAAAGAAAACTACCTCAGGTTGGGTTGCCTCCCAACAAGCGCTCTTTTATTGTCACTAGCTTGACATTGAACTCCCTTTAAGGTGGTTGATGTTGGTGATGTCTCAACTTGTCACCTCTCACTGTAAGCTTTCTCTGTGTTCCTTGATGCTCAATTTCAATGTGCTCAAGAGAGAGTACTTGGTTGACAGTGTAATAATCCTTTGTTCCCAGCTGTTGATACACTAGTTGCACCTTGTCACCTTTGGCAAATCCTTCTGTTGGGATTTTCTTGTTCTTCCACCCTTTGTAAGCCCCTTTCTTGTTTTTCTTCTTTTTCTTCCTTGTTGATATGCTTCCCTTGACAGTGACTTGAGTTGTGTTGCCTTCCTTTTTGTTTATTATTCCAGCTTCTTTTTGAATTCCTTTTTCTTTCTGTGGATGCTTGTTTTCCTGTTCTACTGCCTTGTAGGTTGTTTGCTTTGGAAGGATGTCACCACTTGTCTTGCTTGCTTCTTCATTCCTTTGTAATTCTGGAAAAACTTTCAAGGTGATGCTCTCCTCATGCATTCTGAGAGTTAGCTCTCCTTGCTCTATATCCACAATGGCTCTAGCAGTGGCTAAAAATGGTCGACCAAGTATTATGGAGTCATTTCTATTTTCTGAAGAATCCAAGATCACAAAATCTGCCGGATAGATGAACTTGTCAACCTTAACTAAAAGGTTCTCAATCAGCCCTTTAGGATACACTACTGATTGATCCACCAATTCCAAGGATATCTGTATTGGTTTCACCTCCTCTATGCCAAGCTTTTTCACTAAAGAAGATGGGATTAGATTTATGCTTGCTCCTAAGTCACACATCCCCTTGTTGATTAATAGGTTTCCAATAGTGCATGGTAGGAAGAAACCTCCAGGATCTTCAAGCTTGGGAGGGAGTCCCTTTTTGATGAGTGAACTGCATTCTTCACTAAGCATTACGGTCTCCTTCTCATTCCAACTTCTCTTCTTGTTGATGAGCTCCTTTAGAAACTTGGCATACAGAGGCATTTGCTCTAATGCCTCAGCCAAAGGTATGTTGATTTCCAGCTTCTTGAAAGTCTCAAGAAATTTGTGGAAGTGCTGATCCTTTGTCTCTTTGTGAAAGCTCTGTGGATAAGGTATTGGGGGAGTCAAGTTTTTCTCCCCTTGAAGTTGTCTTGGGATTGGTTCTTCCATGATCTGCTTTCCCCTCTTCAAATTTTGTGGTTGGTTATTTTCTTCTGTGAGTTCTCCTGGGACATTCTTGGTTGTCATGTCTTTGTTGATGGCTTCAGCATTCTTTGTTGGCTCATTGTCATTCTCCATAAGTTTCTTTGTTGCTCCTTGGTTACCATCCACTAACATTTTTCCACTTCTTAGTTGCACGACCTTGCATTCTTCCTTTGGGTTAGGAATGGTATCACTTGGTAGTGAGCTTGATGGTTTTTCAACAGAAATCTGTTTGGAGATTTGTCCAATCTGCCTCTCTAGGTTCTTCATGGAAGCTTCTTGGTTCTTTGTTGTCAATTCCTGGTTCTTCATCATTTTCTCCATGAGCAGCTCTAGATTAGTGATCCTCTGAGAGTCTTGTGAGATTGGTTGATTTTGGGGTGTTGATGGATGATGATAAGTGTTTTGGTTAGTTGGGTGGTTGTTGGGTAAGTGATGGTTAGAATTGGGGTAGTTATTTTGTGGTTTTCTGTATGTATTTTGGTTAGTGTTTGGCTGGGGGTTGTGGTTTGTGTTTTTCCAATTGTTCTGACTTGAGTTTCTTTGCCATGGTTGTTGGTTTTGATTGTGGTTGTCTCCCCATCTGAGGTTGGGATGGTTCTTCCAAGATGGATTGTAAGTATCCCCATAGACTTCATTTGTTCCAGGATTTTGGTTGTGCATGTATTGGACTTGCTCTTGCTGTTGCTCCTCTTGAGTTTCTTCACTTTGCACCCATGTGGTTGGTGGTTGGCTTGTGGTGCTCACTGCTGCCACTTGCAAGCCATCAATTCTTTTGGCCATTTGCTCAAACTGTTGTTGAATCTGCTGCTGCATCATCTTGTTCTGAGCTAGAATTGAATCCACTCCTTCTAACTCCATTACTCCTCTTCTCTGTGATGGTTGGCGTTGTCTTTGATGACCAAAGAAATATTGGTTGTTGGCCACCATATCAATGAGGTTTTGAGCTTCCTCTGTGGTTTTCATGAGTTGTAATGAGCCTCCGGCTGAGTGATCAAGTGCTTCTTGAGCCTTTAGAGTGAGTCCTTCATAGAAGTTTTGTAACTTATCCCATTCAGTAAACATCTCTGGTGGACACTTTCTCAATAGAGCTTTATATCTTTCCCATGCTTCATATAAATTCTCAGCCTCCATTTGAGTGAATGTCTGCACCTCAGTCTTCAATCTTATGATTCTTTGAGGGGGATAAAATTTGGCAAGGAACTTGCTCACCAAGTCATCCCAAGTGTTGATGCTTTCCTTTGGGAACGTTTCTAGCCATTGAGTGGCTTTGTCTCTGAGAGAGAATTGAAAGAGCAACAACTTGTAACTGTCAAGGGGCACACCATTGGTTTTAACAGTGTCACAAATCCTCAAGAAGGTGGATAAGTGTTGATTTGGGTCCTCCAATGGTCCTCCTCCAAAGGAACAGTTGTTTTGAACCAAAGTGATGAGTTGTGGTTTTAATTCAAAGTTGTTTGCATTGACATTGGGGGGAAGAATGCTAGTCCCACAGTGTCTAGCATTTGCAAACGTATAGGAAGCCAGTACTCTTCTTTGGTGTTGGTTATTATTGGCTCCTCCTTCTGGTTGATTGGGATTTGATGGATCTCCTTCCATTTCTTGGAATTCCTCCTCAGATTCTTCCTCTCCAATAACGTTCTTTCCTCTTTCAGCTCTTCTTATTCTTCGAAGAGTTCTTTGGTCAATTTCAGAGAGGACAGGGGAAGATCTTCCTGTACCTGACATACAAACACACAACAATAAACACACAGACCCAGAAAATCAATAAAACTTCAATCTATTGCTAGAATGAGGTTTAGTTAGTTTAAGCAAAAATTCAAACAGTTAGTGTGTTAGAGAAACAGAAAAGAAAAAGTGCTTAATCTAGACCTCCACTTCACTTAATCATTGTCAATCTATTTCAATCCCCGGCAACGGCGCCAAAAACTTGATGTGCGGAAAACGATCCGACACAAAACTCACCGGCAAGTGTACCGGGTCGCATCAAGTAATAATAACTCACATGAGTGAGGTCGATCCCACAGGGATTGAAGGATTGAGCAATTTTAGTTTAGTGGTTGATTTAGTCAAGCGAATCAAGTATTGGTTGAGTGTTTTGTATCCAACAGGAAGTAAATGACAGGAAATGTAAAGGGGGAAAGGAAAATTGCAGTAAATTAAATAGCAGGAAAGTAAACCTGCAGAATCTTAAAGAACAAGGTAGTAAATGACTGAAACTTAAAGTGCAAGAAATGTAAATTACAGTAACTTAAATTGCGAGGAATATAAATTGCTTGAATATAAAAGGGATTTGAGGACAGGGATTGCAGAATTTAAACAAGAGAATGTGAATTGCAACAATCAATAGAGCAGAAATTGAATTAGAAACAATTAGGATTCAAACTGTAAGGAAATAAAATGCAGTAGAGGTTCACAGAAGAACCAAAAGTAAATTGGGATCTCAGGTCTCCAGAGACTAGGTAGCAAAGCCTAGATCTCAATTGCCTTCCCAGATCCAAGTTCTCAAAGCAATTGACAAGAAATTGAAGAAGAAACAGTAAAGAGAATGTAAATGGATTCAATTATGCAGAAAAGAAACTAAAGAGTTCTTGAGTGGAGATTGAGACAGAATTTCCTCAATTCTTAACACCCAAGAATCAAAACAAGGAAATTAAAAGACCCAAGCAAGAACAAGGAAGAAGAGAGATCAATTCTCCTCCCTAATTCTCTGAAATCTCAGTAAAGTTTCTCAAGGAAAGTGCCAAAGCTCAAAGCTCAAAGAAAGTGCAAAATTCAAAAGCAAAGCTAAAAGTTTTTTTATTTACATCAAACTAGCTCCTATTTATACACTTTCTATTCTTGGATTATGGGATTTGGATGGGCTTTTGATTTGGTGAAGAAATGAATTAAATTGGAATTTTAATTGAATTTTCGGCCCAAAAACAATAGCTCCCAGGAGGCTGCCCTGCCCTTGCGGAGGGCTGGGCAGAAAATGGTGCTTGGTGCGTGCATGGTGCGAGCTGGTGCGGTCTTGGTGCACAGAACGCTGCCCTGCCCGCGCGGAGGGCAGGGCAGGTGATGTGTGGAAAACGATCCAACACAAAACTCACCGGCAAGTGTACCGGGTCGCATCAAGTAATAATAACTCACATGAGTGAGGTCGATCCCACAGGGATTGAAGGATTGAGCAATTTTAGTTTAGTGGTTGATTTAGTCAAGCGAATCAAGTTTTGATTGAGTGATTTGTGTTTAACAGGAAGTAAATGACAGTAAATGTAAAGGGGGAAGGGAAAAGTGCAGTAAATTGAAGAACAGAATTGTAAATGTGCAGAATCTTAAAGAGCAAGAAAGTAAATGACTGAAACTTAAAGTGCAAGAAACTTAATTTGCAGTAACTTAAATGGCAAGAAAGATAAATGGCTTGAATATCAAAGGGAATTGAGGAATGGGATTGCAAGATCTAAACAAAGAAGAAGTAAATTTCAGCAATGGATTGAGCAGAATTTAAATCAGAAGCAAAGAGCCTTCAAACAGAAAGAAAATAAAATGCAGCAAAGGTTCACAGAAGAACCAAGAGTGAATTATGATCTCAGGATCCCAAGGGCTTAGGTAGCAGAGCCTAAAACCCAATTTCCTTCCCAGATCTGAATTATCTAAGCAATTGACAGAAAATTAAAGAAGAAGTAATAGATGAACAGAATTGGAATTGAATTATGCAGAAAACAAAGTGCAAAGAGTTTGAATGGGAATTGGGACAGAATTTCCCCAATTTCACACACCCAAAACTCAGAAACAGAAGAGTAGAATTGCCCAAGGAAAATGAGGAAGGAGATCAGTCAATTCTCCCTTGATCCTCTTAGTTCTCGGACAAGTCTCTCCAGAAAGTCTTCAAAAGCTCTCAAAATAAAAGTGAAAATTCAAAGCTCAAAGTAAAGGTAGCTAAAAACGTCCTAATTACATCAAACTATCTCCTATTTATACACTTTCTATTCTTGGATAATGGGATTTGGATGGGCTTTTGAATTGGTGAAGAAATGAATTCAAATGAATTTTTAATTTGAATTTTGGCCCAAAGAGTCACTCCCAGGAGGCTGCCCTGCCCTTGTGGAGGGCAGGGCAGAAAATTGATGCATGGTGCACAAGCTTGGTGCGGCCTTGGTTGAGGATTGGTGCGCCAAAGTTGTTGGTGCGCGCGCTTGGTGTGCAAGGATGCTGCCCTGCCCGCGCCAAGGGCAGGGCAGGAAGTTTGGTGCGCGCTGATGCATGCCTTGGACGAGCGTTGCGCGTATGGTGCTGCCAGGGGGGAAATTGGTGTGCGCAAATCAAAATTGGTGCGCTACACAAGATCCTGCCCGCGCCAAGGGCAGGGCAGAGTTTCCCAAGGCACGGCCCGTGTTCGAATCACGGAGGAAGCAAACACGCTTCATTAATTCTTGATTTCTTGGCACGGTAGTGGGCCTTAGTGCCTAGCTTCCTCATGGTTCCTTGTTCGAACCTTGTAGCATGCATGGGTGACCTTTTTTTCTTGTTTTCTTTCCTTGAAGTGCCCGATTCTGCCCTCCACAAGGGCAGGGCAATGTTCTCCTTCTCTTGGCTCCAAGGCACCATTTTGTGCTCTGTCCTTGGAGTGGGCAGGGCAGAGTTGCCTCCCTTGGCTTGGTCACCTAATGTTGCTCTCCTAGAGGGCATTCTACCCTTGTGGAGGGCAATGTTGCTTCCCCCATTAGTTGCGGCACGCTTCATCTTGATTCGGCCACGCTTTTCTTTCTTTTGCTACACTTTTTAGGCCACGCTTTTCATTTTCTTTTCTTTTCTTCACCTACAATAAACCAAAATAACCACTCAAAGTATCACTAAATTCAAGAGGCTTATGAATCAATTAAAATGCAATTAAAATTAGCTTAACCCTCATGATTTAACATTAATTTCATAGTGGTTGCTTGATTTAGAGAAGTTATGCATTTTCACTCCAAATCACTTACTTAGGATGCAAGAAAGTGCATAATTGCTAACAAAACAAGTGAAATTAGCTTGAAAAATGGGTATATGATGACTTGTCATCACAACACCAAACTTAAACCTTGCTTGTCTCCAAGCAAGCATCAAAACTAAGAGTAAATGAAATGAATAAGAAAAGAATGCATATCCTTATTATGCAGATAGCAGAACTTCAATCTATGGGGCATTTATGCAGACAATGACAACTCAATTATTGTTGCTGTTACATAATGCATATCTTTCTTCAAAGGCTTGCTAAACTTGCTGTTGGATGACTCACTTTTTGATTCCACCCTTGCTAACTTTTCTTGGCTTACAATGCTTATCAAGCTTATTATTCTTTAAGAGGTTTGGTGTTAAATGTTTCAGCATAGCCTTTGGCTTTATTTTTTTTTCTTTTTTGCTCAACATCTTTCCACCACAGACACATAGCTCACTAATTCTTCCTAGGATCATTGATGCCCAGCATCTCTTTGGATCACTAAGTGCTTTGTATCTAAGTTGCTCTTTATTGTGGATTTTCAATTGGCCATCCCAAATCAAGTGATCTAAGTGACCGGGTTTCAAAATACCCCTTAGAATTTACTCATCCAAGCAGATCTCAGTACAAGAACACCACAGGCATTTGTCCTAAGGTCCAAGCCATTGGTGTCTAACCTTTATTCTTTGTTTTTCTTGCCATTTTGGCTTTTTCTTTCTCTTTTCTTTCTGTTTTTGTTACCAAGGGTTGTTTCTTTCTTGATAAGAGGCTTTGTAACAGCAAGCTAACTCACAATTGAATGAGAATGATATTATGCAACACTTATTTTATGAGTTATGCATTTAATCAGACACATGTACCACCATCAACTTCCATTCATACTTATGCAACATTGGATATTTCACTTTTCAATTCAAACTAAACTCTTTTATTTAAGCATATGGGAAACAAACAATATTTAAAGCTAAGTGATGGATACAAGCAATATGCAGACTTATCATTTTTTCTAGCTAATTATTAACTAACTAAAATGAAAAACAAAGAACAGGAATTGCATAAAGTAAAAGAAATAAATGATGGAGGCATATCATGTTTCAGACATGCATCTCCTTATTAGGGACATGAAGGAGGGAGTATGAAAGAATTTTTGCCACCTTCTAATGGTCATGGCTGCTGCTTGATTCTCCCTTCTTCTTCTTTCTCTTCCCTGTCTTGGAGTAATCTCGGATCTCTTCACTAGGACATCTTCTACCCCAAACAGAGTCTAAGAGTCCTCTGAGCCCAAAATCTTCCAATCTTTGAAAGGTTGACTCAGTGTATTGATGAGATCTTGCTTGTTGCTTGGCTAAGAATTCAGGGCATTGCTCAAATGGCTTGATCTCAGGATTGAGTGTTGGCAAATTGTGGGTCAAGTACTCCAACCTTGCTTGCATGTTTTCATCATACTCCATTCTTTGTACGTGTCTAACTTCACCTATGGTATGATGAACATTCTTCCATTGATATAGGTTGTGACTATACTCCTCTGCCTTAGCTTGACTAAAATACAGCTTATCATATAATTCCTTGAATTCTTTGTATAGCTCTTTTTGCCCTTCAAGGATTTGTGCTTGAAATTCTTGCTGTTGAGTCATCATTTGTTGTTGCCATCTCTCTTGTTTCTCCTCCATTTGATGCTGCCAAGCTTCTCGTTCTTCTTTTTCTTTCAAGAATTGCTCCATGAATTCAGGATGGGGCTCTAGATATTTCTCTTGGCCCTCCTGATTTTGGCCTTGTTGGGCCTGCATGAGTTGATTTTGACCTTGTTGAGCCTGCATAAGTTGCTGAGATAATTCTTCTATTGATCTTTGCAATTGGCTCATATCAATGGCATCATAAGCCTGATTTCATCCTTCCTCTCTTTGTGATCTCCTTTGTCTAGGAGCTACTACCCCTTCTTGATCTTCTTCTTCACTAATTCCCTCCATGCTCTTCTTGGTAATTCCTTTTCCTACTTTCACTTTTGTTGTGTCCTCATCTTCAAAAATTACGTTAGCTTTGTTACATAGCCTGAGGATGGTACTTGGATGTCCAAGACCTTTTGATTTGCTTGTGCTATCGGCCATTCCTTGAATACTGTCAGCTATGAGTTGTGCAACATTGATCTCACCTCCATGCAAGATGCAGTATGTCAAGAGTGCTCTTTTGATTGTGACCCAAGAAGCATTTCCAGTAGGAAGGATAGATCTCCTCACTATTTCATACCATCCCTTAGCCACAGGAGTAAGATTTATCCTCCTTATGTGACTTGGAACTCCCTTTGAATCTCTTTCCCAATCAGTACTCTCCATGCATAACCCCTGCAGAATTTCATCAGGATTATTTTCCCGTTGCAATCTAGCCTCATAACTAAGCTCTGGATAGGTTATGGTTCGCAACTTGAGAGCTCTTGTGATGGCAGCTGGGCTAAAACTCACTTCAACTCCTCTGACATAGCTTGTATAAGGAGCACTATTTTTGTTTTCTTTGGCAGCATTTGCATAGAACTTCCTAATCATTACTGCACTGATGTCAGTCAGAGGAGCACACAAGAGTTCCCACCTTCTTTCTCTAGTAATTTGCCTCATAATGGGGTATTCTCCTTCCCTCAAATCAAGGCCTTTCTCATAGATGACATTCTTTGCCTTCATGAACCTATGATATCTCCCTTCATGGAATTGGGATCTAAACTTGCGTGCATCAAATGCTGGAGGTTCGGTTACCATAGGTTCTTTTCCCGGCCTTCTTGTTGAGCTTGAGGATGCCATTAAAAATTAAAGTGAAAAGAAAGAGGAAGTAAGAGTAGAAGAAATATGTGTTGTGTTTGGGGTGGACTTTGGTTCGGTTTTGATGTGTGAGATAAGGGAATTATGTTGGCTTTGGAAGTGGAATAGAGTGTGGTTTCATATGAAAGTGGCTTGAATGGGAATGTGTATGCTGTGTTGGTACAACGGCTATATATAGGCCATGTTTCCAAGCTTTTCAACAAAACCACAATGAATGAATGAAGAAGGAACCGTTTGTGTTCATGAAGGGCTGAGATTGATTTGCTCATTCAAAGAATGCATGAGATGGACGGCTTGCATGCATGGTTGAGGCTTGACGAGGATTCTCCTCCCATTGGCTGCATGCACTTCGGTGTCCAATGTTGCATGCATGCAAATTTTGTTCCCCATGAGCACGTTCTCCTAGGCACATGTGACCTCCCTCACATAGCTCCTCCTAGTCGTGGCCCCTCCTTGTGTTTGTCTTAACCTTTTTCTCCTGCAAGAATCAAGATAGCTAGCCTTAGATCATAAATATGGTCGTTGGCAATTAATTTGTATTAAGTGAAGAAAATTTGTTTTGTTTATTATTATGAAAAAAAGAAAATATTTTTGTGGTCAATCATGTCCCTTAATTAAAGATGTTAAAGGTTGGTGAACACCAAACTTATCTTTTATTTAGGGGATGGCTTAGCAATTGCAAACCAATCTCACAATTGATGCATTTTTAAAAAAAATTGATGTATGATCCCTTGTCTGTATGGTTTTGAGTTCATGATTGGAAAATGATCCTCTGATCATTGCTGCATATGCAGACACCAAATTTAGTGTTTGGTCACATGCTTTATCAAAAGACTTATGCATATGTTCTAAAAGACAATCCTCTTCTTTGAACAATGAACTTGGGTGTGCCTTAAGGTACACCAAACTTAGAAGTTTGCCATGTGCTTCAAAATGACATATGCATTTACCAGGCATGAAAATTCAAAACCATATTTAGAAGAATCATAGCTTATTAAATAAAAGAGAAGACAGAAATCTTAAACCATGGGTTGCCTCCCATGAAGCGCTCTTTTATTGTCATTAGCTTGACATTGACCTCCCTTTAAGGTGGTTGATGTTGGTGATGTCTCAATTTGTCACCTCTCACTGTCAGCTTTCTTTGTGTGCCTTGATGTTCAATTTCCATGTGCTCAAGAGAAAGTATTTGGTTGACAGTGTAATAATCTTTTGCTCCTTGCTGTTGGTATACTAGTTGCACCTTATCACCCTTAGAAAACCCTTCAGTTGGGATTTTCTTGTTCTTCCATCCTTTGTGAGCCTTTTTCTTATTCTTCACCTTTTTCTTGCTTGTTGATCTTCCTTTCTTGACAGTTACTTGAGTTGTGATGCCTTCCTTCTTGCTGATCGCCCCTGCTTCCTTGTGAATCCCTTTTTCTTCTTGCATCTGTTTGTTTTTCTGTTCCACTTCCTTTTCAGTTGATTGCTTTGGAGGGAGATCATCACTCATTTTGCTTGTTTCTTCCTCCCTTTGTAATTCTGGGAAGACTTTCAGGATGATGCTCTCCTCATGCATCCTGAGGGTTAACTCACCTTGCTCTATGTCCACAATGGCTCTAGCAGTGGCCAAAAATGGTCGACCAAGTATTATGGAGTCATTTCCATTTTCTGAAGAATCCAGGATCACAAAGTCTGCCGGATAGATGAACTTGCCAACCTTAACTAAAAGGTTCTCAATCAGCCCCTTAGGATAGACTATTGATTGATCCACCAATTCCAAAGTCATCTCTGTTGGTTTCACCTCCTCTATGCCAAGCTTTTTCACTAGAGAATATGGGATAAGATTTATGCTTGCTCCTAGATCGCACATCCCCTTGTTAATGAATAGGTTCCCAATAGTGCATGGTAAGAAGAAACCTCCAGGGTCTTCAAGCTTGGGAGGGAGTCCCTTTTTAATGAGTGCACTACATTCCTCACTAAGCATCACCGTTTCCTTTTCATTCCAATCCCTTTTCTTGTTAATGAGCTCCTTTAGAAACTTAGCATACAGGGGCATTTGCTCCAAAGCCTCTGCCAAAGGTATGTTAATTTCCAACTTCTTGAAAGTCTCAAGAAATTTGTGGAAGTGCTGGTCCTTTGTTTCCTTGTGAAATCTCTGTGGATAAGGTAGTGGTGGTGTTGAGCTCTTCTCCACTTGATGCTGTTTTGGAATTGGTTCTTCCATGATTTTCTTTCCTTTCTTCAAATTCTGTGGCTTGTTGTCTTCCTCTGTGAATTGTTCTGGAGCACTCTTGCTTATTGTGTCTTTGTTGGTGGCTTCATCATTCTTTGTTGGCTCAGTGTCATTCTCCATAAGCTTCTTTGTTGCTCCTTGGCTACCATCTGTTAACACTCTTCCACTTCTTAGTTGCACCACCTTGCATTCTTCCTTTGGGTTGGGAATGGTGTCACTAGGTAGTGAACTTGATGGCTTCTCAACAGAGATCTTCTTAGAAATTTGTCCAATCTGCCTCTCTAGGTTCTTCATGGAGGCTTCTTGATTCTTGTTTGTCAATTCCTGGCTCTTCATTAGTTTCTCCATGAGAAGCTCTAGATTGGTGATTCTCTGTGAATCTTGTGAGATGGGTTGATTTTGGGGTGTTGAGGGATGATGATAAGTGTTTTGGTTAGTTGGTTGGCTATTGGTTGGGTATTGGTTAGAATTTGGGTAGTTGTTTTGTGGTTTCCTGTATGTATTTTGGTTAGTGTTTGGCTGGGGGTTATGGTTTGTGTTTTTCCAATTGTTTTGGCTTGTGTTTCTTTGCCATGGTTGTTGGTTTTGGTTATGGTTGTCTCCCCATCTGAGGTTGGGGTGGTTCTTCCAAGATGGGTTGTAAGTATCTCCATAGACTTCATTTGTCCCAGGATTTTGGTTGTGCATGTATTGAACCTGCTCTTGTTGTTGCTCTTCTTGAGTTTCTTCACTTTGCACCCAAGTGGTTGGAGGTTGGCTTGTGGTGCTCACTGCTGCCACTTGCAAGCCATCAATTCTCTTAGCCATTTGCTCAAATTGTTGTTGAATCTGCTGCTGCATCATCTTGTTCTGGGCTAGAATTGAATCAACTCCTTCCAACTCCATTACTCCTCTTCTTTGTGATGGTTGGCGTTGTCTTTGATGAGCAAAGAAATATTGGTTGTTGGCCACCATATCAATGAGGTTTCGAGCTTCCTCTGTGGTTTTCATGAGCTGTAAAGAGCCTCCTGCAGAATGATCAAGAGCTTCTTGAGCTTTAAGAGTGAGTCCCTCATAGAAGTTTTGCAACTTGTCCCACTCAGTGAACATCTCTGGTGGACATTTCCTCAATAGAGCCTTATATCTCTCCCATGCTTCATATAAGCTCTCGGCCTCCATTTGAGTGAATGTTTGAACCTCTGTCTTCAACCTTAGGACTCTTTGAGGTGGATAGAATTTGGCAAGGAACTTGCTCACCAAATCATCCCAAGTGTTGATGCTTTCTTTTGGAAAGGTCTCTAGCCATTGAGTTACTTTATCCCTGAGAGAGAATGGGAATAGTAGCAACTTGTAGCTATCAGGGGGCACACCATTTGTTTTCACTGTGTCACAAATTCTCAAGAAAGTAGACAAATGTTGGTTTGGATCCTCCAAAGGCCCTCCTCCAAAAGAACAATTGTTTTGCACCAGAGTGATGAGTTGTGGCTTGAGTTCAAAGTTGTTTGCATTGACATTGGGAGGAAAAATGCTACTCCCACAATGCCTAGCATTTGCAAATGTGTATGAAGCCAAAACTCTTCTCTGTTGTTGATTATTGTTGGCTCCTTCTCCTCCTGGTTGACTGGTATCTCCTTCCATGTCTTGGAATTCCTCCTCAGATTCTTCTTCTCCAACAATATTCTTCCCTCTTTCAGCTCTTCTTATTCTCCGAAGAGTCCTTTGATCAATTTCAGAATGGATAGGGGAGGATCTTCCTATACCTGACATACAAACACACAGCAATAAACACACAAACCCAGAAAGCCAATGAAACTTCAATCTATAGCTAGAATGAAGGTTTAGTTAGTTTAAGCAAAAATTCAAACAGTTAGTGTGTTAGTAAGAATTAGAACAACAGAAAAGAAAAAAAATGCTTAATCTAGACCTCCACTTCACTTAATCATTGTCAATCTATTTCAATCCCCGGCAACGGCGCCAAAAACTTGATGTGTGGAAAACGATCCAACACAAAACTCACCGGCAAGTGTACCGGGTCGCATCAAGTAATAATAACTCACATGAGTGAGGTCGATCCCACAGGGATTGAAGGATTGAGCAATTTTAGTTTAGTGGTTGATTTAGTCAAGCGAATCAAGTTTTGATTGAGTGATTTGTGTTTAACAGGAAGTAAATGACAGTAAATGTAAAGGGGGAAGGGAAAAGTGCAGTAAATTGAAGAACAGAATTAAATGTGCAGAATCTTAAAGAGCAAGAAAGTAAATGACTGAAACTTAAAGTGCAAGAAACTTAAATTGCAGTAACTTAAATGGCAAGAAAGATAAATGGCTTGAATATCAAAGGGAATTGAGGAATGGGATTGTAAGATCTAAACAAAGAAGAAGTAAATTTCAGCAATGGATTGAGCAGAATTTAAATCAGAAGCAAAGAGCCTTCAAACAGAAAGAAAATAAAATGCAGCTGATGGTGTTTTTGTGGAAAAATGAATTTCCAACACACAAATCCAACCGGCAAGTATACCGGGTCGCATCAAGTAGTAATAACTCACATAGAGTGAGGTCGATCCCACAGGGATTGATGGATCAAGCAATTTTAGTGGGTGATTAGTTTAGTCAAGCTAACATTGAAGTGAATTTGGATGAAGTGTAGCCAACAGAAAGTAAATAGCAAGGAAAATTAAAGTGCAGAAAGTAAATTGGCAAGTAACTTAAAGAGCAAGAAATGTAAGTTGCAAGAATCTTAAATGACAAGAAATGTAAATTGCAGGAAATGTAAAGGGGATTGGGTGCAGGAAATTTAAAGGAAAGAAATAAGCAGCACTTAGAATAATTGCAGAATAATTAAATTGCATGAAAAGTAAAAGGGATTGGGTGCTGGGAATTAAAACTTCAACAAGAAAAAGTAAAGAGCAATCAAGCAGAGAATTAAAAGATGGAATAAGTGAAGTAGATTTAAACAGAAATGGAAAATTGCTTGAAGAAGCAACACAGAATGTAACTCAGCTCAATTGTGAAATTTAAAGAGACAAGATCTCAGGGAATCAATGAGACTAGAGAACAAGTCTAGATCTCAAGCCCTTCCTTGATCAATTCAGAGAACAATTTGCAGAAGAAAGAAGAAAAATAAATTGCAAAATTAAAGAGAAGATGAAGCAGTATGTGAATTTCAATTATGCAGAAAAAGTAAACAAGAGATCTCAAGGTGAGATTGAAACAGAATTTCTTCAATTCTTCACCCAAGATCCAAAGCTCGAATGAAAAACTAAGAGAGCTCCCCTAGTGAGACGGAATTGATGCCTTTATATAGGCTTTACAAAGTGAAAAATTAAAACAAATTACAATTAAAATGAAAATCCTAATCTAATTGATCCATGTGCCTTTGAGTGATGATGTGGGCTTTTCTTGCTTTGGATTTGAGGAGAAATGGGTTTGGTTGGCCTTGATTCAATTTGGAGAGGAATTGAATTAAATTGAATTTTGGTTGATTTTTGGCCCATGACACTTCCAGGAGGCTGCCCTGCCCTTGTGGAGGGCAGGGCAGAAAATTGATGCATGGTGCACAAGCTTGGTGCGGCCTTGGTTGAGGATTGGTGCGCCAAAGTTGTTGGTGCGCGCGCTTGGTGTGCAAGGATGCTGCCCTGCCCGCGCCAAGGGCAGGGCAGGAAGTTTGGTGCGCGCTGATGCATGCCTTGGACGAGCGTTGCGCGTATGGTGCTGCCAGGGGGGAAATTGGTGCGCGCAAATCAAAATTGGTGCGCTACACAAGATCCTGCCCGCGCCAAGGGCAGGGCAGAGTTTCCCAAGGCATGGCCCGTGTTCGAATCACGGAGGAAGCAAACACGCTTCATTAATTCTTGATTTCTTGGCACGGTAGTGGGCCTTAGTGCCTAGCTTCCTCATGGTTCCTTGTTCGAACCTTGTAGCATGCATGGGTGACCTTTTTTTCTTGTTTTCTTTCCTTGAAGTGCCCGATTCTGCCCTCCACAAGGGCAGGGCAATGTTCTCCTTCTCTTGGCTCCAAGGCACCATTTTGTGCTCTGCCCTTGGAGTGGGCAGGGCAGAGTTGCCTCCCTTGGCTTGGTCACCTAATGTTGCTCTCCTAGAGGGCATTCTGCCCTTGTGGAGGGCAATGTTGCTTCCCCCATTAGTTGCGGCACGCTTCATCTTGATTCGGCCACGCTTTTCTTTCTTTTGCTACACTTTTTAGGCCACGCTTTTCATTTTCTTTTCTTTTCTTCACCTACAATAAACCAAAACAACCACTCAAAGTATCACTAAATTCAAGAGGCTTATGAATCAATTAAAATGCAATTAAAATTAGCTTAAACCTCATGATTTAACATTAATTTCATAGTGGTTGCTTGATTTAGAGAAGTTATGCATTTTCACTCCAAATCACTTACTTAGGATGCAAGAAAGTGCATAATTGCTAACAAAACAAGTGAAATTAGCTTGAAAAATGGGTATATGATGACTTGTCATCAGCAGGAAAAATTGGTGCGCCAGAATTTGTGCTGTGGTGCGCGCTGGTGCTGCCAGGATCATGCTGTGGTGCGCGCTGGTGCTGCCAGATTCATTCCTTGGTGCGCCAGAATCATGCCACACAAAATGCTGCCCTGCCCTCGCGGAGGGCAGGGCAGTGTTTTCACTTTGATGTCCCAAGTTCGAATCATGGCCGAAACACACGCTACTAAATTTCCTTGGCTTTCTTGACACGGTGATGACACTTAGTTCCTTGCTTCTTCATGGTCCCGTGTTCAACTCTTGTGGCAAGCATTTGGAGACATTTTCCTTTGATTTTCTCCCCTTGTGAGCCCGATACTGCCCTTGTGGAGGGCAGGGCAACATTTTCTTCTTCTTGATTCCAAGGCACAGATTTGTGGTCTGCCCTTGTAGTGGGCAGGGCAGAGTTGCCTTCTTTGCCTTGTTCCCTTATGTTGCCCTCTTAGAGGGCAGTGTGCCCTTGTGGAGGGCAATGCTTGCCTCCCCCCATTGCATGCGGCACACTTTTCCTTCCTTTGACCACACTTTCTTCTCCTTGGGCTACACTTCCTTAGGCCATGCTTTTCCTTTTTTTCTTTTCTTCACCTACAATAAACCAAAACAACCACTCAAAGTATCACTAAATTCAAGAGGCTTATAAATCAATTAAAATTCAATTAAAATTAGCTTAAACCTCATGATTTAACATTAATTTCATGGTGGTTGCTTGATTTAAAGAAGTTATGCATTTTCACTCCAAATCACTTACTTAGGATGCAAGAAAGTGCATAAATGCTAACAAAACAAGTGAAATTAGCTTGAAAAATGGGTATATGATGACTTGTCATCAATTTACCGGCTAATCGATCAAGCATTTGATCGATAAACGGTAGTGAAAAATGATCTTTTCTAGTGGCAGCATTCAACCTTCGGTAGTCGATGCACACCCTCCAAGAGTTTTGCACCCTTGTTGCTATGAGCTCCCCGCTCTCATTCTTGATTTTGGTCACCTCGAATTTCTTTGGCACGACTTGGACCGGGCTCACCCATTCACTATCCAAAAATGGGGTAGATGATGTTCGCTTCTAGTAGCCGGGTGACCTCTTTTTCACAACCTCTAGAATGGTAAGATTGAGTCGCCTTTGAGGTTGTTGAACGGGTTTAGCTTCTTCCTCGAGGAATATTCGGTGCTCGCATACTTGTGGGCTTATTCCCACTAGATCCGCCAAGCTCCACCCTATGGCCCTTTTGTTCTTCCTCAAAACACATAGCAACTTTTCTTCTTGTTGATGATTTAGTTCCCTTGCAAAAATCATGGGAAACTTGTGGGCTTCATCAAGATATGAATACTTTAGGTGGGGTGGTAGTGGCTTTAATTCTACCTTTTGGTCTTGACTTGAGGCTGGAACTTCCGGATGATCCGGATGGGGTAATGCGTTCGCTTCACTTGGATTTTCACTTTTGTCTTCAATCATATGCTTCTCATCTAACTTTGCAAAATGCACTTCGGCCACAATGTTGTCAATTGGGTCACACCGGAATAGAGAATGATTCTCCAGTGGGTGCTTCATTGCTTCTTCCAGGCTAAAACTCACAACTCTCCCATCTATTTCAAATGAGTAGGTTCCTGAGTAGGCATCCAACCTGAATGTAGAGGTTCTCAAAAATGGTCTCCCAAGTAGGATAGATGATGCCCTCTCGGACTCGCTTGATGGCATCTCAAGAACGTAAAAATCAATTGGAAACACCAACCCTTTTATATTCACTAATACATCTTCAACAACACCCGTCACAGTTATTATGCTCTTGTCCGCCAAGACAAATCTTGCCGCCGACCTCTTCAATGGTGGTAGCTTCAATATACAGTAGACGAAAAGAGGTATAATGCTAACGCATGCACCGAGATCACACATACAATCTAGAAATTGAACCCCATCTACGGTACAAGTGACCATGCACGGGCCCAAATCATCACACTTCTCGGGTAATGCTCCCATTAAAGCGGAAATGGAACTCCCCAATGGAATAGTTTCTAACTCAAGAATTCTATCCTTGTTCATGCATAAATCCTTAAGAAATTTTGCATATTTAGGTACTTGATAGATAGCATCAAAGAGAGGGATAATTACCTCAACATTCTTGAACATTTCTACCATTTTGGGGTCAAGTTCCATATGCTTCCTAGCTTTCTTTGCAAGTGTAGGAAATGGGATTGGTTGAGCAATTTCTTCTTCCACGGCACCCTTATTCTTGGGGACCTCACTTGTTGGTTGATTCTCTTCATCCTCAACTATGACTTGTGCTTCCTCCTCCTCTTCTATTTCTTCTATCTCGATTCCCTCTTCCTCTTGAGTGATTATGATCGGACTTAGGTCCTTTGCCTTCTTCTCTTTCAATTGAGTCCCGGATCTTAAGGTAATGGCATTAATGTCACCTTTTGGATTGGGTTGAGGTTGAGAGGGAATGGCACTAGAATTTGGGGCTTGCAGAGCAAAAGTGGAGGGTGAATCCATGCGTGCGAGAAGAGCTTGTAGAGTAGATGTAAGACCGGTAAGGCCGGAAGCAAGTGTGGTTTGGAGCTCTTTTTGGCCTTGGAGAATAGCCCGGAGTGTATCATCTTGATTGGGAGAAGTGGAAGGGTATGTGATTTCAGGGGATTGTGATTGGTTGGGTAGAGGTGGTGGTCGTTGATGTGGTGGTTGATAGGTTTGGTAGTTTCTTCCTTAGTTTTGTTCAGTGTATGGTTGATGCCAGGGCATCTTGGCCAGTTTCACTAACCTTTTCTTTACTATTTTTAGGGTAGTTTCATGCATTTCCTTAGGAAATAAGCTAGTTTTGGATAGATATTCACTTACACCTTAATTCAAGCATACATTATGCATTTTACATGATTTCATGAGGATTTTGCATGAATTTAGTGACAAATTGTATGTTGCATTACCCATGATTTGGACTAGAACTTTGATGCACTCTATTGCTTGATTTCAAGACCAAAGGAAGTAAGGAAGAACCACTTAGCAGTCACGTTGATCTAATTAACGTGGCCACTAACGTGAAATGGGAGGTAGCTTGCAAAGTTAATGAGAAAAGTGATTGCCAATAACGCTCTCGAAGCCATCATTGCCCACGTTAAGAGTCACATTAACTAAGTTAACGTGAGCTCTAACGTGAAGAAAGGACTTTGAGCCAACGTTAGTGACACTTAACATTATCACTAACGATTGGCCAATGATCATAAGTGGCCACGTTAGAGTCCACGTTAACTTGGTTAAGGTGGCCTCTAACGTTAACAAGGAGAAGGAAGCCAATGCTAGTGACATTCAACATTGTCACTAACGTTGGCCTAAGGTGCAATGTACCACGTTAACTTCCACGTTAACTTGGTTAACGTGGGAGCTAACATGAGAGGCAAGAATGGTCGACAACGTTAGTGACACCCAACATTGTCACTAACGTTGGAAGCAACCACAAAACCCCAAGGAGCCACGTTAACTTCTACGTTAACTTAGTTAACGTGGAAGCTAACGGCAATGAGTGAAAGATGAGCCAACGTTAGTGACACTCAACATTGTCATTAATGTTGGAAATGGTTTGCAAAGCCACGTTAGAAGCCACGTTAACTAGACGTTAACCTAGTTAACGTGGACTCTAACGTGACATAGGGGCATATTGGAACGTTAGTGACAATGTTGAGTGTCACTAACGTTCTCGAAGATTGGGACGCCTACGTTAAAAGAGCCATGTTAACTAAGTTAACATGGACTCTAACGTGGGAAATGGGGAGGCTCTTAACGTTATTGGGAAAGTTGAGTCCCAATAACGTGTGCGAAGGACAAAGAGGCAACGTTAGTGGCAACGTTTGTGCCACTAACGTTGAGGTTAACGTGGCCTTTACTTGGGTAAGAAACGTTAGTGAAAAAGTTGAATGACACTAATGTTTTCGAACCCATTTTCTCACTGAATGTTAACACCTCTAACGTCCTGAGCTAAAGTCTCTGCCCACATCACACTTTCTCTCTGCAAGTAAAACCAAGCCCAAGTGAAGAAGAGAACTGCTCCAAACTGAAGATCCAAAGGCCCAAGACTTGAAGAATCAACTAGAAGAATAGAAGAGTAGTATATATAGGAGTAGCTTTAAATTATTTAGGGAGTTGGAAAGAGTTCTGAGAGAAAAAGCATTACTCTATTTTTACTTTCTCTGCTCTTTTAGTTCCGAATGTATTCTCCATCTTTGTTTTCATTTTTTAGAGCTATGAACAACTAAACCCATTTCATTGGGTAGGGAGCTCTGTTGTAATTTGATGGATTAATACTAGTTTTCTTCATTCTTCTTCTATCTTTTCTCTTGATTTTACTTGAAAGCTTTCGATCTTCATCCCATTGGGTAGTTATCTTGGAAAAGAAACTATTAAAACTTGGATCTCTTCTGAACCTTGAAAGAGGAATGAAGAGATCAAGCTAGAAATGCTTTCTCATGCTGGACCAAATTGTGTTTGGATGGATATGTGACTATAATCCTCTCAAAACTTGATTTGGGAAATGCATGTGGTATAATCAGTGACCACACTTCATCTCTTCTCATGAGCAATTGACCAAGGAATTGGCTATTGATCAAGATTTGAGAGATTGAATTGCAAGAAATTGCAATTCAATCAATTAAGATTGCCAAGGAGATCAATGAGTGCATTGATTGAGGAAGAGATGAAAATGAACTTGATCCGGAGAATTGCAACATCTCCTGTGCCCAATGAACTCCCCAATTCTGATCTAACCCATTCTCTTCAATTTCTGCATTTATTTTCATGAGCAAACACCCCATTCCCATTTACATTTCTGCAATTTAATTTCAGTCATTTACTTCCAATCCTTTAATTATAGCATTTACTTTTCCGTCATTTACATTCCCGCCATTTTATTTTCTGCAACTCTCAACCAAAATTCTGAATTCGCTCAACTAGAACAATCTTCTAATTAAAGTTGCTTGATCAATCAATCCCTGTGGGATTCGACCTCACTCTATTGTGAGTTTTTACTTGACGACAAATTCGGTACACTTGCCGAAGGAAATTTGTTGAGAGACAATTTCCACCTGCATCAAGTTTATGGCGCCGTTGCCGGGGATTGATTGTGCATCAACAATTATTAGATTGGAAGATCACTAGATTGAGCATTTTTGTTTTGTTGAATTAACTTTCTGTTTGAGTAATTTACTTTCTGTCTTAGTTAACTTCTTCCCTCCCCCCTCTACTTTTTCGTTTCTTTGTTATTTACAATTTAGTTTGCTAACCCACTAACTGTTTGATATATTGTTTCACTCACAACTAACAGTAATCCTGATAGCAATATTCTCTACACATAGCTTTTCCTTGCTTGTACTTATTGGTTGTATGACAGGGAGAAGAAGCGGGGCTTCAACTTCTTTCGATTCTGAACCAGAGAGGACCCTCCTTAGATAAAGAAGGGAAGCAAGAGGGAAACGTGCAATCGATGCTGAAGAGGAGGAGGAACACTTTGAACTAAACATGGAAGGCAACATAGAAAACCAACATGAAGAAGAGGCTAATAACCATGGGGGGGAGGAGGTAGAGCAAATCATGTTCGGGAGGATAGAAGAGTGTTAAGCTCTTATATCAATCCCAACCCAGGCAACTGTGGGAGCAGCATTCAGAAGCCCACTATACATGCCAACAATTTTGAGCTCAAACCTCAGCTCATCACTCTTGTGCAGAATAATTGCTCATTTGGAGGAAGTACTCAAGAAGATCCGAATCAACACTTGACCACCTTCTTGAGGATTTGTGACACAGTGAAGTCCAATGGAGTCCACCAGGATGTCTACAGGCTGCTCTTGTTCCCTTTCTCACTCAGGGACAAGGCATTCAAATGGCTCGAATCCTTCCCAAAAGAAAGCATGACAAATTGGGAGGAGGTAGTGAACAAGTTTTTGGCAAGGTTTTACCCCCCGCAAAGGATCAATAGGCTGAGAACTGAAGTACAGACGTTCAGACAGCAAGATGGGGAGACACTTTATGAAGCTTGGGAAAGGTTCAAAGACCTAACAAGAAGGTGTCTGATGACAAGTCATCATATACCCATTTTCTATGCTTTTTCATACAAGAAATTGATGATTTGTGCTTAAATATTGAATGCTTTTTGTACTTAAATGATATATTTTCTTGATATTTTAATTTTATAAATCTTGTAGGAAATAAGAAGAAAAAGAAGCAAAGAAGCACAAAAAAAAGAGGAAAAAAAGAGCTTTGGGGTACATTTTGAAGTTGGGAACACTTTGGAGCCTTAGGCCACGCTTTTAAAAGCGTGGCCCATGACAAAATCAAAGAGGAAGCAGCCAGCACGCACACGATCCTGCCCTTGCCAAGGGCAGGGCAGAATTGTGATGTATATTGAGGATTGAAAGCAAAATTTTCGCTAAGTTAAAATCTGGCCGCACACAGCATGACCATGCCTACTTCAAAGGGCTATAACTTGAGCTACAGACGTCCGATTGATGTGCTTCCAGTTGCGTTGGAAAGCTGACATTCAGAGCTTTCCAACGATATATAGAAATCCATATTTGGCGTCCAATTGAGGCAGGAACGAAAGGCATCTTTAAGGGCCAAAAACAAGCGAAAATAAACCAAAATGCTTCCACCAAGGCTCGAAGAGGGAAACACACGGGACAAGCTTTGGAAACTCTGCCCTGCCCTTGGCGCGGGCAGGGCAGCATTGTGTGTGTGGTGCATCACGCACAAAACTTGGCGCACCAAGCATTCGGTTGGCACACCAATTTCTTTCCTTGGCAGCACCATGCGCGCACCAACTCTCAAATCTGGCGCATCAACATTCTCTGCCCCGCCCTTGGCGCGGGCAGGGCAGCCTCATAACGCACCAAGCGCGTGCATCAACAACTTTGGCGCACCAATCCAAGCACCAAGCTTCATTTTTCTGCCCTGCCCTCTACAAGGGCAGGGCAGCCTCCTGGGAGTAACTTTTAATGGGCCAAAAATTCAACCAAAATTCCATTTAAATTCAATTCTTCTCCAAATTGAATCAAGGCCAACCAAACCCATTTCTCCTCAAATCCAAAGCAAGCAAAGCCCACATCATCACTCAAAGGCACATGGATCAATTAGATTAGGATTTTCATTTTAATTGTAATTTGTTTTAATTTTTCACTTTGTAAAGCCTATATAAAGGCATGAATTCCGTCTCACTAGGGGAGCTCTTTCCTTTATTTTTCTTTTGTCTTAAATTTAGGAATTGAGAGTTCTCTCTCTGAATTTCCCTTTCTGTTTGAATTTTGGATTGAGATTGAAAGGAATTCTGTTTTCATTCTCCATCCGCAACATCTCTGCTTTGTTCTTCTGCATAATTCAAGGAATTTTGAATTGAATCTAAATTCTCTTTACTGCTTTCATCTACTTTCCTTCTGCAATTGTTCTTGGTTGGATCAAGGAAGGAATTGAGATCTAGACTTGTTTTCTAGTCTCATTGATTTCCTGAGATCCTCACTTGTCATTTTAGATTTCATATTTGAATTGAGCTTTCTTGCTGATTTATTTTTCTGCTGTTACTTCATCTGCATTTTTACCTTTCTGTTCTTATTGCTTCCAATTTAATTTTAAGCAATTTAATCTCCCTGCAATTGTTCTACGCTTTGCTTTACTGCTCTCTTTAATTTCCAGCACCCAACCCTCTTTACTTTTCATGCAATTTACATTTCTTATCATTTAAGATTCTTGCAATTTTACTTTCTTGTTATTTAAGTTTCCTGCAATTTTACTTTCTGCACTTTAATTTTCCTTGCTATTTACTTTCTGTTGGTTACACTTCATCCAAATTCATTTCAATGTTAGCTTGACTAAACTAATCACCCACTAAAATTGCTTGATCCATCAATCCCTGTGGGATCGACCTCACTCTAAGTGAGTTATTACTACTTGATGCGACCCGGTACACTTGCCGGTTGGATTTGTGTGTTGGAAATTCATTTTTCCACAAAAACACCATCAAGTTTTTGGCGCCGTTGCCGGGGATTGATTAGATCAACAATGATTAAGTGGGTGAGAAGTCTAGATCAAGCATTTTTTTGTTTTTGTTCTCTGTTTTAAATTGATAGCAAGGTGTTTGAGTTATTGCCTCACTAAGAAATTCTATCCTGTGACATGAATTTCTGATTTCATTGATGTTTATAAAATACAAATGGAGTTCAACTCATCTTATGGTCAAACAAAATTTTATGAGATATCACCCACCATCACCGATCTCTAATGGTGGTTGGGAATATCACCAAGAAATCACAGATTATGAGCGCTCCAATCCATGGAGAAATGCTTCACAGACACAAGATGAGCAAGAGAATTATGAGGGATACCAACCACCACCACAAAATGATTCATATCATTATCCTCATGGTGGATGGGAGTATCACCAAGAAATTGCAAATTCTGAGCAGTCAAATCACATGAAAAATTATCCACCCTTACTTCCCAGTTTCTCATTTCAAAATTCTTCATCATTTGATTATGCCTCAACACAAAATTCCCTCCAAGATCCATACAACTCATCTCACCAACCACAAAATTACTCTCAACCTTTATCCTTTGAGCTAGTGGCTGAGGATCCCCTTCAAAAGTCCAGAGAATTATTGGAAAGAGTAGAACAAATTATGGAAGAACAAAAACAACGCTGGACAGAACAATCTGTGAGTGAAGAAGAGGAAGAAGAGGTTCCTATATCAATTGAAATTTCAATGGAGGAAGAGCAAGATGAGGAGGCTACTGTATCAAGTGAACTTTCAATGAAGAACAAGGTGGTTGAAAATGAAATTGCCCTTGAGATGACAAGGGAACATGAAGACTCACAACTCTCACAAACTTTCCTGACCCAACAACTCTCAACACTTGAATCCATGATTGAAAGGTATGAAGAGGAGATGAAGAAAGCTTGGGAAGATCAACAAACCTCCTCCATGAAAGAGCTACTAAAGCAAATGTTGAGTGTAAAAGAGGAAGGGGAAGAACAAGCTAGTGAGGAGGACAATCAAGAACGTCCAAACTCAAGGGAAACAGAGAGGCTCATGAAGGACAAGCTCATTGAACCATCACTGCAAGGAACTCTTGATGAAGACAAAACTCCAACAATTACACAACCACCAAGATTTGGACTCAAGGAAGTGAAGGCAATTGACAAGAACACCAATTCTATCCCTAATCCAGCAAGCAAAACCAATCAAGACATTTGCAAAAGAAAGCTTGCTGAGGAAAGACTAAGAAAGGGGACAAAAGCTGAAACTTCTCCCACCTTGAAGTCATTCCTCTTAACCAATTGGAAGAAGAGGAAGAAAGTGAAGAACAACATGTCAAGCTAATGACACTAAAAGAGCACTTGTTGGGAGGTAACCCAACCGTAGGTACATTTCTTTCTATGCTTTGTTTAAATTCAATAAATTGGCATATGATTACATTCTAAGTTTGGTGTTGCCTTGCAACAAATTGTTTTCAATCTTTTTGGATGATTGCATCAAATCAAAAATGAAAGTGACACACCAAGATTCTAAGTTTGGTATGCCACTTATTTTCTATGCAATTCATTCAAGCAACACTACTTGTTTGCATAATCATAATGCTTTTGCAATTTTATTTTTCTCTTTCGGTTTAACATTTCAGTTTCCTTTTTTGTTTTATTCATTTACTTGTTTTTAATGCTTTCTTTTGTTAACTGTGTTTGTTAATACATCACCAAAAGACCTTTATTCATGACAAGATTCTTCACTTGGTGATTGTATTCAACAAATAACAGTTTCTTTTGTTTAGTTTTAGTTCAAATAAATTGACATATGGTTGCATTCTAAGTTTGGTGTTGCTATGCAACAAAATTTGGTTCCAATCCTTACAAGATACTTGCATCAATTCCAAGTGAAAGTGTCACACTAAGTTTGGTGTGCCACTTATATTTTTTATGCAATGTATCATGCACACCATCTTATGTTTGCAATCATAGTGTTTTTATTTCTCTGTGCCTTGATTATTATCTTAATCTTGCTTGCCTAAACACATATGCTACTGACATCCTTTTGTGTGAGACATTCATGATCCATTTTAGACCCCACCACCATTGTTCTAATTGTTGCTTGAGGAAGAGCAAGCATTCTAATTTGGTATGGGAAGGAGAAGAATGGGAAGAAAATGACAACAATAGAGAAGATGGATTACAAGGTTGTAAAGTTCCTTTTCCTCTCATTTGTTTCTAGCACTTTAAATTGCATGATTGTCATATTATCTTCTTTGTATGCATGTGTGGTATGAATAAGCATAGCCTAAATTTTGATTTGAAATATGTTGTTGTGACATTATGACTACCAACTTGAGTTTTGTGAATCCAAAAGCAAAAAAGCATCATGATCATAAACAAACAAGGAATTAAAGAAGAATTTAGCATGTGCATACAAGTATTGGAAAGCTAGTATGATTGATTGTTGCTCAATTGCATTGGATTTTATTTAATTGAAGTTTTTCATCTAGTACATTTTGTGAAATCTTTTGAAATCATGAAAACCTTGAAGAAGCAAATACAATTAAAGCAAGAAAAGAAAAAGGGAAAGAATGAGAAAGTTGAAGGCTCTGAGTACCAATGGCAATTTATTTGCTAAGTGCTTGTGTTGTTATTGTATCAAGCCAAATGCTTGAAAACAAAACACTTAGAAGTCAAGGCTAGGCTCAAGTGCAAAAGCACTCCCTCAAAGCTCAAGGTTCTGAGCATCAATGATTAGAGAGTCAAGAAAAGAAAAAAAAAATGAGCTTAATGAAGTCCTCTAATTAAATGCTTGTGGTGCTTATGTATCAAGTGGTAATACTTGAAAACAAAGCATTTAGAAGTCGTAGCTTTGTTATTAACTCATGGGGCAAAGCACCCAAAAGGAGAAAAAAAAATCAAAAGCTTGTTTCAAGGAAGAATTATAAGAAAAAGATTTCATAAAATAAGCTAGATAGAAGCATCAATCATTTACATCTCTTTTGTAATTGTAGCATGCATAGAAAACTAGCTTGCCATGAACATTGAGTTGCTATTCTTCTTACCTTGGATTGTCAATCTTTATTGCATGATTCTTTTCTTGCTTGGGGACAAGCAAGATTTAAGTTTGGTGTTGTGATGACAAGTCATCATATACCCATTTTCTATGCTTTTTCATACAAGAAATTGATGATTTGTGCTTAAATATTGAATGCTTTTTGTACTTAAATGATATATTTTCTTGATATTTTAATTTTATAAATCTTGTAGGAAATAAGAAGAAAAAGAAGCAAAGAAGCACAAAAAAAAGAGGAAAAAAAGAGCTTTGGGGTACATTTTGAAGTTGGGAACACTTTGGAGCCTTAGGCCACGCTTTTAAAAGCGTGGCCCATGACAAAATCAAAGAGGAAGCAGCCAGCACGCACACGATCCTGCCCTTGCCAAGGGCAGGGCAGAATTGTGATGTATATTGAGGATTGAAAGCAAAATTTTCGCTAAGTTAAAATCTGGCCGCACACAGCATGACCATGCCTACTTCAAAGGGCTATAACTTGAGCTACAGACGTCCGATTGATGTGCTTCCAGTTGCGTTGGAAAGCTGACATTCAGAGCTTTCCAACGATATATAGAAATCCATATTTGGCGTCCAATTGAGGCAGGAACGAAAGGCATCTTTAAGGGCCAAAAACAAGCGAAAATAAACCAAAATGCTTCCACCAAGGCTCGAAGAGGGAAACACACGGGACAAGCTTTGGAAACTCTGCCCTGCCCTTGGCGCGGGCAGGGCAGCATTGTGTGTGTGGTGCATCACGCACAAAACTTGGCGCACCAAGCATTCGGTTGGCACACCAATTTCTTTCCTTGGCAGCACCATGCGCGCACCAACTCTCAAATCTGGCGCATCAACATTCTCTGCCCCGCCCTTGGCGCGGGCAGGGCAGCCTCATAACGCACCAAGCGCGCGCATCAACAACTTTGGCGCACCAATCCAAGCACCAAGCTTCATTTTTCTGCCCTGCCCTCTACAAGGGCAGGGCAGCCTCCTGGGAGTAACTTTTAATGGGCCAAAAATTCAACCAAAATTCCATTTAAATTCAATTCTTCTCCAAATTGAATCAAGGCCAACCAAACCCATTTCTCCTCAAATCCAAAGCAAGCAAAGCCCACATCATCACTCAAAGGCACATGGATCAATTAGATTAGGATTTTCATTTTAATTGTAATTTGTTTTAATTTTTCACTTTGTAAAGCCTATATAAAGGCATGAATTCCGTCTCACTAGGGGAGCTCTTTCCTTTATTTTTCTTCTGTCTTAAATTTAGGAATTGAGAGTTCTCTCTCTGAATTTCCCTTTCTGTTTGAATTTTGGATTGAGATTGAAAGGAATTCTGTTTTCATTCTCCATCCGCAACATCTCTGCTTTGTTCTTCTGCATAATTCAAGGAATTTTGAATTGAATCTAAATTCTCTTTACTGCTTTCATCTACTTTCCTTCTGCAATTGTTCTTGGTTGGATCAAGGAAGGAATTGAGATCTAGACTTGTTTTCTAGTCTCATTGATTTCCTGAGATCCTCACTTGTCATTTTAGATTTCATATTTGAATTGAGCTTTCTTGCTGATTTATTTTTCTGCTGTTACTTCATCTGCATTTTTACCTTTCTGTTCCTATTGCTTCCAATTTAATTTTAAGCAATTTAATCTCCCTGCAATTGTTCTACGCTTTGCTTTACTGCTCTCTTTAATTTCCAGCACCCAACCCTCTTTACTTTTCATGCAATTTACATTTCTTGTCATTTAAGATTCTTGCAATTTTACTTTCTTGTTATTTAAGTTTCCTGCAATTTTACTTTCTGCACTTTAATTTTCCTTGCTATTTACTTTCTGTTGGTTACACTTCATCCAAATTCATTTCAATGTTAGCTTGACTAAACTAATCACCCACTAAAATTGCTTGATCCATCAATCCCTGTGGGATCGACCTCACTCTAAGTGAGTTATTACTACTTGATGCGACCCGGTACACTTGCCGGTTGGATTTGTGTGTTGGAAAATTCGTTTTCCACAAAAACACCATCAGTGTCCACCAAATATGTTTAATGAATGGGTGCAGTTGCATATCTTCTATGAAGGCTTGTCATATGAATCAAAGAAGGCAGTAGATCATTCCTCTGGGGGATCCTTGAACAAGAAGAAGACCATTGAAGAAGCCATAGATGTCATTGAAACTGTAGCTGAGAATGACTACTTCTATGCATCCGAAAGAGGGAACACTAAGGGAGTAATGGAGCTAAACAATGTGGATGCTCTGCTGGCTCAGAACAAGCTTATTACCAAGCAGTTAGTTGACCTCACCAAGAAGATGGAGAGGAACTAAGTGGCAGCAATCACCACCTCATCAAAAACCCAAGAAGAAGTTGAAGAAGAGGACCTTGAGCAAGCCAACTACATTGGGAATTCACCTAGACAGAACCATGATCCATACTCCAAGACATACAACTCTGAATGGAGGAACCAACCAAACTTTGGGTGGGGGAATCAGCAAGAGCAAAGCCAAGACCAGAGACGTTACAACTCCAACAACAATACAGCTCATCAACAATTCACACAGAGGACATATCAACACCCCCACAACAACACCTCTCATCCTTCCACCTCTAATCCCAATTTACCATCAATTGATGACAGACTCTCTAAGCTTGAAACCTTACTTGAAGGAATATGCCAAGAGATTCAAGAAGATAAGGTGTTCAAAGAAGAGGTGCGAGCCAACATTAAGAACCAAGGAGAGACCATAAAGAAGCTGGAATTCCAAGTGGGATGCTTAGTGGAGAAGATTCCCAAACCTACTGATGGCTTCCCAATTGACACGGAGAAAAACCCAAGAGGAGAAGCAAAGAAAGTAAGATGGGAAGATTGCAAAATGGTCACTACAAGTGATCAAGAGGATGAAGACGAGCAAAGCGACCTCTCCCAACAGCCTGAAAACAACTCAACAGAGGAGGAGGATAGAGATCACCAAGAACCAGAAATCTCACAACAAGAGTTGCTGAAGCTCTATGCACCATTTCCTCAACTGCTCAATGGTGCTGTGGGGAAGAGAATATACTCAAGGTTCCTAGACTTGTTTGCATCTCTGCATGTGAACATACCATTCATCAAGGCCATACAACAAATGCCTGCATTCATCAAGTACATGAAGGAACTTCTTCCCAGGAAAAGCTCACTCAAAGGAAGCCAAACTATAGTGTTAAACAAGAAATGTAGTGCCCTTATTCAACCTGAATTACCTGCAAAAAGAAGAGACCCAGGGAGTTTTCACATCCCCTGTGCCATAGGGGAAACAATGTTTGATAGAACACTCTGTGATTTAGGGGCAAGCATCAACTTACTACCCTTATCCCTGGCAAAAAGGCTGTAGATCAATGAGATAATGCCCACAGATGTGGTCATCAGACTGGCTGATAAGACTCAAAAGCAAGCAATAGGAGTGGTGGAAAATGTGTTACTAAAGGTTGGGAAATACTTTCTCCCAACAGACTTTCTCATCTTGGACATGGAAGAAAGTCACACTCACCCAATCATATTGGGAAGACCCTTCCTAGCTACGGCCAGAGCACTCATAGATGTGGAGAAAGGGGAGCTAATGTTGAGGATCCATGATGAACGGCTCAGCTTTAATGTCTTCAAACTCTCACAAGAAGTAGACCAAGAGTACAAGGAACCAAGTAAAGATCATGATGAGATGCTGAAGGAAGAAGCAAGCACTGAAGCACACCCAACCTATCTGAAGACTCCTTTGGTTGATAAACAAGGGAAACAGCAACTACCACCGCTCAAGGAAAAGTTAGAAGAACCTAAACCTCTAGAGGCATGTGAAGACAACATCACAACTACCTTAGGAAAAGAAGTCATCAAGAGCAAGGCAATATCAAAGGACACAAAGAAGAAGGTACCAAGGAAGTGGAGGAACAAAAAGATCCCTACGGAAGACTTCTCTCCGGGAGATAGAGTGATCTCAGCTTACTTTCCAGATATCCCCCCTAATCTCCCTACTGTACCATCTCAGTTACCTAAAATCTTCACAATCAACAGAATTCTCTTCCTGGAACATGTAGAGATCATTGATACAACCAATGGATACAAGTCCACAGCGAGAGGGGAGGACTTCAAGCATTACCAACCACCCTGATGAGGGAGAAACGTCAAGCTAGTGACGCTAAAGAAGCGCTTCATGGGAGGCAACCCATGTTTTATGTGCTTTTAGAAGATAGTAAATAAGTCAATAATTATGAATTCAAACCCAAACTTGACAAACTCTTGGTGGAATCCTTATTGTGCAGTATACAGTGAAGAATAAGTTTGGTGTTCAAAGCATGAATGCAACCAAGAGCATGCTAGTCTTGGAAGCTTTGAACAGAACTTTTCATCACAGTGCTCCAAACTAAGTTTGGTGTCACCCCATGGTGCCACCAATATGCATATAAGGACCCACGAATAGTTAGTTAGTTAGTTGGAATTCATGAATAAACAATTTAATCTTTTCTCATTTTTCTTTTTAATTCTAGCCGTAAAGTTCATGTTGTCATTTTGATATCTTTTCTCACATTTATTATTTCGTCTTTATAGGGAAAAGAAAAGGAGCATTGATGGGGATTGATTGGACAATTAAATGGGGGAGGTTCAGCCACTTCATGAAGAGAAGTACACACTTGTCTCAAGAAGGAATGCATGGGGAAACGTTGCCATGCAACATTGAAAAAAGGAGACCCTTTGAAGACCGAACCATTCACTCTCATTAAGTGATGATCCTTGTCCTTCCTTCATAGACAACCCCAACCGTCCATCAAGCAACCATTCTTGCAATCCACACCTTCCATTCTCTCATGATCTCCCTATATAAAGGAACCTTAGTGCAGCCTCACTCCTTACATTCAAATCCCCACTCTCCACACTCTACACTTTTGGCGTACTAAAACCCTTCATCACAAATTGTCCTAGCCAACCCATTCTTCATCTATCCGTATCCTCAAATCACCTCAAAACAGCAACGCAAATTCATGGCGTCATCAAGCTCCAAGGGGCAGAAGAGGAAGGAACCAATGGAGAACACTCCTTATGATGAAAAGAGGTTCAAAACTGCCTTCCATGAATGAGAATTTGAGCGGATAAAACTCAAAAAGATACTACCCGAGTTAACCTTCCAAATCAATGAAAACGAATACCCACAGATTCCGAAGAAGATTGAAGAAAGAGGGTGGGAATCGCTCACTAATCCAGAAGGGAAGATCAATGCAAACCTCATCAAGGAATTTTACGCAAATGTGGTAAGAGAAGACAAAACCAGGGACCCAACCTTCAAAAGCTATATAAGAGGAAAGGAGGTGGACTTCAGCCCAAGTGCTATAATGAGAACTCTTCACCTGAAAGCACCACACTTTGATGAGCCCAGTTATCATACAAGGATAAATAAAAGCCAAGACAATGACAAGCTCACTGAGATCGTGGGTGACATTTGTGCTATAGTAGCTGACTGGGAGAGGTATAAAGATGGGAAACCCAGGTTCATCAAGAGGGGAGACCTTAGCCCAGAAGCCAAAGGCTGGTTTGAACTCGTAAGGAGGTCTATTCTACCAGCTGCAAATAATTCAGAGGTGAATATTAATCGGGCAACTATGGTACATTACCTAGTACAAGGTGGAGAAATCAACGTGCATGAACTTATAACTGAAGGAATTCAAGAGTCAGCCGAGAAGCTTGAATCAGGTGCCAGACTTTGGTACCCCAGCACCATTTTCAGATTGTGCAAAAAGGCCAAGGTGGTCTTTGAGGATAGCAAACCGAACTGGGTGAACCTTGGGAAATTAATGACAGTCGAGCGTATGGTCTACACTACACCTGCACAGCAACAAAGAAGGCCACAAATAGGGAAACTAAAAGCAAAAGAAGGAGCTCATCAAGAGGAGTCTCATCAGGAAGAATATCAACAAGAAGAGCATCCTTACTCAGCAGACTTGAATATGACTCACCTTCTAAGAGCTATTGAAGATATGGGAGTGATACATATGAAAGGGCAAGAGCAAATACTGAGCTGGATGAGCCAATAAGAGGTGTGGCAGAAACAACAAATAGAGCAGCAACAGGAACAATACTCCCAGCTCACTCAAACCATCACCCAAGTTACTGAGAGGCAAGAACGTCAAGATAAGCAATTGCAAGAACTCAATCAGCGGCAAATAGCTCAGATGAGAATATTCAATGAGTTCATTGTACTTAATGAAGGACGTCAATTACATAGGGAGGAGTTCAACGTAAACACTCAAGCAAGGTTGAACTACATGTCCAGTAATATGCATCATCTACACTATGTCATCCCTACATATGATGAGGTCGAAAAAGATTTTGTAGAACAAGAAGAGAGGAAGGTGAAACAGCAAAAGGAAACACTCAAGAAGAAGATGGAAGATGGTGGTTTCTGGAAGAAACTGTTTGGAAAAGGCAAAGGGAGTGGAAGTACAAGCACTTAAGAGGGACACAAGGAAGACAAGCAAGGAGGAGAGCATGGACAACCACAAGAATAAAAGGTGGTGGAGTTCCTTCTTTACTCCATCATTTTCTATGTTTAAATAAGGAAGATCTTGGATGAAATAGGACATGCTTCCATGTTAGTTTGAACCTTTTCAATTCTGCATTTTAAGTCTATTGCTTAGGTCTATGATTTCTGGTTTAAGTGTTACTGCATCATACCATTACTTATTGTATGCTTGTCCTTTTGAATCAAATGAAAAAGAGAATGATTGTGTTTTAAAAAGACCAGAGTGGAGTTCATAATATGGAGTAATTTTCTGAATCTTTGGTGTGATCATAAGTTAGCTAAGTTGGTTCAACCATAAGGTGGGAAGACAACTATCTGTCCTGGATACTATGCTTTGAACACACCCCATGAGACCAGCTAAGTAAGAAGATCCTAATAAGATAAAGGGAAAGAACAATAAAAGTGAAAAACAAAAGAAAAAGAGTAAGCAATAAGGCTAGGCACCAATGGTTTTTAATCTTGAAGCATGTGTCTGTCGTGCTCCTGTGTGAGGGATTTACTTGGATGAATAAGCTCTTAGGGGTGCCTTATCACTTGGTAACTTAGGTTAACTAACCCGGGATTATCAGCTGAAAGTCCACTATCAAGAGTAACCCTCACTACAGAGCATTTAGTAACCCAAAGAGGTGCTGGACACCAAGGTCTCAAGAAGGAAAATAAATGAACCAGATGCCTGTGGTGTGTATGTATGGGGGAGAGACTTGAGGGAGTAAGTCCTTAGGGGTGTCTTAACACCTAGCACCTTGAACCAACTGGTTCGGGAGTGTTGGCTGAAAGCTTATCTTAAAGAGTTACCCCCTTACAGAGCACCTAGCCTGAAGAACACAAATAAGCCCTGAAATGACAATAAAAGGATCAATAAAAGTCTCATGGTATGTAAGCAAAGCCAGTGTTTTAGAACATGATAAAGCTCTGAAAGCCAGTGATGGAATGAACCTAAGTTGCTATGCATGAAACCACCATAAAATCAGTAACATGACCTCCACAAGAATACATTGTGCATACATTGTGCATTTACATGATTTTATGAGGATTTTGCATGAATTTAGTGACAAATTGTATGTTGCATTACCCATGACTTGGACTAGAACTTTGATGCACTCTATTGCTTGATTTCAGGGCCAAAGGAAGTAAGGAAGTACCACTTAGCAGTCACGTTAATCTAATTAACGTGGCCACTAACGTGAAATGGGAGGTAGCTTGCAAAGTTAATGAGAAAAGTGATTGCCAATAACGCTCTCGAAGCCATCATTGCCCACGTTAAGAGTCACGTTAACTAAGTTAACGTGAGCTCTAACGTGAAGAAAGGACTTTGAGCTAACGTTAGTGACACTTAACATTATCACTAATGATTGGCCAATGATCATAAGTGGCCACGTTAGAGTCCACGTTAACTTGGTTAACGTGGCCTCTAACGTTAACAAGGGGAAGGAAGCCAACGTTAGTGACATTCAACATTGTCACTAACGTTGGCCTAAGGTGCAATGTACCACGTTAACTTCCACGTTAACCAACGTTAACTTGGTTAACGTGGGAGCTAACGTGAGAGGAAAGAATGGTCGACAACGTTAGTGACACCCAACATTGTCACTAACGTTGGAAGCAACCACAAAACCCCAAGGAGCCACGTTAACTTCTACGTTAACTTAGTTAACGTGGAAGCTAACGGCAATGAGTGAAAGATGAGCCAACGTTAGTGATACTCAACATTATCACTAACGTTTGAAATGGTTTGCAAAGCCACGTTAGAAGCCACGTTAACCTAGTTAACGTGGACTCTAACGTGAGATAGGGGCATATTGGAACGTTAGTGACAATGTTGAGTGTCACTAACATTCTCGAAGATTGGGACGCCTACGTTAAAAGAGCCACGTTAACTAAGTTAACATGGACTCTAACGTGGGAAAGGGGGAGGCTCTCAACGTTATTGGGAAAGTTGAGTCCCAATAACGTGTGCGAAGGACAAAGAGGCAACGTTAGTGGCAACGTTTGTGCCACTATCGTTGAGGTTAACGTGGCCTTTACTTGGGTAAGAAACGTTAGTGAAAAATTTGAACGACACTAACGTTTTCGAACCCATTTTCTCACTGAATGTTAACACCTCTAACGTCTTGAGCTAAAGTCTCTGCCCACTTCACACTTTCTCTCTGCAAGTAAAACCAAGCCCAAGTGAAGAAGAGAACTGCTCCAAACTGAAGATCCAAAGGCCCAAGACTTGAAGAATCAACTAGAAGAATAGAAGAGTAGTATATATATGTGATGACTGGTCATCATATACCCATTTTTCAAGCTAATTTCACTTGTTTTATTAGTCTTTATGCACTTTCTTGCATCTTAAGTAAGTGATTTGGAGTGAAAATGCATAACTTCTCTAAATCAAACAACCACCATGAAATTAATGTTAACTCATAAGGTTTAAGCTGAATTTAATTGATTTTTAATTGATTTATAAGCCTTGTGAATTTAGTGATACTTTGAGTGGTTGTTTTGGTTTATTGTAGGTGAAGAAAAGAAGAAAAGAGGAAGCGTGGCTTAAGGAAGCGTGGCCCAAGAGAGAAAAAGTGTGGCACATAAATGGAGGAAGCAAGCATTGCCCTCCACAAGGGCACACTGCCCTCTAGGAGGGCAACATAAGGAAACAAGGCTTGAGAGGCAACATTGCCCTGCCCACAACAAGGGCAGAGCACAAATTGGTACCATGAATCAAGAAGATTAAAAACACTGCCCTGCCCTCCTTAAGGGCAATATCGGGCCTTCATGGAAAATAAATCAAAGGAAAAAGCCTACCAATGCTTGCCAAAAGAATCGAACATGGCACCATGAGGAAGCAAGGAATTAAGCCTTACTTTGGTACCAAGAGAACCAAGGAAAATAGGTAGCGTGCGCGTCACCCAAGTCTCGAACACGGAGCTTCAGCCTTGGCACATTGCCCTGCCCTCCGCAAGGGCAGGGCAGCATTTTGTTATGGCACGGCCAGCGCACTAAACTGGCGCACCAAGGGCAGCATCCTGCAGCACCAACGCATCGCACGCACCAACGCACCAAGGGACCAACGCACCATTTTCTGCCCTGCCCTCCGCAAGGGTAGGGCAGCCTCCTGGAAGCAATTTTTCATGGGCCAAAAATTGAATTAAAAATCCAATTTAATTCATTTCTTCACCAAATCAAAAGTCCACCCAAATCCCAAGATCAAGAATAGAAAGTGTATAAATAGGAGCTAGTTTGAACTTTTGGCTTTGAGCTTTGAATATTCACTTTTATTTTGCAACTTTTTCTTTGAGAGACTTCACTGAGATTTCTGAGAATTTGGGAGGAGAATTGATCTCTGATGTGTGGAAAATGATCCAACACAAAACTCACCGGCAAGTGTACCGGGTCGCATCAAGTAATAATAACTCACATGAGTGAGGTCGATCCCACAGGGATTGAAGGATTGAGCAATTTTAGTTTAGTGGGTGATTTAGTCAAGCGAATCAAGTTTTGATTGAGTGATATGTGTTTAACAGGAAGTAAATGACAGTAAATGTAAAGGGGGAAGGGAAAAGTGCAGTAAATTAAAGAACAGAATTGTAAATTTGCAGAATCTTAAAGAGCAAGAAAGTAAATGACTGAAACTTAAAGTGCAAGAAACTTAAAGTGCAGTAACTTAAATGGCAAGAAAGATAAATGGCTTGAATATAAAAGGGAATTGAGGAACGGGATTGCAAGATCTAAGTAAATTGCAGCAATTGATTGAGCAGAATTTAAATCAGAAGCAAATATCATTCAAACAAAAAGAAAATAGAATGCAGTAAAGGTTCACAGAAGAACCAAGAGTGAATTATGATCTCAGGATCCCAAGGGCTTAGGTAGCAGAGCCTAAAACCCAATTTCCTTCCCAGATCTGAATTATCTAAGCAATTGACAGAAAATTAAAGAAGAAGTAATAGATGAACAGAATTGGAATTGAATTATGCAGAGAACAAAGTGCAAAGAGCTTGAATGGGAATTGGGACAGAATTTCCCCAATTTCACACACCCAAAACTCAAAAACAAGAGAGTAGAATTGCCCAAGGGAAATGAGGAAGGAGATCAGTCAATTCTCCCTTGATCCTCTTAGTTCTCGGACAAGTCTCTCAAGAAAGCTCGAAGAAAAATGAAATTCAAAAGCCAAGGTAAAAGTCTAAGTGATCAAAAGTAAAAGTAAAAGCTCAAGGTAGCTAAAAAGATCCTAATTACATCAAACTATCTCCTATTTATACACTTTCTATTCTTGGATAATGGGATTTGGATGGGCTTTTGAATTGGTGAAGAAATGAATTCAAATGAATTTTTAATTTGAATTTTGGCCCAAAAAGTCACTCCCAGGAGGCTGCCCTGCCCTTATGGAGGGCAGGGCAGAAAATTGATGCTTGGTTCTAGCAATTGGTGCGGCCATGGTGCGTGTTGGTGCGAGTCTGGCGCGAGTTTGGTGCTTGAGAGGCTGCCCTGCCCGCGCCAAGGGCAGGGCAGAAAAGTTGATGCGCCAGATTTGAGTTGGTGCGCGCGCTTGGTGCTGCCAGGAAGAAGATTGGTGCGCCAGGAAGAAAATTGGTGCGCCAGGAATGCAAAACGCTGCCCTGCCCGCGCCAAGGGCAGGGCAGGAAAGCTTTGGTGCGCCAAGGGAGGAGCGCGCGCGTCAGATGCTGCCAGGACGAGAGTTTGGTGCGCCAGAATTCAAAGTTGGTGCGCCAGATTTTTGTTTGTGGTGCGCCAGTCCAATTGCTGCCCTGCCCGCGCCAAGGGCAGGGCAGAGTTGCCATATTGCACGCCCGAGTTCGAATCACGGAGGAGGCAAACACGCTGATTATTTTCTTGGCTTCTTGGCACGGTACTCATCCTTAAGTCCTAGCTTCTTCATGGTTCCTTGTTCGAACCTTGTAGCATGCATGGGTGACATTTTCCTTTGAATTTCTTTCCTTGGAGTGCCCGATTCTGCCCTCCACAAGGGCAGGGCAAGGTTCTCTTCTTCATGGTTTCAAGGCACATTTTGTGCTCTGCCTTTGGAGTGGGCAGGGCAGAGTTGCCTCCCTTGGCTTGGTCACCTAATGTTGCTCTCCTAGAGGGCATTCTGCCCTTGTGGAGGGCAATGTTGCTTCCCCCATTAGTTGCGGCACGCTTCATCTTGATTTGGCCACGCTTTTCTTTCTTTTGCTACACTTTTTAGGCCACGCTTTTCATTTTCTTTTCTTTTCTTCATCTACAATAAACCAAAACAACCACTCAAAGTATCACTAAATTCAAGAGGCTTATAAATCAATTAAAATGCAATTAAAATTAGCTTAAACCTCATGATTTAACATTAATTTCATAGTGGTTGCTTGATTTAGAGAAGTTATGCATTTTCAATCCAAATCACTTACTTAGGATGCAAGAAAGTGCATAAATGCTAACAAAACAAGTGAAATTAGCTTGAAAAATGGGTATATGATGACTTGTCATCAATCTCTCTTCTTCCTGGTTCTTGCTTGGGCAATTTTACTTTTCTTGTTTGAGTCTTAGATGTTAAGAATTGAGGAATTTCTGTCTCAATCTCCACTCAAGAGCTCTTTAATTTATCTTCTGCATAATTGAGTTCATTTACATTCCCTTTGCTGCTTCTTCTTTAATTTCTGGTTAATTGCTTTGAGAATTTAGATCTGGGAAGGCAATTGAGATCTAGGCTTTGCTACCTAGTCTCTGGAGTCCTGAGATCACATTTTTCCTTTTGGTTCTTCTGTGAACCTCTGCTGCACTTAATTTCCTTACTGTTTGAGTTCTAATTACTTCTAATTCAATTTCTGTTCTATCAATTGTTGCCATTCAATTTCTCTTTGCTTAGATTTTGATATCCCAGTCCTCAAATCCCTTTTTCATTCAAGCAATTTATATTCCTTGCACTTTAAGTTACTGCAATTTACATTTCTTGCACTTTAAGTTTCAGTCATTTAATTTCTTGTTCTTTAAGATTCAGTCCTTTTACTTTCAGTTCCTTTTAATTTCTGCAATTCTTCCCTTCCCCCTTTACATTTTCTGTTATTTACTTCCTATTAAACACAAATCACTCAACCAATACTTGATTCGCTTGACTAAATCAACCACTAAACTAAAATTGCTCAATCCTTCAATCCCTGTGGGATCGACCTCACTCATGTGAGTTATTATTACTTGATGCGACCCGGTACACTTGCCGGTGAGTTTTGTGTCGGATCGTTTTCCGCACATCAATAGGAGTAGTTTTAAATTATTTAGGGAGTTGGAAAGAGTTCTGAGAGAAAAAGCATTACTCTATTTTTACTTTCTCTGCTCTTCTAGTTCCGAATGTATTCTCCATCTTTGTTTTCATTTTTTAGAGCTATGAACAACTAAACCCATTTCATTGGGTAGGGAGCTCTGTTGTAATTTGATGGATCAATACTAGTTTTCTTCATTCTTCTTCTATCTTTTCTCTTGATTTTACTTGAAAGCTTTCGATCTTCATCCCATTGGGTAGTTATCTTGGAAAAGAAACTATTCAAACTTGGATCTCTTCTAAACCTTGAAAGAGGAATGAAGAGATCAAGCTAGAAATGCTTTCTCATGCTGGACCAAATTGGGTTTGGATGATATGTGACTATAATCCTCTCAAAACTTGATTTAGGAAATGCATGTGGTATAATCAGTGACCACACTTCATCTCTTCTCATGAGCAATTGACCAAGGAATTGGCTATTGATCAAGATTTGAGAGATTGAATAGCAAGAAATTGTAATTCAATCAATTAAGATTGCCAAGGAGATCAATGAGTGCATTGATTGAGGAAGAGATGAAAATGAACTTGATCCGGAGAATTGCAACATCTCCTGTGCCCAATGAACTCCCCAATTCTGATCTCACCCATTCTCTTTAATTTTTGCGTTTATTTTCATGAGCAAACACCCCATTTCCATTTACATTTCTGCAATTTAATTATAGTCATTTACTTCCAGTCCTTTAATTCTAGCATTTACTTTTCCGTCATTTACATTCCCGCCATTTTATTTTCTGCAACTCTCAACCAAAATTCTGAATCCGCTCAACTAGAACAATCTTCTAGTTAAAGTTGCTTGATCAATCAATCCCTGTGGGATTCGACCTCACTCTATTGTGAGTTTTTACTTGATGACAAATTCGGTACACTTGCCGAAGGAAATTTGTTGAGAGACAATTTCCACCTGCATCAATGGTTGGTTTTGGGAGTATCGATTTTGTGAGTTGTTGTTGTTCCATCTTTGATTTCTTCCATTGTTGTTGTTGTCCCTACCTCCTTGTTGGTGATTATCCCTCTAATTTTGATTATAATTGCAACCCCCTTGGTTGTAGTTTCCTCCTTGTTGGGGATACCCTTGGTTGAATTTGCCGCCTTGTTGGTGGTACACTTGAGTCGGGCGGTCATAATAGTTGTGGGTAGCCGCCAATTTGTTATCTTCTTGAAGACTTGGACACTCGTTCGAGTAATCGGAATAGCAAGAGCAAATGCCACACACTTTTTGGGGGACCAATTGTTGACTATATTGTTGAGGAGGTTGTTGGCTATATTATTAAGGAGGTGGTGAAGGTTGTTGTTGACCCAATTGGAGTTGCTTTAGAATGTTTGTCATCTGAACCAAGGATTTGGCAAGAGCGGCGGTCTCGCTACTAGAGGATACTTCATTCACTGCCTTTGGGTGGTTGACTCTTTTTCTAGCATGTTGGTTGGATTCGGCCATGTCACCAATGAGTTGCCATGCCTCCTCCACCATCCTATATTTGGATAAGGAGCCATTGCTAGATGTATCCAAAAGAGTCTTATCTTGTTCCCTCATCTCTTGGCATATGTAGCCGAGTAATACTTGAGTGTCAAGCATGTGGTTGGGGCATGCGCCAAGGAGTTTGCGAAACCGTTCACAATATTCGTATAGAGTTTCCGTTTCGCCTTGCACAATACATGAGATTTCCTTCCTTAGCTTGTTCATCCTTTCCGCAGGTAAGAATTTTTCTAAGAACCCTCTTCTAAGCAAGTCCCAATTGGAAACAACTTCGCTAGGTAAAGTTTAGAACCACTCTTTAGCTTTATCTTCAAGAGAAAATGGGAAAGTGAACAACCATACGGCAACTTCATCGGATCCTTCCCGCCTAGTTGTTGAGCATACACTATGAAAATCCTTGAGGTGTCGAATAGGATTTTGTGCGGGAAGTCCATGGAACATAGGTAGGAGGTGAATCAAAGCGGTCTTGAGTTCAAATCTCGCGTCTAAGTTTGAATGAAGCACATGAACGGGTTGAAGAACATAATCCGTTGCACCCGCTTCCTTGAGAGTAACTCTCCTTGGAGCGGCCATGGTGTCGGCACCTAGATCAAAAGAAGAAATATTAGTAGTACCAATGGAAGAATAGCTAGTGCCTTCTTCGAATGACGGTTCCGAATCCACTTCGGGTAAGGTTGGTGAATTGGTAGGAACTTTTTCACCTTCCCCAAAGGTTAACTGCCTCCGAGCTTGCCTAATGTGAAGCAAAGTTCGTTTAATTTCTGGATCAAATGGGGCTAAGCTAGGATTCGGTTGTGAATCCGTCATACAATGAAGGGAATGTAAAGCTCATGGTAACAAGTGGAATTAGACAAGATTAGTCCTATGGTAAACAAAATTTTGTATGTCGATATAGAATTTAGTAGTGAATACAATCGTGAGTATAGTCTAATCGACACTCAAATCTCGCATCAAACAATTCTACAATCTACAATCGAGAGTATTAATCCCGAGTCATCCTCCCTTGGACTTGCATTAGAGTGCTCATTATTGCTTAAGAAGTCAAAGTCTTTTGTGATTTTTGAGAGTTGGTATGAGAGTGCAACCATATCCTAGCTCTGTCTCTTACAGCAAAAGGGAATAGCATAAGTCTGTAAACCTCAGGGTCAACCCCATTAGTCTTGACAGTGTCACAGATTTGCAAGAATTCAGCTAAAAATTGATGAGGATCTTCCAATGGAAGTCCATGGAACTTGTAATTCTGTTGCATTAGAGAAACTAATTGAGGTTTAAGCTCAAAGTTGTTTGCTCCAATGGCAGGGATAGAGATGCTTCTCCCATAGAAGTCGGGAGTAGGTGCAGTAAAGTCACCCAGCACCTTCCTTGCATTGTTGGCATTGTTGTTGTTTTCGGCTGCCATGGGTTCTTCTTCTTTGAAGATTTCTGTTAGGTCCTCTACAGAGAGTTGTGCCTTAGCTTCTCTTAGCTTTCGCTTCAAGGTCCTTTCAGGTTCAGGATCAACCTCAACAAGAATGCTTTTGTCTTTGCTCCTGCTCATATGAAAAAGAAGAGAACAAGAAAATATGGAATCCTCTATGTCACAGTATAGAGATTCCTTGAGGTGTCAGAGGAAAAGAAAAATAGAAGGAAGAGGTATAAGAATTCGAACTTAGTGAGATAGAGTTCGAATTGTGCATTGAGGAGGAGTAGTACTCCATAAATAGAAGGATTGTGAGAAGAGGGGAAGAAATTTCGAAAATTAAGTTAAAAAGATTTTAAAAACATTTTGAAAAACTTTAATTGATTTTCGAAAACCAAGAGTGGGAAAGAAATCAAGTAATTTTTGAAAAAGATTTTGAAATTAGAATTTAAAAAGATATGATTGAAAACTATTTTGAAAAAGATGTGATTAAAAAGATATGATTGAAAAGTTATGGTTTTAAAAAGATATGATTGAAAAGATATGATTTGAAAAACAAATTAAAAATATTTGATTTTAAAAATTAATGACTTGGCTAACAAGAAAAGATATGATTCAGACATTAAACCTTTCTCAACAGAAAAGGCAACATACTTGAAATGTTGAATCAAATCATTAATTGTTAGCAAGTATCTTTGAAAAAGGAAAGAAATTGATTTTGAAAAAGATTTGATTGAAAAGATTTGATTTGAAAAAGATTTGATTTTGAAAAAACTTTGAAAACTTGGAAAAAAAATTGATTTGAAAACAAAATCTTCCCTCTTGTGCCATCCTGGCGTTAAACGCCCAGAATGGTGCACATTCTGGCGTTTAACGCCCAATGCACTACCCTTTTGGGCGTTAAACGCCCAGCCAGGCACCCTGGCTGGCGTTTAAACGCCAGATTTCCTTCTTTACTGGGCGTTTTGAACGCCCAGCTTTTTCTGTATAATTCCTCTGCTGCATGTACTGAATCTTCAGTTCTCTGTATTATTGACTTGAAAATAGAACCAAGATCAAATAAACAATGCATGCAAGACACCAAACTTAAAATAAGACACTAGACTCAAACAAGAAACATAAAATATTTTTTTGATTTTTATGATTTTGTAATTTTTTTGTGCTTTTTCGAAAATTATATGAAAAAAAAAGAAAATAAAGGTTTCAAAATTCTTAATTAGAACTCCATGAATCATTGCAATGCTAGTCTAAGACTTCGGTCCAGGAATTAGACATGGCTTCACAGCCAGCCAAGCTTTCAAAGAAAGCTTCGGTCCAAAACACTAGACATGGCCAATGGCCAACCAAGCCTCAGCAGATCATTACTCCAACAGCAAGTTTGATAGAAATCAACAAGCTCTTGTGATGATAAGTTGAAACCTCGGTCCAATAAGATTAGACATGGCTTCACAGCCAGCCAGATTTCAACAGATCATCATGAAACTCTAGAATTCGTTCTTAAAGAAATTCTGAAAAAAAAAATACCTAATCTAAGCAACAAGATGAACCGTCAGTTGTCCAAACTCAACAATCCCCGGCAACGGCGCCAAAAACTTGGTATGCGAAATTGTGATCACTACTTTTCACAACTCAAATAATCCCTAGTAATGGCTCCAAAGACTTGGTGCTCAATACCATGGCATAAACACAACTTCACACAACTAACCAGCAAGTGCACTGGGTCGTCCAAGTAATAAACCTTACGCGAGTAAGGGTCGATCCCACGGAGATTGTTGGTATGAAGCAAGCTATGGTCACCTTGTAAATCTTAGTCAGGCAGACTCAAATGGGTATAGATGATGAATAAAACATAAAGATAAAGATAGAGATACTTATGCAATTCATTGGTGAGAACTTCAGATAAGCGAATGGAGATGCTTTGTCCCTTCCGTCTATCTGCTTTCCTACTGTCTTCATCCAATCCTTCTTACTCCTTTCCATGGCAAGCTTATGCAAGGGTTTCACCGTTGTCAGTGGCTACCTCCCATCCTCTCAGTGGAAATGTTCAACGCACCCTATCACGGCACGGCTATCCAGCTGTCGGTTCTCGATCATGTCGGAATAGAATCCAGTGATTCTTTTGCGTCTGTCACTAAATCACGAGTTTGAAGCACGTCACAGTCATTCAATCATTGAATCCTACTCAAAACACCACAGACAAGGTTAGACCTTCCGGATTCTCTTGAATGCCGCCATCAGTTCTAGCCTATACCACGAAGACTCTGATCTCACAAAATGGCTGGCTCAGTTGTCAGGCGAGCGCTCGGTTGTCAGGCGATCAACCATGCGTCGTGTATCAGGAATCCAAGAGATATTCACCCAATCTAAGGTAGAACGGAGGTGGTTGTCAGTCACACGTTCATAGGTGAGAATGATGATGATTGTCACAGATCATCACATTCATCATGTTGAAGAACAAGTGATATCTTGGAACAAGAACAAGCTGAATTGAATAAAAGAACAATAGTAATTGCATTAATACTCGAGGTACAGCAGAGCTCCACACCTTAATCTATGGTGTGTTGAAACTCCATCGTTGAAAATACATAAGAACAAGAGTGATCATTGGCTTCGGCCCCAAAGACGGAACCAGAAGAACCAAGATGAAAATACAATAGTAAAAGGTCCTACTTATAGGGAACTAGTAGCTTAAGAATTACAAGGATGAGTAAATGACATAAAAATCCACTTCCGGGCCCACTTGGTGTGTGCTTGGGCTGAGCAATGAAGCATTTTCGTGTAGAGACTTCTCTTGGAGTTAAACGCCAGCTTTTGTGCCAGTTTGGGCGTTTAACTCCCACTTTGGTGCCAGTTCCGGCGTTTAACGCTGGGAATTCTGAAGGTGACTTTGAATGCCGGTTTGGGCCATCAAATCTTGGGCAAATTATAGACTATCATATATTGCTGGAAAGCCCAGGATGTCTACTTTCCAACGCCGTTGAGAGCGCGCCATGTGGGCTTTTGTAGCTCCAGAAAATCCGCTTCGAGTGCAGGGAGGTCAGAATCCAATAGCATCTGCAGTCCTTTTCAGTCTCTGAATCAGATTTTTGCTCAGGTCCCTCAATTTCAGCCAGAAAATACCTGATATCACAGAAAAACACACAAACTCATAGTAAAGTCCAGAAAAGTGAATTTTAACTAAAAACTAATAAAAATATACTAAAAACTAACTAAAATATACTAGAAACATACTAAAAACAATGCCAAAAAGCGTACAAATTATCCGCTCATCACATACTCGGGATATAACCAAATCCCAATGTACCCACCCAACCAAGAAAAAACCTCTTTCTTAACCCCAAAGGCAAATTACTGCTACATTGTTATGCCCTTCGGTCTCAAAAACGCGGGAGCCACTTACCAAAGATTAATGAACAAAGTTTTTTTGGATCACATCGGAAAGATCATGGAGGTCTACATAGACGACATGCTAGTGAAGACACAAAATGAAGAGATGTTATTATCCGACCTGACACAAGTATTCAACACCATAAGACGACACGGCATGCGACTCAATCCCACAAAATGTACCTTCGCAGTAGAAGCTGGTAAATTCTTGGGTTTTATGATCACACGGAGAGGAATCGAGGCAAACCCGAACAAGTGTAGGGCCGTACTCGACATGAAAAGCCCGACTTGTATCAAAGAGGTACAACAACTCAACGGGCGGTTGGCAGCCTTGTCCAGATTCCTGGCGGGATCCGCAATAAGATCTCTCCCCTTTTACGCCACTCTAAGGAAGGGAAAGGAGTTTAAATGGACAGTTGAATGCGAGCAAGCCTTCCATGACTCCAAAATATTTCTGGGACAGCCACCTATAATAAGTCGGCCACGGGAAGGAGAACCACTCATCTTGTACCTCGCAGTAAGAAATCGGGCAGTAGCCTCAGCATTGGTCTGAGAAGACAACAGTGGGCAACAACCCATATACTTCAACAGCAAAGCATTACAAGGGTCCGAGTAGAACTACTAGAAAATAGAAAAATTTGCTTACGCTCTCATAATAACATCTCGACGACTTCACCCATATTTCAAATCTCACACCATTAAAATTCGGACCAACCAGCCCATAAAAGGAATCCTACAGAAAATAGACTTGGCAGGCAGAATCTTGCAATGGGCAGTCGAGTTGTCCGAATTCGACCTTCAATACGAAGCTCGGACGACCATCAAATCTCAATATATGGCCGACTTTATTGCGGAATTCACGGACACACCAGAAATCCTAACATAATGGAATCTATACGTGGATGGCTCCTCAAATAAAACTAGAAGTGGCGCAGGCGTAATAATTGAAAGCAACCAGGGGACCCAAATCGAACTCTCCCTCAAATTTGGGTTCCCTGCCTAAAACAATCAAGCGGAATATGAGGCACTACTAGCTGGTTTGAAGCTGGCTAGGGAGGTTGGAGCTCAAAAACTTATCATCTTCAGCGACTCACAGGTAGTCATTTCACAAATAACGGGCAGCTACCAAGCCAAAGATCCCACTATGAAAAAATATCTGGACAAAACTAGGGAACAGCTCAGACAACTCAGAGAGTATGAGATTCGACACATACCCCGAGAACAGAATGCCCGGGCCGATGCACTCTCAAAACTAGCCAGCACCAAACCAGGAGGCAACAATAGAAGCCTTATCCAAGAAATTCTACAGAAGCCATCAATCTCAGAAGAAGAAAAGGTCTTAGCCATAACAGATCGCGATCAGGGATGGATGACCCCCATAATTAATTACCTCACCACAGAGGCCCTCCCTACAGATGAGAAAGAGGCAAAGAGGTCAAAACGGGAAGCACAATACTATACCATCATAAATAATACTTTATACAAAAGAGGGATTTCAACACCATTGCTAAAATGATTGCCGACTCCCAACACTAAGGATATCTTAGAAGAAGTACACAGTGGCATTTGTGGCAATCACCTCGGAGTGCAAGCACTCGCCAAAAAAGTACTACGAGCAGGATTCTATTGGCCAACCCTACAAAAAGAAGCCACAGAATTCGTAAAGACATGTTCGCCATGTCAAAATCATGCCAACTTCCACACCGCTCCGCTAGAGGAACTCATCAGCGTAACCTCACCTTGGCCATTCGTAAAATGGGGACTCGATCTCCTCGGACCTTTTCCTCAAGGATCAGGACAAGTCAAATTCCTCATTGTAGGAATAGACTACTTCACAAAATGGATAGCGGCAGAACCCCTAGCCAATGCCACAGCTCAAAGAAGTCGGAAATTTCTGTATAGAAACATCGTCACAAGGTTCGGAGTTCCATACTCCATCACTACAGACAATGGTACCAAGTTAACAAACGCAGGCTTCAGAATGGAGATTACAGGATGCAAAGGGAGCCTAGGCTGAGGAGCTCCCACAAGTCCTATGGGCATATCGAAGGACTCCACATTCCACGACAAAGGAGTCACCTTTTCGATTAGCTTACAGAATGGTGGCGATGATCCCAGTGGAGGTCGAAGAAGGATCACCCAGAGTAATCCATTATAGTGAAAGAGCCAATTCCCAACTCCAAAGAGAAGAGCTCGATTTACATCCGGAAATCCGACAAAGAGCTCGGATATGGGAAGAAGTGTTGAAACGACGAATGGCCTCCAGATACAACCGAAAAGTAATATAGCGGGCCTTTGTTGAAAACGACCTTATCCTAATCCGAAACGATATAGGAACAACTCTACTTGGAGAAGGAAAGCTAGCCGCAAACTGGAAAGGACCCTTCCGAGTCATAGAAGTCTTGGGAAAGGGCTACTACAAACTTTTCGAACTCGACGGGCGAGAGCTTCCTAGATCATGGCACGCCTGCAACCTAAGAAGGTACTATAGCTAGGGATGATAAAAGATCTTGGACAAGGCGCACTCTTTTTCCTGAAAAAGGTTTTTTAACGAGGCGCCCCGCCAAGACCTACAAATCACCCGACTTAGGAAATTAATTCATCATGTATATTTGCATTTTCCTTTAATAAAATTTGTTCAGATTCTCTACAAACGCTCAAGTCGTATTATTCTGAAAACATTCATCGCCCGATTATAAAGCTACAGATCGACAAAAAGTGAAAAATAAATTTCACTGCGCGATCATGATAAAAACGAGGGCTAAAAACCCAAATTCTACAAAATCGACAAAGACGAAAACAAAATAATGCAAGAAGTTATAGAAAGTGATCCATAGAAAGGACCTGACGAGGACCTAATAAAATGGATTGCTATAAAATAACTTAAAGACTGGCTGGCACAAAAAGTCGGACCAGCCACAACAACCCAAGTTATAAGTAAAGCCCTGGAAAGAGGTCTGGCCAACCCTATAAAAGAGAATTACTATAACTTCGAAGAGCCCGACATGAGGAAGTCGGACTCCTACAAAAAGTTACAAAAGATAATCCCTGAAAGAGACCTAAAACGAGGTCCAAAAAAGAGGATTATCAAAGTAACTCGACAGGGCCCGACGTGACAAAGTCGGCCCGAAAAGAAAAAGTTACAAAAGATAATCCCTGAAAGAGACCTAAAACAAGGTCCAAAAAAGAGGATTATCAAGTAACTCGACATGGCCCGACGTGACAAAGTCATCCCGGAAAGAAAAAGTTACAAAAGATAATCCCTGAAAGAAACCTAAAACGAGGTCCAAAAAAGAGGATTATCAAGTAACTCGACAGGGCCCGACGTGACAAAGTCGGCCCGGAAAGAAAAAGTTACAAAAGATAATCCCTGAAAGAGACCTAAAACGAGGTCCAAAAAAGAGGACTATCAAGTAACTCGACAGGGCCCGACGTGACAAAGTCGGCTGGTGCACGAAATTGTGATCATCAATGGCGCCATCAACATGGTACGCTCAATTGCAATCTCAACTCTTTATCACAACTTCACACAACTAACCAGCAAGTGCACTGGGTCGTCCAAGTAATAAACCTTACGCGAGTAAGGGTCGATCCCACGGAGATTGTTGGTATGAAGCAAGCTATGGTCACCTTGTAAATCTCAGTCAGGCAGATTCAAATGGTTATAGATGATATATGAACAAAACATAAAGATAAAGATAGAGATACTTATGTAATTCATTGGTGAGAACTTCAGATAAGCGAATGGAGATGCTTTGTCCCTTCCGTCTCTCTGCTTTCCTACTGTCTTCATCCAATCCTTCTTACTGCTTTCCATGGCAAGCTGTATGTTGGGCATCACCGTTGTCAGTGGCTACAATCCCGTCCTCTCAGTGAAAATGTTCAACGCACCCTGTCACGGCACGGCTAATCATCTGTCGGTCCTCAATCAGGTTGGAGTAGAATCCATTGATTCTTTTGCGTCTGTCACTAACGCCCAGCCTTCAGGAGTTTGAAGCTCGTCACAGTCATTCAATCATTGAATCCTACTCAGAATACCACAGAGAAGGTTTAGACCTTCCAGATTCTCTTGAATACCGCCATCAATTCTAGCTTATACCACGAAGATTCCGATTAAACAATCTAAGAGATAAACATTCAAGCCTTGTTTGCTTGTAGAACGGGAGTGGTTGTCAGGCACGCGTTCATAAGTGAGAATGATGATGAGCGTCACATAATCATCACATTCATCAAGTTCTTGAGTGCGAATGAATATCTTGGAATAAGAACAAGCTGAATTGAATAGAAGAACAATAGTAATTGCATTAATACTCGAGGTACAGCAGAGCTCCACACCTTAATCTATGGTGTGTAGAAACTCCACCGTTGAAAATACATAAGAACAAGGTCTAGGCATGGCCGAATGGCCAGCCTCCCAATACATGATCAAAAGACTCAAAATGATCAAGGATCCAAAGATTCAAAGATCTAAAGATGATCTAAGATCCCAAGATGAAAAATACAATACCAAAAGGTCTTATTTATAAAAAACTAGTAGCCTAAGGTTTACAGAAATGAGTAAATGACAGAAAAATCCACTTCCAGGCCCACTTGGTGTGTGCTTGGGCTGAGCATTGAAGCATTTTCGTGTAGAGACTCTTCTTGGAGTTAAACGCCAGCTTTTGTGCTAGTTTGGGCGTTTAACTCCCATTCTTGTGCCAGTTCCGGCGTTTAACGCCGGGCATTCTTGAGCTGATATGGAACGCCGGTTTGGGCCATCAAATCTCGGGCAAAGTATGGACTATTATATATTGCTGGAAAGCCCAGGATGTCTAATTTCCAACGCCGTTGAGAGCACGCCAATTGGGCTTCTGTAGCTCCAGAAAATCCACTTCGAGTGCAGGGAGGTCAGAATCCAACAGCATCTCCAGTCCTTTTCAGTCTCTGAATCAGATTTTTGCTCAAGTCCCTCAATTTCGGCCAGAAAATACCTGAAATCACAGAAAAACACACAAACTCATAGTAAAGTCCAGAAAAGTGAATTTTAACTAAAAACTAATAAAAATATAATAAAAACTAACTAAAACATACTAAAAACATACTAAAAACAATGCCAAAAAGCGTATAAATTATCCGCTCATCACAACACCAAACTTAAATTGTTGCTTGTCCCCAAGCAACTGAAAATCAAATAAGATAAAGAGAAGAGAATATGCAATGAATTCCAAAAACATCTATGAAGATCAGTATTAATTAGATGAGCGGGGTTTTTAGCTTTTTGCCTCTGAACAGTTTTGGCATCTCACTCTATCCTTTGAAATTCAGAATGATTGGCTTCTATAGGAACTCAGAATCCAGATAGTGTTATTGATTCTCCTAGTTAAGTATGATGATTCTTGAACACAGCTACTTTATGAGTCTTGGCCGTGGCCCAAAGCACTCTGTCTTCCAGTATTACCACCGGATACATACATGCCACAGACACATAATTGGGTGAACCTTTTCAGATTGTGACTCAGCTTTGCTACTAGAGTCCCCAATTAGAGGTGTCCAAGGTTCTTAAGCACACTCTTTTTGCCTTGGATCACAACTTTATTTCTTTCTTTTTCTTTTTCTCCGTTTTTTTCGTTTATCTTTTTTTTTTGTATTCACTGCTTTTTCTTGCTTCAAGAATCATTTTTATGATTTTTCAGATCCTCAGTAACATGTCTCCTTTTTCATCATTCTTTCAAGAGCCAACCATTCATAAACAACAAATTCAAAAGACATATGCACTGTTTAAGCATACATTTAGAAAACAAAAGTATTGCCACCACATCAAAATAATTAATCTGTTATAAAATTCAAAATTCATGCAATTCTTCTCTTTTTCAATTAAGAACATTTTTCATTTAAGAAAGGTGATGGATTCATAGGACATTCATAACTCTAAGGCATAGACACTAAGACACTAATGATCATAAGACACAAACATAGATAAACATAAGCATACAATTCGAAAAACAAGAAAATAAAGAACAAGGAAATTAAAGAACGGGTCCACCTTAGTGATGGCGGCTTGTTCTTCCTCTTGAAGGTCTTATGGAGTGCTTGAGCTCCTCAATGTCTCTTCCTTGCCTTTGTTGCTCCTCTCTCATGATTCTTTGATCTTCTCTAATTTCATGGAGGAGGATGGAATGTTCTTGGTGCTCCACCCTTAGTTGTCCCATGTTGGAACTCAATTCTCCAAAGGAGGTGTTGATTTGCTCCCAATAGTTTTGTGGAGGAAAGTGCATCCCTTGAGGTATCTTAGCGATTTCATGATGAGTGGGATCTCTTATTTGCTCCATCCTTTTCTTAGTGATGGGCTTGTCCTCATCAATGGGGATGTCTCCCTCTATGTCAACTCCAACTGAATAACAGAGGTGACAAATGAGATGAGGAAAGGCTAACCTTGCCAAGGTAGAGGACTTGTCCGCCACCTTATAAAGTTCTTGGGCTATAACCTCATGAACTTCTACTTCTTCTCCAATCATGATACTATGGATCATGATGGCCCGGTCTATAGTAACTTCGGACCGGTTGCTAGTGGGAATGATTGAGCGTTGGATAAACTCCAACCATCCTCTAGCCACGGGCTTGAGGTCATGCCTTCTCAATTGAACCGGCTTCCCTCTTGAATCTTTCTTCCATTGGGCGCCCTATTCACAAATGACTGTGAGGACTTGGTCCAACCTTTGATCAAAGTTGACCCTTCTAGTGTAAGGGTGTTCATCTCCTTGCATCATGGGCAAGTTGAATGCCAACCTTACATTTTCCGGACTAAAATCTAAGTATTTCCCCCAAACCATTGTAAGCCAATTCTTTGGGTCCGGGTTCACACTTTGATCATGGTTCTTGGTGATCCATGCATTGGCATAGAACTCTTGAACCATTAAGATTCCGACTTGTTGAATAGGGTTGGTAAGAACTTCCCAACCTCTTCTTCCAATCTCATGTCGGATCTCCGGATATTCACTCTTTTTGAGTTTGAAAGGGACCTCGGGGATCACCTTCTTCAAGGCCACAACTTCATAGAAGTGGTCTTGATGCACCCTTGAGATGAATCTCTCCATCTCCCATGACTCGGAGGTGAAAGCTTTTGCCTTCCCTTTCCTCTTTCTAGAGGTTTCTCCGGCCTTGGATGCCATAAATTGTTATGGAAAAACAAAAAGCAATGCTTTTACCACACCAAACTTAAAAGGTTTGCTCGTCCTCGAGCAAAAGAAGAAAAAAAGAGTAGAAGAAGAAGAAATAGAGGAGATAGAGATGGCTTTTTTATTCGGCCAAAGGGAGAAGTAGTGTTTGGGTTGTGTGAAAATGAGGGGGTGAAGATGGGTTTATATAGAGGTGGAGAGAGGGGTAGGGTTCGGCTATGGGAGGGTGGGTTTGGGAGGGAAAGTGGTTTAAATTTGAATGGTGAGGTAGGTGAGGTTTTATGAAGGATGGATGTGAGTGGTGAAGAGAAAGATGGGATTTGATAGGTGAGGGGTTTTTGGGGAAGAGGTGTTGAGGTGATTGGTGAATGGGTGAAGAAGAAGAGAGAGGGTGGTGGGGTAGGTGGGGGATCTTGTGGGGTCCACAGATCCTGAAGTGTCAAGGAAAAGTCATCCTTGTACCAATTGGCAAGCAAAATTGCTCTTTGTGCCAATTTTGGCGTTAAACGCCGGGCTGGTGCCCATGTCTGGCGTTTAACGCCAACTTCTTGCCCTTTCCTGGCGTTTAACGCCAGTCTGGTGCCCCTTTCTGGCGTTAAACGCCCAGAATGGTGCCAGACTGGGCGTTAAACGCCCATTTGCTGCCCTTACTGGCGTTTAAACGCCAGCAAGGTCTTCCTCCAGGGTGTGCTGTTTTTCTTTCTATTTTTCATTCTGTTTTTGCTTTTTCAATTGATTTTGTGACTTCTCATGATCATCAACCTATAGAAAACATAAAATAACAAAGGAAAATAGATAAAATATAACATTGGGTTGCCTCCCAATAAGCGCTTCTTTAATGTCAGTAGCTTGACAGAGGGCTCTCAATGAGCCTCACAGATACTCAGAAAAATGTTGGAGCCTCCCAACACCAAACTTAGAGTTTGAATGTGGGGATTCAACACCAAACTTAGAAGTTGGTTGTGGCCTCCCAACACCAAACTTAGAGTTTGACTGTGGGGGCTCTGTTTGACTCTGTTTTGAGAGAAGTTCTTTATGCTTCCTCTCCATGGTGACAGAGGGATATCCTTGAGCCTTAAACACAAAGGATTCTTCATTCACTTTAATGATCAGTTCACCTCTGTCAACATCAATCACAACCTTTGTTGTGGCTAGGAAGGGTCTGCCAAGGATGATGGATTCATCCATGCACTTCCCAGTCTCTAGGACTATGAAATCAGCAGGGATGTAATGGTCTTCAATCTTCACCAAAACATCCTCTACAAGTCCATAAGCTTGTTTTCTTGAGTTGTCTACCATCTCTAGTGAAATTCTTGCTGCTTGTACCTCAAAGATCCTAGCTTCTCCATTACAGAGAGAGGCATGAGGTTTATACTTGATCCTAGGTCACACAGAGCCTTCTTAAAGGTCATGGTGCCTATGGTACAAGGTATTGAAAACTTCCCAGGATCTTGTCTCTTTTGAAGTAATTTCTGCCTAGACAAGTCATCTAGTTCTTGGGTGAGCAAAGGAGGTTCGTTCTCCCAAGCCTCATTACCAAATAACTTGTCATTTAGCTTCATGATTGCTCCAAGGTATTTAGCAACTTGCTCTTCAGTGACATACTCATCCTCTTCAGAGGAAGAATACTCATCAGAGCTCATGAATGGCAGAAGTAAATCCAATGGGATCTCTATGGTCTCAATGTGAGCCTCAGATTCCCATGGTTCCTTATTAGGGAACTCATTGGAGGCCAGTGGACGTCCATTGAGGTCTTCCTCAGTGGCATTTACTGCCTCTTCCTCCTCTCCAAATTCGGCCATGTTGATGGTCTTGCACTCTCCTTTTGGATTTTCTTCTGTATTGCTTGGAAGAGTACTAGGAGGGAGTTCAGTAATTTTCTTGCTCAGCTGACCCACTTGTCCCTCTAAGTTCCTAATGGAGGACCTTGTTTTAGTCATGAAACTTTGAGTGGTTTTGATTAGATCAGAGACTATGGTTGCTAAGTCAGAGTGGTTCTGCTTAGAATTCTCTGTCTGTTGCTGAGAAGAAGATGGAAAAGGCTTGCCATTGCTAAACCTATTTCTTCCACCATTATTGTTGTTGAAACCTTGTTGGGGTCTCTGTTGATCCTTCCACGAGAGATTTGGATGATTTCTCCATGAAGAATTATAGGTGTTTCCATAGGGTTCTCCCAGGTAATTCACCTCTTCTATTGAAGGGTTCTCAGGATCATAAGCTTCTTCTTCAGATGAAGCATCCTTAGTACTGCTTGGTGCATTTTGCATTCCAGACAAACTTTGAGAAATCAAATTGACTTGCTGAGTCAATATCTTGTTCTGAGCCAATATGGCATTCAGAGTATCAATCTCAAGAACTCCTTTCTTCTGATTTGTCCCATTGTTCACAGGATTCCTTTTAGAAGTGTACATGAATTGGTTATTTGCAACCATTTCAATGAGTTCTTGAGCTTCTGTAGGCGTCTTCTTCAGATGAAGAGATCCTCCAGCAGAGTTATCCAATGACATCTTGGATAGTTCATAGAGACCATCATAGAAAATACCTATGATGCTCCATTCAGAAAGCATGTCAGAGGGACACTTTCTGATTAATTGTTTGTATCTTTCCCAAGCTTCATAGAGGGACTCTCCTTCCTTCTGTCTGAAGGTTTGGACTTCCACTCTAAGCTTACTCAATTTTTGAGGAGGAAAGAACTTTGCCAAGAAGGCATTGACTAGCTTTTCCCAAGAGTTCAGGCTTTCTTTAGGTTGTGAGTCCAACCATATCCTAGCTCTGCCTCTTACAGCAAAAGGGAATAGCATAAGTCTGTAGACCTCAGGGTCAACCCCATTAGTCTTGACAGTGTCAAAGATTTGCAAGAATTCAGCTAAAAACTGATGAGGATCTTCCAATTGATGTCGAAGAAAGAGGATTACCAAGCAAACTCGACAGGATCCGACATGATGAAGTCAAGCCCAGGACACAGAAATTTCAAACGAAATCAAATCAAATAATCTAGATGATTATGTTGGACAAAATCTCAGCCTATTAAGGTACCAAGATAAGTGCAAGCAGACATGATATAAAAGCTACTAAGTTATGATAATAAACTCCAGAGGCCATCAAAGACCTGCCCCGGAAGCTCGAGAACTACTTTGTTTTTTAAAGTAAAGTTTCTAAACAAGAAACCAAAAGAAGTATCAAACAAGTCACCAAAACACCAATTACAAAGATAAAGAGTTCAAAAGCCCACAAAATGGGCTATACACAAACATGATAGAGAAATCATAGAGGATCCAAAGGCTTCCCAGTGGCAGCATCTTGGGGAGAAGGAGGGCGAGTCTGGCGAGGCACTGCATCCACTGTTCTGTCGCCTCGATTCAAGATATGACAATCAGGATCTGGCTCAACCACGGCCGAAGGGTTGAAGAAACTGGCATAGCAGAAGCTTTAAGAGAAGGCGCAGGAGGAGGTTCAATGTCATCATCGGGATCATCCGGGACAATCTTGCCATCCTTTACTACGTTATCAAGGCTAACGAGAGTCAAATCGGCATCAGAGGTAACAATCCGGAACTGCTCCACCAGATTCTCATAAGCAGCAGTTACACTACCTACAAGATGACCTTGGAACTCGGCATAATCAGCTCGAGCAGACTCCAACTCCTCCCTAAGACCCATCAGCTCCTTATAAGTGGTAACATAGCTATCCTTATGTTTTAGTGCCATATCTTCGGCTAGTTGCGCAGCAGCCGCCAGACCAACAGACCGGGCCTTCTCCCCCTTCAGCTCCTTTTCTAGCTCGGACACTTTCACCTTGAGCTCCTCCTTCAAACCCTTGATTCGATCAAACTCTGACTTCGCCTCCTCCATTAAAGCCTTGGTAGCATGAATAGGAAGATCTTGAGCAGTTCGGTATAGAGCCGCTCCCATATGTGCCAGTGAAATAGGGAGCAATCTGTTGATCCACAAATCCAACCGTATCAAAGTCAGGAGCACCAAGATTAAATGGCTCGACAGTCCGAGGTCTTTTTGGAGGAGGAGCGATTGAAGGAGCAGAGGTACCAACTGAAGTTTGAGGCGGATCAACCAAACGAACCCGAGGGGTCGGGATCATCCTTCCCCGACCACCTTGGCTGGGACGCTCTGAGCCGCGGTAGCCTTCCTCGCCTTCTTAAAGGCCTTCAGTGAGTCATTATTCTTCGACATCTCTGAAAAACAAAGAAAAATGCAAACGACTTATGAATACCCGGAAAAGAAAGTAAGAAAACAAAGACAGGAGAGCACAGTCTACAAAATACCCAACACAGCACGAATCAAGGACGGATCCCCCAGAAATTTCTTTGTCTCAAGATGAGGAGTGATGAGCGGATAATTTGTACGCTTTTTGGCATTGTTTTTAGTATGTTTTTAGTATGATTTAGTTAGTTTTTAGTATATTTTTATTAGTTTTTAGTTAAAATTCACTTTTCTGGACTTTACTATAAGTTTGTGTATTTTTCTGTGATTTCAGGTATTTTCTGACTGAATTTGAGAGTCCTAAGCAAAAATCTGATTCAGAGACTGAAAAGGACTGCAGATGCTGTTGGATTCTGACCTCCCTGTACTCGAAGTGGATTTTCTGGAGCTACAGGAGCCCAATTGGCGCGCTCTCAAGAGCATTGGAAAGTAGACATCCTGGGCTTTTCAGCAATGTTTAATAGTCCATACTTTGCCCAAGATTTGATGGCCCAAACCGGCGTGGCAATTCAGCCTCAGAATTTCAAGCGTTTAACGCTGGAACTGGCATAAAATTTGGAGTTAAACGCCCAAACTGGCATGAAAGCTGGCGTTTAACTCCAGAAAAGGTCTCTACACATGAAAACTTCAATGCTCAGCCCAAGCACACACCAAGTGGGCCCGGAAGTGGATTTTTCTGTCATTTACTCATTTCTGTAAACCTTAGGTTACTAGTTCACTATTAATAGGATCTTTTGACATTGTATCTGTACCTCATGACACTTTACACGTTTCTTTGTGTACCTTCCACGGCATGAGTCTCTAAACCCCATGGTTGGGGGTGAGGAGCTCTGCTGTGTCTTGATGGATTAATGCAATTACTACTGTTTCTTATTCAATCATGCTTGCTTCCATTCTAAGATATCACTTGTTCTTAACCCGGATGATGACAAGTCATCATAAACCCATTTTCTATGCTTTTTCATACAAGAAATTGATGATTTGTGCTTAAATATTGAATGCTTTTGTGCTTAAATGATATATTTTATTGATCTTTTAATTTTATAAATCTTGTAGGAAAAAAAGAAGAAAAAGAAGCAAAGAAGCACAAAAAAGGAGAAAAAAAAGAGCTTTGGGATACACTTTGAAGTTGGGGTACACTTTAGAGGCTTAGGCCACGCTTTTAAAAGCGTGGCCCATGACCAAATCAAGGAAGGAAGCAGCCAGCACGCACACTGCCCTGCCCTTGCCAAGGGCAGGGCAGAATCGTGATGCACATTGAGGTTGGAAGCAAGAATTTCGCTAAGGTAAAATCTGGGCGCTCACAGCATGACCATGCCTCCTTCAAAGGGCTATAACTTGAGCTACAGACGTCCAATTGATGTGCTTCCAGTTGCGTTGGAAAGCTGACATTCAGAGCTATCCAACGATATATAGCAATCCATATTTGGCATATAATTGAGGCAGGAACGAAAGGCATCTTTAAGGGCCAAAAACAAGCAAAAATAAACCAAAATGCTTCCACCAAGGCTCGAAGAGGGAGACACAAGGAACCCAAGGAAGTCTGCCCTCAAGGAGAGCAGAATGCCCTCTTGGAGGGCAATGTCGTGTTTTCTTCATGAAAATTCAAGGAAAAATTGCAACAACTTCCTCCACCAAGTTTCGAACACAAGACCTCTAGGAAGCCAAGCCTTAGGCGTGAATTAGGTGCCAAGAAGAAAAAGCCAAGCAATGCACTCCATGGGATTCGAACTTGGCACTCCCCAAAGGAAACATTGCCCTGCCCTCCGCAAGGGCAGGGCAGCATCTTTTGTGGCACGCACACGCGCACCATTCTGGCGCACCAAGGAGCTTCGGCCAGCACCAGCAACACGCACGGGGCACCATTCTGGCGCACCAAAAATTTCCGCCCTGCCCTCCGCGAGGGCAGGGCAGCATCCTGCAGCATCAACTCGTGCACCACGCTCGCACCAAGGCCGCACTCATCAAATCCTGCCCTGCCCTCCACAAGGGCAGGGCAGCCTCCTGGAAGCAATTTTCCTTCATGGGCTGAAATTGAATTAAAAACCCAATTTAATTCATATCTTCACCAAATCAAAAGCCCATCCAAACCCCAAAATCCAAGAATAGAAAGTGTATAAATAGGAGCCAGTTTTATGTAATTGGGAGCTCGAGACTTTATTTTTGAATTTTCCTTTCTACTTGCATTTTAATTTTGAACTTTGGAATTTGCTAGAGAATTGGGAAGGAGAATTGATCTCTCTTCTTCCTGGTTCCTTCTTGAGCACTCTTTACTTTTCTTGCTTTGGATCTTGGGTGAAGAATTGAAGAACTTCTGTTTCAATCTCACCTTGAGATCTCTTCTTTAATTTTCTGCATAATTGAATTTTACTTTCTGTTCATTTCTTCTTCTGCAATTTCTGCAATTTGCTTTCTTTTACTTCTTCTGCAATTGTTCTTGTTGGATCAAGGAAGGATTTGAGATCTAGACTTGTTATCTAGTCTCCTCCAATCCTGAGATCTTCAACATTCTTTTAAATTGCTGCAAATTAAGCACTGCTTTTCTGTTTAGAATTCTTCAAGCAATTTCCATTTTCTGTTTAGATCTGTTGCATGATTTTGCACCTTTTACTTCTCTGTTTGATTGCTATTTACACTTTCCTGTTGAATTTTAATTTCCAGCACCCAACCCCCTTTACTTTTCATGTAATTTACATTTCTTGCAATTTAAGTTTTAGTTATTTTACTTTCTTGTTCTTTAAGTTTCCTGCCACTTTACTTTCTGCAATTTAAATTCCCTGCAAATTTACATTCTGTTGCACAACTTCACACAACTCATTCAATGTTAGCTTGACTAAACTAATCACCCACTAAAATTGCTTGATCCATCAATCTCTGTGGGATCGACCTCACTCTAAGTGAGTTATTACTACTTGATGCGACCCGGTACACTTGCCGGTTGGATTTGTGTGTTGGAAATTCGTTTTCCGCAAAAACACCATCAAGTTTTTGGCGCCGTTGCCGGGGATTGATTAGATCAACAATGATTAAGTGGGTGAGAAGTCTAGATCAAGCATTTTCTTTATTTTTGTTCTCTGTTCTAAGTTGAAACCAAGGTGTTTGAGTTATTGCCTCACTAAGAAATTCATCTTTGAGATATGAATTTCAATCTCCCTTGGTGTTGTGTTTTACAAAATTCAAATGGAGTTCAACTCATCTTATGATCAAACAAATTTTATGGGATATTACCCACCATCACCAATCTCTAATGGTGGCTGGGACTATCACCAAGAGAATACACATTCTGAGCACTCCAATTCATGGAGATTTGCTTCAGAACCACAAGATGAGCAAGAAAACCATATGGGATATTTTCTTCCACCACAAAATGATGCTAGTCATGATTCTACTGGTGGCTGGGAAGGAAATTCTAATGCTCCATATGATATTCATCCAAAGATATCATCACTTGACCATGCTTCAACAGAAAGCCTCTATCAAAATTCACCACCCACACAAACTTCCTTGAACCAAAGCCTCTCAAAGCTTGAGACCATGTTTGAAAAATATGAGAGGGAGGCACAGATATTCTGGAAAAGGAAAGAGAACTTCTTCACAAACATGGAAGTGCACGTAGCTCAATTGTTGAGTGCAACGAAGAAAGTGGAAAGGCAAGATGGAGAAGCCTATGTGTCAAGCAAAATTTTAATGAAAAATGAGGTGGAGGAGGCATTGGATCCTGAACTTTTACATTCACAAGAGCCACTTGAGGTGACAATGAAACATAAAGATTCCCTCCCAGAGGCATTAATGGAAAATCATGAAGGAGAAAGGGAGGAAGACACTCAAGAGAAGTCAAACTCAAGTAAAGCAGAAAATCACATGAAGGAAGTGGTCATGGAACCACCAATTCAAAAGGCTCTGGATGAAGATCAAACTCCAAAAATCACACAGCAACCATGTCTTAACAACAAAGAAGTGAAGGCAACTAACAAGAGCACCAATTCTGTCCCTAAGTCAGCAGGCAAGCTCAACCAAGCCAATTTCAAAAGAAAGCTTGCTGTGAGGAAACCAAGAAAGGGGACAAAAGCTGAAACTTCTCCCCCCATGAAGTCATTCCTCTTAACTAATTGGAAGAAGAGGAAGAAAGTGAAGAACAACATGTCAAGCTAATGACACTAAAAGAGCACTTGTTGGGAGGTAACCCAACCGTAGGTATAATTTCTTCTCTGCTTTGTTTTTGTTCTTTACTTTGTTTAAATTCAATAAATGGGCATATGGTTACATTCTAAGTTTGGTGTTGTCTTGCAACAACTTGTTTTCAATCTTTTTGGATGATTGCATCAAATCAAAAATGAAAGTGACGCACCAAGATTCTAAGTTTGGTGTGCCACTTATTTTTCTATGCAATTCATTCAAGCAACACCACTTGTTTACATAATCATAATGCCGCTGCAGTGTTATTTTTTTTAGTTAGACAATTTTAGTTTTCTTGATTGTTTTAGTCATTTCCTTGTTTTTAATGCTTTCTTTTATTAACTGTGTTTGTTAATACATCATCCAAACATCCTTACTCATGATAGATTCTTCACTTGGTGATTGTATTCAACAAATAACAGTTTCTTTTGTTTAGTTTTAGTTCAAATAAATTCACATATGGTTGCATTCTAAGTTTGGTGTTGCTATGCAACAAAATTTGGTTCCAATGCTTACTAGATACTTGCATTAATTTCAAGTGAGAGTGTCACACTAAGTTTGGTGTGCCACCTATTTTTTATGCAATGTATCATGCACACCCTCTTATGTTTGCAATCAAAATGTCTTTGTCTCTTGTTCCTTGATTATTATCTTTCATTTTGCTTGCTTAAAACACATATGCTACTAACATTTCATTGTGTAAGACACTCATGACCCATCTTAGCCCCATAGCCATTGTTCTAATTGTTTCTTGAGGATGAGCAAGCACTCTAAGTTGGCAAGGGAAATGGAAGAATTGGAGAAAAAGGACAACAACAATGAAGATGAACTACAAGGTTGTAAAGTTCCTTTTCCTCTCCTTTGTTTCCAGCACTTTAAATTGCATGATTGTCTTTATATTCTCTGTATGCATGTGTGGTATGACTAAGCATAGCTTGAATTTTGATTGAAACATGGTGCTGTGACATTATAACTACCAACTTGAATCCTGTGAATTCAAAAGCAGTAAAGCATCATGATCATAAACAAACAAGGAATTAAAGAAGAATTTAGCATGTGCATACAAGTATTGGAAAGCTAGTATGATTGATTGTTGCTCAATTGCATTGGATTTTATTTAATTGAAGTTTTTCATCTAGTACATTTTGTGAAATCTTTTGAAATCATGGAAACCTTGAAGAAGCAAATACAATTAAAGCAAGAAAAGAAAAAGGGAAAGAATGAGAAAGCTGAAGGCTCTGAGTACCAATGGCAATTTATTTGTTAAGTGCTTGTGGTGTTTATGTATCAAGCCAAATGCTTGAAAACAAAACACTTAGAAGTCAAGGCTAGGCTCAAGTGCAAAAGCACTCCCTCAAAGCTCAAGGTTCTGAGCATCAATGATTAGAGAGTCAAAAAAAAATATGATGAGCTTAATGAAGTCCTCTAATTAAATGCTTGTGGTGCTTATGTATCAAGTGGTAATACTTGAAAACAAAGCATTTAGAAGTCGTAGCTTTGTTATTAACTCATGGGGCAAAGCACCCAAAAGGAGAAGCTAAAAAAAAAAAAAAAAAGAAGAAGAAAAAAAAAATTCAAAAGCTTGTTTCAAGGAAGAATTATAAGAAAAAGATTTCATAAAAGAAGCTAGATAGAAGCATCAATCATTTACATCTCTTTTGTAATTGTAGCATGCATAGAAAACTAGCTTGCCATGAACATTAACTTGCTACTCTTCTTACCTTGGATTGTCAATTTCTATTGCATGATTCTTTTCTTGCTTGGGGACAAGCAAGGTTTAAGTTTGGTGTTGTGATGACAAGTCATCATATACCCATTTTCTATGCTTTTTCATACAAGAAATTGATGATTTGTGCTTAAATATTGAATGCTTTTATGCTTAAATGATATATTTTCTTGATCTTTTAATTTTATAAATCTTGTAGGAAAAAAAGAAGAAAAAGAAGCAAAGAAGCACAAAAAAGGAGAAAAAAAAAGAGCTTTGGGATACACTTTGAAGTTGGGGTACACTTTGGAGGCTTAGGCCACGCTTTTAAAAGCGTGGCCCACGACCAAATCAAGGAAGGAAGCAGCCAGCACGCACACTGCCCTGCCCTTGCCAAGGGCAGGGCAGAATCGTGATGCACATTGAGGTTGGAAGCAAGAATTTCGCTAAGGTAAAATCTGGGCGCTCACAGCATGACCATGCCTCCTTCAAAGGGCTATAACTTGAGCTACAGACGTCCAATTGATGTGCTTCCAGTTGCGTTGGAAAGCTGACATTCAGAGCTTTCCAACGATATATAGAAATCCATATTTGGCGTACAATTGAGGCAGGAACGAAAGGCATCTTTAAGGGCCAAAAACAAGCGAAAATAAACCAAAATGCTTCCACCAAGGCTCGAAGAGGGAGACACAAGGAACCCAAGGAAGTCTGCCCTCAAGGAGAGCAGAATGCCCTCTTGGAGGGCAATGTCGTGTTTTCTTCATGAAAATTCAAGGAAAAATTGCAACAACTTCCTCCACCAAGTTTCGAACACAAGACCTCTAGGAAGCCAAGCCTTAGGCGTGAATTAGGTGCCAAGAAGAAAAAGCCAAGCAATGCACTCCATGGGATTCGAACTTGGCACTCCCCAAAGGAAACATTGCCCTGTCCTCCGCAAGGGCAGGGCAGCATCTTTTGTGGCACGCACACGCGCACCATTCTGGCGCACCAAGGAGCTTCGGCCAGCACCAGCAGCACGCACGGGGCACCATTCTGGCGCACCAAAAATTTCCGCCCTGCCCTCCGCGAGGGCAGGGCAGCATCCTACAGCATCAACTCGTGCACCACGCTCGCACCAAGGCCGCACTCATCAAATCCTGCCCTGCCCTCCACAAGGGCAGGGCAGCCTCCTGGAAGCAATTTTCCTTCATGGGCTGAAATTGAATTAAAAACCCAATTTAATTCATTTCTTCACCAAATCAAAAGCCCATCCAAACCCCAAAATCCAAGAATAGAAAGTGTATAAATAGGAGCTAGTTTTATGTAATTGGGAGCTCGAGACTTTATTTTTGAATTTTCCTTTCTACTTGCATTTTAATTTTGAACTTTGGAATTTGCTAGAGAATTGGGAAGGAGAATTGATCTCTCTTCTTCCTGGTTCCTTCTTGAGCACTCTTTACTTTTCTTGCTTTGGATCTTGGGTGAAGAATTGAAGAACTTCTGTTTCAATCTCACCTTGAGATCTCTTCTTTAATTTTCTGCATAATTGAATTTTACTTTCTGTTCATTTCTTCTTCTGCAATTTCTGCAATTTGCTTTCTTTTACTTCTTCTGCAATTGTTCTTGTTGGATCAAGGAAGGATTTGAGATCTAGACTTGTTATCTAGTCTCCTCCAATCCTGAGATCTTCAACATTCTTTTAAATTGCTGCAAATTAAGCACTGCTTTTCTGTTTAGAATTCTTCAAGCAATTTCCATTTTCTGTTTAGATCTGTTGCATGATTTTGCACCTTTTACTTCTCTGTTTGATTGCTATTTACACTTTCCTGTTGAATTTTAATTTCCAGCACCCAACCCCCTTTACTTTTCATGCAATTTACATTTCTTGCAATTTAAGTTTCAGTTATTTTACTTTCTTGTTCTTTAAGTTTCCTGCCACTTTACTTTCTGCAATTTAAATTCCCTGCAAATTTACATTCTGTTGCACAACTTCACACAACTCATTCAATGTTAGCTTGACTAAACTAATCACCCACTAAATGTCTTGATCCATCAATCCCTGTGGGATCGACCTCACTCTAAGTGAGTTATTACTACTTGATGCGACCCGGTACACTTGCCGGTTGGATTTGTGTGTTGGAAATTCGTTTTCCGCAAAAACACCATCACCGGATGAATGTAATGATCCGTGACACTCATCATATTCTCAACTATGAACGTGTGCCTGACAACCACCTCCGTTCTACCTTAGATTGAGTAGATATCTCTTGGATTCCTTAACCAGAATCTTCGTGGTATAAGCTAGAACTGATGGCGGCATTCAAGAGAATCCGGAAGGTCTAAACCTTGTCTGTGGTATTCTGAGTAGGATTCAATGATTGAATGACTGTGACGAGCTTCAAACTCCTGAAGGCGGGGCGTTAGTGACAGACGCAAAAGAATCACTGGATTCTATTCCGGCCTGATTGAGGACCGACAGATGGATAGCCGTGCCGTGACAGGGTGCGTTGAACATTTCCACTGAGAGGATGGGAGGTAGCCACTGACAACGGTGAAACCCTACATACAGCTTGCAATGGAAGGAGCCTTGCGTGTTTGATGAAGAAGACAGTAGGAAAGCAGAGATTCAGAAGATGGAGCATCTCCAAAACCTCAACCTATTCTCCATTACTGCATAACAAGTACTTATTTCATGTTCTTTTGCTTTTCACAATCAATCTTGATAATTTCTGATATCCTGACTAAGATTTACAAGATAACCATAGCTTGCTTCAAGCCGACAATCTCCATGGGATCGACCCTTACTCACGTAAGGTATTACTTGGACGACCCAGTGCACTTGCTGGTTAGTTGTGCGGGATTGCAAAAGTGTGATTGCAATTTCGTGCACCAAGGAGGTTCCCCCCAAATATCCTCCAAAGCAGTAACAAAGGCCTGCTCGACCTCATCTAGCATCTCCCAGGTATACCTAGACACAACTACATTTCTCTGCCACTCTAAATGAAAACGAGGCTCGTCATTCTCATCCAGAAAGAAAGGGCGAGCTCCTTCAACAGCTCGGATCTTGAAAAAGTAATTCTTAAAATCGCAGAAAGACTCATCATTCATGGAGAAGACTTTATGCCCCTAGGCCGACCTAAAAGAAATCCAAGAAGCTTTCTTTTTGATAGTCTGATGAGCGGATAATTTATACGCTTTTTGGCATTGTTTTTAGGTAGTTTTTAGTAAGTTCAAGCTACTTTTAGGGATGTTTTCATTAGTTTTTATGTTAAATTCACATTTCTGGACTTTACTATGAGTTTGTGTGTTTTTCTGTAATTTCAAGTAATTTCTGGCTGAAATTGAGGGACTTGAGCAAAACTCTGAAAAAGGCTGACAAAAGGACTGCTGATGTTGTTGGAATCTGACCTCCCTGCACTCGAAATGGATTTTCTGGAGCTACAGAACTCCAAATGGCGTGTTCTCAACGGCGATGGAAAGTAGACATCCAGAGCTTTCCAGCAATATATAATAGTCCATACTTTATTCGGGAATTGACGACGTAACTTGGCGTTGAACGCCAAGTACATGCTGCTGTCTGGAGTTAAACGCCAGAAACACGTCATGATCCGGAGTTGAACGCCCAAAACACGTTAAAACTTGGAGTTCAACTCCAAGAGAAGCCTCAGCTCGTGGATAGATTAAGCTCAGCCCAAGCATACACAAAGTGGGCCCCAAAAGTGGATTTATGCACCAATTTCTTACTCATGTAAACCCTAGTAGCTAGTCTAGTATAAATAGGATAATTTACTATTGTATTAGACATCTTTTGACAGTTTAATCTTTTGACTGTTTAGTCTTTGATTATTCGGTCTTTTGATCATTCAGGGGGCTGGCCATTCGGTCATGCCTGAACTTTTCACTTATGTATTTTCAACGGTGGAGTTTCTGCACACCATAAATTAAGGGTGTGGAGCTCTGCTGTACCTCAAGTTTCAATACAATTACTATTACTTTCTATTCAATTCTCTTTTATTCTTATTCCAAGATATACATTGCACAACACTTTGATGAATGTGATGATCCGTGACACTCATCATCATTCTCACCTATGAACGCGCGTGACTGACAACCACTTCCGTTCTACCTTAGGCCGGGCGCATATCTCTTAGATTCCCCAACAGAATCTTCATGGTATAAGCTAGATAGATGGCGGCATTCATGGGGATCCAGAAAGTCTAACCTTGTCTGTGGTATTCCGAGTAGGATCCTGAGAATCCGGAAAGTCTAACCTTGTCTGTGGTATTCCGAGTAGGATTCCGGTATTGAATGACTGTGACGAGCTTCAAACTCCTGAAGGTTGGGCGTTAGTGACAGACGCAAAAAAATCAATGGATTCTATTCCAACCTGATTGAGGACCGACAGATGATTAGCCGGGCTGTGACAGAGCATTTGGACCATTTTCACTGAGAGGATGGGATGTAGCCGTTGCCATGGGTGATGCCTCCAGACGATTAGCCGTGCAGTGACAGCGCATAGGACCATTTTCCCGAGAGGATTAAAAGTAGCCATTGATGATGGTGATGCCCTACATACAGCTTGCCATGGAAAGGAGTAAGAAGGATTGGATGAAAGCAATAAGAAAGTAGAGATTCGAAAGGGTTATAGCATCTTCACACGCCTATCTGAAATTCCCACTATTGATTTACATAAGTATTTCTATCCTTTTTATTTTCTATTTATTATTAATTTTTGAAACCCATAACCATTTAATCTGCCTAACTGAGATTTACAAGGTGACCATAGCTTGCTTCATACCAACAATCTCTGTGGGATCGACCCTTACTCACGTAAGGTATTACTTGGATGACCCAGTACACTTGCTGGTTAAGTTGAACGGAGTTGTGGAAAGAAAGTGCTGAGTTAATTTTTATGCACATGCCAAAGAGCCATTATTGTTGATGACAATTTCGTCCACCAAGTTTTTGGCGCCGTTGCCGGGGATTGTTCGAGTATGGACAACTGACGGTTCATCTTGTTGCTCAGATTAGGTAATTTTCTTTTCAAAAATCTTTTTCAAAATTTTTCTTTTCCTTTTCGTTTTTCCTAACATTATTTTCGAAAAAATTAATAAAAATACAAAAAGATCATAAAATCATAAAAATCAAAAATATTTTGTGTTTCTTGTTTGAGTCTTGAGTCAATCTTTAAGTTTGGTGTCAATTGCATGCTTTAAAAATTTTTCTTGCATTTTTCAAAAATTTCATGCATTCATAGTGTTCTTCATGATCCTCAAGATGTTCTTGACAAGTCTTCTTGTTTGATCTTGATGTTTTCTTGTTTTGTGTTGTTTGTTGTTTTTCATATGCATTTTTTGTTTGTTAGAGTCCATGCATTAAAGATTTCTAAGTTTGGTGTCTTGCATGTTTTCTTTGCATCAAAAATTTTTCAAAAATATGTTCTTGATGTTCATCATGATCTTTAAAGTGTTCTTGGTGTTCATCTTGACATTCATAGCATTCTTGCATGCATTCATTGTTTTGATCTAAAAATTTCATGCATTGAGTATTTTTGTTGTTTTTCTCTCTCATAATTAAAAATTCAAAAATCAAAAAAATATCTTTTCCTTATTTCCCTCCAAATTTTCGAAATTTTGGGTTGACTTGGTCAAAAATTTTTAAAATTAGTTGTTTCTTACAAGTCAAGTCAAATTTTCAAAAATTTAAAAATCTTATCTTTTCAAAATCTTTTTCAAAAATCATATCTTTTCCAATTTTTCCTCTTTTTCGAAAATTTCAAAAATCTTTTTCAAAATATTTTCAAAATCTTTTTCTTATCTTTTATATCATATTTTCGAAAATATGCTAACAATTAATGTGATTGATTCAAAAATTTGAAGTTTGTTACTTTCTTGTTAAGAAAGGTTCAATCTTTAAATTCTAGAATCTTATCTTGTAGCTTCTTGTTAGTTAAGTCATTTTAAAAATTAAATCTTTTTCAAAATATCTTTTTCTTAAAATTTTTATCTTATCTTTTTATCATATCTTTTTCAAAAATTTTATCTTTTTCAAAATTTGATTTCAAAATATCTTATCTAACTTCTTATCTTCTTATCTTTTCAAATTTGATTTTAATATCTTTTTCAACTAACTATTTGACTTTTTGTTTGTTTCTTATCTTTTTCAAAACCACCCAACTACTTTTTCCTCTTCAATTTTCGAAAATACCTCTCTCTTTTTCAAAAATTCTTTTTAATTAATTAATTGTTTTAAATTTTAATTTCAATTACATCTTATCTCTAATTTTCAAAAATTGCTAATCCCTTTTTCAAAATTATTTTCGAAATTTCCCCTCTCTTTTCTTATTCTATTTAATTATTTAATTACTAACACTTCTCTTCACCTCTCTCCATCTAAATATCCGAACCCACTCTTCTACATTCTTCTCCCCTTTCTTTTTCTACTAACATAAAGGAATCTCTATACTGTGACATAGAGGATTCCTCTTCTTTTCTTGTTTTCTTCTCTTTCATATGAGCAGGAACAGGGAAAAGGGCACTCTTGTTGAAATTGATCTTGAACCTGAAAGGACTCTGAAAAGGAAACTAAGAGAAACTAAATTACAACAATCCAGAAACAACCTTTCAGAAATTTTTGAACAAGAGGAGGAGATGGTAGCCGAAAATAATGATAATGCAAGGAGAATGCTTGGTGACTTCACAAAGCCAACGTCCAAATTTGATGGAAGATGCATCTCCATTCTTGCCATTGGAGCCAATAATTTTGAGCTTAAGCCTCAACTAGTTGCTTTAATGCAACAAAACTGCAAGTTTTATGGACTTCCATCTGAAGATCCTTATCAGTTTTTAACTGAGTTCTTGCAGATCTGTGAGACTGTAAAGACGAATGGAGTTGATCCTGAGGTCTACAGACTCATGCTTTTCTCTTTTGCTGTAAGAGACAGAGCTAGAATATGGTTGGATTCACAACCTAAGGATAGCCTGGACTCCTGGGATAAGCTGGTCACAGCCTTCTTGGATAAATTCTTTCCACCTCAAAAGCTGAGCAAGCTGAGAGTGGATGTTTAAACCTTCAAACAAAAAGATGGTGAATCCCTCTATGAAGCATGGGAAAGATATAAGTAGCTGACAAAAAGATGTCCATCTGACATGTTTTCAGAATGGACCATATTAGATATATTCTATTATGGTCTATCTGAATTTTCGAAAATGTCATTGGACCATTCTGCAGGTGGATCTATTCACCTAAAGAAAACGCCTGAAGAGGCTCAAGAACTCATTGATATGGTTGCAAACAACCAATTCATGTACACTTCTGAGAGGAATTCCGTAAATAATAGGATACCTCAGAAGAAAGGAGTTCTTGAAATTGATGCTCTGAATGCCATATTGGCTCAGAACAAAGTGTTGACTCAATAGGTCAACATGATCTCTCAAAATCTGAATGGATGGCAACATGCATCCAACAGTACTAAAGAGGTAGCTTCTGAAGAAGCTTATTGGTGAACGAAATTGCAATCACACTTTTGCAATCCCGCACAACTAACCAGCAAGTGCACTGGGTCGTCCAAGTAATACCTTACGTGAGTAAGGGTCGATCCCACGAAGATTGTCGGCTTGAAGCAAGCTATGGTTATCTTGTAACTCTTAGTCAGGATATCAATAATTATCAGGGTTGATTGTAAAAAGCAAAAGAACATGAAATAAGTACTTGTTTTGCAGTAATGGGGAACAGGCTGAGGTTTTGGAGATGCTCTATCTTCTGAATCTCTGCTTTCCTACTGTCTTCTTCTTCAAACACGCTAGGCTCCTTCCATGGCAAGCTGTATGTAGGGTTTCACCGTTGTCAATGGCTACCTCCCATCCTCTTAGTGAAAATGTTCAACGCACCCTGTCACGGCACGGCTATTCAGCTGTCGGTTCTCGATCATGTCGGAATAGAATCCAGTGATTCTTTTGCGTCTGTCACTAACGCCCCACAATCGCGAGTTTGAAGCTTGTCACAGTCATTCAATCATTGAATCCTACTCAGAATACCACAGACATGGTTTAGACCTTCCGGATTCTGATTAAGGAATCTAAGAGATATCCACCCAATCTAAGGTAGAACGGAGGTGGTTGTCAGGCACACGTTCATAGGTGAGAATGATGATGAGTGTCACGGATTCTAAGAGATATCCACCCAATCTAAGGTAGAACGGAGGTGGTTGTCAGGCACACGTTCATAGGTGAGAATGATGATGAGTGTCACTGATCATCACATTCATCAGGTTTAGGAACAAGTGATATCTTAGAATGGAAGCATGCATGATTGAATGAAAAACAGTAGTAATTACATTAATCCATCAAGACACAGCAGAGCTCCTCACCCCCAACCATGGGGTTTAGAGACTCATGCCGTAAAAGATACAATGAGAAACATGTAATGTGTCATGAGGTACAGATACAATGTCAAAAGATCCTATTAATAGTGAACTAGTGATCTAGGGTTTACAGAGATGAGTAAATGACAAAAAAATCTACTTCCGGGCCCACTTGGTGTGTGCTTGGGCTGAGCATTGAAGCATTTTCGTGTAGAGACTCTTTCTGGAGTTAAACGCCAGCTTTTATGCTAGTTTGGGCGTTTAACTCCAATTTTTATGCCAGTTCCAGCGTTAAACGCTGGGAATTCTGAAGCTGATTTGCAACACCGGTTTGGGCCAGCAAATCTTGGGCAAAGTATGGACTATTATACATTGATGGAAAGCCCAGGATGTCTACTTTCCAACGCCGTTGAGAGCGCGCCAATTGGGTTTCTGTAGCTCCGGAAAATCTACTTCGAGTGCAGGGAGGTCAGAATCCAACAGCATCTGCAGTCCTTTTCAGTCTTTGAATCAGATTTTTGCTCAGGTCCCTCAATTTCAGCCAGAAAATACCTGAAATCACAGAAAAACACACAAACTCATACTAAAGTCCAGAAAAGTGAATTTTAATTAAAAACTAATAAAAATATACTAAAAACTAACTAAATCATACTAAAAATATACTAAAAACAATGCCAAAAAGCGTATAAATTATCCGCTCATCACAACACCAAACTTAAATTGTTGCTTGTCCCCAAGCAACTGAAAATCAAAATAGAATAAAAAGAAAAGAATATACTATAGACTCCAAAATATCAAAGAAACTTAGCTCCAATTAGATGAGCGGGACTAGTAGCTTTTTGCTTCCGAACAGTTTTGGCATCTCGCTTTATCCTTTGAAGTTCAGAATGATTGGCATCCATAGGAACTCAGAACTCAGATAATGTTATTGATTCTCCTAGTTAAGTATGGTGATTCTTGAACATAGCTTTTTTATGAGTCTTGGCTGTGGCCCAAAGCACTCTGTCTTCCAGTATTACCACCGGATACATACATGCCACAGACACATACTTGGGTGAACCTTTTCAGATTGTGACTCAGCTTTGCTAGAGTCCCCAATTAGAGGTGTCCAGGGTTCTTAAGCACACTCTTTTTGCCTTGGATCACAACTTTATTTCTTTCTTTTTCTTCTTCTTTTTTTTTCGTTTTTTTTTTTTTGCTTTTTCTTGCTTCAAGAATCAATTTGATGGTTTTTCAGATCCTCAATAACAGTTCTCCCTTTCCATCATTCTTTCAAGAGCCAACAATTTTAACATTCTTAAAACAACAAATTCAAAAGACATATGCACTGTTCAAGCATTCATTCAGAAAACAAAAAGTATTGTCACCACATCAAACTAATTCAACTATTTTCAAAGATGAATTCGAAATCCTGTACTTCTTGTTCTTTTGTGATTAAAGCATTTTTCATTTAAGAGAGGTGATGGATTCATAGGACATTCATAGCTTTAAGGCATAGACACTAAGATACTAATGATCATGTAATAAGACACAAACATAGATAAACATAAGCATAAAAATTCGAAAAATAGAAAATAAAGAACAAGGAGATTAAAGAACGGGTCCACCTTAGTGATGGCGGCTTGTTCTTCCTCTTGAAGATCTTATGGAGTGCTTGAGCTCCTCAATGTCTCTTCCTTGCCTTTGTTGCTCCTCTCTCATGATTCTATGATCTTCTTTAATTTCATGGAGGAGGATGGAATGTTCTTGGCGCTCCACCCTTAGTTGTCCCATGTTGGAACTCAATTCTCCTAGGGAGATGTTGATTTGCTCCCAATAGTTTTGTGGAGAAAAGTGCATCCCTTGAGATGAATCTCTCCATCTCCCATGGCTCGGAGGTGGAAGCTTTTGCCTTCCCTTTCCTCTTTCTAGAGGTTTCTCCAGCCTTAGGTGCCATAAATGGTTATGGAGAAACAAAAAGCAACGCTTTTACCACACCAAACTTAGAAGGTTTGCTCGTCCTCGAGCAAAAGAAGAAAGAAGAGAGAGAGTGGTGGGGTAGGTGGGGATCCTGTGGGGTCCACAGATCCTGAGGTGTCAAGGATAATTCATCCCTGTACCAAGTGGCGAGCAAAAATGCTCCTACTACCAATCCTGGCGTTAAACGCCGGGCTGGTGCCCATTTCTGGCGTTTAACGCCAGCTTGGTGCCCATTCCTGGCGTTTAACGCCAGTCTGGTGCCCCTTTCTGGCGTTAAACGCCCAGAATGGTGCCAGACTGGGCGTTAAACGCCCATTTGCTGCCCTTACTGGTGTTTAAACGCCAGCAAGGTTTTCCTCCAGGGTGTGCTGTTTTTCTTTCTGTTTTTCATTCTGTTTCTGCGTTTTCAATTGAATTTGTGACTTCCCATGATCATCAACCTATAGAAAACATAAAATAACAAAGAAAAATAATAAATATAACATTGGGTTGCCTCCCAACAAGCGCTTCTTTAATGTCAGTAGCTTGACAGTGGGCTCTCATGGAGCCTCACAGATGTTCAGAGCAATGTTGGAACCTCCCAACACCAAACTTAGAGTTTGAATGTGGGGGTTCAACACCAAACTTAGAAGTTGGTGGTGGCCTCCCAACACCAAACTTAGAGTTTGACTGTAGGGGCTCTGTTTGACTCTGTTTTGAGAGAAGCTCTTCATGCTTCCTCTCCATGGTTACAGAAGGAGAACCTTGAGTCTTATAGTTTGCACTGTCTGCAAGCCACGGAGCTTCCTGAATAGCAAACAATTGCTCATCCGGAAAGGTTTCAGAGATCTCAGTAGGAGGGAGGGATGCTCCTGCTACTGGTTCTATCCGGGACAGGTGATCAGCCACTTGATTCTCTGTCCCTTTTCTGTCTCTTATTTCTATATCAAACTCTTGCAGAAGTAACACCCATCTTATGAGCCTGGGTTTTGAATCCTGCTTTGTGAGTAGATATTTAAGAGCAGCATGGTCAGTGTACACAATCACTTTTGATCCTACTAAATAAGATCTGAACTTGTCAATGGCATAAACCACTGCAAGTAACTCCTTTTCTGTGGTTGTGTAGTTCTTCTGTGCATCATTTAGAATACGGCTGCCATAATAAATGACGTGCAGAAGCTTACCATGCCTTTGTCCCAGTACTGCACCAATGGCATGGTCACTGGCATCACACATTAGATCAAATGGTAATGTCCAGTCCGGTGCAGAGATGACTGGTGCTGTGACCAGCTTAGCTTTCAGAGTTTCAAACACCTGCAGACACTCATTATCAAAAATAAATGGAGTGTCAGCAGCTAGCAGATTACTCAGAGGTTTGGCAATTTTTGAAAAATCCTTTATAAACCTTCTGTAGAATCCTGCATGCCCCAGAAAGCTTCTGATTGCCTTAACATTGGTAGGTGGTGGTAATTTTTCAATTACTTCAACTTTAGCTTGATCCACCTCTATTCCTTTGTTTGAAATTTTATGCCCAAGGACAATTCCTTCAGTCACCATAAAGTGACATTTTTCCCAGTTTAAAACTAGGTTGGTCTCTTGGCATCTTTTCAGAACAAGTGCTAGATGGTTAAGGCAGGAGCTGAATGAGTCTCCAAATACTGAAAAGTCATCCATGAAGACTTCCAGAAATTTCTCTACCATATCTGAGAAGATAGAGAGCATGCACCTCTGAAAGGTTGCAGGTGCATTGCACAGACCAAAAGGCATCCTTCTGTAGGCAAATACTCCAGAAGGACATGTAAATGCTGTTTTCTCTTGGTCCTGAGGATCTACTGCAATTTGGTTGTAACCTGAGTAGCCGTCCAAAAAGTAGTAGTATTCGTGACCTGCTAGTCTCTCTAGCATCTGATCTATGAATGGTAAAGGAAAATGATCCTTTCTGGTGACTGTATTGAGCCTTCTGTAGTCAATACACATGCGCCACACTATAACTGTTCTTGTATGAACTAGTTCATTCTTTTCATTATGAACTACTGTCATGCCTCCCTTCTTAGGGACAACGTGGACAGGGCTCACCCAGGGGCTATCAGAAATAGGATAAATAATCCGAGCCTCTAGTAACTTAGTGACCTCTTTCTGCACCACCTCCTTCATGGCTGGATTTAGCCGCCTTTGTGGTTGAACCACTGGCTTAGCATCATCCTCCAATAGGATCTTGTGCATGCATCTTGCTGGGCTAATGCCCTTAAGATCACTTATGGACCACCCAAGAGCTGTCTTGTGTGTCCTTAGCACTTGAATTAGTGCTTCCTCTTCCTGTGGATTTAGAGCAGAGCTTATAATCACTGGAAAAGTGTCACCTTCTCCCAGAAATGCATATTTCAGGGATGGTGGTAGTGGCTTGAGCTCTAGTTTAGGTGGCTTATCTTCTTCCTGAGGAATTTTCAGAATTTTTTTTATTTCCTTTAGTTCCTCCAGATCAAGCTGAACATCTTTAAAGATGTCATCTAGCTCTGATTCAAGACTTTCAGTCATATTGACCTCTTCCACCAAAGAGTCAATAATATCAGTGCTCATGCAGTCATTTGATGTGTCTGGATGCTGCATAGCTTTGACAACATTCAACTTGAACTCATCCTCATTGACTCTCAGGGTTACTTCCCCTTTTTGTACATCAATGAGAGTTCGTCCAGTTGCTAGGAAAGGTCTTCCTAGAATGAGAGTTGCACTCTTGTGCTCCTCCATTTCCAGCACTACAAAGTCGGTTGGAAAGGCAAATGGCCCAACCTTGACAATCATGTCCTCAATTATGCCTGATGGATATTTAATGGAGCCATCAGCAAGTTAGAGGCATATCCGGGTTGGTTTGACTTCTTCAGTCAACCCAAGCTTTCTGATAGTGGATGGAGGTATTAGATTGATGCTTGCTCCAAGGTCACACAGGGCTGTCTTGGTGCAAGCACCTTCTAATGTGCATGGTATCATAAAGCTTCCTGGATCTTGAAGCTTTTCTGGTAAGCTTTTCAGAATGACTGCACTGCATTCTTCAGTGAGAAATACTTTTTCAGTTTCTCTCCAATCCTTCTTATGACTTAAGATCTCTTTCATGAACTTAGCATAATAAGGTATTTGCTCAAGTGCCTCTGCAAATGGAATCTTTATTTCAAGAGTCCTTAGGTAGTCTGCAAAGCGGGCAAATTGCTTATCCTGCTCCGCTTGGCGGAGTTTCTGAGGATAAGGCATCTTGGCTTTATATTCTTCAACCTTAGTTGCTGCATGTTTATTCCTTACAGAAGTAGTTGGAGAAGCCTTTTTAGAGGGGTTACTATCAGCACTCTCAGGTGTCTAATTCCCTATTGGCGTTTGAACGCCAGGGTTGGGTGGAAAATGGGCGTTTAACGCCAACTTTTCCCCCTTTTCTGGCGGTTGAACGCCAGAACTGGGCAGGGAATGGGCGTTTAACGCCAGCTTTCCCCCCTTTTCTGGCGTTTGAACGCCAAGAGTATTCCTCTCTGGGCTCTTACTGTCCTCAGAGGGATTTTGGATAGTGGTTTGGCTATCCTCTGTCAATTGTTCCTTTATTGGCTTTTTGCTACTTTGAGCAGTGTTATTCAATGTCTTCCCACTCCTCAGTTGAACTGCTTGGCATTCTTCTGTTATCTGTTTAGATAGCTGCTGTTTTGCCTGATTCAACTGTGATTCTATGTTCTTGTTAGCAATTTTAGTTTCTTGGAGCATCTCTTTAAATTCTGCTAACTGTTTTGTCATCAGGTGTAATTGCTGATTAAGCTCAACCATCTGTTCTTGAGGATTAGGATCAGTGGCTACTGCCATAACTTCTTCTTTTGTAGAGAACTCGTTGCTAGAGTACAAATGTTGATTTCTAGCAACAGTATCTATAAGCTCTTGAGCCTCCTCAATCGTCTTCCTCATATGTATAGATCCACCAGCTGAGTGGTCTAGAGACATCTGAGCTTTTTCTGTAAGCCCATAGTAGAAGATGTCTAACTGTACCCACTCTGAAAACATTTCAGAGGGGCATTTTCTTAGCATACCTCTATACCTCTCCCAGGCATTATAAAGGGATTCATTATCCTCTTGTTTAAAGCCTTGGATGTCCAGCCTTAGTTGTGTCATCCTTTTTGGAGGGTAAAATTGATTCAGGAATTTGTCTGATAACTGTTTTCATGTCTTTATGCTTGCTGTAGGTTGGTTATTCAACCACCTCTTAGCTTGATCTTTTACAGCAAATGGAAACAGTAATAATCTGTAGACATCCTGATCCACTTCTTTATTACGTACTGTGTCAGCAAGTTGTAAGAATTGTGCCAGAAACTCAGTAGGTTCTTCCTGTGGAAGACCGGAATACTGGCAATTTTGCTGCACCACGATAATGAGTTGAGGATTTAGCTCAAAGCTGCTTGCTTTAATGGGAGGTATACAGATGCTACTCCCATATGCAGCTGTAATGGGGTTAGCATATGACCCCAGAGTCCTTCTGGACTGCTCAATTCCACTTAGATCCATGATGGAGAAAGGGAGATGATGTGGATATTATTTTTTTATTTTATTTTATTTTTTTTTAAAAGTGACCGAAAGAAAAAATAAAATAAAATAAATGGAAGATAAAATAAAATTTCGAAAATTAACAGAAAATAAGATCAAAGCAAATTGAAAATTGAATCAATTAGTTAATTAAAAAGATTTTGGAATTAGCAATTAAAAAGATATGATTGAGAATTATTTTGAAAAAGATATGATTGAGAAGATATGATTGCAAATAAAAATGATTGAAAAGATATGATTTTGAAAATCTTTGACTAATTTAATGCAAAAATTCGAAAATTATGAGTAAAACAAGGAAAGGATATTTTTTTATTTTTAAATTTTAATGAGGAAAGAGAAAAACAACAGAACGATACTAAACTTAGAAATTTTAGATCAAAACAAAGAGAACAAACAAGAAAACTTTGAATGTCAAGATGAACACCAAGAACAAATTTTTTGAAAAATTTTTTTAAGTGAATAAAAGCACAAAAGACACCAAACTTAAAATTTTTAGAAAATCAAACACAAATTTTTGAAAACTCAAAGGAAAACACAAAGAAGACACCAAACTTAAAATATTAAACTAAACTCAAATAAAAGACTCTAAACCAACAAAAATAAAACAGTCCTAATCTAAGCAACAAGATAAACCGTCAGTTGTCCAAACTCGAAACAATCCCCGGCAACGGCGCCAAAAACTTGGTGCACGAAATTGCAATCACACTTTTGCAATCCCGCACAACTAACCAGCAAGTGCACTGGGTCGTCCAAGTAATACCTTACGTGAGTAAGGGTCGATCCCACGGAGATTGTCGGCTTGAAGCAAGCTATGGTTATCTTGTAACTCTTAGTCAGGATATCAATAATTATCAGGGTTGATTGTAAAAAGCAAAAGAACATGAAATAAGTACTTGTTTTGCAGTAATGGGGAACAGGCTGAGGTTTTGGAGATGCTCTATCTTCTGAATCTCTGCTTTCCTACTGTCTTCTTCTTCAAGCACGCTAGGCTCCTTCCACGGCAAGCTGTATGTAGGGTTTCACCGTTGTCAATGGCTACCTCCCATCCTCTCAGTGAAAATGTTCAACGCACCCTGTCACGGCACGGCTATTCAGCTGTGGTTCTCGATCATGTCGGAATAGAATCCAGTGATTCTTTTGCGTCTGTCACTAACGCCCCACAATCGCGAGTTTGAAGCTTGTCACAGTCATTCAATCATTGAATCCTACTCAGAATACCACAGACAAGGTTTAGACCTTCTGGATTCTCTTGAATGCCGCCATCAATTCTAGCTTATACCACGAAGATTCTGATTAAGGAATCTAAGAGATATCCACCCAATCTAAGGTAGAACGGAGGTGGTTGTCAGGCACACGTTCATAGGTGAGAATGATGATGAGTGTCACAGATCATCACATTCATCAGGTTTAGGAACAAGTGATATCTTAGAATGGAAGCAAGCATGATTGAATGAAAAACAGTAGTAATTGCATTAATCCATCAAGACACAGCAGAGCTCCTCACCCCCAACCATGGGGTTTAGAGATTCATGCCGTAAAAGATACAATAAGAAACATGTAATGTGTCATGAGGTACAGATACAATGTCAAAAGATCCTATTAATAGTGAACTAGTGATCTAGGGTTTACAGAGATGAGTAAATGACAGAAAAATCTACTTCCGGGCCCACTTGGTGTGTGCTTGGGCTGAGCATTGAAGCATTTTCGTGTAGAGACTCTTCCTGGAGTTAAACGCCAGCTTTTATGCCAGTTTGGGCGTTTAACTCCAATTTTTATGCCAGTTCCAGCGTTAAACGCTGGGAATTCTGAAGCTGATTTGCAACGCCGATTTGGGCCATCAAATCTCAGGCAAAGTATGGACTATTATACATTTCTGGAAAGCCCAGGATGTCTACTTTCCAACGCCATTGAAAGCGAGACAATTGGGCTTTTGTAGCTCCAGAAAATCTACTTCGACTACAGGGAGGTCAGAATCCAACAGCATCTGCAGTCCTTTTCAGTCTCTGAATCAGATTTTTGCTCAGGTCCCTCAATTTCAGCCAGAAAATACCTGAAATCACAGAAAAACACACAAACTCATATTAAAGTCCAGAAAAGTGAATTTTAATTAAAAACTAATAAAAATATACTAAAAACTAACTAAATCATACTAAAAACATACTAAAAACAATGCCAAAAAGTGTATAAATTATCCGCTCATCACTTATGATCCTGAGAACCCTACCATGGCAGAGGTTAATTACATGGGTGAACCTTATGGAAACACCTATAACTCATCATGGAGAAATCATCCAAATTTCTCATGGAAGGATCAACAAAAGCCTCAACACGGCTTTAACAATGGTGGACGCAATAGGCTGAGCAATAGCAAGCCTTTCCCATCATCTTCTCAGCAACAGACAGAGAATTCTGAACAAAACACTTCTAATTTAGCCAATCTAGTCTCTGATCTGTCAAAGGCCACTTTCAGTTTCATGAGTGAAACAAGATCCTCCATTAGAAATCTAGAGGCACAAGTGGGCCACCTGAGTAAGAAAGTCATTGAAACTCCTCCCAGTATTCTCCCAAGCAATACAGAAGAGAATCCAAAAGGAGAGTGCAAGGCCATTGATATAATCAATATGGCCGAATGCACAAGGGAGGAGGAGGACGAAAATCCTAGTGAGGAAGACCTCCTGGGACGTCCCTCAAGCAAGAAGGAGTTTCCTATTAAGGATCCAAAGGAATTTGAGACTCATATAGAGACCATAGAGATTCCATTAAATCTCCTTCTGCCATTCATGAGCTCTGAAGACTATTCTTCCTCTGAAGAGGATGAAGATGTGACTGGAGAGCAAGTTGCTCAATATGTAGGAGCTATCATGAAGCTGAATGCCAAGTTGTTTGGTAATGAGACTTGGGAAAGTGAACCTCCTGATGACAAGTCATCATATAACCATTTTTCAAGCTAATTTCACTTGTTTTATTAGCATTTATGCACTTTCTTGCATCCTAAGTAAGTGATTTGGAGTGAAAATGCATAACTTCTTTAAATCAAACAACCACCATGAAATTAATGTTAACTCATGAGGTTTAAGCTAAATTTAATTGATTTTTAATTGATTTATAAGTCTCTTGAATTTAGTGATACTTTGAGTGGTTGTTTTGGTTTATTGTAGGTGAAGAAAAGATTAAAAAGGGAAAAGCGTAGCCTAAGGAAGTGTGGCCCAAGGAGAAGAAAATGTGGTCAAAGAGAGAAGAAGTGTGGCGCACAAAATGAGGAAGGCAAGCATTGCCCTCCACAAGGGCACACTACCCTCTAGGAGGGCAACATAAGGGAACAAAGCATGAAAGGCAACTCTGCCCTGCCCACTACAAGGGCAGAGCACAAATTTGTGCCTTGGAATCAAGAAGAACAAAACCTTGCCCTGCCCTCCACAAGGGTAGTATCGGGCTCACCAAGGGAAGAAAATCAAAGGAAAATGCCTACAATGCTTGCCACAAGAGTTGAACACGGGACCATGAGGAAGCAAGGAACTAGGCTCCATTACGGTGCCAAGAAAGCCAAGGAAATTGAATGAGCGTGTGTTTCTGCCAGGATTCGAACGCGGGACTTCAGTTTGGAAACACTGCCCTGCCCTCCGCGAGGGCAGGGCAGCATTTTGTTGTGGCATGAATCTGGCGCACCAAGGCACGTTTCTGGCGCACCAAGGCACGATTCTGGCAGCACCAGCAGCGCACCATAGCACAATTTTGGCGCACCAACTTTCTCTGCCCTGCCCTCCGTGAGGGCAGGGCAGCATCCTGCGCACCAGCCTGCACCACGCCCGCACCAGCAACGCACCAAGCACCAAATCCTGCCCTGCCCTCCACAAGGGCAGGGCAGCCTCCTGGAAGCTATTTTTTTGGGCCAAAAATTGAATTAAAAATCCAATTTAATTCATTTCTTCACCAAATCAAAAGCCCATCCAAATCCTAAGATCCAAGAATGGAAAGTGTATAAATAGGAGCTAGTTTGATGTAATTAGGACCTTTTGGCTTTGCTTTTGAACTTTGAATTTTCCTTTGAACCTTTGCTTTTATTTGGAGCTGTTGAAATTTCTCTTGGTGACTTCACTGAGATTTCAGAGAATTGGGGAGGAGAATTGATCTCTCTTCTTCCTCGTTCTTGCTTGGGCACTTTTACTTTTCTTGTTTTGAGTTTTGGGTGTGAAGAATTGAGGAAATTCTGTCTCAATCTCCATTCAAAATCTCTTTGATTTCATTTCTGCATAATTGAATTCAAACACATTTCCTTTACTGCTTCTTCTTCTATTTCTTGTTAATTGCTTTGTGAACTTGGATCTGGGAAGGCAATTGAGATCTAGGCTTTGCTACCTAGTCTCTGGAGTCCTGAGATCCCAATTTACTTTTGGTTCTTCTGTGAACCTTTGCTGCACCTAATTTCCTCACTGTTTGAGTTCTAATTGTTTCTAATTCAATTTCTGCTCTATTGATTGTTGCAATTCAATTTCTCGTGTTTAAATTCTGAAATCCCTGTCCTCAAATCCCTTTTACATTCAAGCAATTTCTATTCCCTGCAATTTAAGTTACTGCAATTTACATTTCTTGCACTTTAAGTTTCAGTCAGTTACTTTCTTGTTCTTTAAGATTCTGCAAGTTTACTTTCCTGCACTTTAATTTACTGCAATTTTCCCTTCCCCCTTTACATTCCAAGCAATTTAGCTTCTGTTAAACACAAATCACTCAACCAATACTTGATTCGCTTGACTAAATCAACCACTAAACTAAAATTTCTCAATCCTTCAATCCCTGTGGGATCGACCTCACTCATGTGAGTTATTATTACTTGATGCGACCCGGTACACTTGCCGGTGAGTTTTGTGTCGGATCGTTTTCCGCACATCAAGTTTTTGGCGCCGTTGCCGGGGATTGAAATAGATTGACAATGATTAAGTGAAGTGGGGGTCTAGATTAAGCATTTTTTTTCTGTTTCTCTAACACACTAACTGTTTGAATTTTTGCTTAAACTAACTAAAACTTCATTCTAGCCATAGATTGAAGTTTTATTGATTTTCTGGGTCTGTGTGTTTATTGTTGTGTGTTTGTATGACAGGTACAGGAAGATCTTCCCCTATCCTCTCTGAAATTGACCAAAGAACTCTTCGAAGAATAAGAAGAGCTGAAAGAGGAAAGAACGTTATTGGAGAGGAAGAATCTGAGGAGGAATTCCAAGAAATGGAAGGAGATCCATCAAATCCCAATCAACCAGAAGGAGGAGCCAATAATAATCAACAACAAAGAAGAGTACTGGCTTCCTATACATTTGCAAATGCTAGACACTGTGGGAGTAGCATTCTTCCCCCCAATGTCAATGCAAACAACTTTGAACTAAAGCCACAACTCATCACTCTGGTTCAAAACAACTGTTCTTTTGGAGGAGGACCATTGGAGGACCCAAACCAACACTTATCCACCTTCTTGAGGATATATGACACTGTTAAAACCAATGGTGTGCCTCCTGACAGTTACAAGTTGTTGCTCTTTCCATTTTCTCTCAGAGACAAAGCCACTCAATGGCTAAAAACGTTCCCAAAGGAAAGCATCAACACTTGGGATGATTTGGTGAGCAAGTTTCTTGCCAAATTTTACCCCCCTCAAAGAATCATAAGATTGAAGACTGAGGTGTAGACATTCACTCAAATGGAGGCTGAGAATTTATATGAAGCTGGGAAAGATATAAAGCTCTATTGAGAAAATGACCACCAGAGATGTTTACTGAATGGGATAAGTTGCAAAACTTCTATGAAGGACTTACTCTAAAGGCTCAAGAAGCACTTGATCACTCAGCTGGAGGCTCATTACAACTCATGAAAACCACAGAGGAAGCTCAAAACCTCATTGATATGGTGGCCAACAACCAATATTTCTTTGCTCATCAAAGACAACGCCAACCATCACAGAGAAGAGGAGTAATGGAGTTAGAAGGAGTGGATTCAATTCTAGCTCAGAACAAGATGATGCAGCAGCAGATTCAACAACAGTTTGAGCAAATGGCCAAAAGAATTAATGGCCTGCAAGTGGCAGCAGTGAGCACTACAAGCCAACCATCAACCACATGGGTACAAAGTGAAGAGACCCAAGAAGAGCAACAGCAAGAGCAAGTCCAATACATGCACAACCAAAATCCTGGAACAAATGAAGTTTATGGTGATACTTACAATCCATCTTGGAAGAACCATCCCAACCTCAGATGGGGAGACAACCACAATCAAAGCCAACAACCATGGCAAAGAAACTCAAGTCAGAACAATTGGAAAAGCACAAACCACAACCCCCAGCCAAACACTAACCAAAACACATACAGAAAACCACAAAATAACTACCCCAATTCTAACTATCACCTACCCAATAACCACCCAACTAACCAAAGTACTTACCATCATTCATCAACACCCCAAAACCAACCTATCTCACAAGAATCTCAGAGGATCACTAATCTAAAGCTGCTCATGGAGAAAATGATGAAGAATCAAGAATTGACAACAAAGAACCAAGAAGCTTCCATGAAGAACCTATAGAGGCAGATTGGTCAAATCTCCAAACAGATTTCTGTTGAAAAACCATCAAGCTCACTACCAAGTGACACCATTCCTAACCCAAAGGAAGAATGCAAAGTCGTGCAACTGAGAAGCGAAAAGATGTTAGTGGATGATAACCAAGGAGCAACCAAGAAACTTGCGGAGAACGACAATGAGCCAACAAAGAATGATGAGGCCATCAACAAGGACATGACAACCAAGAATGTCTCAGAAAAACTCACAGAGGAAAATAAACAACCACAGAATCTGAAGAAAGGAAAGCAAATCATGGAAGAACCGATTCCAAGACAACTTCAAGGGGAGAAAAACTTGACACCCCCAATACCTTATCCACAAAGATTCCACAAAGAAACAAAGGACCAGCACTTCCACAAATTTCTTGAGACTTTCAAGAAGTTGGAAATCAACATACCTTTGGCTGAGGCATTAAAGCAAATGCCTCTGTATGCCAAGTTCTTAAAGGAGCTCATCAACAAGAAGAGAAGTTGGAATGAGAAGGAGACTGTAATGCTTAGTGAAGAATGCAGTGCACTCATCAAAAAGGGACTCCCTCCCAAGCTTGAAGATCCTGGAGGTTTCTTCCTACCCTGCACTATTGGAAACCTATTCATCAACAAGGGGATGTGTGACTTAGGAGCAAGCATAAATCTAATCCCATCTTCTTTGGTAAAGAAGCTTGGCATAGAGGAGGTGAAACCAATACAGATATCCTTGGAGTTGGTGGACCAATCAGTAGTTTATCCTAAAGGGCTGATTGAGAACCTTTTAGTTAAGGTTGACAAGTTCATCTATCCGGCAGATTTTGTGATCCTGGATTCTTCAGAAAATGGAAATGACTCAATAATACTTGGTCGACCATTTTTGGCCACTGCTAGAGCCATTGTGGATATAGAATAGGGAGAGCTAACCCTCAGGATGCATGAGGAAAGCATCATCTTGAAAGTCTTTCCAGAATTACAAAGGAATGAAGAACCAAGCAAGACAAGTGGTGATTTCCTTCCAAAGCAAGCAACCGACAAAATAATAGAACAAGAGAGTGAGCTTGTACAAGGAGAAAAAGGAATTCAAAAAGAAGCTGGGATGATAAACAAAAAGGAAGGTATCACAACTCAAGTCACTGTCAAAGGAAGCATATTAACAAGGAGGAAGAAGAAGAAAAACAAGAAAAAGGCCTACAAGGGGTGGAAGAATAAGAAAATCCCAACTGAAGGATTTGCCAAAGGTGATAAGGTGCAACTAGTGTATCAACAGCTGGGAACAAAAGATTATTACACTGTCAACCAAGTACTCTCTCTTGAGCACATTGAAATTGAGCATCAAGGCACACAGAGAAAGCTTACAGTGAGAGGTGACAAGTTGAGACATCACCAACATCAACCACCCTAAAGGGAGTCTAGTGTCAAGCTAGTGACAATAAAAGAGCGCTTCATGGGAGGCAACCCATGATTTAAGATTTCTGTCTTCTCTTTAATAAGCTATGATTTCCTGAGTATGATTTTGAACTTTCATATTTGATAAATGCATATTTCATTTTAGAGCAGAAGTCAGACTTCTAAGTTTGGTGTCCCTTAAGGCACACTTAATTTTTGCTTTTCAAAAAGAAAGGGAGCTATTCTTAGAACATATGCGTAATTCTTTTGATGGAGCATATGACCAAACAGTAAGTTTGGTGTCAGCATGTATAACAATGTTCAGAAGATCATTTCCCAATCATGGAATCAAAACCATACAGAAAGGAATCATGCATCAAAAATTTTTTTTAAAAAAAAAAATTACATCAATTGTGAAGAATGGCTTGCATTGCTAAGCCGTCCCCTCAATAAAAGATAAGTTTGGTGTTCACCAACTTTTAGCATCTTTAATTAAGGGACACAATTTACAAAAAAAAAATTTAAATAATAAATAGTAATAAACAAAACAAAACAATTCTTTTCCTTTAGTACACATCAATTGCCAATGACTACATCAATGTTCTAAGGCTAGTTGTTTTGGTTCATGCAGGAGAAAAAGATTGAAACAAACTCAAGGAGGGGCCACGGCTAGGATCAGCTATGAGAGGATGGTCACATGTGCCTAGAAGAACGCGCTCATGGGGAACAGAATTTGCATGCATGCATCATTGAACACCTAAATGCATGCAGCCAATGGAAGGAGGATCCTCGTCAAAGCCTCAACAATACATGCAGACCGTCCATTTCATGCATCCCTTGGATGAACAACTCAATCTTAACCCTTCATGAGCACCAACGAGTCCCTTTCTCACTCATTATGGTTTTGTTGGAAAGCTTTAAGAATCCACCTATAAATAGCCGTTGGCACCAAAACGGTCTACACACTCTCATTCAAGCCACTCTCATATGAAAGCCATAATCTCTTATACTCCCAAAACCAAAATAATTCCCTTATCTCACACAACAGAACCGAACCAAAACTCATCCCAAACACAACACATACTTCTTCTATTCTCACTTTTTCTTTCTTCTTACTTCAAATCCAATGGCCTCCTCAAGTTCAAAAAGAAGGCCGGGAAAGGAACCTATGGTAGCCGAACCTCCATCATTTGATTCAACCAAATTTAGATCCCAATTCCATGAATGGAGATATCATAGGTTCATGGAGACAAAGAATGTCATTTATGAGAAAGGCCTTGAGTTGAGAGACGGGGAATACCCCATCATGAGGCAAATCACTAAAGAAAGAAGGTGGGAACTTTTATGTGCTCCTCTTGTTGACATCAGTGCAGTCATGATCAGAGAGTTCTATGCAAATACTGTAAAGGAAAACAAAGATAGTGCTCCTTACACAAGTTATGTCAGAGGAGTTGAAGTGAGTTTTAGTCCAGCTGCCATCACAAGGGCTCTCAAGTTGAGAACCATAACTTATGCAGAGCCCAGTTATGAAACCAGATTACAGATGGAAAACAATCCTGATGAGATCTTGCAGGGGTTATGTGTGGAGAATACAGATTGGGAAAGAGATTCAAAGGGAGTTCCAAGTCACTTGAGGAGGATAAATCTCACTCCTGTGGCTAAGGGATGGTATGAAATAGTGAGGAGATCTATCCTTCCTACTGGAAACGCTTCTTGGGTCACAATCAAACGAGCACTCTTGACATACTGCATCTTACATGGAGGTGAGATCAACCTCGCACAACTCAAAGCTGACAGTATTCAAGAGATGGCCAATAGCACAAGCAAATCAAGTGGTCTTGGACATCCAAGCACCATCCTCAGGCCTTGTGACAAAGCTGGAGTAATCTTTGAAGATGAGGACACAGAAAAAGTGAAAAAGGGAAAAGGGATCACTAAGAAGAGTATGGAAGGAATAAATGAGGAAGATGATCCAGAGGGTGTGGCAGCTCCCAGACAAAGGAGATCAACTGATTTGGGATGGCCAATTGAAAGTCCACAATAAAGAGCAACTTAGCTACAGAACATTTAGTTATCCAAAGAGATGCTGGGCATCAATGATCCTAGGAAGAATTAGTGAGCCATGTGTCTGTGGTGGAAACATGTTGAGTAAAAGAAAAAAAAATAAAGCCAAAGGCTACTACTGCAACATTAGACACCAAACCTCCAAAAGAATAAGCCTGTTAAGCATTATAAGAAAGAAAAGTTAGCAAGGGAGTAATTAAATAAGTGAGTCTTATAACAGCAAGTTTAGCAAGCCTTTGATGAAAAATGTATATTATGTGACAGCAAATAATAACTTGAGTTATCATTGTCTGCATAAAGACCCCATAAATCAAGTTCTGCTATATGCCTAATAAGGATATGTGTCTTTTCTTGTTCATTTCAATTTCCCTTAGTTTTGATGCTTGCTTGGGGACAAGCAAGATTTAAGTTTGGTGTTGTGATGACAAGTCATCATATACCCATTTTTCAAGCTAATTTCACTTGTTTTATTAGCATTTATGCACTTTCTTGCATCCTAAGTAAGTGATTTGGAGTGAAAATGCATAACTTCTTTAAATCAAACAACCACCATGAAATTAATGTTAACTCATGAGGTTTAAGCTAAATTTAATTGATTTTTAATTGATTTATAAGCCTCTTGAATTTAGTGATACTTTGGGTGGTTGTTTTGGTTTATTGTAGGTGAAGAAAAGATAAAAAAGGGAAAAGCGTAGCCTAAGGAAGTGTGGCCCAAGGAGAAGAAAATGTGGTCAAAGAGAGAAGAAGTGTGGCGCACAAAATGAGGAAGGCAAGCATTGCCCTCCACAATGGCACACTGCCCTCTAGGAGGGCAACATAAGGGAACAAAGCATGAAAGGCAACTCTGCCCTGCCCACTACAAGGGCAGAGCACAAATTTGTGCCTTGGAATCAAGAAGAACAAAACCTTGCCCTGCCCTCCACAAGGGCAGTATCGGGCTCACCAAGGGAAGAAAATCAAAGGAAAATGCCTACAATGCTTGCCACAAGAGTTGAACACGGGACCATGAGGAAGCAAGGAACTAGGCTCCATTACGGTGCCAAGAAAGCCAAGGAAATTGAATGAGCGTGTGTTTCTGCCAGGATTCGAACGTGGGACTTCAGTTTGGAAACACTGCCCTGCCCTCCGCGAGGGCAGGGCAGCATTTTGTTGTGGCATGAATCTGGCGCACCAAGGCACGTTTCTGGCACACCAAGGCACGATTCTGGCAGCACCAGCAGCGCACCACAGAACAATTCTGGCGCACCAACTTTTTCTGCCCTGCCCTCCGCGAGGGCAGGGCAGCATCCTGCACACCAGCCTAAACCATGCCCGCACCAGCAATGCACCAAGCACCAAATCCTGCCCTGCCCTCCACAAGGGCAGGGCAGCCTCCTGGAAGCTATTTTTTTGGGCCAAAAATTGAATTAAAAATCCAATTTAATTCATTTCTTCACCAAATCAAAAGCCCATCCAAATCCTAAGATCCAAGAATGGAAAGTGTATAAATAGGAGCTAGTTTGATGTAATTAGGACCTTTTGGCTTTGCTTTTGAACTTTGAATTTTCCTTTGAACCTTTGCTTTTATTTGGAGCTGTTGAAATTTCTCTTGGTGACTTCACTGAGATTTCAGAGAATTGGGGAGGAGAATTGATCTCTCTTCTTCCTCGTTCTTGCTTGGGCACTTTTACTTTTCTTGTTTTGAGTTTTGGGTGTGAAGAATTGAGGAAATTCTGTCTCAATCTCCATTCAAAATCTCTTTGATTTCATTTCTGCATAATTGAATTCAAACACATTTCCTTTACTGCTTCTTCTTCTATTTCTTGTCAATTGCTTTGTGAACTTGGATCTAGGAAGGCAATTGAGTTCTAGGCTTTGCTACCTAGTCTCTGGAGTCCTGAGATCCCAATTTACTTTTGGTTCTTCTGTGAACCTTTGCTGCACCTAATTTCCTCACTGTTTGAGTTCTAATTGTTTCTAATTCAATTTCTGCTCTATTGATTGTTGCAATTCAATTTCTCCTATTTAAATTCTGAAATCCCTGTCCTCAAATCCTTTTTACATTCAAGCAATTTCTATTCCTTGCAATTTAAGTTACTGCAATTTACATTTCTTGCACTTTAAGTTTCAGTCATTTACTCTCTTGTTCTTTAAGATTCTGCAAGTTTACTTTCCTGCACTTTAATTTACTGCAATTTTTCCTTCCCCCTTTACATTCCAAGCAATTTAGCTTCTGTTAAACACAAATCACTCAACCAATACTTGATTCGCTTGACTAAATCAACCACTAAACTAAAATTGCTCAATCCTTCAATCCCTGTGGGATCGACCTCACTCATGTGAGTTATTATTACTTGATGCGACCCGGTACACTTGCCGGTGAGTTTTGTGTCGGATCATTTTCCGCACATCACCTCCTTTGCTCATTAGTGAACTGGATACCTGGATTCAGCAAATTTTACCTCAAAAGAGACAAGATCCTGGCAAGTTCTTAATACCTTGTACCATAGGCACCATGACCTTTGAAAAAGCTCTATGTGATCTAGGGTCAGGGATAAATCTTACGCCACTCTCTGTAATGGAGAAGTTGGGGATCATTGAGGTACAACCTGCCTTGTTCTCATTACAACTGGCAGACAAGTCATTGAGACAAGCTTATGGAATAGTGGAGGACGTGTTAGTAGAGGTTGAAGGCCTTTACATCCCTGCTGATTTCATAATCTTAGACACTAGGAAGGAAGAGGATGAATGCATCATCCTTGGAAGACCTTTCCAAGCCACAACAGGAGCTGTGATAGATGTCAACAGAGGTGAATTAGTCCTTCAATTGAATGGGGACTACCTTGTGTTTAAGGCACATGGCCATCCCTCTGTGACAAAAGAGAGTAAGCATGAAGAGCTTTTCTCAGTTCAGAGTCTAGAAGAGCCCCCACAGTCAAACTCTAAGTTTGGTGTTGGGAGGCCACAACAAAACTCTAAGTTTGGTGTTAAGACCCCATATCCAAACTCTAAGTTTGGTGTTGGGACTATACAACATTGACCTAATCACCTTGTGGCTCCATGAGAGCCCACTGTCAAGCTATTGACATTAAAGAAGCGCTTGTTGGGAGGCAACCCAATTTTATTTATCTAATTTTTATTTTATTTTATTCTATTGTTATTTTGTGTTTTATTAGGTACATGATCATGTGGAGTCATGAAAAAAATATAAAAATTAAAAACAGAATCAAAAACAGCAGAAGAAAAATCACACCCTGGAGGAAGCACAGACTGGCGTTCAACGCCAGTAAGGAGCATCTGGCTGGCGTCAACGCCAGAACAGAGCATGAATCTGGCGCTGAACGCCAGAAATAAGCAACATTCTGGCGCTGAACACCAGGAATGTGCCTAGAAGAAAAGCTGGCGCTGAACGCCAGTAACAAGCATGAAACTGGCGTTCAACGCCAGAAACATGCTTTACATGGGCGTTGAACGCCCAGAACGTGCACCACTCGGCGTTTAAACGCCAGAATGGTGTGCAAAGGCATTTTACATGCTTATTTGGTGCAGGGATGGAATTCCTTGACACCTTAGGATCTGTGGACTCCACAGGATCACCTCAGGATCTGTGGACCCCACAGGATCCCCACCTAACATATTCCCACCTTACCTCCTAATCCTAGTTTTACTCATCCCCATATCACACTTCCCAAAAACCCTTCACCAATCACCTTAAGCTCTCTTCCCAATCACTTATTCACCACTCACATCCATCCACTCTCCCCCATAAACCTCACCTACCTTCAAAATTCAAAAAGATTTTCCCACCCAATCCCACCCTAAATGGCCGAACCTACCCTCTCCTCTCTCCCTATATATACCCTTCCATTCCACTTCATTTTCACACAACACTACCCCCTCTACTTTACCTTGGCCGAATCCATCTCCCCTCACTCTCCTCCATTTTCTTCTTCTTCTTCTTTTCATCTTTCTTCTCTTGCTCGAGGGCGAGCAATATTTTAAGTTTGGTGTGGTAAAATCATAAGCTTTTTATTTTTCCATTACCATCAATGGCACCTAAGGCCGGAGAATCCTCTAGAAAAGGAAAAGGGAAGACAAAAGCTTCCACCTCCGAGTCATGGGAGATGGAAAGATTAATCTCCAAGAGCCATCAAGACCACTTCTATGATGTTGTGGCAAAGAAGAAGGTGATCCCTGAGGTCCCTTTCAAGCTCAAGAAAAATGAGTATCCGGAGATCCGACATGAAATCCGAAGAAGAGGTTGGGAAGTCCTAACCAACCCCATGCAACAAGTCGGAATCTTAATGGTTCAAGAGTTCTATGCCAATGCATGGATCACTAGGAACCATGATCAAAGTATGAACCCGAATCCAAAGAATTATCTCACAATGGTTCGGGGGAAATACTTAGATTTTAGTCCGGAGAATGTGAGATTGGCGTTCCACTTGCCCATGATGCAAGAAGATGTACGCCCCTACACTAGAAGGGTCAAGTTTAATCAAAGGTTGGACCAAGTCCATATGGACATATGTGTGGAAGGAGCTCAATGGAAGAGAGACTCCAAAGGCAAGCCAGTTCAACTAAGAAGACTGGACCTCAAGCCTGTAGCTAGAGGATGGTTGGAGTTCATTCAACGCTCCATCATTCCCACTAGCAACTGATCTGAAGTTACTGTGGATCGGGCCATCATGATTCATAGCATCATGATTGGAGAGGAAGTAGAAGTTCATGAAGTCATCTCCAATGAATTCTACAAAATAGCTGAAAAGCCCTCCACCATGGCAAGGCTAGCTTTTCCTCACCTTATTTGCCATCTATGTTACTCAGCTAGAGTTATCATAGAAGGAGACATCTCCATTGAAGAGGATAAGCCCATCACCAAGAAGAGGATGGAGCAAGCAAGAGAGACCCTTCACGGTTCTCAAGAGATGCATGAGGAAGCTCATCATCAAGAAATCCCTGAGATGCCTCAAGGGATGCACTTTCCTCCCAATAACTATTGGGAACAACTCAACACTTCCTTAGAAGATTTGAGCCACAATGTTGAACAATTAAGGGTGGAACATCATGAGCACTCCATCATTCTCCATGAAATAAGAGAAGACCAAAGAGCAATGAGGGAGGAGCAACAAAGGCAAGGAAGGGACATAGAAGAGCTTAAGGACATTGTTGGTCCTTCAAGAAGAAGACGCCACTAAGGTGGATTCATTCCTTGTTCTTACTTCTTTCTGTTTTTCGGTTTTTATGTTGTGCTTATCTATGTTTTGTGTCTCTACTTCATGATCATTAGTGTGTAGTAACCTTGTCTTAAAGCTATGAATAAAATCCATTAATCCTTCACCTCTCTTAAATGAAATATGCTTTAATTCAAAAGAACAAAAAGTACATGAATTTCGAATTTATCCTTGAATTTAGTTTAATTATATTGATGTGGTGACAATACTTTTTGTTTTCTGAATGAATGCTTGAACAGTGCATAATTTTTGATCTTGTTGTTTATGAATGTTAAAACTGTTGGCTCTTGAAAGAATGATGAACAAAGAGAAATGTTATTGATGATCTGAAAAATCATGAAATTGATTATTGAAGCAAGAAAAAGCAGTGAATAGCAAAAGCTTGCGAATAAAAAAAAGTGGCGAAAAAATATATATATAGAAAGAAAAAGAAAAAGCAAGCAGAAAAAGCCAATAGCCCTTAAAACCAAAAGGCAAGGGTAAAAAGGATCCAAGACTTTGAGCATCAATGGATAGGAGGGCCCAAGGAATTAAAATCCAGGCCTAAGCGGCTAAACCAAGGTGTCCCTAACCATGTGCTTGTGTCATGAAGGTCCAAGTGAAAAGCTTGAGACTGAGTGGTTAAAGTTGTGATCCAAAGCAGAAAGAGTGTGCTTAAGAGCTTTGGACACCACTAACTGGGGACTCTAGCAAAGCTGAGTCACAATCTGAAAAGGTTCACCCAGTTATGTGTCTGTGGCATTTATGTATCCGGTGGTAATACTGGAAAACAAAGTGCTTAGGGCCACGGCCAAGACTCACAAGTAGCTGTGTTCAAGAATCAACATGCTTAACTAGGAAAGTCAATAACACTATCTGAACTCTGAGTTGCTAGAGACGCCAATCACTCTAAACTTCAAAGGAAAAAAGTGAGATGCCAAAACTGTTCGGAAGCAAAAAGCTACAAGTCCCGCTGATCTAATTATAATTAATATTCATTTATATTCTGGAATTTATAGTATATTCTCTTCTTTTTATCCTATTTGATTTTCAGTTGCTTGGGGATAAGCAACAATTTAAGTTTGGTGTTGTGATGAGCGGATAATTTATACGCTTTTTTGGCATTGTTTTTAAGTAGCTTTTAGTAAGTTCAAGCTACTTTTAGGGATGTTTTCATTAGTTTTTATGTTAAATTCACATTTCTGGACTTTACTATGAGTTTGTGTGTTTTTCTGTAATTTCAGGTAATTTCTGACTGAAATTGAGGGACTTGAGCAAAACTCTGAAAAAGGCTGACAAAAGGACTGCTGATGCTGTTGGAATCTAACCTCCCTGCACTCGAAATGAATTTTCTGGAGCTACAGAACTCCAAATGGAGCGCTCTCAACGGCGTTGAAAATTAGACATCCAGAGCTTTCCAGCAATATATAATAATCCATACTTTATTCGGGAATTGACGATGTAACTAGGCGTTGAATGCCAAGTACATGCTGCTGTCTGGAGTTAAACGCCAGAAACACGTCATGATCCGGAGTTGAACGCCCAAAACACGTTATAACTTGGAGTTCAACTCCAAGAGAAGCCTCAGCTCGTGGATAGATCAAGTTCAGCCCAAGCATACACCACGTGGGCCCCGGAAGTGGATTTATGCACCAATTACTTACTCATGTAAACCCTAGTAGCTAGTCTAGTATAAATAGGATAATTTACTATTGTATTAAACATCTTTTGACAGTTTAATCTTTTGACTGTTTAGTCTTTGATTATTCGGTAGTTTGATCATTCAGGGGGCTGGCCATTCGGCCATGCCTGAACCTTTCACTTATGTATTTTCAACGGTGGAGTTTCTGCACACCATAGATTAAGGGTGTAGAGCTCTGCTGTATCTCAAGTTTCAATACAATTACTATTACTTTCTATTTAATTCTCTTTTATTATTATTCCAAGATATACGTTGCACAACACTTTGATGAATGTGATGATCCGTGACACTCATCATCATTCTCACCTATGAACGCGCGTGACTGACAACCACTTCCATTCTACCTTAGGCCGGGCGCATATCTCTTAGATTCCCCAACAAAATCTTCGTGGTATAAGCTAGATAGATGGCGGCATTCATGGGGATCCGGAAAGTCTAACATTGTCTGTGGTATTCCGAGTAGGATCCTGGGAATCCGGAAACTCTAACCTTGTCTGTGGTATTCCAGTAGGATTCCGGTATTGAATGACTGTGATGAGCTTCAAACTCCTGAAGGCTGGGCGTTAGTAACAGACGCAAAAGAATCAATGGATTCTATTCCAACCTGATTGAGGACCGACAGAGCATTTGGACCATTTTCACTGAGAGGATGGGATGTAGCCATTGCCATAGGTGATGCCTCCAGACGATTAGCCGTGCAGTGACAGCGCATAGGACTATTTTCCCGAGAGGATTAAAAGTAGCCATTGATGATGGTGATGCCCTACATACAACTTGCCATGAAAAGGAGTAAGAAGGATTGGATGAAAGCAATAAGAAAGTAGAGATTCGAAAGGGTTATAGCATCTTCACACGCCTATCTGAAATTCCCACTATTGATTTACATAAGTATTTCTATCCTTTTTATTTTCTATTTATTATTAATTTTCGAAACCCATAACCATTTAATCTGCCTAACTGAGATTTACAAGGTGACCATAGCTTGCTTCATACCAACAATCTCTGTGGGATCGACCCTTACTCACGTAAGGTATTACTTGGATGACCCAATACACTTGCTGGTTAAGTTGAACGGAGTTGTGGAAAGAAAGTGCTGAGTTAATTTTTATGCACATGCCAAAGAGCCATTATTGTTGATTACAATTTCGTCCACCATAGTCCCAGGTTTGGTCAACACAAACAAATACAGAAAAAGAGTCAAAGAAGGCTTAATACCGAATTCATGACAAACCATCTGAAAAATCTTAATAAAACCCCAAGAATTCGGGTGAAGCTGAGATGGGGCCACGTTACAAGACCACAACAACTCGGTCTCAAAGGAAGAAAAAGGAAGAGTAATATCCATCTGGCTAAAAAAGAAATCATATGCATAGAAGAAAGGAAGCTCCTCCTGGGTCAAAGTAGGAAAGCAGACCTGGTCATCAGAGTCAGGTGCCACCAACTCATAATTGCATTCTTGATTCTCACTACTACATATCCGATGGTGTTTTCTAAGTGCCGCACAGAACTCCGAATTAGCCAAAGATACATGGTGCACGAAATTGCAATAACACTTTTGCAATCCCGCACAACTAACCAGCAAGTGCACTGGGTCGTCCAAGTAATACCTTGCGTGAGCAAGGGTCGATCCCACGGAGATTGTCGGCTTGAAGCAAGCTATGGTTATCTTGTAAATCTTAGTCAGGATAGCAGAAATTATCAGGATTGTTTGTGAAAAGCAAAAGAACATGAAATGGTTACTTGTTTTGCAGTAATGGAGAATAGGTTGAGGTTTGGAGATGCTCCATCTTCTGAATCTCTGCTTTCCTACTGTCTTCTTCTTCAGTCACGCAAGTCTCCTTCCATGGCAAGCTGTGTGTAGGGTTTCACCATTGTCAGTGGCTACCTCCCATCCTCTCATTGGAACGATTCCTAATGCCCTGTCACGGCACGGCATTCCATCTGTCGGTTCTCAATCAGACCGGAGTAGAATCCAGTGATTCTTTTGGCGTCTGTCACTAACGCCCCGCCTTCAGGAGATTGAAGCACGTCACAGTCATTCAGTCATTGAATCCTACTCAGAATACCACAGACAAGGTTTAGACCTTCCGGATTCTCTTGAATGCCGCCATCAGTCTAGCTTATACCACGAAGATTCCGATTAAAGAATCCAAGAGATAACTACTTAATCTAAGGTAGAACGGAGGTGGTTGTCAGTCACACGTTCATGGTTGAGAATGATGATGATTGTCACGGATCATCACATTCATCCGGATTAAGAACAAGTATTATCTTAGAATGGAAGCAAGCATGATTGAATGAGAAACAGTAGTAATTGCATTAATCCATCATGACACAGCAGAGCTCCTCACCCCCAACCATGGGGTTTAGAGACTCATACTGTAGAAGAAAACGTGTACAATGTCATAAGGTCGCATTCGGTACTGATTACAAAGTCAAAAGGTCCTATAAGTAGTAAACTAGTATCCTAAGGTTTACAGAAATGAGTAAATGACAGAAAAATCCACTTCCGGGCCCACTTGGTGTGTGCTTGGGCTGAGCATTGAAGCTTTATGTGTAGAGACGTTTCTGGAGTTAAACGCCAGTTCTCATGCCAGTTTGGGCGTTTAACTCCAAGTTTTATGCCAGTTCCGGCGTTTAACGCTGGAATTTCTGAGGCCGGTTTGCTACGCAGGTTTGGGCCATCAAATCTTGGGCAAAGTATGGACTATTATATATTGCTGGAAAGCCCTGGATGTCTACTTTCCAACGCCGTTAAGAGCGCGCCAATTGGGCTTCTGTACCTCCAGAAAATCCACTTCGAGTGCAGGGAGGTCAGAATCCAACAGCATCTGCAGTCCTTTTCAGTCTCTGGATCAGATTTTTGCTCAGAACCTTCAATTTCAGTCAGAAAATACCTGAAATCACAGAAAAACACACAAACTCATAGTAAAGTCCAGAAAAGTGAATTTTAACTAAAAACTAATAAAAATATAATAAAAACTCAACTAAAACTACCAAAAACATACTAAAAACAATGCCAAAAAGCATATAAATTATCCGCTCATCACAACACCAAACTTAAATTGTTGCTTGTCCCCAAGCACCTGAAAATCAAAATAGGATAAAAAGAAGAGAATATACTATAGACTCCAAAATATCAAAGAAACATAGTTCCAATTAGATGAGCGGGACTAGTAGCTTTTTGCCTCCGAACAGTTTTGGCATCTCACTCTATCCTTTGAAGTTCAGAATGATTGGCATCTATAAGAACTCAGAACTCAGATAGTGTTATTGATTCTCCTAGTTAAGAATGATGATTCTTGAACATAGCTTATGTATGAGTCTTGGCTGTGGCCCAAAGCACTCTGTCTTCCAGTATTACCACCGGATACATACATGCCACAGACACATAATTGGGTGAACCTTGTTAGATTGTGACTCAGCTTTGCTAAAGTCCCCAATTAGAGGTGTCCAGGGTTCTTAAGCACACTCTTATTGCCTTGGATCACAACTCTATTTCTTTTTCTTTTCTCTTTTTTTTTCGAAAATTTTTTTTTTGTATTCACTGCTTTTTCTTGCTTCAAGAATCAATTTGATGATTTTTCAGATCCTCAATAACAATTCTCTTTCTCCTCATTCTTTCAAGAGCCAACAAATTTAACATTCTTAAAAACAACAAATTCAAGAGACATATGCACTGTTCAAGCATTCATTCAGAAACAAAAAGTATTGTCACCACATCAAACTAATTCAACTAGTTTCAGAGATAAATTTCGAAATCCTGTACTTCTTGTTCTTTTGTGATTAAAGCATTTTTTTCTTTTAAGAGAGGTGATGGATTCATAGGACATTCATAACTTTAAGGCATAACTTTAATTTTATTAATTATGAATTAAAAACAAAACTCAAAAATAGATATAGAATGAGACTAGAAAAACGAAAAATAAAAACAAAATAAAGGAAAAAAAAAAAAAACGAAAAACAGAGGCTCCTAATGATAGAGGTTTTCACAGAGTTAGGACTCAACAACCTTGATTTTGAGAAGTGGATGCTCCCTCAGCTTGAGAGGAGAGCTTTTGGCGTTTCAACTCTTGGAGTTCACGCCCCTGCTTCTCTTGTTCCTTCAGCAATTTGCAGAGCATGCAGTTCTGATTCTGCTGTTCTTCCTTCAGTTGCTCCATAGTCTCTTGCAGCTTGTGGATAGATGCTTCTAGGCTGGACCAGTAGTCAATTCTTGGGAATTCAGGGAGGAATTCCTGCGCCCTCCTCTTGATGGAGTTGTCTTGCACTTGTCCTTCCATTGACTTCTTGGTGATTGGGTGTTCAATGGGTATGAACTCATCTACTCCCATCTTCACCCCAGCCTCTTTACAGAGCAAGGAAATCAAGCTTGGGTAAGCCAGTTTGGCCTCAGTGGAATTCTTATTTGCAATGGTGTAGATCTCACAAGCAATCACATGATGAACCTCCACTTCTTTTCCAAGCATAATGCAATGAATCATCACTGCTCTCTTGATGGTGACCTCAGAACGGTTGCTAGTGGGCAATATGGAACGCCCAATAAAGTCTAGCCAACCTCTTGCAATTGGCTTGAGGTCTCCCCTCTTGAGTTGGTTTGGGACACCCTTTGAATTGGTTATCCACTTAGTCCCAGGGAGGCATATGTCCTCTAGAACTTGATCCAACCCTTTATCTACTCTCACCATCCTCCTATTGAAGGAATCAGGATCATCTTGTAGTTGAGGTAGTTTGAAGATTTCTCTTATTTTGTCCAGATGGAAGTACATAACTTTCCCTCTGACCATGGTTCTGTGGGTATGGTAAGCGGTTCCAGTCATTCTTTGCTTATCTGTTAGCCACAGATTTGAGTAGAATTCCTGAACCATGTTCCTTCCAACCTTTGTCTCAGGATTGGTCAGAACTTCCCAACCTCTGTTTCGAATTTGCTCTTGGATCTCCGGATATTCATCTTCTTTCAGATCAAATTTAACTTCCGGGATCACTGACCTCAGACCCATTATTTTGTGATAATGGTCTTCATGTTCTTTGGTTAAGAACTTCTCTTCATTCCAAAGATTCTTTGGATTAGTCTCTTTCTTTCCTCTTGAGTTGGTTTGTTTTCCCTTGGGAGCCATGATCTTGATAGATTTTGGCTTAGTGATCACGGAAAAGCACACCAAACTTAGAGGTTTTGCTTGTCCTCAAGCAAAAAGAAAAGAAAGAAGAGAAGAGAGAGAGAGAGGAAATTCGAATGGTGTGAGGAAGGAGGGGTGAGGAACGTTCATTTATAGAGTGGGGGGAGGAGAATTCCGAAAACAAAAGAGAGATTTGAAAGGAAATTTGAAAAGATTTTGAAAAAATTTGAGAAAAGGGTGAGTTTTTGAAGAAGATTTGAGATTATTTTGAAATAGATTTGAAGAATGGTTTTGATTTGTGAAGATTTGAAAGTGAATGATGAAAGGTTGAAGTGCATTTATGTAGAAGATTATGGGTAAAAAGAGGAAAGTTTGAAAAAATTTGAGTTGAAAACAAAAATGTGGTCCCCCCACCTTTCTGGCGTTAAACGCCCAGAATGGTACCCATTCTGGCGTTTAACGCCCACTTGGCACCCTTTTTGGGCGTTTAACGCCCAGCCAAGTACCCTGGCTGGCGTTAAACGCCAGAAAACCTTCCTCACTGGGCGTTTTTCTGAACGCCCAGTGATGCCGCACACCTGGCGTTAAACGCCCAGAATGGTACCCATTCTGGCGTTTAACGCCCAAAATGGTACCATTACTGGCGTTAAACGCCCAGAATGGTACCCATTCTGGCGTTTAACGCCCAAAATGCACCTTACTGGCATTTTTTCGCCAGTAAGCTCATTTTCTCTGCTTTTTGAGCTGAATCCTTCTGTAACTCTGTGAATTCCTTCATTTTTGATATTTGCCTCTGTAAGAACAAATCATATAACCTACTAATGACTGGGTTGCCTCCCAGTAAGCGCTTCTTTACTGTCTTTAGCTGGACTTCCACTGAGAATCACTCAAGTCTCAGTTTTGAGCACTCCTGCTCAAAGTTTCCTTCAAGATAATGTTTGATTCTCTGTCCATTAACAATGAACTTCTTATCAGAATCAATATCCTGAAGCTCAACATATCCATATGGTGACACTCCTGTAATCACATATGGACCCCCCCAACGGGATTTGAGTTTTCCTGGAAACAGTTTGAGCCTAGAGTTGAAGAGCAGAACTTTTTGTCCTGGCTCAAAGACTCTGGTTGACAATCTCTTGTCATGCCACTTCTTTGCCTTTTCCTTATAAATTTTGCATTTTCAAAGGCATTGAGTCTGAACTCTTCTAGCTCATTTAGCTGGAGCAGTCTTTTCTCACCAGCTAACTGTGCATCCATGTTTAGGAATCTGGTTGCCCAATAGGCTTTATGTTCCAGTTCCACAGGCAAATGACAGGCCTTCCCATACACCAATTGGTATGGGGAGGTACCTATAGGAGTCTTGAATGCTGTTCTGTATGCCCACAGAGCATCATCCAAGCTCTTTGCCCAATCCTTTCTTCGGGACATTACAGTCCGTTCTAGGATTCTTTTTAGCTCTCTGTTAGAGACTTCTGCTTGCCCATTTGTCTGTGGATGATACGGAGTTGCCACTTTGTGGCTAATTCCATATCTAACCATAGCAGAGTATAGCTGTTTATTGCAGAAATGAGTGCCCCCATCACTGATTAGCACTCTGGGGACGCCAAATCTGCTGAAAATGTTCTTCTGGAGGAATTTTAGTACGGTCTTAGTATCATTAGTGGGTGTAGCAACTGCTTCTACCCACTTAGATACATAGTCCACTGCCACCAGAATGTAAGTGTTTGAGTATGATGGTGGGAATGGCCCCATGAAGTCAATTCCCCATACATCAAACAGCTCTATCTCTAATATCCCTTGTTGAGGCATGGCATATCCATGAGGCAGGTTACCAGCTCTTTGGCAACTGTCACAGTTACGCACAAACTCTCGGGAATCTTTATAGAGAGTAGGCCAGTAGAAGCCACATTGGAGGACTTTAGTGGCTGTTCGCTCACTTCCAAAGTGTCCTCCATACTGTGATCCATGGCAGTGCCATAGGATCCTCTGTGCTTCTTCTCTGGGTACACACCTGCGGATCACTCCGTCAGCACATCTCTTAAAGAGATATGGTTCATCCCAGAGGTAGTACTTGGCATCTGAAATTAATTTCTTTCTCTGCATGTAACTGTACTCCTTGGGTATGAACCTCACAGCTTTATAGTTTGCAATGTCTGCAAACCATGGAGCTTCCTGAATGGCAAATAGTTGCTCATCTGGGAAAGTCTCAGAAATCTTAGTAGAAGGGAGGGACGCCCCAACTACTGGCTCTATTCTGGACAGATGATCAGCTACTTGATTCTCTGTCCCTTTTCTGTCTCTTATTTCTATATCAAACTCTTGCAGAAGCAACACCCATCTGATAAGCCTGGGTTTTGAATCCTGCTTTGTGAGTAAGTATTTAAGAGCAGCATGGTCAGTGTACACAATCACTTTGGATCCTACTAGGTAGGATCTAAACTTGTCAATGGCATAAACCACTGCAAGTAATTCTTTTTCTGTGGTTGTGTAATTTTTCTGTGCATCATTTAGAACACGACTAGCATAATAAATGACATGCAGAAGTTTATTATGCCTCTGTCCCAACACTGCACCAATGGCATGATCACTGGCATCACACATTAATTCAAATGGTAATGCCCAATCTGGTGCAGAGATAACTGGTGCTGTGACCAACTTACCTTTCAGGGTCTCAAATGCCTGCAGACACTCATTATCAAAGATAAATGGAGTGTCAGCAGCTAGCAGATTACTCAGAGGTTTGGCAATTTTCGAAATATCCTTGATAAACCTTCTGTAAAATCCTGCATGTCCCAGAAAGCTTCTGATTGCCTTAACATTGGCAGGTGGTGGTAATTTTTCAATTACCTCTACCTTTGCCTTATCCACCTCTATTCCCCTGCTTGAAATTTTTTGCCCAAGGACAATTCCTTCAGTCACCATAAAGTGACATTTCTCCCAGTTTAAAACCAGGTTAGTCTCTTGGCATCTTTTCAGGACAAGTGATAGGTGGTTAAGACAGGAGCTGAATGAGTCTCCATATACTGAAAAGTCATCCATGAAGACTTCCAGAAATTTCTCTACCATATCTGAAAAGATAGAGAGCATGCACCTCTGAAAGGTTGCAGGTGCATTGCACAGACCAAAAGGCATTCTCCTATAGGCAAACACGCCTGAAGGGCAGGTGAATGCTGTTTTCTCTTGGTCCTGAGGGTCTATTGCAATTTGGTTGTAGCCTGAATAGCCATCCAAAAAGCAGTAATAATCATGGCCAGCTAGTCTTTCTAGCATTTGGTCTATGAATGGTAAAGGAAAATGATCCTTTCTGGTGGCTGTATTGAGCCTTCTGTAGTCAATACACATGCGCCACCCTGTGACTGTCCTTGTGGGAACCAGTTCATTTTTTTCATTATGAACCACTGTCATGCCTCCCTTTTTGGGAACAACTTGGACAGGGCTCACCCAGGGGCTATCAGAAATAGGATAAATGATCCCAGCCTCTAGTAATTTAGTGACCTCTTTTTGCACCACTTCCTTCATGGCAGGATTTAGCCTCCTCTGTGGTTGGACCACTGGTTTGGCATTATCCTCCAATAGGATCTTGTGCATGCATCTAGCTGGGCTAATGCCCTTAAGATCACTTATGGACCACCCAAGAGCTGTCTTGTGCGTCCTCAGCACTTGAATCAGTGCTTCCTCTTCCTGTGAATTTAAAGCAGAGCTTATAATCACTGGAAAAGTGTCACCCTCTCCCAGAAATGCATATTTCAGAGATGGTGGTAGAGGTTTGAGTTCAGGTTTGGGAGGCTTATCCTCCTCCTGAGGAATTTTCGAAAATTCCTTTACTTCCTCTAGTTCTTCTTGATCAGGTTGAGCATCTTTGAAGATGTCCTCAAGCTCTGATTCTAGGCTTTCAGCCATATTGATCTCTTCTACCAGAGAATCAATAATGTCAACGTCCATGCAGTCTTCTGGTGTGTCTGGATGCTGCATAGCTTTCACAGCATTCAACTTGAACTCATCCTCATTGACTCTCAGGGTTACTTCCCCTTTATGTACATCAATGAGAGTTCGTCCAGTTGCTAGGAAAGGTCTTCCTAGAATGAGAGTTGCACTCTTGTGCTCCTCCATTTCCAGCACCACAAAGTCAGTTGGAAAGGCAAATGGCCCAACCTTGACAATCATGTCCTCTATTATGCCTGATGGGTGTTTAATGGAACCATCAGCAAGCTGGAGGCATATCCTGGTTGGTTTGACTTCTCCAGTCAACCCAAGCTTTCTGATAGTGGATGCAGGTATTAGATTTATGCTTGCTCCAAGATCACATAAGGCTATCTTGGTGCAGGCACCTTCTAATGTGCAGGGTATCATAAAGCTTCCAGGATCTTGAAGCTTTTCTGGTAAGCTTTTCAAAATGACTGCACTGCATTCTTCAGTGAGAAACACTTTTTCAGTTTCTCTCCAATCCTTCTTATGGCTTAAGATCTCTTTCTTGAACTTAGCATAAGAGGGTATTTGCTCAAGTGCCTCTGCAAACGGAATCTTTATTTCAAGAGTCCTTAGATAGTCTGCAAAGCGGGCAAATTGCTTATCCTGTTCCGCTTTGCGGAGTTTCTGAGGATAAGGCATCTTGGCTTGATATTCTTCAACCTTAGATGCTGGAGGTTTATTCCTTACAGAAATGGTTGAAGAGGCCTTGTTAGGGGGATAATCATCAGAACTCTCAGGTGCCTGATTCTCCTTGGGCGTTTGAACGCCAGGAGTGGATGAAGTTTGGGCGTTAAACGCCAACTTCTCCCCCTTTTCTGGCTTTTGAACGCCAGAACTGGGCAGGGAATGGGCGTTTAACGCCAGCTTTCCTCCCTGTTCTGGCGTTTGAACGCCAGTATTGGGCAAGGAATGGGCGTTTAACGCCAACTTTCCTTCCCTTTCTGGCATTTGAACGCCAATAATATTCCTCTCTGGGCTCTTACTGTCCTCAGAGGGATTTTGAACAGTGGCTTGGTTATCCTCTGTCAACTGTTCCTTAATTGACTTCTTGCTCTTTTGAGCAGTGGCATTCAGTGTTTTCCCACTCCTCATTTGAACTGCTTGACATTCTTCTGTTATTTGTTTAGATATTTGCTGTTTTGCTTGATTCAACTGCAGTTCTATGCTCTTGTTAGCAACCTTAGTATCATGGAGCATTTCTTTAAATTCTGCTAACTGTTCTGTCATCAGGAGCAATTGTTGATTAAGCTCATTCATCTGTTCTTGAGGATCAGGATCATTGACTACTGCCATGACCTCTTCTTGTGGAACGAATTCCTTGCTAGAATATAAGTATTGGTTTCTAGCAACAATGTCTATAAGCTCTTGAGCTTCTTCAATTGTCTTTCTCATCTGTATAGATCCACCAGCTGAGTGGTCTAGAGACATCTGAGCTTTTTCTGTAAGCCCATAGTAGAAGATGTCTAACTGTACCCACTCTGAAAACATTTCAGAGGGGCATTTTCTAAGCATACCTCTATACCTCTCCCAGGCATCATAAAGGGATTCATTATCCTCTTGTTTAAAGCCTTGGATGTCCAGCCTTAGCTGTGTCATCCTTTTTGGAGGGTAAAAATGATTCAGAAATTTTTCTGATAACTGTTTCCATGTCTTTATGCTTGCTGTAGGTTGGTTATTCAACCACCTTTTTGCTTGATTTTTTACAGCAAATGGAAACAGTAACAGTCTGTAGACATCCTGATCTACCTCTTTATCATGTATTGTGTCAGCAATTTGTAAGAACTGTGCCAGAAACTCAGTAGGTTCTTCCTCTGGAAGACCGGAATACTGGCAATTTTGCTGCACTATGATAATGAGTTGAGGGTTTAGCTCAAAGCTGCTTGCTTTGATGGGAGGTACACAGATGCTACTCCCATATGCAGCTGTACTGGGGTTGGCATAGGACCCCAGAGTCCTTCTGGACTGGTTAATTCCACTTAAGTCCATATTGGACAAAAGGGAAATGATAATAATTGCAAAGAGATAAATTTTGTTTGTTTTTTTTTTTTTGAAATAACCGAAAAATAAAAATAAAAACAAAAAGGAAATTTAAAATAAAAATTCGATAATCAAAAGGAAAATAAAATAAGATTTCGAAAATTAGAAAGAAAATAAGATCAAAGCAAATTGAGAACTGAATCAATTAGTTAATTAAAAAGATTTTGAAAACAGCAATTAAGAAGATATGATTGAAAAGTTTTTATGAAAAAGATTTGATTTTTTTAAAAAGAGGAAAGAGAAAAACACAAAATGACACCAAACTTAAAATTTTAGAAAATCAAACACTATTTTTTTTCGAAAATTTTAAAGGAAAAACACAAAGAGGACACCAAACTTAGAACTTTTATGAATCAAAAAGGGACTAAGAACATGCAAAAATCGAAAATCAAAAAGAAAAACAAAAGCATGCAAATGACACCAAACTTAAAATATGAAACTAGACTCAACTAAAAGACTCTAAACCAACAAAAATAAAACAGTCCTAATCTAAACAACAAGACAAGCCGTCAGTTGTCCAAACTCGAACAATCCCCGGCAACGGCGCCAAAAACTTGGTGCACGAAATTGCAATAACACTTTTGCAATCCCGCACAACTAACCAGCAAGTGCACTGGGTCGTCCAAGTAATACCTTGCGTGAGCAAGGGTCGATCCCACGGAGATTGTCGGCTTGAAGCAAGCTATGGTTATCTTGTAAATCTTAGTCAGGATAGCAGAAATTATCAGGATTGTTTGTGAAAAGCAAAAGAACATGAAATGGTTACTTGTTTTGCAGTAATGGAGAATAGGTTGAGGTTTGGAGATGCTCCATCTTCTGAATCTCTGCTTTCCTACTGTCTTCTTCTTCAGTCACGCAAGTCTCCTTCAATGGCAAGCTGTGTGTAGGGTTTCACCATTGTCAGTGGCTACCTCCCATCCTCTCATTGGAACGATTCCTAATGCCCTGTCACGGCACGGCATTCCATCTGTCGGTTCTCAATCAGACCGGAGTAGAATCCAGTGATTCTTTTGGCGTCTGTCACTAACGCCCCGCCTTCAGGAGATTGAAGCACGTCACAGTCATTCAGTCATTGAATCCTACTCAGAATACCACAGACAAGGTTTAGACCTTCCGGATTCTCTTGAATGCCGCCATCAGTCTAGCTTATACCACGAAGATTCCGATTAAAGAATCCAAGAGATAACTACTTAATCTAAGGTAGAACGGAGGTGGTTGTCAGTCACACGTTCATGGTTGAGAATGATGATGATTGTCACGGATCATCACATTCATCCGGATTAAGAACAAGTATTATCTTAGAATGGAAGCAAGCATGATTGAATGAGAAACAGTAGTAATTGCATTAATCCATCATGACACAGCAGAGCTCCTCACCCCCAACCATGGGGTTTAGAGACTCATACTGTAGAAGAAAACGTGTACAATGTCATAAGGTCGCATTCGGTACTGATTACAAAGTCAAAAGGTCCTATAAGTAGTAAACTAGTATCCTAAGGTTTACAGAAATGAGTAAATGACAGAAAAATCCACTTCTGGGCCCACTTGGTGTGTGCTTGGGCTGAGCATTGAAGCTTTTATGTGTAGAGACGTTTTCTGGAGTTAAACGCCAGTTCTCATGCCAGTTTGGGCGTTTAACTCCAAGTTTTATGCCAGTTCCGGCGTTTAACGCTGGAATTTCTGAGGCCGGTTTGCTACGCAGATTTGGGCCATCAAATCTTGGGCAAAGTATAGACTATTATATATTGCTGGAAAGCCCTGGATGTCTACTTTCCAACGCCGTTGAGAGCGCGCCAATTGGGCTTCTGTAGCTCCAGAAAATCCACTTCGAGTGCAGGGAGGTCAGAATCCAACAGCATCTGCAGTCCTTTTCAGTCTCTGGATCAGATTTTTGCTCAGAACCTTCAATTTCAGTCAGAAAATACCTGAAATCACAGAAAAACACACAAACTCATAGTAAAGTCCAGAAAAGTGAATTTTAACTAAAAACTAATAAAAATATAATAAAAACTCAACTAAAACTACCAAAAACATACTAAAAACAATGCCAAAAAGCATATAAATTATCCGCTCATCAATACACATAACAACACAAGGGAGTCCAACCAGTCAGACATTCCCTCGGGAACTTTAGAAGACGCCTCGACAATATTTTTGCGAGAAGACATGGTTAACTAGTCCTACAAGAAGAAAAGAAGATTGGATTACTCAAAAAACACATCAGACACTAATTGAACAACTCGGGCATAAACGGAGGCAACAAACGGAGGCAACTCACAAAATTAAAGCATATAGGTAACAGAGAAACCAGGAAAAGCAAGAAAAGGAAACCCCAGGACCCAACCCAAAAGGTTCCAGGGGCATCCTTTGGAGGCAGAAAGAAGATTCAGGGAAGCCAACAAAGCCTACATCTTTTCACATCCCAATAAAAGTCAAAAGAAAGTCATCAAAAACCATCATCTCTATTGAAGAGCAGTCATCAACCAGTATAGCAAAATCATCAACTAAACAAACAAGTTATCAAAGGAGCAACCTTTTTCGAAACAGCAGTATAGAAATCAACCCTAAAAGAAAGCCAGAACTAGGAAAATCACCTAAAGCATACATAAGGACGAAAGAAGACTAGGAAACAGGCATCACAGTAATAAACCAAGCACATAAACAAGAAAAAGGTTTAAACTTTCCAAATGTACAAAATTAGAGCGTCATCAAAAAAATCAAAAACAAAAGTAGAGGAAATAAAAAGGTGAAGAGAAAAGCAAAGCAAACCTGGAAGAAGGAAGAAAACTTTGAAAAGGAGCAGCAGAGATTCGACCACAAAGCGGAAGCACCAAGCGAATGCCAAAGCGTCACAAGAGAGAAAATGAGAAATACAGGACAGGAAACGGCGAAAAAGAAGGGAAGTTACAGGGAAAGGAAAACCGTCTCTTGGATAAAAAATTTGAATAAAGGAAACCAAGAGAAATGGGGCATTAAAACCAATTAATGAGGGCATTAAAACCTTCGCACATTCCAAGGCTAGGGCACTAAACGCAAAAGCGCACGCTTTCAGAGGAAACGAAACAGAAATGTTTCGCATTCAAAAGAAGGAGAACTCTACAAAAAGAAATCGACAAAATGCTCGAGTTCGGCTTCACCAAAGAAGGATCGAAGTCCTAAAACTAAAGATTCGACCTCAAAGAGAAGACCGAGCTCGAGCAGGGGCACTGTTCATACCCGGGTCGAGCTGTTCGACCCGGGATGTTCTACAGACAAAGCGACCGACCTCTTTAGGTCAGGACAACCCGATCCCTTCTCAAAGAGCTCGGCCAAGTCACAGGAAAGCCCAAACAAAGGGCCCAAATAGAGGAACACGTCCCAAATCCAAAGGCAGCCCAAGCCCGTAGAGATAAAGGCTGTTCCCTTGAAGATAAGATGACCTCACTTGAAGATAAGATAAAGATAAGATAAGATAACTAACTTATCTTATCTAAAGAAGGTCATTCTACGCTATTATAAATACATTGGAGCACCCAGGTATAACTAGTACTCTGATTCTACTCAATACCTGCTTAATACCCTTGCTAACTTAAGCATCGGAGTCCCTTGCAGGTACCTTCCACCCTCCGGGGACGAAGGATAAGCATCATCACCAAGTCCAACGAGTCGTTAACGTGGGACTCTAACGTGAGACATAGGGGCACACTGGAACGTTAGTGACAATGTTAAGTGTCACTAATGTTCTCGAAGGTTGGAAAGGCCACGTTAGAAGCCACGTTAACCTAGTTAACGTGGGACTCTAACGTGAGACATAAGGGCACACTGGAACGTTAGTGACAATGTTAAGTGTCACTAACGTTCTCGAAGGTTGGCAAGGCCACGTTAGAAGCCACGTTAACCTAGTTAACGTGGGCTCTAACGTGAGGCAAAGGGGTAATAGATGAATATAAAAGGCTAAATGGCAAGAAAGCTAAATGGCTTGAATATAAAAGGGAATTGAGGAACGGGATTGCAAGATCTAAGTAAATTGCAGCAATTGATTGAGCAGAATTTAAATCAGAAGCAAATATCATTCAAACAAAAAGAAAATAGAATGCAGTAAAGGTTCACAGAAGAACCAAGAGTGAATTATGATCTCAGGATCCCAAGGGCTTAGGTAGCAGAGCCTAAAACCCAATTTCCTTCCCAGATCTGAATTATCTAAGCAATTGACAGAAAATTAAAGAAGAAGTAATAGATGAACAGAATTGGAATTGAATTATGCAGAAAACAAAGTGCAAAGAGCTTGAATGGGAATTGGGACAGAATTTCCCCAATTTCACACACCCAAAACTCAAAAACAAGAGAGTAGAATTGCCCAAGGGAAATGAGGAAGGAGATCAGTCAATTCTCCCTTGATCCTCTTAGTTCTCGGACAAGTCTCTCAAGAAAGCTCGAAGAAAAATGAAATTCAAAAGCCAAGGTAAAAGTCTAAGTGATCAAAAGTAAAAGTAAAAGCTCAAGGTAGCTAAAAAGGTCCTAATTACATCAAACTATCTCCTATTTATACACTTTCTATTCTTGGATAATGGGATTTGGATGGGCTTTTGAATTGGTGAAGAAATGAATTCAAATGAATTTTTAATTTGAATTTTGGCCCAAAAAGTCACTCCCAGGAGGCTGCCTTGCCCTTATGGAGGGCAGGGCTGAAAATTGATGCTTGGTGCTAGCAATTGGTGCGGCCATGGTGCGTGTTGGTGCAAGTCTGGCGCGAGTTTGGTGCTTGAGAGGCTGCCCTGCCCGCGCCAAGGGCAGGGCAGAAAAGTTGATGCGCCAGATTTGAGTTGGTGCGCGCGCTTGGTGCTGCCAGGAAGAAGATTGGTGCGCCAGGAATGCAAAACGCTGCCATGCCCGCGCCAAGGGCAGGGCAGAAAAGCTTTGGTGCGCCAGGGGAGGAGCGCGCGCGTCAGATGCTGCCAGGACGAGAGTTTGGTGCGCCAGAATTCAAAGTTGGTGCGCCAGATTTTTGTTTGTGGTGCGCCAGTCCAATTGCTGCCCTGCCCGCGCCAAGGGCAGGGCAGAGTTGCCATATTGCACGCCCGAGTTCGAATCACGGAGGAGGCAAACACGCTGATTATTTTCTTGGCTTCTTGGCACGGCAATGGGTCTTAGAGCTTGGCTTCCTCATGGTTCCTTGTTCGAACCTTGTAGCATGCATGGTTGATATTTTCCCCTTGATTTTCTTCCTTATAGAACCCGATTCTGCCCTCCACAAGGGCAGGGCAGAGTTTGCTTTCTCTTGGTTCCAAGGCACCATTTTGTGCTCTGCCTTTGGAGTGGGCAGGGCAGAGTTGCCTATTCTTGTTTGGTTCTCTATGTTGCTCTCCTAGAGGGCATTCTGCCCTTGTGGAGGGCAATGTTGCTTCCCCCATGCAATGCGGCACGCTTCTCTCCTCTTTGGCCACGCTTTCCTTTTCTTGGGCTACACTTTTTATGCCACGCTTTTCCTTTTCTTTTCTTTTCTTCACCTATAATGAACCAAACAACCACTCAAAGTATCACTAAATTCAAGAGGCTTATAAATCAATTAAAATTCAATTAAAATGAGCTTAAACCTCAATGATTAACATTAAATTCATGGTGGTTGCTTGATTCAAAGAAGTTATGCATTTTCAATCCAAATCACTTACTTAGGATGCAAGAAAGTGCATAAATGCTAACAAAACAAGTGAAATTAGCTTGAAAAATGGGTATATGATGACTTGTCATCACAACACCAAACTTAAACCTTGCTTGTCCCCAAGCAAGCCTCAAAACTAAGGGTAAATGAAATGAATAAGAAAAGAATGCATATCCTTATTATGCAGATAGCAGAACTTCAATCTATGGGGCATTTATGCAGACAATGACAACTCAATTATTGTTGCTGTTACATAATGCATATCTTTCTTCAAAGGCTTGCTAAACTTGCTGTTAGATGACTCACTTTTTGATTCTACCCTTGCTAACTTTTCTTGGCTTATAATGCTTATCAAGCTTATTGTTCTTTAAGAGGTTTGGTGTTAAATGTTGCAGCATAGCCTTTGGATTTATTTTCTTTTCTTTTGCTCAACATCTTTCCACCACAGACACTTGGCTCACTAATTCTTCCTAGGATCATTGATGCCCAGCATCTCTTTGGATCACTAAGTGCTTTGTATCTAAGTTGCTCTTTATTGTGGATTTTCAATTGGCCATCCCAAATCAGTTGATCTAAGTGACCGGGTTTTAAAATACCCCTTAGAATTTACTCATCCAAGCAGATCTTAGTACAAGAACACCACAGGCATATGTCCTAGGGTCCAAGCTATTGGTGTCCAACCTTTATTCTTTGTTTTTCTTGCCATTTTGGCTTTTTCTTTCTTCCTTTTCTTTCTGTTTTTGTTACCAAGGGTTGTTTCATTCTTGATAGGAGTTTTTATAACAGCAAGTTAACTAACAATTGAATGAGAATGATATTATGCAACACTTATTTCATGAGTCATGCATTTAATCAAACACATATGCCACCACCAACTTCTATTCATACTTATGCAACATTGGATATTTTACTTTTCAATTCAAACCAAACTCTTTTATTTAGGCATATGGGAAACAAAGCAATATTTAAAGCTAAGTGATGGATACAAGCACTATGCAGACTTATCATTTTTCTAGCTATTTCACTTGCAACTAGATGAACACTTTAGCAAGACATACAATAGTTTCCATGTTCAAAACAACACACAGCAGCAAAGATTAAGTTCAGATACAACCTTTGAAGTTGCAGCCCTTTGATTCTTCCTTCTGTTGTGTTCCCTTTGAGTTGAACTGCATAGTGTCTTCAAATGTTGGCTCATATCCTGCATAGTTCTCAAAGTTGCTTGCTTCTCAAGCCCTTAGTTATATGGTTAGTTTGTATGAACTGAGTGTGGTTTCAGGATTTGTTTTGGTGTGTGAACACCAAACTTAATTGTTTTGCCACTGTCTCAGATGTACCAAGTTATCCATATTTGAAACCATGTATCCTTGCTAAAGGTTAATGGAATTAAAGCTAGAAAACATTTTAACAGTTGAATAATGTGGTTGATTGCTTGGAGTTAGAATCATGCAAGAGGTGAGAATGTATTAAATGATATTTTTGGTGGAACACCAAACTTAGAAGTTTTCATTCTCCCTCAAATTGTTTTGGTGTGCAACACCAAACTTAGCTCCTTGCAATGCACAACAATTACTCAACATTTTTATTGAAAAGCTATGAAAAGAAACTACCTCAGGTTGGGTTGCCTCCCAACAAGCGCTCTTTTATCGTCATTAGCTTGACATCTTCATTTTTGCTTATCATGGAGGTCGAAAATCACAGTGCCTTAGCTTGTCTGTCTTCACTGTGAACTTCCTTCCGGTTTCCTCTTTGATGACTTCTATAGATTCTTGTGGAAGGATCTTAGTCACAGTGTAGTGATCATGCAACTGTGGGGATACCTTCATGGTTGGACTATTGATCATCACTCGATCCCCTAGTGAAAACTTTCCAGTGGGGATTTTCTGCTTGTCTTTAGTTCTCTCCTCTGTCTCTCTTTAAAGGAATTCTTTGTTGTGTCTTTCTTGGCTGGTACTTCCTTTCTCATTGTCTTCTATGATCCCTTTCCATCCTTCCTTCTTTGTAGCATCTTCGTTATTGGTTGGTTTATCTTCACTGGCTTTGAAGAAAGTATTTGGTTTCTTCTCACCCATTTTTGCAAAGTGCTTTGCCAATTGAGCTATCCGCTCCTCAATTCCTCTCATTAACATCTCTTGGTTCCTTGTTGTTTCTTCTTGATGTTTCATCATTCTCTCCATTAGGATCTCCAAGTTTGTGATTCTCTGAGAGTCTTGTGAGGTTGGTTGGTTATGACATGTTGAAGGTAGGAAGGGTGGGTGTGGTGGTGGAATGTAGTGGTTGTTATTGCTGTAATGGTGTTTTTGATGGTTTATGAAGTTCGGGTTGTTATAATGAAATTCTCTTGGTCTGTGATTTTGGTACTCACTCCTTCTCCAGTTGAGATGGGTTTGGGAGTGTCTGTGTTGTGGGTATTGGCTTTGGGTGGTATTGGTGGGTGGGAGATGTTGATTGGTTGTGGTCATGGAATTGTCCTGGCGGAAACTTCCTTGTTCTTGATGTTGAGGCTCCCTCATTCTCAGATAAGAGTGAGGTCTCCATGGTGGAAATTTGGCATTCACTGCAGCAGATAACTTTATGTTTTGCTGTGGTTGATGGTGCATTTGTTTGTTTTGGTCTTTGAACGCATTCACCCCTTCAATATTTGCCACTTCTTCTTCAGAGATTGCACTGTGTGGTTTCTCAGATGGATGTTGGTTGTTGACTCCTTTGTCATTGAAGTCTGTAACTCCTTGAGCATTTGTTGTTGCTTTGAGTAGGCCATCTGAGAAGTAGTCCACTGCTTTTCTTGTTTCTGGGGTCAATCCTTCATAGAAAGCCCGGAAGCCCACTTTATCAGTTGCTCTCTTGTATCTTTCCCAGGCCTTGAAGAGTGGTTCTTCGTCCCCTTGTGTGAATAGATGTTCCTCCTCTTTCAGCTGGATGATCTGTTTGGATGAGGTGAATTTGGCCAGAAATTTGGTGACCAAATCATCCCAACTAGTGATACTTCCTTGGGGAAAAGTTTCAAACCATTGTGCAGCTTCACCCTTCAATGAGAAGGGAAATAACAGAATCTTATAAGTGTCACGATCTGAACCATCGGTTCTGACTGCATTACAGGTCTTTAGAAAAGTGGTTATGTGCTGCTGAGGATCTTCCGATGGACTTCCGTCAAAAGAACAATTGTTCTTGATGAGTGTAATGAGGGGTGGCTTCATGTCATGATACCCTTTGTCTGTAGAAACTTGATTCGCTGTGATATGCAAACAATCAGGATGACCAAACAACAACACACTTGAGAATTAAGTGCAGTTATTTGAGATAAATTGTTAGTGAGTTAGTAGAGGCAATTTCTCAAACAGTTAGTGTGTTAGTAGGAGTTAGAATAACAGAAAAAAAATGCTTAATCTAGATCTCCACTTCACTTAATCATTGTCAATCTATTTCAATCCCCGGCAACGGCGCCAAAAACTTGATGTGTGGAAAACGATCCAACACAAAACTCACCGGCAAGTGTACCAGGTCGCATCAAGTAATAATAACTCACATGAGTGAGGTCGATCCCACAGGGATTGAAGGATTGAGCAATTTTAGTTTAGTGGGTGATTTAGTCAAGCGAATCAAGTTTTGATTGAGTGATATGTGTTTAACAGGAAGTAAATGACAGTAAATGTAAAGGGGGAAGGGAAAAGTGCAGTAAATTAAAGAACAGAATTGTAAATTTGCAGAATCTTAAAGAGCAAGAAAGTAAATGACTGAAACTTAAAGTGCAAGAAACTTAAAGTGCAGTAACTTAAATGGCAAGAAAGCTAAATGGCTTGAATATAAAAGGGAATTGAGGAACGGGATTGCAAGATCTAAGTAAATTGCAGCAATTGATTGAGCAGAATTTAAATCAGAAGCAAATATCATTCAAACAAAAAGAAAATAGAATGCAGTAAAGGTTCACAGAAGAACCAAGAGTGAATTATGATCTCAGGATCCCAAGGGCTTAGGTAGCAGAGCCTAAAACCTAATTTCCTTCCCAGATCTGAATTATCTAAGCAATTGACAGAAAATTAAAGAAGAAGTAATAGATGAACAGAATTGGAATTGAATTATGCAGAAAACAAAGTGCAAAGAGCTTGAATGGGAATTGGGACAGAATTTCCCCAATTTCACACACCCAAAACTCAAAAACAAGAGAGTAAAATTGCCCAAGGGAAATGAGGAAGGAGATCAGTCAATTCTCCCTTGATCCTCTTAGTTCTCGGACAAGTCTCTCAAGAAAGCTCGAAGAAAAATGAAATTCAAAAGCCAAGGTAAAAGTCTAAGTGATCAAAAGTAAAAGTAAAAGCTCAAGGTAGCTAAAAAGGTCCTAATTACATCAAACTATCTCCTATTTATACACTTTCTATTCTTGGATAATGGGATTTGGATGGGCTTTTGAATTGGTGAAGAAATGAATTCAAATGAATTTTTAATTTGAATTTTGGCCCAAAAAGTCACTCCCAGGAGGCTGCCCTGCCCTTATGGAGGGCAGGGCAGAAAATTGATGCTTGGTGCTAGCAATTGGTGCGGCCATGGTGCGTGTTGGTGCGAGTCTGGCGCGAGTTTGGTGCTTGAGAGGCTGCCCTGCCCGCGCCAAGGGCAGGGCAGAAAAGTTGATGCGCCAGATTTGAGTTTGTGCGCGCTCTTGGTGCTGCCAGGAAGAAGATTGGTGCGCCAGGAATGCAAAACGCTGCCCTGCCCGCGCCAAGGGCAGGGCAGGAAAGCTTTGGTGCGCCAGGGGAGGAGCGCGCGCGTCAGATGCTGCCAGGACGAGAGTTTGGTGCGCCAGAATTCAAAGTTGGTGCGCCAGATTTTTGTTTGTGGTGCGCCAGTCCAATTGCTGCCCTGCCCGCGCCAAGGGCAGGGCAGAGTTGCCATATTGCACGCCCGAGTTCGAATCACGGAGGAGGCAAATACGCTGATTATTTTCTTGGCTTCTTGGCACGGCAATGGGTCTTAGAGCTTGGCTTCCTCATGGTTCCTTGTTCGAACCTTGTAGCATGCATGGTTGATATTTTCCCCTTGATTTTCTTCCTTATAGAACCTGATTCTGCCCTCCACAAGGGCAGGGCAGAGTTTGCTTTCTCTTGGTTCCAAGGCACCATTTTGTGCTCTGCCTTTGGAGTGGGCAGGGTAGAGTTGCCTATTCTTGTTTGGTTCTCTATGTTGCTCTCCTAGAGGGCATTCTGCCCTTGTGGAGGGCAATGTTGCTTCCCCCATGCAATGTGGCACGCTTCTCTCCTCTTTGGCCACGCTTTCCTTTTCTTGGGCTACACTTTTTATGCCACGCTTTTCCTTTTCTTTTCTTTTCTTCACCTATAATGAACCAAACAACCACTCAAAGTATCACTAAATTCAAGAGGCTTATAAATCAATTAAAATTCAATTAAAATGAGCTCAAACCTCAATGATTAACATTAAATTCATGGTGGTTGCTTGATTCAAAGAAGTTATGCATTTTCAATCCAAATCACTTACTTAGGATGCAAGAAAGTGCATAAATGCTAACAAAACAAGTGAAATTAGCTTGAAAAATGGGTATATGATGACTTGTCATCACGCGTGACTGACAACCACTTCCGTTCTACCTTAGACCGGGCACATATCTCTTGGATTCCTTAATCAGAATCTTCGTGGTATAAGCTAGAATTGATGGCGGCAATCATGGGAATCTGGAAAGTCTAACCTTGTCTGTGGTATTCCGAGTAGGATTCCGGGATTGAATGACTGTGACGAGCTTCAAACTCGTGATCGCTGGGCGTGATGACAAACGCAAAAGAATCAAGGGATTCTATTCCAACATGATCGAGAACCGACAGATGATTAGCCGTGCTGTGACAAAGCATTTGGACCATTTTCATTGAGAGGATGGGATGTAGCCATTGACAACGGTGATGCCCTACATACAGCTTGCCATGGAAAGGAGTAAGGAGGATTGGATGAAAGTAGTAGAAAAGCAGAGATTCAGAAGGAACACAGCACCTCCATACACCTATCTAAAATTCCCACCATTGGATTACATGAGTAACTTTATCTTTATTTTCTATTTAATTTATTATTATTATTCGAAAAACCAATAATCTCTTAAATTAGTTAAATCCGCCTGACTGGGATTTACAAGATGACCATAGCTTGCTTCATACCAACAATCTCTGTGGGATCGACCCTTACTCACGTAAGGTATTACTTGGACGACCCAGTACACTTGCTGGTTAGTTGTGCGGAGTTGTGACAAAGTGTGATTTATGTTTGAGTGCACCAAGTCTTTGGAGCCATTGTTGATGATCACAATTTTGTCCACCAAGGACAAAACACAGAGAACCTTCACTGCAAATGGACATAGACTCAAGCATTACCTAGGGGACTCACTAGATGAAAGAAGAGTGAGCTACCACCTCAACTGAAAAAGGAAGGACGTCAAGCTAGTGACGATAAAGAAGCGCTGGTTGGGAGGCAACCCAACATTTTATATCCTTTTGATTTATTGCTTTATTAGAACTAGATTGTAAATATTTGCTTAGGAAGTTAATTTTAGTTTTGATAGTTAAGATAGCTTCGTGAGTTAAATTGTGTGCTATTTTTTTGGAAGTACAGCTGGATGAAAGCATTTACTAATGATGATGAGTGATTGGGCTAAGAACTAGCTAAAAAGCTATGTTTGGTGTGGCCACTCACCAACTTGATCTAGGCTTACAAGCATTTGGATAGATTAAATTTTTTAGGAGTAAGCCCAGAGATTAAGTTTGGTGTGGCCACTACCATACGAAAATCAATCAGCAAGCCCAATACCACTCAATGTGGAAGCATTAATACATTGGTAGAAGCTTGAATGAGAATTTTAATGTGTTCAAGGGAGATTAGACGCAAAGAATGTGAAAGGATTAAAATTATTTCTTCCCCATGAACACATTAAAAACCCAACAATGAACCCAATTTATTGAGATGCAAATGAATTAAGTTTGGTGTCCCAAGGGACACCCATCAGTTGCAATCTCATTCACTAGCATTAAAAAGGAATATGGAGGATCATTTTGTCATTACTAATGGGGTTATCATTTTCTTTTTTCGGGAGATTGAATGGGGCCCACTTGATATATAACAAGGAGGTCAAAGTGTACTTACACTTTGAAACTCAACATCTTCAGAGAGCACAGCGGGATAAGGGTTGGCGCCTCTTCCAACGCTAGGCGCCACTCCCCAAGTGGAAAACATTGAATTCCATTCTTTTCTCACCATCAAACCACACCCTTCACTCCTATAAAATCCCTACCCTCCCCATTCCCTCCACATAACAAACTCACAGAGACCTTTTATTCTTCTCTCGTTCTTCTTTTTCTTTATCTTTCTACTTGATTGGTACAATCAAGTGCTAAGTTTGGTCTTAGAGAAAAACTTTGTTTTGCTTGTGTTTCTTTGCAACACACCACTAATATCTCAGAACCCTCAAACACTCTCTCTCTTCACCCAATGGCACCACCAAGATCCTCAACCTCAAAGAAAAGAAAGACCAAAGAACCAACCTCAGGTTCCTCAAGCTCAAACTTTAATGACTACAAATTCCTCTCAGCATTCAACCAAAACCAATTCTATGGTTGGGTGAGTGAGAGGGAGATCATCCCAATGGTCGACTTTCAACTAGGAAGTAATGAGCACCTTCAGATCAACATTGAGATCAACAACAAGGGCTGGGCACTATTCTGCAACCCACCAAAGAAAGTGGTAGAAGGAGTGGTAAGGGAGTTTTATGCCAATGACGAGCCACAGACAGGGCAAACTTATGGGTATATTAGCTATGTGAGGGGGAAGACCATTGACTATAGTCCCTCTAACATAGAAAGGGTGCTGATGGTGAATAGGGTCAACTCCACTCGAAGTTATGAGGAGAGGATGAAGCAACCAGACCCAGGATTTGATGAAATCCTGAATGAAATTTGTGTACTAAACGTGCAGTGGATCAATGATAAAGATGGAAAACCCAACCAGCTGAGGAGAAGGGACTTGAGCCCCCAAGCTAGGGGGTGGTTAGACTTTGTGAGAAGGTCTTTGATCCCTACATCAAACACATCTGAGGTGACCAAGGAGAGGGCTGTACTTATATACAGTATAATGAAGGGAGAGGACGTGAATGTTGGTGAGTTGATTGGCAACAACATCAACAAGATACTCAAAAGCACTAACGAGAGCACAAGATAGGCATTCCCCAGCTTCATACAAGAGCTATGTGATGACGCTGGAGTTGAGAAGGTGATTGATGAGGTGTTGGTGAAGCAAGATAAACCTATAACTACCAAGAAGATGGCCAAGGTGTTGGCCATCAATCCACTTCAAAGGGCTAGAGAGCATAGAGCTCACGCTCATGTGCCACTACCACAACAACAACAGGAAGAGGAGGCAGAGGAGCAAACCATAATTTCTGGTGCTTCAACCACTACCATACCAACAATACCAACAATTTTCCGAAGGAATGAACTGGGAGAAGTTGCAAGGAGATGTGCACCAAATAAAGGGAGATCTGCATCAATTGAGGGAAGATGTCAACCGATTTCAAAGTAGCTAAAGGGAGCAATGGAACCAAGTGAATGAGAACATGCAAAACCTTCAAGAAAACTCTGAACAACTGAAGGAGCAGCAAGGAAGGATCAACTGGGGAGAAATGCAAGGTAGCTTAGGGATGATGCTGGAACATCAATTACATCAAATGAACAGCCTTGCTGAATTCAGACACCTCTATGAAGCTAGAACTACATCAAGAAGGGAATATGGCAGCTATGAACAAACTAAGTTGAGTTACTTGTGTAATGCAGTAGCCAACTTGAATCCCAGTTACCCCACCTATATGCAAAAATTGGAGGAACTCAGTGGACGGCAGGAGGAAATTGCGTATCAGCACAAGGAAAATGTGAAGTCCTACATGAGAAGGATGGGTTTCAGGAAGCCTAAGGAAAAGAAAGCACAAGAAGGATCCTCCAAAAAGGGTGGAGATGACTCCTCCCCCTCCAAGAAGAAGGACAAAGGAAAGGGGCCAATGAACTGAAGAAGCTGCATAAGGTTGTTGAGTTCCATGGTTGACATTTCTCAAATTTCTGAATTCTGCTCATGTTTTTTTTATCTATTTACTTTATGTTTGAGACTAATTGATAATGTTATGATAGTTTATGTTTTATTCTGCTTGAAGTCTTTTGTGAGTCCTTTGATATGCAAGAAAGAAAATGCAATGATAACTGTAGTCTTCATTTTCATCAATAAAGTAAAGTTTGTTTCAATAAGAGTTGTTGTGAGTGTGAACAAGAGTAAATGAGAATAAGACAAAGAAAGCTTATTCAAAAGAACTAAGGAACAAAAGACTAAGTGAAGATCCTTGAATGAAATGAAAAGAAAAAAAATGAGTCATGAAAAGTAACTAATCCTAGAAGGCATGACAAGTAGAAGTGGAGGGGTGTTCCTTGAATATCTATAGAACCAAGAAGTAGTAAGTAACAAAGACCCAAGACTTTGAGCATCAACTACTAAGGAGGGAAGAGAAACATTGAAAAACTCAAAAAGAGTTAGAACCCCTAGCAGATGCTTGTGGTGAAGATATGTCAAGAAGAGGCCTGGACAAGTAAATTCTCAAGGGTGTTTCAACACCTAGCACCCTAAAGTCAACTGACTTAGTGATGCCAGGGCATCTAGGCCAGTTTCACTGACCTTTTATTTACTGTTTTAGGGTAGTTTCATGCATTTTCTTAGTGAATAAGGCAAGTTTTGGATGAAAATACACTCACACCTTGATTCAAGCAACTATTGTGAACTTGGCATGATTTCATGAGAATTTTGCTAGAATTGCATGATAAATTGATGATGCCTAATCTCAGGACATTGGCTAGAGCTTTGATGCACTTTAATTGCTTGATTTCAGGGCAAAGGAAGCAAGGAAGAACCACGTTAGTATTCACGTTAACCTAGTTAACGTGAACACTAATGTGGAATGGTAAAAAGCTTGCAACGTTAATAAGAAAAGTGATCACCAATAACGCCTGCGAAGCCATCCATAGCTCATGTTACTTGCCACGTTAACTAAGTTAACGTGGTAGTTAACGTAGAAGCAAAAGAGAACTCCAACGTTAAGAGAAAACGTGAACACCAATAACGTTTCTCTCCAACGTTAGTGGTAAAAGTGAACACCACTAACGTTGGAAAACTTGGCAATGATCCACGTTAAGAGTCACGTTAACTTAGTTAACGTGAACTCTAACGTGGAAGAGGAAAACAAAAGTCAACCTTAGTGACACTCACTTTTGTCACTAACGTTGGACCAACTAGCATTGCCTACGTTAACTTTCACGTTAAGACTATTAACGTGAAAGTTAACGTGGAGTTGAGATCAAAGAGCCAACGTTAGTGACACTCACTTTTGTCACTAACGTTGGAAGATGGCATCACTACTACGTTAAGAGCCACGTTAACTTAGTTAACATGGGTTCTAACATAGAGACTTTGGGCATTTGGAGCATTAGTGACAAGGGTGAGTGTCACTAACGCTCTCGAAGGTGAGACACACCCACGTTAAGAGTCACGTTAGCTACACTAATGTGAACTCTAACGTAGGAACAAAAGGCATCAAGCAATGTTAATGGGAAAAGTGATTCCCAATAACGTTCGTGAAGGGGTATAAGCCAACATTATTGGGAAAAGTGAGTCCCAATAACGTTGGCCAAAAATTGAGAAGGCAACGTTAGTGATCACGTTAAGACCACTAACATTGGAGTTAACGTGGGTACATAAGGGTGGAATGTTAGTGGAAAAAGTAAATGCCACTAACGTTCTCGAACCCACAATGGCACTCAACGTTAATCTCACTAAATACCCAAGCCTAATTCATATTTCTCTGCAAGCTGGGCCCACTAAAGATGAGAACTGCTTCAACTCATGATCCAGAGCCCACATCCAAGACTTGAAGAACTCACTAGAAGATCAAGAGGAGTAGTATATATAGGAGTAGTTTTGAACTATAGAGAAGCTTGGCACTTTTGGGAATTACTCTCTGTAGATTTACTTTTCTGCACTTTTAGCATGGATTCCTCTTTTCTGCCATTTTTCATTTCTAGAGTTATGAACAACTAAACCCCTTTCATTGGGTTAGGGAGCTCTGTTGTAATTTTATGGATCAATTATAGTTTTCATTCTTCTTCTTCTTTCTTTTCTCTTGATCTTACTAGAAAGCTTTCGATCTTAATTCAATTGGTTAGTTGCCTTAAAAAAGAAACTCTCCATAATTGGATCTCCTTTGAGCCTTGGAAAAGGAATGAGGAGATCATGCTAGAAATGCTTTCTCATGTTGGACCAAATTGGGGTTTGGGCGGATATAGTGACATGTAATCCTCCCAACACTTTGATTTGGAAATACATGTGGTATAATCAGTGAACACACTTCATCTCTTCCCATGAGCAATTAAATCAAGGAATTGGGCAATTGTTCAAGCTTAGAGAGATTGGATTGCCAAGGAATTAGGATCCAATCACTTAAGATTGCCAAGGAGATCAATGAATGCATTGATTGAGGAAGAGATGAGAATGAACTTGATCCGGGGAATGCAATATCTCCTGAACCCAATGATTACCCCATTTCTAATCTTACCCATTCTCTTTACTTTCTGCTATTTATTTTCATGCTCATTACCCCAAATCCCCATTTAAGATTCTGCACTTTAATTTCTGTTCTTTACTTTCCAATCATTTAAATTTCTACAAGTCCCCAATCTAAATTCTGTTTAGCTCAACTAGCATATTCTTCTAACTAAAGTTGCTTGACCAATCAATCCTTGTGGGATTCGACCTCACTCTATTGTGAGTTTTACTTGACGACAATTCGGTATACTTGCCGAAGGGAAATTTGTTGAGAGACAAGTTTTCATGCATCAAGTTTATGGCGCCGTTGCCGGGGATTGATTTTGAATCAACAATGATTAAGTTTGAAGATCACTAGATTGAGCATTTTTCTTTTTTGTTTATTTGATTCAGTCAATTTCTTTTAGTTTGTTTTAATTTCTTCCTCACCCCTTTCACCCTCTTTATTTTTCGTTCTTTCTTTCTTTGATAATTACAATTCTACTCACTAACCCACTAACTATTTGATAAATTGCATTACTCACACTAACAATTACTCTAACAAGAATAGTTTCTTCATTTTATCTTCTGTTGTGTAATCTGTCTGTTGTATGACAGGGAGAAGAGAAGGAGTTTCAACATCCTTCGATTCAGAACCTGAAAGGACCCTTTGGAGACTAAGAAGGGAAGTGAGAGGGAAAAGAATTATTGGTGCTAAGGAAGAAGAGGAAGAGTACTTTGAACCCAACATGGAAGAGAATTTGGAGAACAATCATGAAGAAGAAGCTCACAACCATGCTAGAGAAGGTCATGCAAACCATGCTGGGCAAGAAAGGAGAGTTCTAGGCTCCTATATCAATCCTAATCCAGGAAACTATGGAAGTAGCATTCAGAAGCCCACCATACATGCCAACAATTTCGAACTAAAGCCACATCTTATCACTCTTGTTCAGGACAATTGTTCATTTGGAGGAAGTGCTCAAGAAGACCCCAATCAACATCTAACCACCTTCCTGAGAATTTGTGACACTGTGAAGTCCAATGGAGTCCATCCAGATGTCTATAGGTTGCTCTTGTTCCCTTTTTCACTTAGGGATAAGGCATCCAAATGGCTTGAATCCTTCCCAAAGGAGAGCTTAACAAATTGGGAAGAAGTGGTGAACAAGTTTTTGGCAAGATTCTACCCTCCTCAAAGGATCAACAGGCTAAGAGCTGAGGTGCAAACTTTCAGGCAACAAGATGGTGAGACTCTTTATGAAGCATGGGAGAAGTTCAAAGACCTAACAAGAAGATGCCTACCAGATAAGTTCAATGAATGGGTTCAACTTCACATCTTCTATGAAGGTCTTTCCTATAAGTCAAAAAAGCTGTGGATCATTCATCAGGAGGTTCTCTAAACAAGAAGAAAATCATTGGAGAAGCCATAGATGTCATTGAAACAGTTGCTGAAAATGACTACTTCTATGCCTCCGAAAGAAGTAACACCAGAGGAGTAATGGAGCTGAACCACATGGATGCATTGTTAGCTCAAAATAAGATGATCACCAAGAAGCTAGCAGATCTTACCAAGAAGGTGGAGGAGAACCAAGTTGCAGCAGCCATCACTTCATTATCAGCTCAAGAAGGAGTAAACATAGGAGAAGAAGGTGATTGGGAACAAGCCAACTATGTTGGAAACTCACCTAGACAAGTCCATGATCCATACTCCAAAACTTACAACTCGGGATGGAGAAATTACCCCAACTTTGGATGGGGAAACCAACAAGACCAAGGGCAAGATCAGAGACGTCACAACCTTAACTCCAACAACAATGCAACTCATCAACACACCTCACAGAGATCTTACCAACATCCATCTAACCAATCTTCTCAACCACCTAATCTCAACCCACCATCATTAACAGATGATAGGCTCTCAAAGATTGAGGCTCTACTTGAAAACTTATGCAGAGAAGTCCAAGACAACAAAGTGTTTAAGGAAGAAGTACGAGCCAATATCAAGAACCAAGGAGAAAACATCAAGAGATTGGAGTCCCTTGTAGGGTATCTATCTCAACAAATTCCCAAACCCGCTGATGGATTCCCCAGTGATACAGAGAAGAATCCAAGAGGAAAAACAAAGAAAGTGAGATGGGAAGAATGCAAAATGATAACCACAAGTGATGAGGGGAGTATGAATGGAGTAGAATACCTCCAAAATAATCAAAAGGGAAGCCAGGAGGAAGGAAGCTATACAACCCAACCTAAATCCAAGGAAGAGCTAAAAAAGAAGGAGGTATTGAACCCATATGCACCTTTTCCCCACAGGCTTAAAAGTGGTGTAGCAGGGAGAATGTATTCAAGGTTCCTTGATATGTTTGCATCTCTTGATGTAAATATACCATTCATTAAATCCCTCCAGCAAATGCCTTTCTACATCAAGTATATAAAGGAGCTACTAGCCAGAAAAAATCCGTTGAAGGGTGGACAAACAATAAAGATGAACAGGGATTGCAGTGCTCTCATTCAACCAGGGCCACCCACAAAGAAGGAGGATCCAGGGAGTTTCCACATTCCTTGTGCCATAAGAGAAACAATGATTGACAAAGGGCTTTGTGACTTAGGAGCAAGCATCAACTTAATGCCTCTCTCCCTCATGAAGAAGCTCCAAATTAATGAACTAACTCCTACTAATGTAATTATCCGATTGGCCAACAAAACTCAAAAATAAGCAATTGGAGTGGTTGAAAATATGCTAGTGAAGGTTGGGAGCTACTATCTTCCCACAGATTTTGTTGTTCTAGAAATGGATGAGAATCCTATTTACCCCATCATTCTGGGAAGACCATTTCTAGCCACAGCCGGAGCACTCATAGATGTAGAGCGAGGAGAGCTAGTACTGAGAATACATGATGAGCAGCTCACTTTTAATGTTTTCAACCTCTCACAAGAAGCAAGTCAAGAAAACAAAGAATCAAGAGAAGAGCAGAATGAAGCACTGATGCAAGAAACAAGCAGTGAAGCTCAAACAACACAACTAGAAATCCCATGGGTTGGAAAGCCACATATTTAGGAAGAACCACATTCAAGGGTGATCCAAAGGGAACCAGAACCACCTGAGTCATGCAGAGTCAACAACAAGGATCCCTTAGAGAAAGAATCTATAGAAAGCAAGAGAGCATCAAGAGATACAAAGAAGAAAGTCCCAAGGGGATGGAGAAATAAGAAAATTTCTACAGAAAATTTCTCGCCAGGTGATGAAGTGATCTCTACATACTTTTCATCTATACCACCTCTCCTCCCTACTATTCCATCTCAGCTGCCTCCAGTGTACACCATTTACAAAATCTTGTCCTTAGAGCATATAGAGCTTGTCAACAAAGCCAATGGACATAGGTTCACTGCAAGAGGAGAAGACTTCAAGCACTATCAGCCACCTTGACGAGGACCAAACGTCAAGCTAATGACGCTAAAGAAACGCTTCATGGGAGGCAACCCATGTTCTATACCCTCGCTCTTAAATCTCTAATAATAGTAATAAGGCAATTTTCATGGAATTTTAAATCAATTTTGACAACTAATATAAAGCCCCTCTACATACAACGTATAGTACATAATAAGTTTGGTGTTCAAAGCACACCAAGTGAGGTTTGGATACACCTTATGAGGAAAATTTATTCCCCAAACTTGTTGCACCATGTGATCACAAACAAGTTTGGTGTACCAACGTGCATGCATGGGAAGCTTAATGGTTGATTGATTTGCATTCATGGAAAGCATTTAGTCATGAAATAAAACAAAAGAAAAAGAATTTATTTTTTTTTACTAGTTCACACTTTAAGGTTTCCCACCAAAAATTTCAAATAACCGATTGCACTTTTTCTTCGTATCTAGGGAATTAAAAAGGACATTGATTGTACTTGATAGGACAATTGAGGAAGGGAGATTCAGCCACTACACCAAGGGAATTTCACACTTGTCTTCATGGGGAATGTCCTTGGAAGTGTTGCCATCCAACATTAGGAGTGGATAATTTTGAGGACCGAACCAAGACCCCCAAACAGATGTATAACCTTAACTAAGGAAAGAATCGTCGAGCTAGCGACGCTAAAAAAGCGCTTGGTTGGGGGGCAACCCAACCTGAGGTAATTCTCTTTTCATAAGTCTTTCAATAAAAATTTCAAGTTGGATTCTCTATAGTGTGAGGAGCTAAGTTTGGTGTTACACACCTAAAAAAATTCAAGGGTGAATATAGGCCTCTAAGTTTGGTGTTCCACTAAAACTCCAACTGAAGAGTGCATTGTAACCCTTAGTGATGAAACATTCCTCTAGCAATTAGAGAACTTACTTGACAGAGGCTTAACCTCTAAAATATAGATTATCTTTTTAGCTCATAGTTGTTTCTTAATAAAAAGCACACAAGGTTCTTACATGCATCCAATTTGTCAAGTAAGCAAAGAACTCAGTTTGGTGTTCACACACCAAGTTAAGATCTGAAGCTCACAAGCACACATGCATGCTAACCCTTTTTCCAAGTGCTTGGAGAACAAGCAACTTTCAATAGTGTTGCAGAAATTCAATCAATCTCAGGGAATGAGCATACCCCATCATCCAAGGAAATAGACAGGGATGCAAATACTAGGACGAGAATACCAAGGAAGATATCATGAGGTTGTTTCAACCCATCTTGAACTGCAGAACTCTAAGTGAAAAATGATTGAATAGAACCTGTATCTTTTACTTGTTCCTCTTTATTCACATCTAAATGTGCTAGCTTAATATCTTGAGTGTTCACTTTCATCTTTTTTACTTGTATGCTTGTCTCTTTAAGTTAATTAAAAAGAAATTGTTATGAAAAGAACAAGAGTGGAGTTATTTTATGAAGTGCAATCTAAATGTTTGTGGTAGGATGATTAGTAAGCTAAGTTGGTTCACCAAATAAGGAAAGAAAGCAACTATCTATCCTGAGTCCTATATTTGAGACACACCCTTTGAGACTAATGGTGCACGAAATTGTGATTCATTCTTTTCACAACTCAACAGTCCCCGGTAATAGCTCCAAAAACTTGGTGCTCAATACCATGGTCTAAACATAATTTCACAACTTCGCACAACTAACCAGCAAGTGCACTGGGTCATCCAAGTAATAAACCTTACGCGAGTAAGGGTCGATCCCACGGAGATTGTTGGTATGAAGCAAGCTATGGTCACCTTGTAAATCTTAGTTAGGCAGATTCAAATGGTTATGAATGATATATGAATAAAGCATAAAGATAGAGATAGAGATACTTATGTAATTCATTGGTGAGAACATCAGATAAGCGTATGGAGATGCTTTGTCCCTTCCGTCTCTCTACTTTTCTACTGTCTTCTTCCAATCCTTCTTACTCCTTTCCATGGCAAGCTGTATGTTGGGCATCACCGTTGTCAGTGGCTACAGTCCCGTCCTCTCAGTGAAAATGTTTAACGCACCCTGTCACGGCACGGCTAATCATCTGTTGGTTCTCAATCAGGTTGGAATAGAATCCATTGATTCTTTTGCGTCTGTCACTAACGCCCAGCCTTCAGGAGTTTGAAGCTCGTCACAATTATTCAATCATTGAATCCTACTCAGAATACCACAGACAAGGTTTAGACCTTTCGGATTCTCTTGAATGCCGCCATCAATTCTAGCTTATACCACGAAGATTCCGATTAAAGAATCCAAGAGATAAACATTCAAGCCTTGTTTGCTTGTAGAACGGGAGTGGTTGTCAGGCACGCGTTCATAAGTGAGAATGATGATGAGCGTCACATAATCATCACATTCATCAAGTTCTTGAGTGCGAATGAATATCTTGGAATAAGAACAAGCTGAATTGAATAGAAGAACAATAGTAATTGCATTAATACTCGAGGTACAGCAGAGCTCCACACCTTAATCTATGGTGTGTAGAAACTCCACCGTTGAAAATACATAAGAACAAGGTCTAGGCATGGCCGAATGGCCAGCCTCCCAATACATGATCAAAATACTCCAAATGATCAAGGATTAAAAGATTCAAAGATCTAAAGATGATCTTTGATCCAAAGATGAAAAATACAATAGCAAAAGGTCTTATTTATAAAGAACTAATAGCCTAAGGTTTACAGAAATGAGTAAATGACAGAAAAATCCACTTCCGGGCCCACTTGGTGTGTGCTTGGGCTGAGCATTGAAGCATTTTCATGTAGAGACTCTTCTTGGAGTTAAACGCCGACTTTAGTGCCAGTTTGGGCGTTTAACTCCCATTCTTGTGCCAGTTCCGGCGTTTAACGCCAGGCAGTTTTGAGCTGATTTGGAACGCCAGTTTGGGCCATCAAATCTCGGGCAAAGTATGAACTATTATACATTGCTTGAAAGCCCAGGATGTCTACTTTCCAACGCCGTTGAGAGCGCGCCAATTGGGCTTCTGTAGCTCCAGAAAATCCACTTCGAGTGCAGGAGGTCAGAATCCAACAGCATCTGCAGTCCTTTTCAGTCTCTGAATCAGATTTTTGCTCAGGTCCCTCAATTTCAGCCAGAAAATACCTGAAATCACAGAAAAATACAAAAACTCATAGTAAAGTCCAGAAAAGTGAATTTTAACTAAAAACTAATAAAAATATACTAAAAACTAACTAAAACATACTAAAAACAATGCCAAAAAGCGTACAAATTATCCGCTCATCAACTAACTAAACAATAAGATCCCAATAAGAAAAGAGAAAGAGCAATAAAAGTGAAAAAGAAAGAAACACAATAAGAAACAATGCTAGGTACCAAGGGTTTCAACATTGAGGCATGTGTCTGTGGTGTTTATGTACAAGGGATATACTTGGATGAATAAGCTCTTAGGGGTGCCTTATCACTTGGTAACTTGGATTAACTAATCTGGGATTATTAGCTGAAAGTCCACTATCAAGAGTAACCTTTGCTACAGAACACTTAGTAACCCAAAGAGGTGCTAGACACCAAGGTCTCAAGAAAGGAAAATAACAAACCATGTGCCTGTGGTGTGTATGTATGAGGGAAAGAGTAGACTTGAGGAAGTAAGTCCTTAGGGGTGTCTTAACACCTAGCACCTTAAAACCAACTGGTTTGGGAGTGTTGGCTGAAAGCTTATCATAAAGAGTCGCCCTCTTACAAAGCACTTAGAAAAAAGAAAAATAAACTTTGAAAAAGAAGGAAGGATCAATAAGAAAGAAGCCTCAAAGGATGCAATCAAGAAAGTAACCAAGGAGTTGATAAAGGCTTGAAACCTAAAGGGGAGGAACCTAAGTTGCTATGCATGAAACCCCATAAACCAGGAAGTCTACTTCTATTTTATCTTCTTGTTCTTTCATTGCATTCTTCTTATGCTTCAGTACTTGCTTAGGGACAAACAAGCTTTAAGGTTGGCGTTGTGATGCCAGGACATCTAGGCCAGTTTCACTGGCCTTTTATTTACTGTTTTAGGGTAGTTTCATGCATTTTCTTAGTGAATAAGGCAAGTTTTGGATTAAAATACACTCACACCTTGATTCAAGCAACTATTGTGAATTTTGCATGATTTCATGAGAATTTTGCTAGAATTGCATGATAAATTGATGATGCCTAATCTCATGACTTTAATTGCACTTTCAAGGAAGAACCACGTTAGTATTCACGTTAACCTAGTTAACGTGAACACTAACGTGGAATGGTAAAAAGCTTGCAACGTTAATAAGAAAAGTGATCACCAATAACGCCTGCGAAGCCATCCATAGCTCATGTTACTAGCCACGTTAACTAAGTTAACGTGGTAGTTAACGTAGAAGCAAAAGAGAACTCCAACATTAAGAGAAAACGTGAACACCAAAAACGTTTCTCTCCAACGTTAGTGGTAAAAGTGAAGACCACTAACGTTGGAAAACTTGGCAATGATCCACGTTAAGAGTCACGTTAACTAAGTTAACGTGAATCTTAACGTGGAAGAGGAAAACAAAAGCCAATGTTAGTGACACTCACTTTTGTCACTAACGTTAGACCAACTAGCATTGCCTACGTTAACTTTCACGTTAAGACTATTAACGTGAAAGTTAACGTGGAGTTGAGATCAAAGAGCCAACGTTAGTGACACTCACTTTTGTCACTAACGTTGGAAGATGGCATCACTACTACGTTAAGAGCCACATTAACTAAGTTAATGTGAGTTCTAACGTAGAAACTTTGGGCATTTGGAGCGTTAGTGACAAAGGTGAGTGTCACTAACGCTCTCGAAGGTGAGACACACCCACGTTAAGAATCACGTTACCTACACTAACGTGAACTCTAACGTAGGAACAAAAGGCATCAAGCAATAGCTAACGTGAACTCTAACGTAGGAACAAAAGGCATCAAGCAACATTAATAGGAAAAGTAATTCCCAATAACGTTCGCGAAGGGGTATAAGCCAACGTTATTGGGAAAAGTGAGTCCCAATAACGTTGGCCAAAAATTGAGAAGGCAACGTTAGTGGTCACGTTAAGACCACTAACGTTGGAGTTAACGTGGGTACATAAGGGTGGAACGTTAGTGGAAAAAGTGAATGCCACTAACGTTCTCGAACCCACAATGGCACTCAACGTTAATCTCACTAAATACCCAAGCCTAATTCATATTTCTCTGCAAGCTGGTCCTACTAAAGATGAGAACTGCTTCAACTCAATATCCAGAGCCCACATCCAAGACTTGAAGAACTCACTAGAAGATTAGGAGGAGTAGTATATATAGGAGTAGTTTTGAACTATAGAGAAGCTTGGCACTTTTGGGAATTACTCTCTGTAGATTTACTTTTCTGCACTTTTAGCATGGATTCCTCTTTTCTGCCATTTTACATTTCTAGAGCTATGAACAACTAAACCCCTTTCATTGAGTTAAGGAGCTCTGTTGTAATTTGATGGATCAATTATAGTTTTCATTCTTCTTCTTCTTTATTTTCTCTTGATCTTACTAGAAAGCTTTCAATCTTAATTCAATTGGTTACTTGTCTTGGAAAAGAAACTCTCCATAATTGGATCTCCTTTGAGCTTTGGAAAAGGAATGAGGAGATCATGCTAGAAATATTTTCTCATGTTGGACCAAATTGGGGTTTGGGTGAATATAGTGACATGTAATCCTCCCAACACTTTGATTTGGAAATACATGTGGTATAATCAGTGAACACACTTCATCTCTTCCCATGAGCAATTAAATCAAGGAATTTAGGCAATTGTTCAAGCTTAGAGAGATTGGATTGCCAAGAAAGTGGGCTCCAATCACTTAAGATTGCCAAGGAGATCAATGAATGCAATGATTGAGGAAGAGATGAGAATGAACTTGATCCGAAGAATGCAACATCTCCTGAACACAATGATTACGCCATTTCTGATCTTACCCATTCTCTTTACCTTCTGCCATTTATTTTCATGCTCATTACCCCAAATCTCCATTTAAGATTCTGCACTTTAATTTCTGTTATTTACTTTCCAGTCATTTAAATTTCTGCAAGTCCCCAATCTAAACTCTGTTTAGCTCAACTAGCATATTCTTCTAACTAAAGTTGCTTGACCAATCAATCCTTGTGGTATTCGACCTCACTCTATTGTGAGTGTTACTTGATGACAATTCGGTATACTTGACGAAGGGAAATTTGTTGAGAGACAAGTTTTCATGCATCACTTAGGAGTGTTGATTGAAAGCCTAACTAAAGGGTTGTCTTGAGACAAAACACTTATAGTCGTGGTCAATAAACAGAAAAGAAGCACAAAAGAGAAAGAAAGAAGTTAACTCTTACTACTTCAAGGTGACAATCAATGAAAAGGACCCCTAAGACACAAACTTAGAAAAACCCTTAAGGATCTAGGAGCTCTTTGTGATATTCAAAGCACTCATGCATGTGTTGAGCACTTAGTCTAATTCCTAGTTATAGTGCATACATTCAAGGTCAAGTCTCAATTCACCAAAAAGACCACTCACATTAATTTGCTTGGGACAAGCAAAGCTTAAGTTTGGTGTTGTGATGACTTACATCATCTATCCTTTTTTTTTGTATAAAAAGGACCATAAAAGAGGCATAATCTCATTTGATCATTGCAATTCATGCCTTAATTGATGAATATCATAGTACATTACTTTGAAATGAGTTTGTGCTGGATTTCAGGTGGAGAAGACATCAAAAATAGGAAAGAAAACAACAAAACAAGTGGGGCGTGTGAAGCAGGCGTGCCACTTGGAACAAACGCCACAAAAATGTGTTGTCGTGGCAGGCCAGAAGCTGCGCGTGGCACGCTGGTACAACATTCCAAAGAGCAAAATTGAAGACCATCAAAGGGAAGTGGCACACCAGGAGCAGGGCGTGGCACGTGAGCTCGTTACTAGAAGAGCCATCACTATGGCGTGCCACTTTGTGTCGAAGGCGTGGCACGCCAGTCCCAGAGTTCACTTGGGCGTGCCACTTGAAAACCAAGGCATGGCACGCCAAGCTCATAAGACCCACAATTGAATGGGCATGCCACATGAGCAACAAGGCGTGGCACGCCAGTGAACAAGGAGACAATGCAAAAGCTGGGCGTGCCACTTGGTATCGAAGGCGTGGCACGCCAGCTCAAGAAGTCCCACTAAGGTGTGCCACATGAGCAATAAGGGGTGGCACGCCAGCACCTACGGATGCCAAATAAAGCTGGGCGTGCCACTTGGTATCGAAGGTGTAACACCCTAACTTTTAGCACGTCATGATCGTACCAAAAGTAAGGCGTTACTGACCGGTTTTCCTTATTTACTATTTAATATTCAGCCTTTAGTTCGATTTGCGTTTCAATTTTTAGAAAAAAGCCGAAATCTTTTGTTTCTATTAATGAAAATCATATATCAAATATTTTCAAGAAATACTAGTCATATAGTTATTAATAATAATAAATATCATAAAAAATAATTCAAATAAAATTTCAGTTACAACTCCTATCGCTCTGTATAAAATAAAGTCTTAAATAACAAGGGCTTGAGAATTCTATAAAAGCAACTCAATACACAAACTTAACTTAAATAAAACTCCTAATCGCCTGAGGCTTCAAACTGAGTCTCCGAACCTGTGTCACTGAAAGGGGTAGAAGATTTTAGGTGAGAACAAACCACTAGTTCTCAATAGGGAATGGGAATGCCGTAAAAGTAATGATTAACATGCGAATAATTAACTTTACTTAATAAAACTATTTTCTTCTTTCTAAACCCTTTGGAAATACTTCTTACTCTTACTTCATATACTTAATTACCTTCTTTAACTTTTCGAACTAAAAACAAATTTCAATTCTCAGTCACCTCAATGCAACAACTAATAGCACAAGAGACAGATCAACACACAAACAAATTGCAATAAGACAAGCAAGTCAAGCAGCACAATCATAGAGAAAATATAACAAGCAAAACAAGACCAAATGCAAATGTGCAATCCATATGATGCATGTCTCCCCTAAGCAGGCCATGAGCTCATGCGTCGGTTGTCTACCTGCAACCCGACGTTACTCGGAGTGAACCCCGAATATGGTTTCTTTACTGTGTCAATTAAACACCTTGGCATCACGGTTACCTGTGTCAATTAGGCCTTATCATAATAATGTGAATTACAGTAAGAAACAGTGCTATCAATTAGGCGAACATTCCCGCATTAGCAATCTCAGGCTATCCGTTAGGCGAGCCCTTTCGCATTAGCAATTTCGCACAAAGTCCTATTCAACATACAATATGCTATCAGTTAGACGAACATTCCCGCATTAGCAATCTCAAGCTATAAGTTAGGCGGGCACTTCCGCATTTGCGCTTTGGCACAAAGGCCCATTCACATTTCATTTTCATAAATCATAATCTACTTCAGTTTTTTATTCCACTCATGACTTTTCATTATTCCTCCACAACACTAATTACATACTCATACCTCCGCATCACTGCTTAACTATACATACATCTGCATCACCTTATTATTATTTAACACCTCCGCATCACCACATATTCCTTCACTTATCATACCCCAAAACATTAGTTCATAGGCAGCCAAACTTTAACATTTAATGAAAATTCTTTTCCTTAATAAATTGGATTCAAGTTATTACTTAAACAAGAAACTTTTCTCAACAGAATAAACTTAAAACATAACTTTTCCTACTAAATTGAAAACCAAATAGAATGAGTTTTAAATCAAATTCTCTTTTGATTAACGCTTTAAGCAAAAACTCGAAGTTTTATAAAAATTTATGTAGCATTTTCTCTAAAATTCAGACTTTGCAACCCTTCAAGGGTTCCAACCAAATCATTTTCGATTCTCAATGACCATTCCTGCTAAATCTGACAATCCAAATCCAATGCCAAATCATTTTATAAATTTGAAAGCTAACCAGGTTCAATTTCAAAATCATTTCCCACAATAAGCCTGTAAATTAGATTTTAATATAAAGTTCGCTTCTTAATGTAAATACATATTTAAATCAGGTTTTCAAAACAAAAACACTTTTTCCTTTAAAATTGGACTTTACTACCCATGTGGGCTCCCTTAAATTCCTAACTTCCCAAACTAATCTCAAATCCAACTCCATTCAACCATTATCAACATCACAATTTCTTTAATAACTAACTCATCATCTTTCAATTTAACAAGAACACTAATTTAATCACTTTTTTCAGCCACAACTCAACCAATTCATCAATTAATCACGCAAGACATCTATAAATTATTTGCAATTACTTACTAAACTTCAATAGAATTCATAAATTTAAACGATTAATTTTAAAATAAATCCCCTACCTCGTACGAAATTAAAGTCAATAAAAATTCCGTAGAAGCTTTTTGACCGAGCTGCTGAAGAAGAAAATGTCAGAAATTGCCTGTGCCTCCAAGAACTTCAATTGGCCGAACTCAAGGAGAAGTGGAGCTACATCACCGTCAACTTCTACCGAACAAAAATAACGCCAACGTGTAAAAGAGGAAGATACGAACACTTTTATCGGATTAGATTTTTTATTGAAATTATGAATTTAAAGAAATTGAAGTAGAAAGGTATAAGGGTTCCACGGCTTTCTCTCTCACTCTCGGTCACTATCTTCTCACCGTGCAAGAACATGAAATCCAAAGAAGCTAGATGATGATGATTAATGTGATAAGAAAGGGTTAGGTGTCATGGTTATTGAATGAAAATGAAACATGTGTGATTAGCAAGCCACGTTTGGCTTTAACTTCTTCCAACCCCTCTAAGCTTCGGTCATATATATATAAAGCCTTATTTAGTTCTTTATTTCTTACTTTTTTGTTTTCTTAATGAAACCGTTGAAGGTAATAATAATAATAATAATAATAATAATAATAATAATAATAATAATAATAATAATATATTGAAATATTTTATTATAATAATAAAAATAATTTAAAAATTTTAATAGATTTTAAACTCAAATTATCATAAAATTTAATTTATTTATTTTTAGAAAAATATTATTCTTTAAATAAAATAATACATTATTTAATTTTTCAAAAATTTGGGGTGTTATATTCCACCCACCTTACAAAAATTTTTGTCCCCGAATTTGATACAAAACAAAAGATATTTCATATCACTTCATTTTTTTAAACACATTTAATGAAAAAGCAAAAATATCTTAGCATATATACATATATACAACGGTGGACGAAATTGTGATCACATGCTCTTTGTACTTGTATGAAATTTAATAATTGGCTTTATTTGAATTCACAACTCCGTTCAACTAACCAGCAAGTGTACTGGGTCATCCAAGTAATAAACCTTACGCGAGTAAGGGTCGATCCCACAGAGATTGTTGGTATGAAGCAAGCTATGGTCACCTTGTAAATCTCAGTTAGGCAGATTAAATAGTTTTGGTTTTCGAAAATCAATAATAAAAAGAAAATAAAAGGGATAGAAATACTTATGTAAATCAAGAGTGGGAATTTCAGATAGGCGTATGGAGATGCTGTGCTCCTCTTGAAACTCTACTTCACTACCCGCTCTTCCAATCCTTCTTACTCCTTTCCATGGCAAGCTGTATGTAGGGCATCACCATCATCAATGGCTACTTTCAATCCTCTCGGGAAAATGGTCCTATGCGCTGTCACTGCACGGCTAATCGTCTGGAGGCATCACCCTTGGTTGATAGCTACATCCCAACCTCTCAGTGAAAATGGGAAAAGCTGGCGCTGAATGCTTGGTTGATTACCCTTGGTCCTATGCGCTGAACGCCAGGAATGTGCCTAGAGAAGGAAAAGCTGGCGCTGAACGCCAGTAACAAGCATGAAACTGGCGTTCAACGCCAGAAACATGCTTTACATGGGCATTGAACGCCCAGAACGTGCACCAATGGGCGTTTAAACGCCAGAATGGTATGCCAAGGCATTTTACATGCCTATTTGGTGCAGGGATGGAATTCCTTGACACCTCAGGACCTGTGGACCCCACAGGATCACCTCAGGATCTGTGGACCCCACAGGATCCCCACCTACCATATTCCCACCTTACCTCCTAATCCTAGTTTTTGTGATTACTCTTCCCCATGTCACACTTCCCAATAACTTTCACCACTCACATCCATCCACTCTTCCCCATAAACCCCACCTACTTTCAAAAATTCAAAAACATTTTCCCACCCATTCCCACCCTTAAAAGCCGAAACCACACTACCCCCTCTCCCTTTAAATACCCTTCCATTCTACTTCATTTTCACACAACACATCCCCTTCTTCTTCACTTGGCCGAACCTACATCTCTCCCTCTCTACCATATTCTCTTCTTCTTCTTCTTCTCTTCTTTCTTCTTTTGCTCGAGGACGAGCAATATTTTAAGTTTGGTGTGGTAAAAGCATAAGCTTTTTGTTTTTCCATTACCATCAATGGCACCTAAGGCCGGAGTATCCTCTAGAAAAGGAAAAGGGAAGACAAAAGCTTCCACCTCCGAGTCATGGGAGATGGAAAGATTCATCTCTAAGAGCCATCAAGACCACTTCTATGATGTTGTGGCAAAGAAGAAGGTGATCCCTGAGGTCACTTTCTAGCTCAAAAAGAATGAGTATCCGGAGATCCGACATGAAATCCGAAGAAGAGGTTGGAAAGTCCTAACCAACCCCATGCAACAAGTCGGAATCTTAATGGTTCAAGAGTTCTATGCCAATGCATGGATCACTAGGAACCATGATCAAATTATGAACCCGAGTCCAAAGAATTATCTCACAATGGTTCGGGGGAAATACTTAGATTTTAGTCCGGAAAATGTGAGGTTGGCGTTTCACTTGCCCATGATGCAAGGAGATGAACGTCCCTACACTAGAAGGGTCAACTTTAATCAAAGGTTGGACCAAGTCCTTATGGACATATGTGTGGAAGGAGCTCAATGGAAGAGAGACTCCAAAGGCAAGCCAGTCCAACTAAGAAGACTGGACCTCAAGCCTGTGGCTAGAGGATGGTTGGAGTTCATTCAACGCTCCATCATTCCTACTAGCAACCGATATGAAGTTACTGTGGATCGGGCCATCATGATTCATGGCATCATGATTGGAGAGGAAGTAGAAGTTCATGAGGTCATCTCCAATGAAATCTACAAAATAGCCGACAAGCCCTCACCCATGGCAAGGCTAGCTTTTTCTCACCTTATTTGCCATCTGTGTTACTCAGCTGGAGTCATCATAGAAGGAGACATCCTCATTGAAGAGGATAAGCCCATCACCAAGAAAAGGATGGAACAAGCAAGAAAATCCCTTCACGGTTCTCAAGAGATGCATGAGGAAGCTCATCATCAAGAAATCCCTGAGATGCCTCAAGGGATGCACTTTCCTCCCAACAACTATTGGGAGCAACTCAACACCTCCTTAGAAGATTTGAGTCACAATGTGGAACAATTAAGGGTGGAACATCATGAGCACTCCATCATTCTCCAAGAAATAAGAGAAGATCAAAGAGCAATGAGGGAGGAGTAACAAAGGCAAGGAAGGAACATAGAAGAGCTTAAGGACATTGTTGGACCTTCAAGAAGAAGACACCACTAAAGGTGGATTCATTCCTTGTTCTTTATTTCTTTCTGTTTTCGGTTTTTAATGTTGTGTTTATCTATGTTTTGTGTCTTTATTTCATGATCATTAGTATGTAGTAACCATGTCTTAAAGCTATGAATAAATTCCATTAATCCTTCACCTCTCTTAAAAGAAAAATGTTTTAATTCAAAAGAACAAGAAGTACAAGAATTTTGAATTTATCCTTGAATTTAATTTAATTATATTGATGTGGTGACAATACTTTTTGTTTTCTGAATGAATGCTTGAACAGTGCATATGTCTTTTGATCTTGTTGTTTATCAATGTTAAAATTGTTGGCTCTTGAAAGAATGATGAACAAAGAGAAATGTTATTGATGATCTGAAAAATCATGAAATTGATTCTTGAAGCAAGAAAAAGCAGTGAAAAAGAAAGCTTGCGAAAAAAAAAAATTGGCGAAAAAAAATAGAAAGAAAAAGAAAAAGCAAGCGGAAAAAGCCAATAGCCCTTAAAACCAAAAGGCAAGGGTAAAAAGGATCCAAGGCTTTGAGCATCAATGGATAGGAGGGCCCAAGGAAATAAAATCCAGGCCTAAGCAGCTAAATCAAGCTGTCCCTAACCATGTGCTTGTGTCATGAAGGTTCAAGTGAAAAGCTTGAGACTGAGTGGTTAAAGTCGTGATCCAAAGCAAAAGAGTGTGCTTAAGAGCTCTGGACACCTCTAACTGGGGACTCTAGCAAAATTGAGTCACAATCTGAAAAGGTTCACCCAGTTATGTGTCTGTGGCATTTATGTATCTGGTGGTAGTACTGGAAAACAAAGTGCTTAGGGCCACGGCCAAGACTCATAAGTAGCTGTGTTCAAGAATCAACATACTTAACTAGGAAAGTCAATAACACTATCCGAAATTCTAAGTTCCTAGAGAAGCCAATCATTCTAAACTTCAAAGGAAAAAGTGAGATGCCAAAACTGTTCAGAAGCAAAAAGCTACAAGTCCCGCTCATCTAATTATAATTAATATTCATTGATATTTTGGAATTTATAGTATATTCTCTTCTTTTTATCCTATTTGATTTTCAGTTGCTTGGGGACAAGCAAGAACTTAAGTTTGGTGTTGTGATGAGCGGATAATTTATACGCTTTTTGGCATTGTTTTTAGGTAGTTTTTAGTAAGTTCAAGCTACTTTTAGGGATGTTTTCATTAGTTTTTATGTTAAATTCACATTTCTAGACTTTACTATGAGTTTCTGTGTTTTTCTGTGATTTCAGGTAATTTCTGGCTGAAATTGAGGGACTTGAGCAAAACTCTGAAAAAGGCTGACAAAAGGACTGCTGATGCTGTTGGAATCTGACCTCCCTGCACTCGAAATGGATTTTCTGGAGCTATGAAACTCAAAATGGCGCGCTCTCAACGGCGTTGGAACGTAGACATCCAGGGCTTTCCAGCAATATATAATAGTCCATACTTTCTTCGGAAATTGACGACGTAACTTGGCGTTGAACGCCAAGAACATGCTGCTGTCTGGAGTTAAACGCCAGAAAAACGTCATGATCCGGAGTTGAACGCCCAAAACACGTCATAACTTGGAGTTCAACTCCAAGAGAAGCCTCAGCTCGTGGATAGATCAAGCTCAGCCAAAACATACACCAAGTGGGCCCCGGAAGTGGATTTATGCATCAATTACTTACTCATGTAAACCCTAGGTGCTAGTTTATTATAAATAGAACATTTAACTAATGTATTAGATATATCTCTTGACCATTCGGTCTTTTGATCACCTTCTAGGGGGCTGGCCATTCGGTCATGCCTGAACCTTTTACTTATGTATTTTCAACAGTGGAGTGTCTGCACACCATAGATTAAGGGTGTGGAGCTCTGCTGTACCTCAAGTTTCAATACAATTACTATTACCTTCTATTCAATTCTCTTTTCTTCTTATTCCAAGATATACGTTGCACTTAACTTTGATGAATGTGATGATCCGTGACACTCATCATCATTCTCACCTATGAACGTGCGTGATTGACAACCACTTCCGTTCTACTCTAGGCCGGGCGCATATCTCTTAGATTCCCCAACAGAATCTTTGTGGTATAAGCTAGATAGATGGCGGCATTCATGGGGATCCGGAAAGTCTAACCTTGTCTGTGGTATTCCGAGTAGGATCTTGGGAATCCGGAAAGTCTAACCTTGTCTGTGGTATTCCGAGTAGGATTCCGGTATTGAATGACTGTAACGAGCTTCAAACTCCTGAAGGCTGGGCGTTAGTGACAAACGCAAAAGAATCAATGGATTCTATTCCATCCTGATTGAGAACCGACAGATGATTAGCCGTGCTGTGACAGAGCATTTGGACCATTTTCACTGAGAGGATGGGATGTAGCCATCAGCAAGGGTGATGCCTCCAGACGATTAGCCGTGCAGTGACAGCGCATAGGACCATTTTCCCGAGAGGATTGAAAGTAGCCATTGATGATGGTGATGCCCTACATACAGCTTGCCATGGAAAGGAGTAAGAAGGATTGGAAGAGAGAGTAGTGAAGTAGAGTTTCAAGAGGAGTACAGCATCTCCATACGCTTATCTGAAATTCCCACTCTTGATTTACATAAGTATTTCTATCCCTTTTTATTTTCTATTTATTATTAATTTTCGAAAACCAAAACTATTTAATCTGCCTAACTGAGATTTACAAGGTGACCATAGCTTGCTTCATACCAACAATCTCTGTGGGATCGACCCTTACTCGCGTAAGGTTTATTACTTGGACGACCCAGTACACTTGCTGGTTAGTTGAACGGAGTTGTGAATTCAAATAAAGCCAATTATTAAAATTCATACAAGTACAAAGAGCATGTGATCACAATTTCGTCCACCAAGTTTTTGTTGTGATGAGCGGATATTTTATACGCTTTTTGGGGGTAATTTCATGTAGATTTTAGCATGTTTTAATTAGTTTTTAGTTAAATATTATTAGTTTTTAGGCAAAAATCATATTTCTGGACTTTACTATGAGTTTGTGTGTTTTTCTGTGATTTCAGATATTTTCTGGCTGAAATTGAGGGAGCTGAGCAAAAATCTGATTTAGGCTGAAAAAGGACTGCTGATGTTGTTGGATCCTGACCTCCCTGCACTCGAAATGGATTTTCTGGAGTTACAGAAGTCCAATTGGCGCGCTCTCAACGGCGTTAGAAAGTAGACATCCAGGGCTTTCCAGCAATATATAATAGTCCATACTTTGCGCGAAGATAGACGACGTAACTTGGCGTTGAACGCCAAGTACATGCTGCTGTCTGGAGTTAAACGCCAGAAACACGTCATGATCCGGAGTTGAACGCCCAAAACACGTTATAACTTGGAGTTCAACTCCAAGAAAAGCCTCAGCTCGTGGATAGCTTTAGTCTCAGCCCCAGTACACACCAAGTGGGCCCCAGAAGTGGATTTCTGCACCAATTATCTTAGTTTACTCATATTCTGTAAACCTAGGTTACTAGTCTACTATTTAAACAACTTTTAGAGAATTATTTTGTACCTCATGACATTTTTAGATCTGAACTTTATACACTTTGAAGGCATGAGTCTCTAAACTCCATTGTTGGGGGTGAGGAGCTCTGCAGCGTCTCGATGAATTAATACAATTCCTTTGTTTTCCATTCAAACACGCTTGTTCTTATCTAAGATGTTCATTCGCGCTTAATTATGGAGAAGGTGATGATCTGTGACACTCATCACCTTCCTCAATCCATGAACGTGTGCCTGACAATCACCTCCGTTCTACATCAGATTGAATGAGTATCTCTTAGATTCATTACTCAGAATCTTCGTGGTATAAGCCGGATTGATGGCGGCATTCATGAGAATCCGGAAAGTCTAAACCTTGTCTGTGGTATTCCGAGTAGGATTCTGGGATTGAATGACTGTGACGAGCTTCAAACTCCTGAAGGCTGGGCGTTAGTGACAGACGCAAAAGAATCAATGGATTCTAGTCCAACCTGATTGAGAACCGACAGATGATTAGCCGTGCTGTGACAGAGCATAGGAACGTTTTCACTGAGAGGATGGGAAGTAGCCATTGACAACGGTGACACCCTACATTGAGCTTGCCATGGAAGGGACCTTGCGTGTGGAGAAGGATTTCAAGGAAGAGTTGAAGTTCAGAGGACAAAGCATCTCCAAAACTCCAACATATTTCTCATTACTGCACAACAAGTAACGCTTTTATTCTCTTTTATTTTTCCAATCTAGTAATTCCAACTGATAATTTTAATTAATATCCTGACTAAGAATAATAAGATAAACATAGCTTGCTTCAAACCAATAATCTCCGTGGGATCGACCCTTACTCACGTAAGGTATTACTTGGATGACCCAGTGCACTTGCTGGTTAGTTGTGCGGATCACAAATTCGTGCACCAAGTTTTTGGCGCCGTTGCCGGGGATTATTCGAGTTTGAACAACTAAAGGTTTATTTTATTTCTTAGATTAGGAATAATTTACTTTTATTGTTATAGAGTCATTAAATCTTGATAGGATAGTTTCTTTTCAAAAATTTATTTTCAAAATTTATTATTTTTCTTTATTAATTGTTAATTTTTCGTGAGTCTAGTGTCTTGTTCTAAGTTTGGTGTCAATTTCATATTTTATATTTTTTTAAAAAAATTTTTCGACTTGTGTTCTTTGTTCTTCATTGATCTTCAAGTTGTTCCTGTTTATTTTTCTTGTTTGATCTCAAGTTTTTCTTGTTTTGTGTCTTTTCTTGTTTTTCTTGTGCTTTTTCAAAACATTAACTTTCATAAATTTATATTTTTATCCATAAAAATAATACATCTTTAAAACACGTTACATTTTTAGCTCAGTTAGTTATAGCGTAGGTTTATGTTCTTAGCAATTGGGCACTTTCTTTTTTAAAATACTTTTCAAAAATAATTTTTCTTGATTTAATCTTGTGCTAAACTTTAAGTTTGGTGTTTTCTTGTTAATTTTCATAATTTTCGAAAATTTTATTAAAGTTCTCTAAAAATTTTAAGTTTGGTGTTCCTTGGTGTTCTTGTGAATCTTCAAAGTGCTCTTGAGTTTTTCTTGTGTCTTGATCTTAAAATTTTTAAGTTTGGTGTTCCTTGGTGTTTTCCCTCCAAAAATTTTCGAAAATAAGGAGCATTAGATCTAAAAATTTTAAGTCTGGTGTCTTTTGTGTGTTTTCCTCTTTCATCATAAAATTCAAAATTCAAAAAAAAAAATATATTTTCTAACTAATTTTGAACTACATTTTTCGAAAATTTTATATAAAAATTCAAATTTCAATTTCAAAATATTTCCAATTTCTTTTATTTATTTCGTTTTTTTATTTTATTTAAAAAAAATAATAAATAAATAAATAATATCAACATACATATCATCTCTTTTATTCCATCATAGAATCAAGTGGGAATGAACAGTCCAGGAGGTCTCTGGGGTCATACTGCTTCATATGGGAGTAGTATCTGTATACCCTCCATTGGAGTTAGTAGCTTTGAGTTGAATCCTCAGCTCATTATCATGGTGCAGCAAAACTGCCAGTATTCCGGTCTTCCACAGGAAGAACCCACAGAGTTTCTGGCACAATTTTTACAAATTGCTGACACAGTACATGATAAGGAAGTGGATCAGGATGTCTACAGATTATTACTGTTTCCTTTTGCTGTAAAAGATCAAGCTAAGAGATGGTTAAATAACCAGCCTAAGAACAGCATAAAAACAGGGAAACAGCTGTCAGAAAAATTCCTGAATCACTATTTCCCTCCAAAATGGATGACACAGCTAAGGCTAAGCATCCAAGGCTTCAAACAAGGAGATAATGAATCTCTTTATGATGCCTGGGAGAGATACAGAGAGATGCTAAGAAAATGTCCCTCTGAAATGTTTTCAGAGTGGGTGCAATTAGACATCTTCTACTATGGGCTTACAGAAAAAGCTCAGATTTCTCTAGACCACTCAGCTGGTGGATCTATACATATGAGAAAAACAATTGAAGAAGCTCAAGAGCTTATTGATACAGTTGCCAGAAATCAGCATCTGTACCTAAGCAGTGAACCTTCCATGAAAGAAGAAGCTAAAACAGTAACTGCTGAACTCAGTCCTGTAGATCAGGCTAATGAATTCAATCAGCAATTAGACTTTCTAACTCAGCAGCTAGCCGAATTCAAGGAAATACCACAGGAATATGGAAGTACAGCTAAAGCAAACAGAAAAGCAACTGTCAAAATAAATAGCAGAAGAATGCCAAGCAGTTCAATTAAGAAGTGGAAAAACATTAAATACACCACTTCAAAGCAGCAGGAAGCCATAAAATGAACAAATGGCTACTCAAAATCCCTCTGAGGACAATCAGAGCCCAGAGAGGAATAAAGCTGGCGCTGAACGCCCAGCTCATGCTCATTCCTGGCGTTCAACACCAGAAACAAGCATGAATTCGGCGTTGAACGCCCAAAGGAAGCATAGTTCTGGCGTTTAGACGCCAGTAACAAATAAGGAGGTGGCGTCTAATGCCACTCCAGCTTCCACCCCTGGCATTCAAATGCCAGTGGGGGATCAGTCACATACAAGTGCTGATAACAACCCTTCTAAAAAGGCTTCCCAACCCACTTCTATAGGTAATAAACCTGCAGCAACTAAGGTTGAGGAATACAAAGCCAAAATGCCTTATCCTCAAAAGCTCCGCCAAGCGGAACAGGATAAGCAATTTGCCCGCTTTGCAGACTATCTAAGGACTCTTGAAATAAAGATTCCGTTTGCAGAAGCACTTGAGCAAATACCCTCTTATGCTAAGTTCATGAAAGAGATCTTAAGTCATAAGAAGGATTGGAGGGAGACTGAAAAAGTTTACCTCACTGAAGAATGCAGTGCAGTCATTCTGAAAAGCTTACCTGAGAAGCTTAAAGATCCTGGGAGCTTTATGATACCATGCATATTAGAGGGTACTTGTACCAAGCAAGCTTTATGTGATCTTGGAGCAAGTATCAACCTAATACCTGCATCTACTATCAGAAAGCTTGGTTTAACTGAAGAAATCAAACCAACCAGGATATGTCTTCAACTTGCTGATGGCTCCATAAAATACCCATCAGGCGTAATTAAGGACATGATTGTTAAGGTTGGGCCATTTGCCTTTCCTACTGGCTTTGTGGTGCTGGAAATGGAGGAGCACAAGAGTGCAACTCTCATTCTAGGAAGACCTTTCCTAGCAACTGGCCGAACCCTCATTGACGTCCAAAAAGGTGAAGTAACTTTGAGAGTCAATGAAGAGGAGATCAAGTTGAATGTTGTCAAAGCCATGCAACATCCAGACACCCCAAATGACTGCATGAGTGTTGATATTATTGACTCTCTGGTAAGAGAGGTCCATATGGCTGAGAGTCTCGAATCAGAGCTAGAGGACATCTTTAAAGATGTTCAGCCTGATCTAGATGAATCAGAGAGAATAGTAGAACCTCTGAAAATCCCTCAGGAAGAGGAAAGACCTCCTAAACCCGAGCTCAAACCATTACCACCTTCCCTAAAATATGCATTCCTGGGAGAAGGTAATACCTTTCCTGTGATCATAAGCTCTACCTTAGAGCCACAGGAAGAGGAAGCACTAATTCAAGTGCTAAGGACACACAAGACAGCTCTTGGGTGGTCCATCAGTGATCTTAAGGGCATTAGCCCAGCTAGATGCATACACAAGATCTTACTGGAGGGTGACGCCAAACCAGTGGTTCAACCACAAAGGCGGCTGAATCCAGCCATGAAGGAAGTAGTGCAGAAAGAGGTCACTAAGTTACTAGAGGCTGGGATTATTTATCCTATTTCTGATAGTCCCTGGCTGAGCCCTGTCCAAGTCGTCCCTAAGAAAGGTGGCATGACAGTGGTTCATAATGAAAAAAATGAACTGGTTCCTACAAGAACAGTTACTGGGTGGCGTATGTGTATTGATTACAGAAGGCTCAATACAGCTACCAGAAAGGATCATTTTCCTTTACCATTCATAGACCAGATGCTGGAAAGACTGGCAGGTCATAAATACTACTGCTTCCTGGATGGATATTCAGGTTATAATCAAATTGCAGTAGATCCAAAAGATCAAGAGAAAACAGCATTCACATGTCCATCTGGAGTATTTGCATACAGAAAGATGCCATTTGGCCTGTGTAATGCACCTGCAACCTTTCAGAGGTGCATGCTTTCAATCTTCTCTGATATGGTGGAAAAATTTCTGGAAGTCTTCATGGATGACTTTTCAGTATTTGGAGATTCATTCAGCTCCTGTCTTGACCATCTAGCACTTGTTCTGAAGAGATGCCAAGAGACTAACCTGGTTTTAAACTGGGAAAAATGCCACTTTATGGTGACTGAAGGAATTGTCCTTGGGCACAAAATCTCAAACAAGGGGATAGAGGTAGATCAAGCTAAGGTAGAGGTAATTGAAAAATTACCACCACCTGCCAATGTTAAGGCAATCAGAAGCTTTCTGGGGCACGCAGGATTCTATAGGAGGTTTATAAAAGATTTTTCAAAAATCGCCAAACCTCTGAGCAACCTGCTAGCTGCTGACATGCCATTTATCTTTGATAAAGAGTGTCTGCAGGCATTTGAGACTCTGAAAGCTAAATTGGTCACTGTACCAATAATCTCTGCACCAAACTGGACATTGCCATTTGAATTAATGTGTGATGCCAGTGACCATGCCATTGGTGCAGTGTTGGGACAAAGGCATGACAAGCTTCTGCACGTCATTTACTATGCCAGCCGTGTTCTAAATGACGCACAGAGGAATTACACAACCACCGAAAAAGAGCTACTTGCAGTGGTTTACGCCATTGACAAATTCAGATCCTATTTAGTAGGATCAAAAGTGATTGTGTACACTGATCATGCTGCTCTTAAATATCTACTCACAAAGCAGGATTCAAAACCCAAACTTATAAGATGGGTGTTGCTTCTGCAAGAGTTTGATATAGAAATAAGAGACAGAAAAGGGACATAAAATCAAGTAGCAGATCACCTGTCCCGAATAGAACCAGTAGAAGGGGCGTCCCTCCCTCTCACTGAGATCTCTGAAACTTTTCCGGATGAGCAACTCTTTGCCATCCAGGAAGTGCCATGGTTTGCAGACATTGCAAACTACAAGGCAGTGAGGTTCATACCCAAAGAATACAATAGGCAGCAATCAAAGAAATTAATCACAGATGCAAAGTACTATCTTTGGGATGAACCATATCTCTTCAAGAGATGTGCAGACGGAGTAATCCGTAGATGTGTGCCTAAGGAAGAAGCACAGAAGATCCTATGGCACTGCCATGGATCACAGTATGGAGGACATTTTGGAAGTGAGCGAACAGCCACAAGAGTCCTCCAATGTGGCTTCTATTGGCCTACTCTCTATAAAGACTCCCGAGTGTTTGTACTTAATTGTGACAGTTGCCAAAGATCTGGCAATCTACCTCACAGTTATGCCATGCCTCAACAAGGGATCTTGGAGATTGAGTTATTTGATGTATGGGGCATTGACTTCATGGGACCTTTCCCACCATCATACTCAAACACTTATATTCTGGTAGCAGTGGATTATGTATCCAAATGGGTGGAGGCTATTGCAACACCCATTAATGACACTAAAACAGTGTTAAAATTCCTCCAGAAACACATCTGCAGCAGATTTGGTATCCCTAGAGTATTAATCAGTGATGGGGGCACTCATTTCTGCAATAAACAGCTTTACTCTGCTCTGGTTCGTTATGGAGTTAGCCACAGGGTAGCTACTCCATATCTCCCACAAACTAATGGGCAAGCTGAAGTCTCAAATAGAGAACTCAAAAGAATCCTGGAACGGACTGTAATTAACCGTAGAAGGGATTGGGCAAGAAGCTTGGATGATGCTCTGTGGGCATACAGAACAGCATTCAAGACCCCTATAGGGACCTCTCTATACCAGCTTGTGTATGGAAAGGCATGTCACTTGCCAGTGAAACTGGAACACAAGGCCTACTGGGCAACCAGATTCCTAAACCTTGATGCCAAGTTAGCTGGAGAAAAACGATTGCTCCAGTTAATGAGCTAGAGGAATTTAGACTCAATGCTTTCGAGAATGCAAAAATTTACAAAGAGAAAGCAAAAAGATGGCATGATAAGAAATTGTCATCCAGAGTCTTTGAGCCGGGGCAGAAAGTTCTGCTATTTAATTCTAGGCTCAAATTATTCCCCGGGAAATTAAAATCCCGGTGGAGAGGTCCATATGTAATTACAAACGTATCACCATATGGATACATAGAGCTTCAGGATAATGACTCTAACAAAAAGTTCATTGTTAATGGACAAAGAGTTAAACATTATCTTGAAGGCAATTTTGAGCAAGAATGCTCAAAACTGAGACTTAATTAAAGCTCAGTAATAGTCCAGCAAATGACATTAAAGAAGCGCTTGCTGGGAGGCAACCCAGCCAATCACAAAATTTAATTTATTTGTTTCTGTGATTTTACAGGTATAGGTCAAAATATCTTCAAGGTAAAAAAGCAATTGATTGAATTCACAGAGTTACAGGGGAATTTGGAAGTTCACTGGCGAAAAAAAAGCCAGTAAGAAACATTTTGGGCGTTGAACGCCCAAAAGAAGCACCCACTGGGCGTTCAACGCCAGTAAGGGTAGCCATCTGGGCGTTAAACGCCAGAAAGGAGCATCTTCTGGGCGTTAAACGCCAGAAAGAAGCACCTTCTGGGCGTTTAACGCCAGATTGACAGCATCCTGGGCGTTCAGAAAAATGCCCAGTGACAAAGGACTTCCTGGCGTTCAACGCCAGAAAGATGCATCAGCTGGGCGTTGAACGCCCAGGAGAAGCAACATTTGGGCGTTAAATGCCCAAAACATGCAGCGTTTGGGCGTTTAACGCCAGGATGGTGGGGGAGGAGGTAAAATTCATTTTTCTTTACAAATTTTCTAAATTTTTATGTTTCAATTCCTAATTTCTTGCATCAACATGTTTCAAAATGTCATCCTTCAAATCAAATTAGTTTTCTAAGAACCCTAATTTCTAAAATCCCTTTTTCAAAAATTTCAAATATATCTTAATCCACAAAGACAAATTGTTTTCCAATCCAATCCAACTCTTTTAAGTTTGTTTTCAAAACTCAATTATCTTTTTAAATCTTTTTCAAAATAAAAAATTCAGATTTATCTTTTTAATTATTATTCATATCTTTCTCTTTTTAAACTATATCTTTTTCTTATCATATCTATCTTTTATAAATCTTATCTTCTATCTTATCTTTTTCTTATTTTCGAAAATTCCCACCCCTCCCTATATATTGAATTCGGCGCCCCTCTCATCATCACCATGCCACACTTGCTCTCCTCCTATCCCTCTTCTTTCTTCTCTTTTGCTTGAGGACAAGCAAAGCTCTAAGTTTGGTGTGTTTATCAGTGATCACAAAAATATACTCATTAAGATCATGGCTCCTAAAGGAAAACAACCCACTCTAAGAGGCAAGAAAGAGAATACTCCAAAGCCACTTTGGAATCAAGGAAAGTTCTTAACTAAAGAACATTCAGACCATTACTACAAAATAATGAGTCACAGATCAGTGATCCCAGAAGTCAAATTTGATCTGAAAGAAGATGAATATCCGGAGATCCAAGAGCAAATTCAAAACAGGAACTGGGAAATTCTGGCCAATCCTGAAACGAAAGTGGGAAGGAACATGGTTCAGGAGTTCTATGCTAATCTATGGCAGACAGACAGGCAAAGAATAATTGGAGCTGCTCTCTATGACCATCGGACCTTAGTCAGAGGGAAGATTGTTCATACCCATCCTGACAAGTTCAGGGAGATATTTAAGCTTCCTCAACTGAAAGATGACCCAGACTCCTTTAATAGGAGAATGATGAGGGTAAATAAAGGTCTGGACAAGATTCTAGAGGATATATGCATCCCTGAAGCCAGGTGGACCACCAGCACGACTGGCATCCCAAATCAACTCAAAAGAGAATATCTAAAACCAGTAGCCAGAGGCTGGCTAGATTTCATTGGGCGTTCCATATTGCCCACCAGCAACCGTCTGAAGTTACCATAAAAGAGCAGTAATGATTCACTGCATCATGTTGGGAAAAGAAGTAGAAGTCCATCAACTGATCTCATGTGAGCTATACAAAATAGCAAACAGGAATTCCAAGGACGCCAGATTGGCCTATCCAAGCTTAATTTCTATGCTCTGCAAAGATGCTGGAGTGAAGATGGGAATAACAGAATATATCTCAGTTGAGAGGCCAATCACTAGAATATCAATGGACAGACAACAGCTGCAGGATGATTCAGTCAAGAGGAGAGCACAGGAAGCCCTCCCAGAACTCCCTCAATTCGAATATTGGGGACATCTTGAGGCTTCTATTTCCAAATTGCAAGAAGCTATGGACCAAATAAAGGAAGAACAGAACAATCAAAGTAGCATGCTTTGTAAACTGCTTAAGGAACAGGAAGAGCAAGGGCGTGATCTAAGGGAGCTAAAGCGCCAAAAATTAATCCTTGAAAAGCACCCCACAGATTAGAGGAACATCTACTCCTCAAAACAACAGGTTGTTGAGTTCCAAATTTTTTGCTTTAACTCTGTAATAGTGTTATTATAGAAATTTACCTTAGGAGATATATAGTAGTAGTAGTAATTAGTATATCTATTTTGATTTTATTTCCAATTAAGTTATAATTTATTTTTCTTATCATCATCAGGCATGAATAAAGTAGTAGATTTTTAGAATATAGAAGTAATTTATATTTTTCGAGTTCTTAATAATAAAAATTATAATTAATTACATGTGGTGGCAATACTTTTTGTTCTCTGAATGAATGCTTGAACAGTGCATAATTTTTACCTTGAATTTTATGAATATTGGCTCCTGAAAGAATGAGGAACACGAAAAATATTATTGATGATCTGAGAAATCATGAAATTGATTCTTGAAGCAAGAAAAAGCAGTTAAAAAAAATTTGGATCAAAAGGAATAAAAGCCAAACAGCCCTTAAAACCAAAAGGCAAGGGTGAAAAGGATCCAAGGCTTTGAGCATCAGTGGATAGGAGGGCCTAAGGAAATAGTTCCAGGCCTAAGCGGCTAAACCAAGCTGTCCCTAACCATGTGCTTGTGGCATGTAGGTCCAAGTTACAAACTTGAGACTGAGTGGTTAAAGTCGTGATCCAAGGCAAAAAGAGTGTGCTCAAGAGCTCTAGACACCTCTGACTGGGGACTCTAGCAAAGCTGAGTCACAATCTGAAAAGGTTCACCTAGTCATGTGTCTGTGGCATTTATGTATCTGGTGGTAATACTGGAAAACAAAGTGCTTAGGGCCACGGCCAAGACTCATAAAATAACTGTGTTTAAGAATCAACATACTACACTAGTAGAATCAATAATACTATCTGAATTCTGGGTTCCTATGGATGCCAATCATTCTGAATTTCAAAGGATAAAGGGAGATGCCAAAACTGTTCAGAAACAAAAAGCTACAAGCCCCGCTCATCTAATAAGAATCTGAACTCCATTTAAAACTCTTAGATATTATTACTTCTTAATTTCTTTCATCCTATTTTATTTATCTAGCTGCTTGAGGACAAGCAACAGTTTAAGTTTGGTGTTGTGATGAGCGGATATTTTATACGCTTTTTGGGGGTAATTTCATGTAGATTTTAGCATGTTTTAATTAGTTTTTAGTTAAATATTATTAGTTTTTAGGCAAAAATCATATTTCTGGACTTTACTATGAGTTTGTGTGTTTTTCTGTGATTTCATATATTTTCTGGCTGAAATTGAGGGAGCTGAGCAAAAATCTGAGTTAGGTTGAAAAAGGACTGCTGATGCTGTTGGATCCTGACCTCTCTGCACTCGAAATGGATTTTCTGGAGTTACAGTAGTCCAATTGGCGCGCTCTCAATGGCGTTGGAAAGTAGACATCCAGGGCTTTCCAGCAATATATAATAGTCCATACTTTGCGCGAAGATAGACGACGTAACTTGGCGTTGAACGCCAAGTACATGCTGCTGTCTGGAGTTAAACGCCAGAAACACGTCATGATCCGGAGTTGAACGCCCAAAACACGTTATAACTTGGAGTTCAACTCCAAGAAAAGCCTCAGCTCGTGGATAGCTTTAGTCTCAGCCCCAGTACACACCAAGTGGGCCCCAGAAGTGGATTTCTGCACCAATTATCTTAGTTTACTCATATTCTGTAAACCTAGGTTACTAGTCTACTATTTAAACAACTTTTAGAGAATTATTTTGTACCTCATGACATTTTTAGATCTGAACTTTATACACTTTGAAGGCATGAGTCTCTAAACTCCATTGTTGGGGGTGAGGAGCTCTGCAGCGTCTCGATGAATTAATACAATTCCTTTGTTTTCCATTCAAACACGCTTGTTCTTATCTAAGATGTTCGTTCGCGCTTAATTATGGAGAAGGTGATGATCCGTGACACTCATCACCTTCCTCAATCCATGAACGTGTGCCTGACAATCACCTCCGTTCTACATCAGATTGAACGAGTATCTCTTAGATTCATTACTCAGAATCTTCGTGGTATAAGCCGGATTGATGGCGGCATTCATGAGAATCCGGAAAGTCTAAACCTTGTCTGTGGTATTCCGAGTAGGATTCTGGGATTGAATGACTGTGACGAGCTTCAAACTCCTGAAGGCTGGGCGTTAGTGACAGACGCAAAAGAATCAATGGATTCTAGTCCAACCTGATTGAGAATCGACAGATGATTAGCCGTGCTGTGACAGAGCATAGGAACGTTTTCACTGAGAGGATGGGAAGTAGCCATTGACAACGGTGACACCCTACATTGAGCTTGCCATGGAAGGGACCTTGCGTGTGGAGAAGGATTTCAAGGAAGAGTTGAAGTTCAGAGCACAAAGCATCTCCAAAACTCCAACATATTTCTCATTACTGCACAACAAGTAACACTTTTATTCTCTTTTATTTTTCCAATCTAGTAATTCCAACTGATAATTTTAATTAATATCCTGACTAAGAATAATAAGATAAACATAGCTTGCTTCAAACCAATAATCTCCGTGGGATCGACCCTTACTCACGTAAGGTATTACTTGGACGACCCAGTGCACTTGCTGGTTAGTTGTGCGGATCACAAATTCGTGCACTAAGTTTTTATGAAATTGTGATGAGTGGATAATTTATACGCTTTTTGGCATTGTTTTTAGGTAGTTTTTAGTATGTTCAAGCTACTTTTAGGGATGTTTTCATTAGTTTTTATGTTAAATTCACATTTCTGGACTTTACTATGAGTTTGTGTGTTTTTCTGTGATTTCAGGTAATTTCTGGCTGAAATTGAGGGACTTGAGCAAAACTCTGAAAAAGGCTGACAAAAGGACTGCTGATGCTGTTGGAATCTGACCTCCCTGCACTCGAAATGGATTTTCTGGAGCTACAGAACTCCAAATGGCGCGCTCTCAAAAGCGTTGGAAAGTAGACATCCAGGGCTTTCCAGCAATATATAATAGTCCATACTTTATTCGGAAATTAACGACGTAACTTGGCGTTGAACGCCAAGTACATGCTGCTGTCTGGAGTTAAACGCCAGAAAAACGTCATGATCCGGAGTTGAACGCCCAAAACACGTCATAACTTGGAGTTTAACTCCAAGAGAAGCCTCAGCTCATGGATAGATCAAGCTCAGCCCAAACATACACCAAGTTTTTGGCGCCGTTGCCGGGGATTGTTCGAGTATGGACAACTAACGGTTCATCTTGTTACTCAGATTAGGTAATTTTCTATTCAAAAATCTTTTTCAAAATTTTTCTTTTATTTTTCGTTTTTCTAAACTTTATTTTCGAAAAAAAATTAATAAAAATCCAAAAAAATCATAAAATCATAAAAATAAAAAATATTTGTGTTTCTTGTTTGAGTCTTGAGTCAAATTTTTAAGTTTGGTGTCAATTGCATGCTTTAAGAATTTTTCTTGCATTTTTCGAAAATCCCATGCATTCATAGTGTTCTTCATGATCTTCAAGTTGTTCTTGATAAGTCCTCTTGTTTGATCTTGATGTTTTCTTGTTTTGTGTTGTTTGTTGTTTTCATGTGCATTTTTTGTTTGTTAGAGTCCATGCATTAAAGATTTTTAAGTTTGGTGTCTTGCATGTTTTCTTTGCATTAAAAATTTTTCAAAATTATGTTCTTGATGTTCATCATGATCTTCAAAGTGTTCTTGGTGTTCATCTTGACATTCATAGCATTCTTGCATGCATTCATTGTTTTGATCTAAAAATTTCATGCATTAAGTATTTTTGTTGTTTTTCTCTTTCATCATTAAAAATTCAAAAATCAAAAAAATATCTTTTCCTTATTTCCCTCCAAATTTCCGAAATTTTGGGTTGAATTGGTCAAAAATTTTCAAAATTAGTTGTTTCTTACAAGTCAAGTCAAAATTTCAATTTTAAAAATCTTATCTTTTCAAAAACTTTTTCAAAAATCATATCTTTTTCATTTTTTTCTATTTTTCGAAAATTTCAAAAATATTTTTCAAATTATTTTCAAAATCTTTTTCTTATCTTTATATCATATTTTAAAAAATATACTAACAATTAATGTGATTGATTCAAAAAAATTTGAAGTTTGTTACTTTCTTGTTAAGAAAAGTTCAATCTTTAAATTCTAGAATCTTATCTTGTAGTTTCTTGTTAGTTAAGTCATTTTAAAAATCAAATCTTTTTCAAAAATATCTTTTTATTAAAATTGTTATCTTATCTTTTTATCTTATCCTTCTCAAATTTTTATCTTTTTCAAAATTTGATTTCAAAATATCTTATCTAACTTCTTATCTTCTTATCTTTTTAAAATTTGATTTCAATTCTTTTTCAATCAACTAACTAACTTTTTGTTTGTTTCTTATTTTTTTCCAAAACCACCAAACTACTTCAATTTCGAAAATACCTCTCTCTTTTTCAAAATTATTTTAATTATTAATTGTTTTAAATTTTAATTTCAATTATGTTTATCTTTAATTTTCGAAAATTACTAACCTCTTTTTCAAAATTATTTTCGAAATTTCCCTTCTCTTTCTTCTTCTATTTAATTACTAACACTTCTCTTCACCTCTTTCATCTAATTATCCGAATCCCTCTTCTACATTCTTCTCCCCTTTCTTCTTCTACTAACATAAAGGAATCTCTATACTGTGACTGGTGCGCGAAATTGTGAACAATACTTTTCACAACTCTCATAATCCCCGGTCATGAACTCCAAAAACTAGGTAGTTCAATTCCATGGCATTACACAACTTCGCACAACTAACCAGCAAGTGCACTGGGTCGTCCAAGTAATACCTTACGTGAGTAGGGTCGATCCCACGGAGATTGTTACTGAAGCAAGCTATGGTCATCTTGTAAATCTTAGTCAGGCAAACTCAAATGTATAATGGTGATGAACGCATAAACATAAAGATAAAGATAGAGATACTTATGTAATTCATTGGTAGGAACTTCAGATAAGCGCATGAAGATGCCTTCCCTTCCGTCTCTCTGCTTTCCTACTGTCTTCATCCAATCCTTCTTACTCCTTTCCATGGCAAGCTTATGCAAGGGTTTCACCGTTGTCAGTGGCTACCTCCCATCCTCTCATTAGAAATGTTCAACGCACCCTGTCACGGCACGGCTATCCATCTGTCGGTTCTCAATCAGGCCGGAATAGAATCCAGTGATTCTTTTGCGTCTGTCACTAACGCCCCGCCCTCAGGAGTTTGAAGCACGTCACAGTCATTCAATCATTGAATCCTACTCAGAATACCACAGACAAGGTTAGACCTTCCGGATTCTCTTGAATGCCGCCATCAGTTCTCGCCTATACCACGAAGACTCTGATCTCACGGAATGGCTGGCTCGTTTGTCAGGCGAGCATTCGGTTGTCAGGCGATCAACCATGCATCGTGTTATCAGGAATCCAAGAGACTGGAGCTTTGATTGCTTGTAGAACAAGAGTGGTTGTCAGTCACCTTGTTCATGAGTGAGAATGATGATGAGTGTCACGGATCATCACCTTCATCAAGTTGAAGAACAAGTGATATCTTGGATAAAGAACAAGCGGAATTGAATGGAAGAACAATAGTAATTGCATTAATACTCGAGGTACAGCAGAGCTCCACACCTTAATCTATGGTGTGTAGAAACTCCACCATTGAAAATACATAAGAACAAGGTCTAGGCATGGCCGAATGGCCAGCCTCCCAATGATCTAAGATAGCATAAAATGAAGATAGCTACCAAAGTCCCTAGATACAATAGTAAAAGGTCCTACTTATAGATAACTAGTAGCCTAAGGTGTACAGAAATGAGTAAATGACATAAAAATCTACTTCCGGGCCCACTTGGTGTGTGCTTGGGCTGAGCAATGAAGCAATTTCGTGTAGAGACTCTTCTTGGAGTTAAACGCCAGCTTTTATGCCAGTTTGGGCGTTTAACTCCCATTTGGGTGCCAGTTCCAGCATTTAACGCTGGGATTTCTTGAGGTGACTTTGAACGCTGGTTTGGGCCATCAAATCTTGGGCAAAGTATGGACTATCATATATTTCTGGAAAGCCCAGGATGTCTACTTTCCAACGCCGTTGAGAGCGCGCCAATTGGGCTTCTGTAGCTCCAGAAAATCCACTTCGAGTGCAGGGAGGTCAGAATCCAACAGCATCTGCAGTCCTTTTCAGTCTCTGAATCAGATTTTTGCTCAGGTCCCTCAATTTCAGCCAGAAAATACCTGAAATCACAGAAAAACACACAAACTCATAGTAAAGTCCAGAAAAGTGAATTTTAACTAAAAACTAATAAAAATATACTAAGAACTCAACTAAAACTATCAAAAACATACTAAAAACAATGCCAAAAAGCGTACAAATTATCCGCTCATCACAACACCAAACTTAAATTGTTGCTTGTCCCCAAGCAACTGAAGATCAAATAAGATAAAAAGAAGAGAATATGCAATGAACTCCAAAAACATCTATGAAGATCAGTATTAATGAGCGGGGCTTTTAGCTTTTTGCCTCTGAATAGTTTTGGCATCTCACTCTATCCTTTGGAATTCAGAATGATTGGCTTCTTTAGGAACTCAGAATCCAGATAGTGTTATTGATTCTCCTAGTTAAGTATGATGATTCTTGAACACAGCTACTTATTGAGTCTTGGCCGTGGCCCAAAGCATTCTGTCTTCCAGTATTACCACCGGATACATACATGCCACAGACACATAATTGGGTGAACCTTTTCAGATTGTGACTCAGCTTTGCTAGAGTCCCCAATTAGAGGTGTCCAGGGTTCTTAAGCACACTCTTTTTGCCTTGGATCACAACTTTATTTCTTTCTTTTTCTTTCTTTTTCTCTCTTTTTTTTTCGATTTTTTTCTTTTTTTTTTGTATTCACTGCTTTTTCTTGCTTCAAGAATCATTTTTATGATTTTTCAGATCCTCAGTAACATGTCTCCTTTTTCATCATTCTTTCAAGAGCCAACCTTCATGAACCACAAATTCAAGATACATATGCACTGTTTAAGCATACATTCAGAGAACAAGAGTATTGCCACCACATCAAATTAATTAAACTATTATAAAATTCAGAATTCATGCAATTCTTTCCTTTTCAATTAAGCACGTTTTTATTTAAGAGAGGTGATGGATTCATAGGACATTCATAACTTTAAGGCATAGACACTAAAGACACTAATGATCACAAGATACAAACATGGATAAACATAAGCATAAAATTCGAAAAACAGAAGAATAAAGAACAAGGAGATCAAAGAACGGGTCCACCTTAGTGATGGCGGCTTGTTCTTCCTCTTGGAGGTCTTATGGAGTGCTTGAGCTCCTCAATGTCTCTTCCTTGTCTTTGTTGCTCCTCTCTCATGATTCTTTGATCTTCTCTAATTTCATGGAGGAGGATGGAATGTTCTTGGTGCTCCACCCTTAGTTGTCCCATGTTGGAACTCAATTCTCCTAGGGAGGTGTTTACTTGCTCCCAATAGTCTTGTGGAGGAAAGTGCATCCCTTGAGGAATCTCAGGGATCTCATGATGAGTGGGGTCTCTTGTGTACTTCATCCTTTTCTTGGTAATGGGCTTGTCCTCATCAATAGGGGTATCTCCTTCTATGTCAACTCCAACTGAATAACAGAGGTGACAAATGAGATGAGGAAAGGCTAGCCTTGCCAAGGTGGAAGACTTGTCCGCCACCTTGTAGAGTTCTTGAGCTATGACCTCATGAACTTCCACTTCTTCTCCAATCATGATGCTATGAATCATGATGGCCCGGTCTAGAGTAACTTCGGACCGGTTGCTAGTGGGAATGATTGAGCGTTGAATGAACTCCAACCATCCTCTAGCCATGGGCTTGAGGTCATGCCTTCTCAATTGAACCGGCTTGCCTCTTGAATCTCTCTTCCATTGTGCGCCCTCTTCACATATAACTGTGAGGACTTGGTCCAACCTTTGATCAAAGTTGACCCTTCTTGTGTAAGGATGTTCATCTCTTTGCATCATAGGCAAGTTGAATGCTAACCTTACATTTTCCGGACTAAAATCCAAGTATTTCCCCCTAACCATAGTGTTCCGAGGGTTACCTGAAACGTGTAGCTCGGTCGTCTTGGAGAGGCCCGAGGTGAGGGTTCTGGGGCCCGAGCTTGATGTGCCGAGCGGTTGGTGGTTGTACCTGCAATGACACTCCGATGCTTAAGTTAGCATGGGTCCAAGCAGATATGTGTAGAATATGGAATGAATCTCATACCTGGGTGTTCCAGTGTATTTATAGTAGTTGGCTGTGATCTTCCCTGGATAAGATATTCTTATCTTATCTTATCTTTCGGGAGTTTTATCCCTATCTTTGTGGAACCGCCTTTCTTAGGCCTTTTCGGCCTTTAGGTTTTGGGCTGCGCTCCTTCTGATGGGCCTTCCTTGCCTTTAATGTCCGAGGTCCGACCTTTAGGCGTGGGCCTTAGGACGAGGTCGGACCTTTCATGGATTTACCGAGTTGGGGGAGCCCGGTCAGGGTATGAACAGTGCCCCTGCCCGAGTTCGTCCTTTTTGGGAGGTCGAGCTCGGGCATAGTAGTTTTTCAAATTTTCAAAAAATGGCCGTTTCTGCATTTATTGCTTTTTTACCGTTTTTCCTTGATTTTCGTTCCGGCCTTCGTGAAGGCTTTATTTATTCGCTCCCCTTCCTTTTTCTTCGTTTATTCTGTTCCTTTCTTGTTTTTCTAAGTTTTTGCCATCTCTTTTTTGAGCGCCGCTTCTTCTTTTTCTCTGTTCTTCTTCCCTGATTCTTTCCGTGCGTTTTTCCGGGGTTTCCTCCGCGCCGTTGTTTCGTGCTTCTTGCTTCCGGAGCTTGCCGCCTTCGTTTCTCCTTTGCCTCGGAGCTCCTCGCCTTCGTTTCTACTTTCCAGGTTTGTTTTCCATGTTTTTACTTTCTTGTGATCGTACGCTTCTGTTCTTTGTGTGGCTCTTTGTTTTGTCTCTTTATGCCTGGGTTGCCCCCGAAAAAGAGGCGCCGCCATTGCTGTTGTTTGTATATGGGGGGGGCTCTTTTTTGTTCTCTGGTGTTTTTTGGTCCGGGTTGCTGCATTTTCTTCGCGGGGTTTTTGTTTTCTTGCATTGCTGAATGGGTTTTTGCTTTCTGTTGTATTCTTCTTTGTAGGTAGGAATTTATGTCTCGAAAGGTTCTTCAAGCGGTGTCGACCAAGATTCCGAGTGGTCTTGGTTGGGTAGATCCTCTTCCTTTGAGAATCCCTTCTGTGGTAGATTCTGAATATTTAGCTAGGTTCCGTAGGCACAGTAGCATATGTGAGAATAGGGAGTCTGAGAGGGATTATGAACTAGTGGCCCCGGATTCCGAAGAGAGAGTGTGCTTCCCGCCTTTAGAGAGTTCCGAGAAGCTCTTCTTTTATGCTTATGATTGTTTTTTCTCTAAGCTGGGTGTCCGACTTCCTTTTACCGACCTGGAGTCCGAGGTGTTGTGGTCTTGTAACCTTGCCCCTACGCAGCTCCATCCAAATTCTTGGGCGTTTTTGAAGTTGTTTCAACTTTTGTGTCAGTTTTTGGGGGTCCCTCCCTCTATTTCTCTTTTTTCCTATTTGTTTGTGTTGACGAAGCCGGGGTCGGGTGGAGGGAAGGTATCTTGGGTTTCTTTTAGGGCTAACCAGGGAAGGAAATTTTGTACCCTTTATGATGAGTCTTTTCATGATTTTAAGAACTTTTACTTCAAGGTCCGGGCTACTGGAGACGTCCGACCTTTCTTTCTAGATGAGAGTGGGGAGCCTTCTTTTCCTCTTTGTTGGCAGGAGAATGTAGTGTCTGTTAAATATACCTTTGAGAGTCTAGATGAGGTTGAGCAGGCTTTTGTGGGTGTGGTGAGCAGTTTATGGGGTCGGGCACCTCACTTGGATACGAAGAAAATGTTGGGAGATCCAAGCCTTCTCCGTTCCGAGTTAGGTAGTTCCCGACCTCTTTCGAGATTCATCTTTTTCTTAGTATTTTGGCTTTGTTTGTTTTGGTGGAATTTCTGTAGTGGTAACTCCTTTTCTTTTATTTCTGCAGAGATGTCTTCTCAGGCGGATTCCATGAAGTATCTTCGTCGGACGAAGAAGTCTGTGGCCGCTCGGAATATTGAAGCTGGGGGGGCTTCTGCCCGATCTTCTCCGGAGAAGTCTACTGTGGGTGTTTAGACTCGGTCGAAGACTATTCCGACTCCCCAGTTCCGAGCTATAACTCAAGATCCTCCGACCTCCGGGCCTGCTACCTCTTCTCCTCCCCCGTTCTCGGGTCCTCCTCCCAAGAAGCAGAAGACCTCTCAAGAGCCTGCGGGTTTTAATGACAAGGATTTCGATGCTCTTGGTTGGATTGAACAGCATATTCTCCCTCAGACCTTTATTTCTACTGATGATGTGTCTATGGAGCACCATTTTCAGTATATGGCGCGGAGTTGTGTTCGGATGGCTAGTCTTCATGCTGCTATTGCCCGAGAGTTTAAGAAATCTCCCTTTGGCGCGACCAGTTCCCGACTTGAGAAGGCTCACTCCGAGCTCGAGAAGATTAGTGAGCTGAAGGCTGCTAGGATTGCTGAGTTGGAAGCATCTTTAGAGAAGGAGAAAGCTAAGGCTACCGCGGCTGTGGCGGCAGCGAATGCGTCTGAGGGGATGGCGAAGGCAGCGAAGGAAAATTATACTCGGGCACTTGCCGAGCTTGTGGAGACGAAGGAGAAGTTGCAATCTGCTCAGAATGACTTTTACGAGCTAGAAGGGCATGTGGCGAAGGGTATGGATGCTATGTATGAAAATTTGAAGGCTCAGGTCCGGGTTCTTGCTCCTGACCTGGATCTGAGCTTATTTAGTATGGATAACGTTGTTGTGGGGGGAGAGATTGTTCCTGCTCCCAACGAGGATGAGGTTCCGGTGTCCGACCCCAAGGTTCCGGTGTCCGTCCCCGAGGTTCCGGTTGCGAACCCGACTTCACCTTTGGTCGGGGATGGGTCTGGTGCGGAGGTTTTGAACCGGGATGATGGTGCTGTCGATGCTGTCCCGATTTCTATGTTTCTTCCGCAGCCTTCTGTTGATGCGGCGGCCGGGAAGGATCTTGATCCTCTGTAATCCCTTTATCTTTTGGGTTTTTGCCCGGCCTGTGGGCTCTTTTGTTTTTTGGATGATTTCTGTGGATGCTTTGGACACCTTTTTTGCTTTTAGCTACTTGTAGTAACTTTTTTAGCTTATTATGCGGTGTTTTTGTTCGCGTTTTGACTTGTTTGTTCCGCTTTTATGCTTTTTAGTTGTTTTTGGATAACAACTTTTTAGCTAGCGTTTGATTTCGTTTTTTCGCTCGTACTTTTTTAGTTGTTTTTGTATAGCAACTTTTTAGTAAGCGTTTTCGAAATCTTTGTCTTCGCCGTTTTGACTTTTTTGTTCCGCTTTTATGCTTTTTAGTTGTTTTTGGATAACAACTTTTTAGCTAGCGTTTGATTTCGTTTTTTCGCTCGTACTTTTTTAGTTGTTTTTGTATAGCAACTTTTTAGTAAGCGTTTTCGAAATCTTTGTCTTCGTCGTTTTGACTTTTTTGTTCCGCTTTTATGCTTTTTAGTTGTTTTTGGATAACAACTTTTTAGCTAGCGTTTGATTTCGTTTTTTCGCTCGTACTTTTTTAGTTGTTTTTGTATAGCAACTTTTTAGTAGGCGTTTTCGAAATCTTTGTTTTCGCCGTTTTAAGGCTTCCTTCTCGGGTCCGAGCTTTTTATCAGACCTCGGGTGGCGCGGTCGAGTACATCCTTTGTTGGTCCGACCTTGTCTTTGGTCGGCCTTTTAAGTTATTTTTGTAATCTCTTTTTATTTGGCTTTTTTGAGCCTTTTTCAGAGTTACTTTTATAACTTCTCACATTAATTTGAACCTCGTCGCTTTTATCTTTGCCGACCTTGTGTGGTCTCTTGGCAAATGATTTTTTGCGTTTTGTCGAGCATAAATTAATGCGCCTTGACGGGGTACTTTTTCAGGATTTGTTTTATCGCGAGAAGGAACAAAAGAAAATAGAAAAATTTGATTAGTATTAAGAAAGAAAGAATATTTACAAAGTGTTTACCCTTGACTATGTCGGGTGCCTTATCTGACCGGGTGTCTCATTAAAAAACCCCTGTAGGGAAAAAGAGTACACCTCGGGTCAGATTTTTCTAGCTGTAGTACCGTTTTAGATTACAGGCGTGCCAGGCCCTGGGCAGCTCATTGCCTTCTAGGTCGGATATCTTGTAATAGCCTGTTCCTAAGACTTCAGTTACTTTGTAGGGTCCTTTCCAATTTGCGGCTAGCTTTCCTTCTCCCGACTTTTGTGTTCCGATGTCATTTCGGATTAGAATTAGGTCGTGAGTGGAGAAGCTTCGTTTTATTACTTTCTGATTGTATCTGAGGGCCGTTCGCCGTTTTAAGGCTTCTTCTCGGATTCGGGCTCTTTCTCGGACCTCGGGTAGGAGGTCGAGTTCTTCCTTTTGTCCCTGCGGGTTACCTTCTTCGTTGTAGAAGATGACTCTGGGTGACCCTTCATCTATTTCGATAGGAATCATTGCCTCCATCCCATAGGCTAGTCGAAATGGCGATTCTCCCGTTGTAGAGTGTGGAGTTGTCCGGTATGCCCATAATACCTAGGGGAGCTCCTCGGCCCATGCCCTTTTGGCCTCTTGGAGTCTTCGTTTTAACCCTGCCAAGATGACTTTATTTGCGGCCTCTGCTTGTCCGTTGGCTTGTGGGTGCTCGACTGAGGTGAATTGCTGTTTGATTTTTAGTTCGGCCACCAAGTTCTGAAAACTTGTGTCCGTGAACTGTGTTCCATTGTCTGTGGTAATGGAGTAGGGGACTCCGAACCTTGTGACAATGTTTTTGTATAGGAATTTCCGGCTTTTCTGAGCCGTAATGGTGGCTAAAGGTTCAGCTTCGATCCACTTCGTGAAATAGTCGACCCCTACTATGAGGTACTTGACTTGCCCTGGTCCTTGGGGGAATGGGCCGAGTAGGTCGAGTCCCCATTTTGCGAAGGGCCATGGTGCAGTGATGCTGATAAGGTCTTCGGGTGGTGCCTTGTGAAAATTGGCGTGTTTTTGGCAGGGGGGCATATTTTCACAAACTCCGTTGCGTCTCTTTGCAAAGTTGGCCAGTAGAACCCGGCTCGGACTACTTTCTTGGATAATGCCCGAGCTCCGAGGTGGTTCCCACACATGCCTCCGTGGACTTCTTCGAGGACGCTCTTTGTTTCTGAGGTCGGGACGCACCTAAGGAGGGGGCTTGCGAATCCTCTTCTGTATAATACGTCGTGAATTAGTGTGTAATTCTGGGCGTCTTTCGTGAGTCTTTTGGCTTCCTTTCTTTCGGCGGGGAGAGTTCCCGACTTCAGGTAGCTGAGTATGGGGGTCATCCATCCTTGCTGCTGGTCTGATATATTTAGCGTTTCTTCCTCTCTTAGCACGGAGGGAGATTGTAAGGTTTCCTGGAGGAGACTTCTGTTGTTGCCTCCTGGTTTGGTGCTGGCAAGTTTTGAGAGGGCGTCTGCCCGGGCGTTTTGTTCCCGAGGTATGTGCTGGATCTGTATCTCTGGAAAGTGGCGTAATTGTGCCTGTGTTTGGTCCAGGTATTTTTTCATAGTTGGGTCTTTGGCCTGGTAGCTTCCATTTACTTGTGATGTGACGACCTGGGAGTCGCTGAAGATTGTGATTTTCCGGGCTCCGACCTCTTCGGCTAGCTTTAGACCTGCTAGTAGGGCTTCGTATTCGGCTTGGTTGTTTGAAGCTTGGAACTCGAATTTTAGGGATAGTTCTATTCGCGTTCCTTGGTCGCTTTCGAGTATAACCCCGGCTCCACTTCCAGTTTTGTTTGAGGACCCGTCGACATATAGGTTCCATGAGAGTGGGGTTCCAGGGGTCTCAGTGTATTCTGCGATGAAGTCGGCTAGATACTGAGACTTTATGGCAGTCCGGGTTTCATAGTGGAGGTCGAACTCGGACAGTTCCACCGCCCATTGCAGTATTCGTCCTGCCAGGTCTGTTTTTTGGAGGATGTGTCTCATGGGTTGGTTTGTCCGGACTTTGATGGTGTGGGCTTGAAAGTAGGGACGGAGCCTCCGAGCTGTGAACACTAGGGCGTAGGCGAACTTTTCTATCTTCTGATAGTTTAATTCGGCCCCTTGTAGTGCCTTGCTTACAAAGTATATGGGGTGTTGTCCTTGGTCATTTTCTCGTATTAATGCTGAAGCGACTGCTCGATGTCCAACCGAGAGGTATAGTACGAGTTCTTCTCCCTTTAGAGGTCGGGTTAGGATTGGTGGCTGCCCGAGGAATTCCTTGAATTCTTGGAAGGCCTTTTCGCATTCTGGGGTCCATGAGAAGGGTTTCCCTTTCTTTAGGAGTGAGTAGAGAGGCAGTGACTTTATTGCTGATCCTGCCAAGAATCTTGATAGTGCGGCTAGCCTTCCATTCAGTTGTTGTACTTCCTTGACACACGTCGGGCTCTTCATATTGAGTATCGCTTGGCATTTGTCCGGGTTCGCTTCGATGCCCCTTTGAGTCAGCATGAAGCCTAAGAACTTTCCGGCTTCTGCGGCGAAGGTGCACTTCGTCGAGTTAAGTCTCATGTTGTGTTTTCTGAGGGTGCCGAAGACGCTGGTGAGGTCGGTCAGTAAGTTTTTGTTCTCTTGTGTCTTTACCAGCATGTCGTCGACGTACACCTCTAGCTGTAGTCCGATGTGCTCTGAGAACACTTTGTTCATTAGCCTCTAGTAGGTTGCCCCTGCGTTCTTCAGCCCGAAGGGCATTACTACGTAGCAGTAGTTTGCCCTTGGGGTTATGAACGAGGTCTTTTCTTGGTCGGGTCCGTACATCGGGATTTGATTGTATCCCGAGTATGCGTCCATGAAGGAGAGATATCTGTAGCCTGAGGCTGCGTCTACTAAGGCGTCGATGTTTGGTAGTGGATATGGGTCTTTGGGGCAGGCTTTGTTGAGATCTGTGTAATCGACGCACATCCTCTATTTTCCGTTGGGCTTTTTTACCAGGACCACGTTTGCAAGCCATAGGGGGTATTTTACTTCCCTAATGAATCCTGCATCTAGTAGTGCTTGTACTTGTTCTCCTATTGCTTGCATACGCTTGGGTCCGAGCTTCCGACGTCTTTGTTGGACAGGTCGGGATCCCGGGTACACTGATAGCTTATGGCACATCAGGTCGGGACTTATGCCTGGCATGTCGGAGGCTTTCCAGGCGAAGAGGTCGGAATTCTCTCTTAAGAGGGTTATGAGTTCCTCTTTTAGGCCCGCTTCGAGGTTTGCTCCTACGTTTGTTATTTTTTCAGGTGTGTTCCCAATCTGGACTCTTTCGGTCTCTCCCTCTGGTTGTGGCCGAAGATCTTCTCGGGCTTGAACTCGTCCGAGTTCTACTGTGTTGACCTCTTTCCCTTTTAGACTTAAGCTTTCGTTGTAGCATCGCCGTGCTAGCTTTTGGTCGCCTTTTAGGGTAGCGATTCCCTTTGTGGTAGGGAACTTCATACAGAGGTGTGGGGTCGAGACTATAGCTGCCAGTCTGTTTAGGGTTGGTCGCCCAATGAGGGCATTGTATGCTGAAGTGACGTCGACTACAATGTAGTCGATGTTTAATGTTTTAGATTGCTCGCCTTTTCCAAAGGTAGTGTGTAGCGAGATGTATCCTAAGGGATGGATCGGGGTATCCCCTAGCCCAAATAGGTCGGTGGGATAGGCCTTTAGTTCTTTTTCTTCAAGTCCGAGCTTGTCGAATGCCGATTTGAACAGGATATCCGCCGAGCTTCCCTGGTCAATCAGGGTTCGATGTAAGTTGGCGTTTGCTAGGATAATGGTGACTACCATCGGATCGTCGTGCCCGGGGATTATCCCTTGAGCATCTTCTCGGGTAAATGAGATAGTAGGTAACTCGGGCAGGGGACTGTCTTCTCGGACATGATAGACTTCTTTGAGGTGTCTTTTTCGCGAGGATCTGGATGATCCTCCGCCTGCAAAACCTCCATTTATCATGTGAACGTGTCTTTCGGGGGTTCGCGGGGTTTGTTCGGCCCGACCTTCGTTATCTCCCCGCCTTCTCTTCCTGGTCTCTTCTCCTTTCTCTGCTATGTATCTGTCGAGCTTTCCTTCTCTGGCCAGCTTTTCTATAACATTTTTTAGGTCGTAGCAGTCGCTAGTAGAGTAACCGTAGAGTTTGTGATATTCACAGTATTCGGACCGATCTCTTCCCGCTCTCTTGTGTTTTAGCGGTCGGGGCGGTGGGATCTTTTCGGTGTGGCATACTTCTCTGTAGACGTCTACCAGGGAGACTCGGAGGGGGGTGTAGTTGTGGTACTTCCGTGGCTTGTCCGAGTTGGGTTCTTCTTTCTTCTTCTGTTCCCTATCTCGATCTCGGAGTGGGTAGGTTGATTCCTTCCTAGAAGAGTCTTTTAGCTGGGAGGTTTCCTCCATGTTGATATATTTTTCTGCCCGCTCCTGTACCTCGTATAGGGAGGTCGGGTATTTTTTAGATAGGGATTGGCTAAACGGTCCTTCTTTTAGGCCGTTTGCCAGTCCCATGATGGCCGCTTCAGTAGGCAAGTGTTGTATGTCCAGGCAGGCTTTGTTGAATCGCTCCATGTATTCTCGGAGAGTTTCTTGGTTACCTTGTTTGATCCCGAGCAGACTGGGGGCATGTTTTGCCTTGTCCTTTTGAATGGAGAACCTTGTTAGGAATTTCTTGGTTAGGTCTTCGAAGCTGGTGATTGATCTTGGTGGCAGGTTGTCGAACCACTTCAGGGCTGACTTGGTGAGAGTGGTGGGGAAGGCTTTGCACCGAATCGCGTCGGAGGCGTCAACTAGGTACATTCTGCTTCTGAAGTTGCTGAGGTGGTGACTTGGATCGGTGGTGCCGTCGTAGAGATCCATATCGGGTGGTTTGAAGTTTCGCGGTACCTTCTCCTTCATGATCTCTTGCGTGAAGGGATCATGGTTGCCTTCGGGGGTGGTGTCGCGTTCTGTCCGATCTTTCAGGTTGGCCTCTATTTTCCGCAGTTTTTCTTCTAATTCTCTGCGCTTGCGAGCCTCCCTTCTCAGATCTTGCTCAGTTTCTTTTTGCTTCTTTATGTTCTCTTCGAGTTGTTTCAGTCGGTTTTGTTGTGCCCGGACTGCTTCTAGAATTTCCGAGCTCTTTTCTTTTTCGGGATTTTGTGGATCTTTGTTTGGGAGTGATGTCTTTGGGCGATTCTGTTTGTTTCCTCCTGGAGTGCGTGGTGATAGAGGGCGGTCCGGTCGTTCTCCGGTGTCAACTTCCTCCTCTTGTTCTGATGCAGCGTGGTCATTGTTGAGAGGGTCGTCCGCCATGATAGAGGGATGACTTCCAGGGTCCCCGGCAACGGCGCCAATGTTCCGAGGGTTACCTGAAACGTGTAGCTCGGTCGTCTTGGAGAGGCCCGAGGTGAGGGTTCTGGGGCCCGAGCTTGATGTGCCGAGCGGTTGGTGGTTGTACCTGCAATGACACTCCGATGCTTAAGTTAGCATGGGTCCAAGCAGATATGTGTAGAATATGGAATGAATCTCATACCTGGGTGTTCCAGTGTATTTATAGTAGTTGGCTGTGATCTTCCCTGGATAAGATATTCTTATCTTATCTTATCTTTCGGGAGTTTTATCCCTATCTTTGTGGAACCGCCTTTCTTAGGCCTTTTCGGCCTTTAGGTTTTGGGCTGCGCTCCTTCTGATGTGCCTTCCTTGCCTTTAATGTTCGAGGTCCGACCTTTAGGCGTGGGCCTTAGGACGAGGTCGGACCTTTCATGGATTTACCGAGTTGGGGGAGCCCGGTCAGGGTATGAACACATAGTAAGATAATTCTTTGGATCCGGGTTCATACTTTGATCATGGTTCTTTGTGATCCATGCATTGGCATAGAACTCTTGAACCATCAAGATTCCGACTTGTTGAATGGGGTTGGTAAGTACTTCCCAACCTCTTCTTCGGATCTCATGGCGGATCTCCGGATATTCACCCTTTTTAAGTGAAAAGGGGACCTCGGGGATCACCTTCTTCAAGGCCACAACTTCATAGAAGTGGTCTTGATGCACCCTTGAGATGAATCTATCCATCTCCCATGACTCGGAGGTGGAAGCTTTTGCCTTCCCTTTCCTCTTTCTAGAGGTTTCTCCGGCCTTGGATGCCATAAATGGTTATGGAAAAATGAAAAAGCAACGCTTTTACCACACCAAACTTAAAAGGTTTGCTCGTCCTCGAGCAAAAGAAGAAAGAAGAGAGTAGAAGAAGAAAAAATGAGGGAAAAAGGGATGGCTTTGTATTCGGCCAAAGAAGGGAAGAAGTGGTGTTTAGGTTGTGTGAAAATGAAGGAGTGAAGAAGGGTATTTATAGGAGAGAGGGGAGAAGGTTGTTCGGCCATTTGAGGGTGGGTTTGGGTGGGAAAGTGGTTTGAATTTGAATGGAAGGTTAGGTGGGGTTTTATGAAGGATGGATGTGAGTGGTGAAGAGAAAGATGGGATTTGATAGGTGAAGGGTTTTTGGGGAAGAGGTATTGAGGTGATTGGTGAATAGGGGAAGAAGAGAGAGGGTGGTGGTGGGGTAGGTGGGGGTCCTGTGGGGTCCACAGATCCTGTGGTGTCAAGGAAAAGTCATCCCTGCACCAAATGTTGCTCAAAATCACGTTTTGAGCCATTTCTGGCGTTAAACGCCGGGCTGGTGCCCATTCCTGGCGTTTAACGCCAGGTTCTTGCCCTTTTCTGGCGTTTAACGCCAGTCTGGTGCCCTTTTCTGGCGTTAAACGCCCAGAATGGTGCCAGACTGGGCGTTGAACGCCCATCTGCTAGCCTCACTGGCGTTTAAACGCCAGTGAGTTCTTCCTCCAGGGTGTGCTGTTTTTCTTCCTGTTTTTCATTCTGTTTTTGCTTTTTTCATTGATTTTGTGACTTCTTATGATCATCAACCTACAAAAAACATAAAATAGCAAAAGGAAATAGTTAATTATAAAACATTGGGTTGCCTCTCAACAAGCGCTTCTTTAATGTCATTAGCTTGACAGAGGACTCTTATGGAGCCTCACAGATACTCAGAGCCATGTTGGAACCTCCCAACACCAAACTTAGAGTTTGAATGTGGGGGTTCAACACCAAACTTAGAGTTTGGTTGTGGCCTCCCAACACCAAACTTAGAGTTTGACTGTGGGGGCTCTGTTTGGCTCTGTTTTGAGAGAAGCTCTTCACGCTTCTTCTCCATGGTGATAGAGGGATATCCTTGGGCCTTAAACACCAAGGATTCTTCATTCACTTGGATGATTAGCTCTCCTCTATCAACATCAATCATAGCCTTTGCTGTTGCTAGGAAGGGTCTGCCAAGGATGATGGATTCATCCATGCACTTCCCAGTCTCTAGGACTATGAAGTCAGTAGGGATGTAATGGTCTTCAACTTTTACCAAAACATTCTCTACAAGTCCATGAGCTTGTTTTCTTTAGTTGTCTGCCATCTCCAATGAGATTCTTGCAGCTTGCACCTCAAAGATCCCTAGCTTCTCCATTACAGAGAGAGGCATGAGGTTCACACTTGACCCTAAGTCACACAGGGCCTTCTTGAAGGTCATGGTGCATATGGTACAAGGTATGGAAAACTTCCCAGGATCTTGTCTCTTTTGAGGTAATTTCTGCCTAGACAAGTCATCCAGTTCTTTGGTGAGCAAGGGAGGTTCATCTTCCCAAGTCTCATTTCCAAATAACTTGTCATTTAGCTTCATGATTGCTCCAAGATATTTAGCAACTTGCTCTTCAGTGACATACTCATCCTCTTCAGAGGAAGAATACTCATCAGAGCTCATGAAAGGCAGAAGTAAGTCCAATGGAATCTCTATGGTCTCATTTTGAGCCTCAGATTCCCATGGTTTCTCATTTGGGAACTCAGAGGAGGTTGGTGCACGCCCATTGAGGTCTTCCTCAGTGGCGTCTACCTCTTCTCTTTCCTCTCCATATTCGGCCATGGTTATGGCTTTGCACTCTCCTTTTGGATTTTCTTCTATGTTGCTTGGGAGAGTCCTAGGAGGGAGTTCAGTAACTTTCTTGCTCAGTTGTCCCACTTGTCCTTCCAAATTTCTAATGGAGGACCTTGTTTTAGTCATGGAACTTTGAGTGGTTTTGATTAGATCAGAGACCATGGTTGCTAAGTCAGAGTTATTCTGCTTAGAACTCTCTGTCTGTTGTTGAGAAGATGATGGAAAAGGCTTGCTATTGCTAAACCTGTTTCTTCCACCATTATTATTATTGAAACCTTGTTGAGGTCTCTCTTGATTCTTCCATGAGAAATTTGGGTGATTTCTCCATGAAGAATTATAGGTGTTTCCATAGGGTTCTCCTAGGTAATTCACCTCTTCCATTGAAGGGTTCTCAGGATCATAAGCTTCTTCCTCAGATGAAGCTTCCTTAGTACTGCCAGGTGCATTTTGCAGTCCAGACAGACTTTGGGAAATCAAATTGACTTGTTGAGTCAATATCTTATTCTGAGCCAGTATGGCATTCAAAGTATCAATCTCAAGAACTCCTTTCTTCTGACTAGTCCCATTGTTCACAGGATTTCTTTCAGAAGTGTACATGAATTGGTTATTTGCAACCATTTCAATAAGCTCTTGAGCCTCTGTAGGCGTCTTCTTCAGATGAAGAGATCCTCCAGCAGAGCTATCCAAAGACATCTTGGATAGTTCAGAGAGACCATCATAGAAAATACCTATGATGCTCCATTCAGAAAGCATGTCTGAGGGACATTTTCTGATTAATTGTTTGTATCTTTCCCAAGCTTCATAGAGGGATTCTCCATCCTTCTGTCTGAAGGTTTGGACTTCCACTCTAAGCTTACTCCATTTTTGAGGTAGAAAGAACTTTGCCAAGAAGGCATTGACTAGCTTTTCCCAAGAGTCCAGGCTATCTTTAGGTTGTGAGTCCAACCATATTCTAGCTCTGTCTCTTACAGCAAAAGGGAATAGCATCAGTCTGTAGACCTCAAGGTCAACCCCATTAGTCTTGACTGTGTCACAGATTTGCAAGAACTCAGCTAAAAACTGATGAGGATCTTCCATTGGAAGTCCATGGAACTTGCAATTCTGTTGCATTAGAGAAACTAACTGAGGCTTAAGCTCAAAGTTGTTTGCTCCAATGGCAGGGATAGAGATGCTTCTCCCATAGAAGTCGGGAGTAGGTGCAGTAAAGTCACCCAGCACCTTCCTTGCATTGTTGGCATTGTTGTTGTTTTCGGCTGCCATGGGTTCTTCTTCTTTGAAGAATTCGGTCAGGTCCTCAACAGAGAGTTGAGCCTTAGCTTCTCTTAGCTTTCGCTTCAAGGTCCTTTCAGGTTCAGGGTCAGCTTCAACAAGAATGCCTTTATCTCTGCTCCTGCTCATATGAAAGAGAAGAGAACAAGAAGATGTGGAATCCTCTATGTCACAGTATAGAGATTCCTTAAGGTGTCAGAGGAAACGAAAAATAGAAGAAGGAGGTAGAAGAATTCGAACTTGATTAGATAGAGTTCGAATTGTGTATTAAGAAGGAGTAGTACTCCATAAATAGAAGGATGTGGGAAGAAGGGAAGAGGATTTTCGAAAATTCAATTAGAAAGATGTCAAAAACATTTTAAAAATTGATTGATAATTTTTGAAAATTGAAAGTGGAAAAGAAATCAAGTGATTTTTGAAAAAGATTTTGAAATTAGAAATCAAAAAGATTTGATTGAAAACTTATTTTGAAAAAGATGTGATTAAAAAGATATGAATGAAAAAATTTGATTTGAAAACAATTTTAAAAGATATGTTTTGAAAACAATTTTGTAAAAGATTTGATTTTGAAAATTAGTGACTTGCCTAACAAGAAAAGATATGATTCAAACATTAAACCTTTTCTCAACAGAAAAGGCAACAAATTTGAGATGTTCAATCAAATCATTAATTGTTAGTAAGTATCTTTGAAAAAGGAAAGAAATTGATTTTGAAAACATTTGATTGAAAAGATATGATTTGAAAAAGATTTGATTTTGAAAAACTTTGAAAACTTGAAAAAAAAATTGATTTGAAAACAAAATTCTCCCCCTTTAGCCATCCTGGCGTTAAACGCCCAGAATGGTATACATTCTGGCGTTTAACGCCCAAAATGCTACCTCTTTGGGCGTTAAACGCCCAACCAGGTACCCTGGCTGGCGTTTAAACGCCAGTCTGTTCTTCTTCACTGGGCGTTTTGAACGCCCAGCTTTTTCTGTGTAATTCCTCTGCAGTATGTTCTGAATCTTCAATTCTTGGTTTTATTGACTTGAAAAGACACAAATTAAAAATATTTTTGGATTTTTTTATAATCAAAATGCAACAAGAATCAAATAACAATGCATGCAAGACACCAAACTTAGCAGTTTGTATACTACTGACACTAATGAGAATGCATATGAGATACACAAAATACTTCAAGTCAATAGAATTCAAAGATTAGAGCACGGAAATCATCAAGAACATCTTGAAGATCACTAAGACACATGAATGAATGCATGCAATTGACGCCAAACTTAAGATGAGACACTAAACTCAAACAAGAAATTTTTGGATTTTATGAGTTTTTTTTTTATTTTTTTGTGTTTTTCGAAAATTAAGTGAAAAAAATATCAAAATTCTTAATGAGAATTCCAGGAATCAGTGTAATGCTAGTCTAAGACTCCGGTCCAGGAATTAGACATGTCTTCACAGCCAGCCAAGCTTTCAAAGAAAGCTTCGGTCCAAAACACTAGACATGGCCACAGGCCAGCCAAGCCTTAGCAGATCATTGCTCCAAAAGCAAGATTGATGAAAGTCAACAAGCTCTTGTGATGAATAGTTGAAACCTCGGTCCAATAAGATTAGACATGGCTTTCTCAGCCAGCCAGACTTCAACAAAGCATCATGAAACTCTAGAATTCATCTTCAAGAATTTCGAAAAAAAAAAATACCTAATCTAAGCAACAAGATGAACCTTCAGTTGTCCAAACTGAACAATCCCAGGCATTGTTACCAAAAGCTTGCTCAAAACTTGAACAATCCCCGGCAACGGCGCCAAAAACTTGGTGCGCAAAATTGTGAACAATACTTTTCACAACTCTCATAATCCCCGGTCATGAACTCCAAAAACTAGGTAGTTCAATTCCATGGCATTACACAACTTCGCACAACTAACCATCAAGTGCACTGGGTCGTCCAAGTAATACCTTACGTGAGTAAGGGTCGATCCCACGGAGATTGTTAGTAAGCAAGCTATGGTCATCTTGTAAATCTTAGTCAGGCAAACTCAAATGTATAATGGTGATGAACGCATAAAACATAAAGATAAAGATAGAGATACTTATGTAATTCATTGGTAGGAACTTCAGATAAGCGCATGAAGATGCCTTCCCTTCCGTCTCTCTACTTTCCTACTGTCTTCATCCAATCCTTCTTACTCCTTTCCATGGCAAGCTTATGCAAGGGTTTCACCGTTGTCAGTGGCTACCTCCCATCCTCTCATTGGAAATGTTCAACACACCCTGTCACGGCACGGCTATCCATCTGTCGGTTCTCAATCAGGCCGGAATAGAATCCAGTGATTCTTTTGCGTCTGTCACTAATGCCCCGCCCTCAGGAGTTTGAAGCACGTCACAGTCATTCAATCATTGAATCCTACTCAGAATACCACAGACAAGGTTAGACCTTCCGGATTCTCTTGAATGCCGCCATCAGTTCTCGCCTATACCACGAAGACTCTGATCTCACGGAATGGCTGGCTCGTTTGTCAGGCGAGCACTCGGTTGTCAGGCGATCAACCATGCATCGTGTTATCAGGAATCAAAGAGATATTCACTGGAGCTTTGATTGCTTGTAGAACAAGAGTGGTTGTCAGTCACCTTGTTCATGAGTGAGAATGATGATGAGTGTCACGGATCATCACCTTCATCAAGTTGAAGAACAAGTGATATCTTGGATAAAGAACAAGCGGAATTGAATGGAAGAACAATAGTAATTGCATTAATACTCGAGGTACAGCAGAGCTCCACACCTTAATCTATGGTGTGTAGAAACTCCACCGTTGAAAATACATAAGAACAAGGTCTAGGCATGGCCGAATGGCCAGCCTCCCAATGATCTAAGATAGCATAAAATGAAGATAGCTACCAAAGTCCCTAGATACAATAGTAAAAGGTCCTACTTATAGATAACTAGTAGCCTAAGGTGTACAGAAATGAGTAAATGACATAAAAATCCACTTCCGGGCCCACTTGGTGTGTGCTTGGGCTGAGCAATGAAGCAATTTCGTGTAGAGACTCTTCTTGGAGTTAAACGCCAGCTTTTATGCCAGTTTGGGCGTTTAACTCCCATTTGGGTGCCAGTTCCAGCGTTTAACGCTGGGATTTCTTGAGGTGACTTTGAACGCCGGTTTGGGCCATCAAATCTTGGGCAAAGTATGGACTATCATATATTTCTGGAAAGCCCAGGATGTCTACTTTCCAACGCCGTTGAGAGCGCGCCAATTGGGCTTCTGTAGCTCCAGAAAATCCACTTCGAGTGCAGGGAGGTCAGAATCCAACAGCATCTGCAGTCCTTTTCAGTCTCTGAATCAGATTTTTGCTCAGGTCCCTCAATTTCAGCCAGAAAATACCTAAAATCACAGAAAAACACAGAAACTCATAGTAAAGTCCAGAAAAGTGAATTTTAACTAAAAACTAATAAAAATATACTAAGAACTCAACTAAAACTATCAAAAACATACTAAAAACAATGCCAAAAAGCGTACAAATTATCCGCTCATCAGTGACATAGAGGATTCCTCTTTCTTTTCTTGTTTTCTTCTCTTTCATATGAGCAGGAACAGGGAAAAAAGCACTCTTGTTGAAATTGATCCAGAACCTGAAAGGACTCTGAAGAGGAAATTAAGAGAAGCTAAATTAAATTATTCTAAAGGTAACCTTTCAGAAATTTTCGAACAAGAGAAGGAGATGGCAACCGAAAATAATAATAATGCAAGGAGAATGCTTGGTGACTTCACAAAGCCAACGTCGAAGTTTGATGGAAGAAGCATCTCCATTCTTGCCATTGGAGCCAATAACTTTGAGCTGAAACCTCAGCTAGTTGCATTAATGCAACAAAACTGCAAGTTTTATGGACTTCCATCTGAAGATCCTTATCAGTTTTTAACTGAGTTCTTGCAGATCTGTGAGACTGTAAAGACGAATGGAGTTGATCCTAAAGTCTACAGACTCATGCTTTTCCCTTTTGCTGTAAGAGACAGAGCTAGAATATGGTTGGATTCACAGCCTAAGGATAGCCTGGACTCCTGGGATAAGCTGGTCACTGCCTTCTTAGATAAATTCTTTCCTCCTCAACAGCTGAGCAAGCTGAGAGTGGATGTTCAAACCTTCAAACAAAAAGATGGTGAATCCCTCTATGAAGCTTGGGAAAGAAACAAGCAGCTGACCAAAAGATGTCCATCTGACATGTTTTCAGAATGGACCATATTAGATATATTATATTATGGTCTTTCTGAATTTTCAAAAATATCATTGGACCATTCTGCAGATAGATCTATTCACCTAAAGAAAACGCCTGAAGAGGCTCAAGAACTCATTGACATGGTTGCAAACAACCAGTTCATGTACACTTCTGAGAGGAATTCCGTGAATAATGGGATACCTCAGAAGAAAGGAGTTCTTGAAATTGATGCTCTGAATGCCATATTGGCTCAGAACAAAGTGTTGACTCAATAGGTCAACATGATCTCTCAAAATCTGAATGGATGGCAACATGCATCCAACAGTACTAAAGAGGTAGCTTCTGAAGAAGCTTATGATCCTGAGAACTCTGCCATGGCAGAGGTTAATTACATAGGTGAACCTTATGGAAACACCTATAACTCATCATGGAGAAATCATCCAAATTTTTCATGGAAGGATCAACAAAAGCCTCAGCAAGGCTTTAACAATGGTGGACGCAATAGGCTAAGCAATAGCAAGCCTTTTCCATTATCTTCTCAGCAACAGACAGAGAATTCTGAACAAAACACTTTTAATTTAGCCAATGTAGTCTCTGATCTGTCAAAGGCCACTTTCAGTTTCATGAGTGAAACAAGATCCTCCATCAGAAATCTGGAAGCACAAGTGGGCCAGCTGAGTAAGAAAGCCATTGAAACTCCTCCCAGTATTCTCCCAAGCAATACAGAAGAGAATCCAAAAGGAGAGTGCAAGGCCATTGATATAATCAATATGGCCGAATGCACAAGGGAGGAAAAGGACGAAAATCCTAGTGAGGAAAACCTCCTGGGACGTCCCTCAAGCAAGAAGGAGTTTCCTATTAAGGATCCAAAGGAATCCGAGGCTCATATAGAGACCATAGAGATTCCACTAAATCTCCTTCTGCCATTCATGAGCTCTGAAGACTATTCTTCCTCTGAAGAGGATGAAGATATGACTGGAGAGCAAGTTGCTCAATACTTAGGAGCTATCATGAAGATGAATGCCAAGTTGTTTGGTAATGAGACTTGGGAAAGTGAACCTCCCTTGCTCATTAGTGAACTAGATACTTGGATTCAGAAAACTCTACCTCAAAAGAAACAAGATCCTGGCAAGTTCCTAATACCTTGTACCATAGGCATCATGACCTTTGAAAAAGCTCTATGTGATCTGGGGTCAGGGATAAATCTTATGCCACTCTCTGTAATGGAGAAGCTGGGGATCATTGAGGTACAGCTTGCCTTGTTCTCATTACAATTGGCAGACAAGTCATTGAGACAAGCTTATGGAATAGTAGAGGACGTGTTAGTAAAGGTTGAAGGCCTTTATATCCTTGCTGATTTCATAATCTTAGACACTAGGAAGGAAGAGGATGAATGCATCATCCTTGGAAGACCTTTCCTAGCCACAGCAGGAGCTGTGATAGATGTCAACAGAGGTGAATTAGTCCTTTAATTGAATGGGGACTACCTTGTGTTTAAGGCACATGGCCATCCCTCTGTGACAAAAGAGAGTAAGCATGAAGAGCTTCTCCCAGTTCAGAGTCAAGAAGAGCCCCCACAGTCAAACTCTAAGTTTGGTGTTGTGAGGCCACAACCAAACTCTAAGTTTGGTGTTAAGATCCCATATCCAAACTCTAAGTTTGGTGTGGGCAACTATACAACATTGACCTGATCAGCTAGTGGCTCCATGAGAGCCACTGTCAAGCTATTGACATTAAAGAAGCGCTTGTTGGGAGGCAACCCAATTTTATCTAATTTTTATTTTATTATATTTTATTGTTATTTTATGTTTTATTAGGTACATGATCATGAGGAGTCATGAAAAAATCATAAAAATTAAAAACAGAATCAAAAACAGCAGAAGAAAAAAAAATCACACCCTGGAGGACGCACAGGCTGGCGTTCAACGCCAGTAAGATGCATCTAGCCGGCGTTCAACGCCAGAACAGAGCACCATTCTGGCGCTGAACGCCAGAAACAAGCAACATTCTGGCGCTAAACGCCAGGAATGTTCCTAGAGAAGGAAAGCTGGCGCTGAACGCCAGTAACAAGCATGAAACTGGCATTCAACGCCAGAAACATGCTTTACATGGGCGTTGAACGCCCAGAACGTGCACCAATGGGCGTTTAAACGCCAGAATGGTGTGCCAAGGCATTTTACATGCCTATTTGGTTCTGGGATGGAATTCCTTGACACTTCAGGACCTGTGGACCCCACAGGATCCCCACCTACCATATTCCCACCTTACCTCCTAATCCTAGTTTTTGTGATTACTCTTCCCCATGTCACACTTCCCAACAACCTTCACCAATCACCTCAATTCCTCTTCCCAATCACCCCCCTCACCACTCACATCCATCCATTCTTCCCCATAAACCCCACCTACCTTCAAAAATTAAAAAATATTTTCCCACCCATTCCCACCCTAAATGGCCGAATACACACTACCCCCTCTCCCCATAAATACCCTTCCATTCTACTTCATTTTCACACAACACATCCCCTTCTTCTTCACTTGGCCGAACCTACATCTCTCCCTCTCTACCATATTCTCTTCTTCTTCTTCTTCTTCTCTTCTTTCTTCTTTTGCTCGAGGACGAGCAATATTTTAAGTTTGGTGTGGTAAAAGCATAAGCTTTTTGTTTTTCCATTACCATCAATGGCACCTAAGGCCGGAGTATCCTCTAGAAAAGGAAAAGGGAAGACAAAAGCTTCCACCTCCGAGTCATGGGAAATGGAAAGATTCATCTCTAAGAGCCATCAAGACCACTTCTATGATGTTGTGGCAAAGAAGAAGGTGATCCCTGAGGTCCCTTTCAAGCTCAAAAAGAATGAGTATCCGGAGATCCGACATGAAATCCGAAGAAGAGGTTGGGAAGTCCTAACCAACCCCATGCAACAAGTCAGAAACTTAATGGTTCAAGAGTTCTATGCCAATGCATGGATCACTAGGAACCATGATCAAAGTATGAACCCGAGTCCAAAGAATTATCTCACAATGGTTCGGGGGAAATACTTAGATTTTAGTCCAGAAAATGTGAGGTTGGCGTTTCACTTGCCCATGATGCAAGGAGATGAACGTCCCTACACTAGAAGGATCAACTTTAATCAAAGGGTCAACTTTAATCAAAGTGGCGAAACCTTTGATTAAAGTTGACCCTTCTAGTGTAGGGACGTTCATCTCCTTGCATCATGGGCAAGTGAAACGCCAACCTCACATTTTCCGGACTAAAATCTAAGTATTTCCCCCGAACCATTGTGAGATAATTCTTTGGACTCGGGTTCATACTTTGATCATGGTTCCTAGTGATCCATGCATTGGCATAGAACTCTTGAACCATTAAGATTCCGACTTGTTGCATGGGGTTGGTTAGGACTTCCCAACCTCTTCTTCGGATTTCATGTCGGATCTCCGGATACTCATTCTTTTTAAGCGTGAAAGGGACCTCAGGGATCACCTTCTTCTTTGCCACAACATCATAGAAGTGGTCTTGATGGCTCTTAGAGATGAATCTTTCCATCTCCCATGACTCGGAGGTGGAAGCTTTTATCTTCCCTTTTCCTTTTCTAGAGGATACTCCGGCCTTAGGTGCCATTGATGGTAATGGAAAAACAAAAAGCTTATGCTTTTACCACACCAAACTTAAAATATTGCTCGTCCTCGAGCAAAAGAAGAAAGAAGAGAAGAAGAAGAAGAAGAAGAGAATATGGTAGGGAGGGAGAGATGTAGGTTTGGCCAAGTGAAGAAGAAGGGGATGTGTTGTGTGAAAATGAAGTAGAATGGAAGGGTATTTATAGGGATAGGGGGTAGTGTGGTTTCGGCTTTTAAGGGTGGGAATGGGTGGGAAAATGTTTTTGAATTTTTGAAGGTAGGTGGGGTTTATGGGGAAGAGTGGATGGATGTTTGTGGTGAAAGTTGTTGGGAAGTGTGACATGGGGAAGAGTAATCACAAAAACTAGGATTAGGAGGTAAGGTGGGAATATGGTAGGTGGGGATCCTGTGGGGTCCACAGATCCTGAGGTGATCCTGTGGGGTCCACAGGTCCTGAAGTGTCAAGGAATTCCATCCCTGCACCAAATAGGCATGTAAAATGCCTTGGCACACCATTCTGGAGTTTAAAAGCCCATTGGTGCACGTTCTGGGCGTTCAACGCCCATGTAAAGCATGTTTCTGGCGTTGAACGCCAGTTTCATGCTTGTTACTGGCGTTCAGCGCCAGCTTTTCCTTCTATAGGCACATTCCTGGCGTTTAGCACCAGAATGTTGCTTGTTTCTGGCGTTCAGTGCCAGAATGGTGCTCTGTTCTGGCGTTGAACGCCGGCCAGATGCATCTTACTGGCGTTGAACGCCAGCCTGTGCGTCCTCCAGGGTGTGATTTTTTTTCTTCTGCTATTTTTTATTCTGTTTTTAATTTTTATGATTTTTTCGTGACTCCTCATGATCATGTACCTAATAAAACATAAAATAACAATAAAATATAATAAAATAAAAATTAGATAAAATTGGGTTGCCTCCCAACAAGCGCTTCTTTAATGTCAATAGCTTGACAGTGGCTCTCATGGAGCCACAAGGTGATTAGGTCAATGTTGTATAGTTGCCCACACCAAACTTAGAGTTTGGATATGGGATCTTAACACCAAACTTAGAGTTTGTTGTGGCCTCACAACACCAAACTTAGAGTTTGACTGTGGGGGCTCTTCTTGACTCTGAACTGAGAGAAGCTCTTCATGCTTACTCTCTTTTGTCACAGAGGGATGTCCATGTGCCTTAAACACAAGGTAGTCCCCATTCAATTGAAGGACTAATTCACCTCTGTTGACATCTATCACAGCTCCTGCTGTGGCTAGGAAAGGTCTTCCAAGGATGATGCATTCATCCTCTTCCTTCCTAGTGTCTAAGATTATGAAATCAGCAGGGATATAAAGGCCTTCAACCTTTACTAATACGTCCTCTACTATTCCATAAGCTTGTCTCAATGATTTGTCTGCCAATTGTAATGAGAACAAGGCAGGCTGTACCTCAATGATCCCCAGCTTCTCCATTACAGAGAGTGGCATAAGATTTATCCCTAACCCCAGATCACATAGAGCTTTTTCAAAGGTCATGGTGCCTATGGTACAAGGTATTAGGAACTTGCCAGGATCTTGTTTCTTTTGAGGTAGAGTTTTCTGAATCCAAGTATCTAGTTCACTAATGAGCAAGGGAGGTTCACTTTCCCAAGTCTCATTACCAAACAACTTGGCATTCAGCTTCATGATAGCTCCTAAGTATTGAGCAACTTGCTCTCCAGTCATATCTTCATCCTCTTCAGAGGAAGAATAGTCTTTAGAGCTCATGAATGGCAGAAGGAGATTTAATGGAATCTCTATGGTCTCTATATGAGCCTCAGATTCCTTTGGATCCTTAATAGGAAACTCCTTCTTGCTTGAGGGACGTCCCAGGAGGTCTTCCTCACTAGGATTTTCGTCCTTTTCCTCCCTTGTGCATTCGGCCACATTGATCACATCAATGGCCTTGCACTCTCCTTTTGGGTTCTCTTCTGTATTGCTTGGGAGAATACTGGGAGGAGTTTCAATGACTTTCTTACTCAACTGGCCCACTTGTGCCTCCAGATTTCTAATGGAGGATCTTGTTTCACTCATGAAACTGAAAGTGGCCTTTGACAGATCAGAGACTATATTGGTTAAATTAGAGGTGTTTTGTTCAGAATTCTCTGTCTGTTGCTGAGAAGATGATGGATATGGCTTGCTATTGCCCAGCCTATTGCGTCCACCATTGTTAAAGCCTTGTTGAGGCTTTTGTTGATCCTTCCATGAGAAATTTGGATGATTTCTCCATGATGAGTTATAGGTGTTTCCATAAGGTTCACCCATGTAATTAACCTCTGCCATGGCAGGGTTCTCAGGATCATAAGCTTCTTCAGAAGCTGCCTCTCTAGTATTGTTGGATGCATGTTGCCATCCATTCAGATTTTGAGAGATCATGTTGACCTGTTGAGTCAACACTTTGTTCTGAGCCAATATGGCATTCAGAGCATCAATTTCAAGAACTCCTTTCTTCTGAGGTACCCCATTATTCATGGAATTCCTCTCAGAAGTGTACATGAATTGGTTGTTTGCAACCATATCAATGAGTTCTTGAGCCTCTTCAGGCGTTTTCTTCAGGTGAATAGATCCGCCTGCAGAGTGGTCCAATGACATTTTCGAAAATTCAGAGAGACCATAATAGAATACATCTAATATGGTCCATTCTGAAAACATGTCAGATGGACATCTTTTGGTCAGCTGCTTGTATCTTTCCCAAGCTTCATAGAGGGATTCACCATCTTTTTATTTGAAGGTTTGAACATCTACTCTCAGCTTGCTCAGCTTTTGAGGAGGAAAGAATTTATCTAAGAAGGCAGTGACCAGCTTATCCCAGGAGTCCAGGCTATCCTTAGGTTGTGAATCCAACCATATTCTAGCTCTGTCTCTCACAGCAAAATGGAAAAGCATGAGTCTGTAGACTTCAGGATCAACTCCATTCGTCTTTACAGTCTCACAGATCTGCAAGAACTCAGTTAAAAACTGATAAGGATCTTCAGATGGAAGTCCATAAAACTTGCAGTTTTGTTGCATTAATGCAACTAGCTGAGGTTTCAGCTCAAAGTTATTGGCTCCAATGGCAGGAATGGAGATGCTTCTTCCATCAAACTTGGACGTTGGCTTTGTGAAGTCACCAAGCATTCTCCTTGCATTATTATTATTTTCGGCTGCCATCTCCTTCTCTTGTTCGAAAATTTCTGAAAGGTTACTTTTAGAATAATTTAATTTAGCTTCTCTTAATTTCCTCTTCAGAGTCCTTTCAGGTTCTGGATCAATTTCAACAAGAGTGCCTTTTTCCCTGTTCCTGCTCATATGAAAGAGAAGAAAACAAGAAAAGAAAGAGGAATCCTCTATGTCACAGTATAGAGATTCCTTTATGTTAGTAGAAGAAGAAAGGGGAGAAGAAGGAAGAAGGAGATTCGGATAATTAGAGGGAGAGAGGTGAAGAGAAGTGTTAGTAATTAAATAATTAAATAGAAGAAGAAAAGAGAAGGAGAGAATTTCAAAAATAATTTTGGAAAAGGGGTTAGTAATTTTCGAAAATTAAAGATAAAACATAATTGAAATTAAAATTTAAAATAATTAATTAATTAAAAATAATTTTTGAAAAAGAGAGAGGTATTTTCGAAAATTGAAGAGGGAAAAGTAGTTAGGTGGTTTTGAAAAAGATAAGAAATAAACAAAAAGTTAGTTAGTTGATTGAAAAAGATTTTAAAATCAAATTTGAAAAAGACAAGAAGATAAGAAGTTAGATAAGATATTTTGAAATCAAATTTTGAAAAAGATAAAATTTTGAGAAGGATAAGATAAAAAGATAAGATAAAAATTTTAATAAAAAGATATTTTGAAAATTTTTTTTTTAAAATGACTTAACTAACAAGAAACTACAAGATAAGATTCTAGAATTTAAAGATTGAACTTTTCTTAACAAGAAAGTAACAAACTTCAAATTTTTTTTAGAATCAATCACATTAATTGTTAGTATATTTTTGAAAATATGATATAAAGATAAGAAAAAGATTTTGAAAATAATTTGAAAAATATTTTTGAAATTTTCGAAAAATAGAAAAAAATGAAAAAGATATGATTTTTGAAAAAGTTTTTGAAAAGATAAGATTTTTTTAAATTGAAATTTTGACTTGACTTGTAAGAAACAACTAATTTTGAAAATTTTTGACCAAGTCAACCCAAAATTTCGAAAATTTGGAGGGAATTAAGGAAAAGATATTTTTTTGATTTTTGAATTTTTAATGATGAAAGAGAAAAACAACAAAAATACTCAATGCATGAAATTTTTAGATCAAAAAAATGAATGCATGCAAGAATGCTATGAATGTCAAGATGAACACCAAGAACACTTTGAAGATCATGATGAACATCAAGAACATAATTTTGAAAAATTTTTAATGCAAAGAAAACATGCAAGACACCAAACTTAGAAATCTTTAATGCATGGACTCTAACAAACGAAAAATGCATATGAAAAACAACAAACAACACAAAACAAGAAAACATCAAGATCAAACAAGAAGACTTGTCAAGAACAACTTGAAGATCATGAAGAACACCATGAATGCATGAAATTTTCGAAAAATGCAAAAAATTTTTAAAGCATGCAATTTACACCAAACTTAAAAATTGACTCAAGACTCAAACAAGAAACACAAAATATTTTTGGTTTTTATGATTTTATGATTTTTTTGGATTTTTATTAATTTTTCGAAAATATTTTTGGAAAAACGAAAAAGAAACATTTTGAAAAAGATTTGTGAAAAGAAAATTACCTAATCTGAGCAACAAGATGAACCGTCAGTTGTCCATACTTGAACAATCCCCGGCAACGGCGCCAAAAACTTGGTGGACGAAATTGTGATCACATGCTCTTTGTACTTGTATGAAATTTAATAATTGGCTTTATTTGAATTCACAACTCCGTTCAACTAACCAGCAAGTGTACTGGGTCGTCCAAGTAATAAACCTTACGCGAGTAAGGGTCGATCCCACAGAGATTGTTGGTATGAAGCAAGCTTTGGTCACCTTGTAAATCTCAGTTAGGCAGATTAAATAGTTTTGGTTTTCGAAAATCAATAATAAAAAGAAAATAAAAGGGATAGAAATACTTATGTAAATCAAGAGTGGGAATTTCAGATAGGCGTATGGAGATGCTGTGCTCCTCTTGAAACTCTACTTCACTACTCGCTCTTCCAATCCTTCTTACTCCTTTCCATGGCAAGCTGTATGTAGGGCATCACCATCATCAATGGCTACTTTCAATCCTCTCGGGAAAATGGTCCTATGCGCTGTCACTGCACGGCTAATCGTCTGGAGGGATCACCCTTGGTTGTAGCTACATCCTATCCTCTCAGTGAAAATGGTCCAAATGCTCTGTCATAGCACGGCTAATCATCTGTCGGTTCTCAATCAGGTTGGAATAGAATCCATTGATTCTTTTGCGTTTGTCACTAACGCCCAGCCTTCAGGAGTTTGAAGCTCGTCACAGTCATTCAATACCGGAATCCTACTCGGAATACCACAGACAAGGTTAGACTTTCCGGATTCCCAGGATCCTACTCGGAATACCACAGACAAGGTTAGACTTTCCAGATCCCCATGAATGCCACCATCTATCTAGCTTATACCACGAAGATTCTGTTGGGGAATCTAAGAGATATGCGCCCGGCCTAGAGTAGAACGGAAGTGGTTGTCAATCACGCGCGTTCATAGGTGAGAATTATGATGAGTGTCACGGATCATCACATTCATCAAAGTTAAGTGCAACGTATATCTTGGAATAAGAATAAAAGAGAATTGAATAGAAGGTAATAGTAATTGTATTGAAACTTGAGGTACAGCAGAGCTCCACACCCTTAATCTATGGTGTGCAGAAACTCCACTGTTGAAAATACATAAGTGAAAGGTTCAGGCATGGCCGAATGGCTAGCTCCCAAGAAGGTGATCAAAAGACCGAATGGTCAAGAGATATATCTAATACATTAGTTAAATGTTCTATTTATAATAAACTAGCTCCTAGGGTTTACATGAGTAAGTAATTGATGCATAAATCCACTTTCGGGGCCCACTTGGTGTATGTTTTGGCTGAGCTTGATCTATCCACGAGCTGAGGCTTCTCTTGGAGTTGAACTCCAAGTTATGACGTGTTTTGGGCGTTCAACTCCGGATCATGACGTTTTTCTGGCGTTTAACTCCAGACAGCAGCATGTACTTGGCGTTCAACGCCACGTTACGTCGTCAATTTCCGAATAAAGTATGGACTATTATATATTGCTGGAAAGCCCTGGATGTCTACTTTCCAACGCCGTTGAGAGCGCGCCAATTGGAATTTTGTAGCTCCAGAAAATCCATTTCGAGTGCAGGGAGGTCAGATTCCAACAGCATCAGCAGTCCTTTTGTCAGCCTTTTTCAGAGTTTTGCTCAAGTCCCTCAATTTCAGCCAGAAATTACCTAAAATCACAGAAAAACACAAAAACTCATAGTAAAGTCCAGAAATGTGAATTTAACATAAAAACTAATGAAAACATCCCTAAAAGTAGCTTGAACTTACTAAAAACTACTTAAAAACAATGCCAAAAAGCGTATAAATTATCCGCTCATCATACAACTTTCAAATACTTTGATAGTCATATATCATAAAGATACAAGGGTAAAAGTGTGGTTGCAAGCAAAAGTAACAAGCGAGGTTCGATGCAAAAAATAGCATGGTTTAATCATGTGATGGTAAGGCAAGACAACGAAAGGTTATAAAACATGCATAGGGTTAAAACGACGTGCTTAACGTCCACACTCTAATCTAATCTTAAGTCACTCAAAAAGATTCAATACCTCAGAGAAAGGACAAGCAATTCGGATGAGGTTCACAAAGATTTTAATGATTCACTTTGATGTATTGAACAAGTCCAAATTACATCAAAGAATATACGAGTCAAGAAGAGGAGTTTAAACAATACAAGGCAGATATCCAAGAAATTTAAGAAGACATATGTAGTCAGGATCAAATGAGAAAGCATATGAAAAAGGAAATAGGGTTGGACAATAATCAGTTAACACTCATCAGGAAAGAAATCTCGAACTAGAACCTCAAGGCAAACCATGAAAGAACAGATTCGTAACCGAGTAGAATCAAGAAATTATCTCTTAACGTTTCCAAAACCCATGATTCACGTTACCTATTACTTCTATCTCATCTATGATAATCCACTAGTGTTTCCATATACATGAATCATTAGTATTAAGTTGGCCAGACCTAATACCATGAGAGATGCAACGGTCGACTAACAGCATTAATCAATAGACAATCATGCATTTGAAACTCAAACTCTTGTCAGTGGGACAAGTCCTACTGCATGACAGACACTCAGAGTATGCAGTAAAGCATAGTCAGTCCATTCCCAAGGCTCTAACGGGAACGAACTGCTCTGATACCATAATGTAACACCCTAACTTTTAGCACGTCATGATCGTACCAAAAGCAAGGCGTTACTGACCCGTTTTCCTTATTTACTATTTAATATTAACCCTTTAGTTCGATTTTGTGTTTCAATTTTTAGAAAAAACCCGAAATCTTTTGTTTCTATTAATGAAAATCATATATGAAAGATTTCCAAGAAATACTAGTCACATAGTTATTAATAATAATAAATATCATACAAAATAATTCAAATAAAATTTCAGTTATAACTCCTATCCCTCTGTATAAAATAAAGTCTTAAATAACAAGGACGAGGAAATTCTATAAAAGCAACTCAACACACAAACTTAACTTAAATAAAACTCCTAATCACCCGCGGCTTCAAACTGAGTCTCCGAACCTGTGTCACTGAAAGGGGTGGAAGATTTTGGGGTGATAACAAACCACTAGTTCTCAGTAGGGAATGGGAATGCCGTAAAAGAAATGATTAACATGCAAATAATTAACTTTACTTAATAAAACTATTTTCTTCGTTCTAAAACCTTTGGAAATACTTCTTACTCTTACTTCATATACTTAATTACCTTCTTTAACTTTTCGAACTAAAAACAAATTCCAATTCTCAGTCACCTCAATACACCAACTAATAGCACATGAGACATATCAACACACAAACAAATTGCAATAAGACAAACAAGTCAAGCAACACAATCACAGAGAAAATATAACAAGAAAAACAAGTCCAAATGCAAATGCGCAATCCATATGATGCATGTCTCTCCTAAGCAGGCCATGAGCTCATGCGTTGGTTTTCTACCCGCAACCCGACGTTACTCGGAGCGAACCCTAAATATGGTTTCTTTACAGGGTCAATTAGACACCTTGGCATCACGATTACCTGTGTCAATTAGGCCTTATCATAATAATGTGTATCATAGTAAGAAATAGTGCTATCAATTAGGCGAACATTCATGCATTAGCAATCTCAGGCTATTCGTTAGGCGGGTCCTTTCGCATTAGCAATTTGGCACAAAGGCCCATTCAACATACAATATGCTATCAGTTAGACGAACATTCCCGCGTTAGCAATCTCAAGCTATCAGTTAGGCGGGCACTTCCGCATTAGCGCTTTTGCACAAAGGCCCATTCACATTTCATTTTCATAAATCATAATCTACTTCAGTTGTTTATTCCACTCATGACTTTTCATTATTCCTCCACATCACCAATTACATACTCATACCTCCGCATCACTGCTTAACTATACATACCTCCGCATCACCTTATTATTATTTACACCTCAGCATCACCATATATTCCTTCATTTATCATACCCCAAAACATTAGTTCCTAGGCAGCCAAACTTCTTTAACGTTTAATAAAAATTCCTTTCCTTAATAAATTGGATTCAAGTTATTACTTAAACAAGAAACTTTTCTCAATAGAATAAACTTAAAACATAACTTTTCCTGCTAAATTGAAAACCAAATAAAATGAGTTTTAAATCAAATTCTCTTTTGATTAACGCTTTAAGCAAAGCCTCAAAGTTTTATAAACATTTCTGCAGCATTTTCTCTAAAATTCGGACTTTGCCACCCTTCAAGGGTCCCAACCAAATCATTTTCGATCCTCAAAGACCATTCCTGATACACTACAAAAAAATAAGCTATCTGCCACGCTTTAAAAGCGTACCGAAAAGTGCAAAAAAGCGTGCTGATAGCTTTTTGCCACGCTTTTTGAGCTATCGGCACGCTTTTAAAAGGGTCACATCCGCCAGCGTGCCGGTTGCTCTATCGCCACGCTTTTTTGGATCTATTGGCACGTTTTTTCTATTGGCACGCTTTCATCTGTTGGCACGCTTAAAAAGCGTGACCATATCTATTAACCTATAACTACGCTTTAAAAGCGTACCAAAAAGTGTACATATCACCACACTTTTGAAGGGTGCCGATTAGGTTAGAAGCGTATCGATAGAGCACATACAAACACACTTCAAAAGCGTGGCTTGCCAGCTAAAATCTTTTGCCTATTCCTTTGTCAAATTAAAAAAAAAAGAGAAAATTAGAATGTATAAAAAATTGATTTTTTATTGATTTACATGAATTATTTACATGCTAAAATTGTAATTAAAAAATTACAATACTTTAACAAAACTAATAATTGAATTAGGACAAAATAAGTTCACCATTAGAACTTAGGAGATCATTAGAACTATCAAAATTATCAGTAGAACTTATCGCCAATCTTGCTCTTTGATGCAGTCTCTCGTAGATATGCTACCATTTTATTGGCACCTTCAGATTCACATTCCTGTACGAAGGAGATGGATTTGTAAAATAAACCATTACACTTAACCATGCTCATTTTACAAAGAAAATCAAAAGATAAAAATGAAATACCAAGATCATGTTACAAATGAAACTTGAATTGCAGCCATGATGACACCTACCTCAGTCATATCTAGAAAAGAATCCATAAGTTGCCCAGTGTTCCTTCACAACATCAGCCAAAGAGATCAGTTTCTCCCCTGCCTTCTTGTCTTTGTTGCGGTGCGCAATAATAGAAAGCCAAGCTAAAACTGTCCTGTAAATAAAAGATACACAATGATTTTTCTTTTCTTGGAGAACACATAGATATTACCATTCTAAATGGTCAACATTGTTTTTCAGAATTCTAATAATTTCAAGATATATTTATAGTAATGGAGCTCCAAAATCAGGACCATTTTCAGCATACAAAATGTTGACAAGATCCTTTGCATATCTATCCAATGAACAATCCATCAAATATATTTATCTCGGGTGAAAAGACAATTTTATAAAATAAAGAGCTAAACTCACGTTAGATTAGGATCAGGATGACCATGTCCAAAATCTTCCAAAGGGATTCCATTTGCGATTGAATCCTACATTGCATAATTAAAACTTGTTATCAACAACTACAATTAAATTACTTTCAACTCTTTAAAAAAGGTTTTAAAGGGGAAAAACATAAAAAAGATGTAATCAATTTCAAGAATGAGACTTTCATAATTTGTGAGCATAATAACCAGCAACATACATTAGCCATGATATGCTCACATTGTTCAAAACATGATAAATTTTATATATGGAATCTTAAGAATAACAAAGAAAGATTAGATAACCAATAGAAGACATGCAAGATCCAGGAAGTCAAGCCATAAGAATTGCAAGGAAGAACAGAAAGGTCAACCTCTTTAGTTACAAATAAGATTGACGAAACAGAAAAAACTAGAAACTAAAAACCACAGTGCATTAAAAGAATAAATTTGTTTTGTCAAACAGGAAATCTCGTATTATTGAGAGCAAGGTATTAGATGGAGAACTTATTTCATTAATGCCACAATAAACAAGAATATGTGAAGCAACAATTGTAGAAAATTAGAGCTTCAAAGCAGAAAAGAAAAAAGAAAAAAAAGGACAGAGAAACAAAGAGACAAAGAGACCAATGGGAGAACCAGATACGAAACAAAATGGGACATGCAATCCCATAATGTTAGCATTAGCATTAGCAATCCCATAATGTTAGCATTAGCAATTTAAAAGCTTTTAATCTGGTCCCTACTGTTTTGAACAGAACATTTATCTTCAAATTGAATTACCACCCTAGAAAAAGTAATGATTAACAAGGCATAGTAAAAGTAATGATTAACTGAACAATAGAAGAGAGAACATTTTGAACTAAACAAGAGAAAAAGGTGCTTAGTTAGTTAACGAAATTCCAATTAGAAAGAACACAAAATAACAAAGAATGACAAAGCAATTTGTGGTTTCAAAAAACTTAAAATAGAACCATTCAGTTAAAGAGAGAGTAGAGAATATATTCAAAAGACAAAGTATGCAAAGGAAAGCAACTAAATACATTAAATTAAACCAAAAAAAGAAGGGAAACAAAAGTGAAGATCAAGAAACAAACAAAAAATATCTTCAAACTTAAGCAACAAATGTTAGAACAGAACATAACGGAACAGAACTGAATAGTCATAATTATCAGACAAAGTCTTCCCTAAAGCAAAGAAATCCAGTGTTCAAAACATTTTAGTTAAAGCTTGCTTTAAGTCACAATCCATTTCCACTGTAACTAACCAAATTTCAATTTTTATGAGACATTTTAAAGCAATAAAATAGTGAAAAAAAATATCTTAACAGAAACTACATTGGCTACAGCATACTTAAGCAGCAGTGATAGGCACTGCTCAAGCAAAGCACAAGCACAAGCACAAGCTACGCTAAGAACCTTAGGCATTCAAGAGAGCTCACCTTCCTTATTACATTCAGGGTCTTCAAGAATCATCAATTCATTATTAGGGTCATCTGGTAAGTCTTCGAGCCTATCCTCAAACCAGATTTGTATCTAAAATCTCCCCAAAAATAAAGGATTAATAAAGAAAGAAACAATACCAGAAACAAAAATTCATCAGCTAAGAAAATGTGTGAACCTTAGTCCATCTAACAGTAGGTTTCCCGGCACGGCCAGCAGAGCAGCTGCACTTATTTAAATAACAGAAGCAATTTATATTGTTGCAAAAACAATATACAATTGAATTGGTTTAGATCGAAGAACAAACTAAAAGTAACCCAAAGTAGTATGAAAAAAGGTAGGAAACTTGCACTAGAATTAGAATCACAGCAAATCCAGAAAAGAGATATCGAAGAACAAACTAAAAGTAACAGAAAAAAATGATTCTCTAAATTAGCCGATTCGATATCTCAGATAAACATTCTACTTACTGATATAGGCACATTATATTCACAGAAAAATAAACTGGAAGAGAAGATAATTTTGAAGAGTAGCGACACATCAATTCAAGTTTAAAGTATTATTCATAAGATCAGTATACAACACAAAAGGAGAAATTTATTGCAATTGAGAAAAGAGATGAGAACTGAAAAGTTTAAAAATGTGAAATAATTGAGTACAAGACTTACATACTAGTATGACATAATGATTACTCATATAGCTAAGCAAGATTATAATGAAACAAAATCATAAACAAATTGTAAAATAAAAAAACATACTAAAGCAAGAAACAGAAACCCAAAAAATTAGAAAACCCAAAAATAAAATCCCCGAACCCCCAAAATTCACAGAACTAATTGAAAATCCATATATACATGCATTTTGCTACTGTCTCAGTTCGCCATGGTAGTTAAAAAATCACATGAATATAGTTAAAAAAACAAATTCTCCAAAATAAAAACACTAGAAATTACAAAATTAGAAGCTGTAGAATTCTAAAAATCACGAATCTAGCTGTAGAAGAACCTAGTAAAAAAAAATCAAAATAGCAGGGGTTAGACTTCAAACAAAAAGATGTTAATTCTTGCAAAACATTGCATATTCATCAAGATAACATGCCGATTTTTCTAGCATATTCCACATTCAATTTTTTTAAAATAATAACGATAACAAAAAATGAATGGAGAAAATCTTTACCTTTACAACACCTCCAGTTTTTCTTCCAGCCAAGACATCCATTAGCGTGGTTTTTCCAGCCCTGCTTACTCCAACCAATCCTGTCAACACTCCAGGCCTAAAAGCTCCAATAACATTAACAAGCAGCTGCAGCCTTTCTTCTTGTATCCCTTGTTGTTTCAATTCCTGAAGAAATAATTGATATCTTTTAGCCTGCCAGAACAGAACCAAATGTCAAGAAGTTTAGAAGAAAAAAAAAACCCTAAACCAAGTATCAGATTAGAGCAAAAAATATAAATTTAGAAAAATCAGAAAAAAATGAAGAACCAAGAAAATCAAAACAAAAAATCAAGTTCAAAAACAAATAATCAGATCAAGGAAAATCTTGAACAGATAATTTACCACAGTGCTGCGAACGCTAAACGTGGCTGACAGAGGTGCGACGAGTAACGGAGGTGGAGACGGCGGTGCGACGACTTCAGAGAGGGAGACGGCAACGCGGCGGGTGCCAAACCATGGAGGGAAGAGTGACGATTGAGGGTTTGCGAGAGAGAGCGTCGACGGAGGGTTTGCGACAGAGAGTGAGCGCCGAGGGAGGCCTTACCAGAGTGAGTCACCGCCGCAGGAGGGATAGGTGTTTACAGGAGAGACGGAAGGAGCGCCGATGCAGGGAACACCGGCAGAGGTGGCACCTACGGAGGGATTGCTAGAGAGGGTTGGAACGAGGTTGACCAACGAGTGTTATTAGGGGAGAGAGTGAGAGCACCGGCGATGAGCTCTATGTTAGGTGAAGAGCGCCGCCGCCGTTAGGATGATGAGCTCTGTGTTAAGGTTTTCGCTTTTAAGGCATTATTTCAAAGAAGAGGATGGTGTGTTTCGAAGAAAGGAAGAAGTGTTGTTAGGGGCTTAGGGGGTTTGTTGTGTAAACTATTTGTTTCGAATTAAGAGGGGTGGAATTTTTTTTTTGAACTTTGTGGCCACGCTTATAAAGCGTGCCGAAAGATTTAGAAGAAACAGCCACGCTTAAAAAATGTAACGATAACGAAACCATTTTGCCACACTTCAAAAGCGTGCTAATTTCCCTCTATGGCCACGTTTTTTAAGGGTGGCGATAAAAAAGCGTGGCCAAATTTCAAATAAGTGACCACCCTCATAAAAGCGTGCTGATTTCTCTCTATGGCCACGCTTTTCAAGCGTGGCAAAAAAACGTGGCCAAATCTCAAATCAGTGGCCACCCTCGCAAAAGCGTGCCCATAGACCACTTTTGGGCACACTTTAAAAGCATGGCAAGAAAAAAGGGTGCCGACAAGCCTTTTTTCTTGTAGTGATAAATCTGACAATCCAAATCCAATGCCAAATCATTTTATAAATTTGAAAGCTAACCAGGTTCAATTTCAAAATCATTTCCCACAATAAGCCTGTAAATCAGATTTTTAATATAAAGTTCGCTTCTTCATGTAAATACATATTTAAATCAGGTTTTCAAAATAAAAACACTTTTTTCCTTAAAATTGGACTTTATTACCCATGTGGGCTCCCTTAAATTCCTAACTTCCCAAACTAATCTCAAATCCAACTCCATTCAACTATTATCAACATAACAATTTCTTTAATAACTAACTCATCATCTTTCAATTTACCAAGAACACTAATTTAATCACTTTTCTCAGCCACAACTCAATTAATTCATCAATTAATCACGCAAGACATCTATAAATTATTTGCAATTACTTACTAAACTTCAATAGAATTCATAAATTTAAACGATTAATTTTAAAATAAATCCCTTACCTCGTACGAAATTAAAGTCAATAAAAATTCCGTAGAAGCTTTTTGACCGAGCTGCTGAAAAAGAAAATGTCAGAAATCGCCTGTGCCTCCAAGAACTTCAATTGGCCGAACTCAAGGAGAAGTGGAGCTACATCACCGTCAACTTCTACCGAACAAAAATAACGCCAACGTGTAAAAGAGGAAGATACGAACACTTTTATCGGATTAGATTTTTTATTGAAATTATGAATTTAAAGAAATTGAAGTAGAAAGGTATAAGGGTTCCACGGCTTTCTCTCTCACTCTCGGTCACTATCTTCTCACCGTGCAAGAACATGAAATCCAAAGAAGCTAGATGATGATGATTAATGTGATAAGAAAGGGTTAGCTGTCATGGTTATTGAATGGAAATGAAACATATATATATATATATATATATATATATATATATATATATATATATATATATATATATATATATATAAAGCCTTATTTAGTTCTTTATTTCTTACTTTTTTGTTTTCTTAATGAAACCGTTGAAGGTAATAATAATAATAATAATAATAATAATAATTCTTAAATATATATATATTTTTGAAATATTTTATTATAATAATAAAAATAATTTAAAAATTTTAATAGATTTTAAACTCAAATTATCATAAAATTTAATTTAATTACTTTTAGAAAAATAATATTCTTTAAATAAAATAATACATTATTTAATTTTTCAAAAACTCGGGGTGTTATAGAAGGCGTGGCACGCCAACCACTGGGACCATGGCAAATAACGATCGTGACACGCCAGTCTCATGACGTGACATGCTGGTAGTGTTTTCCAAAAGAGTAATTAAAGGGTCAATGAACTCAGGCGTGCCACTTGGGAGATGAGGCGTGGTACGCCAGCAAGAAGAAGAAGCAAATGAAGGGCGTGACACGCCAGTCTCATGGCGTGGCACGCTGGTAGTATTTTCCAGAGAGGTAGAAGAGGAGCCAATGAACTCAAGCGTGCCACTTGGATGACGAGGCGTGGCACGCCGGTAAGGGGCTGAAGCTTTAAGAAGGGCGTGGCACGCCAGACCCTGGGCATGCCACTGGGCGTGCCACGCTGGTACAAATCTCTAGAAGCACAGAGATAAGGGAAGTGACCTTGGGCGTTCCACTTTGGTTCGAAGGCGTGGCACGCCAGGTTGCTTTGCCATTTAAAATGCCTTGGGCGTGCCACTTTGGTTCGAAGGCGTGGCACGCCAGGCTACTTTGCCCTTTAAAAAGTGTTGGGCGTGCCACTTAGGCTCGAAGGCGTGGCACGCCAAGGGTAAAATGTAACAACCCCAATTTTCGAGTACGTGAGATCTTTTCTGAAAGTACGGATTTCTCTGGAAGATCATTAAGGGGAGAACCTCTACTATATCATTAAGCATCTCAATCCTCATTGTCATTATATTATCTTTAATTTAGGACCTTAGTGGAGATAAGCCCGACAACGCAATTGCGAAGAACCTAGTTTTTGAACCGTATCTGTTAGGAGTTTTGATTCTATTTTTCGTAAATAGTCTCAGTTTGACGAACCGAACTCGATTCATGAGAGAAGAGATATAATATGATAATATTATCATTATATTAGTATTAGAAGCTTCTTGAATGATATTATAAGGTTACCTGGTCTGTTTTAGTTAAAAATAGGAAATCAGTTTAACCGGGTTCATAGTTTACTGGTGCAGCTTAGCACCAGCACTCTCTGATGACTTTAGCAATGCTAAGGCCTCATTATACATGTTTTATTCTCACAATAAATATGTTACTAGTGTCATTTATGCTAGTAGCTTAGAAAATAAATTTTAGAGATGTTTTTACAAGTGTTTCGATACATCTAGTTTTAGTAGTTATACACTTGAGATATTTTAATATTATTTTAATCCACCTCCAAGCCAATCAATCACAACTCACCCTACCCCCCCAATACACTCCAAGGCTGGTCATTTACTCCCTTTGGCCGAAAATAACAAGAGAGAAAAGAGAGAAACTTTCATGAACACTTAATCTTCAAAGCTTGATTTCTTCTAAACTAAAACTCAAATCAAAATTTTGATTTCACCAAAATGATCCTCTCTTCTTCCACTACATAACCATGTAACTTATCAAGGCTAGAAATAAGGTAAGATGGCTGTTCCTTTCCCCTTTCAATTCGGTTTTCAAGGAAACATGCTTAAACATGTATTTTCTTGATGTTCTTCCTTAGGAATCATGCTTAACTTGACTTGAGGGCCAAGAAACATTAATTTCCAGCAAGTCTAAGGTGAGATATCCCTTCCTAACATGCTGAGAGAAATTTGGTCAGTTGAGGATTTGTGGATTTAAAGTTGTTCTTGATGTGATTTAGGAAGAAAAAGTGCTTTAAGAACACTTCAAAGAGTAACTAGATTTGGAGCAGCAAATCAAGGTAGGGTTTAACGAATTTAATCTTGATTGATTGTGTTTGAGTTGTGTAATTATGATATGATTTAGCTGTGCTTGAAATTGATAGTTTATATGAGTTATTCTTGTTGAAAATTTGGTGAAATTTTGATGAAATTTGATGAAATTCAAGCTATGAACTTGTGTTCTTGTGGCTGCTGGAAAACAAAACCATAACCTTTAAATTGGGGTTCAATTTGTGTTAAAATCATGTAGAAAAGATGGAGTTTTAGTGGCTGCTAATTTATTATGAATTATGGTAAAAATTGGTTGCTGAAAAGACTAAAAAATGGGTAAAAATAGAGAAAGGATCTGAAGAATTTACGAAGAACACGAAGAACACTTTGAGTGTGGTGAAGAATAATAAAGAACACCTTTTCGATCCATAAAAGGTCAAGGAAGTAAATATTTTTGTGTTTGGGGGGTTATTTAGTAATTTCTGAAAGTTAGAGTGGTTAAAGTAGAAATATTAAGAGTTACCGGGGTAAAAAGTTAATTTTCAAAGTGAAAAGGTAAAGGCAACGTAATTTTCAAAAATTTAATGATAAAATAATAAATAATAATAAAATATTAAATAATAATATTTAATTAAAAATAATATTTTAATAAAAATAATAAAATATACAGAAATGGCAGTTTTCTGTAAAAGCTTTAGAAAGACAACTTTAAGCGCAGAATCTCATAATTACCTTTATAAAAAACCTAGGGAGTGGTAAAAACATATTAGTGAGGCAAAGATAAAGAAAAGATAAAAAGTTAAATAAAAGATGAAAACCAAAGAAAAGTCTGTAAAGTTTTAATGACAGAAAACAGACAGAGATTAGTAAACGAACTAGGGCAACATAGTTAATCCTTGAGTTGCAACTAGGGTTAGGTATTATATGAAAAGTTAAACTGTTTCAGTATAGACTTAATGAACCTATACTTGGGGCAGAATAACTATTCATACCAAAATTTACATAAACTTTAAATACATACGTTAAGCAGAGAAATCAAAGTAAAGTAAAGAGATAAAAAGAAAAAGAGTGATATGGATACAGAAGTAAGAGTAATCAGAGAAAAGTAAAGAGATACAAAGAACAGAGTAACTAGAGCAGAGTAAAGAGATACAAAGAGAAAAGAGTAATATGATAAAGAGAAATGGTTTGAGCCAAGATATTGTAAAAGTGAAATATGTAAAGTTTGTATAGTATGATTGAACAGAGAAAGAAAGAGATATTGCATAAAAATGTGAATGTGATGACGTATAATGAGAATGATAATGAATGATGATAATGAGAATGATTATGTGATGATCTACTGCGTGAAGGCAGTCAGATAGATAGTGGTATGACCACAGAACGTTTTCCAGTACCACACAGCTATTAAGAGCTATACCTGCAACTGATAACCTGGGATCACTTGCAGAGGATATTAATTCATACACGGCTAGAATGCCACACCTGTAAGGCAAGCATTGCTTACAGAGGATATGATTTCATACACGGCTGGAATTCCGTCACCTGTAAGGCAGAGTCTGCTAAAAGAGGATATGACGCATACGTCAGTTAGTGAGAACTGTACCAATGCTGATTGGAAAACCATACCCATTTCAGCTACTTCGGGTTACGTCGGGAGCGGGTAGAAATCGATAAATGAGCTCATTACCTGCGCTAGGGCTAGACATGCATCATACTTGGTTGTGCATTTCCTTTGTTATGATTGTGGTATGAATGTATGCTTTCCTTGTTTGTATTATATTCTCTGTGTTTGTGTTGTATTTTCTTGTATTCTTCTGTTTGTGTTCTGTTTTCTATTTTCTCTATTTCCTCTATTTATCTTCATCTTCTATTTACTGCTTTTTGTATTTTGTTATTCGTTTGCAAAACAACATATAATTAATGGACTTAACTAATAACCCCGACCTTACTAAGAACTCCCCAGTTCTTACCCCTTCTCTCTCCCTTCCCCCTTCAGATGGAAGCATGAGTACCCTTCCGTAGTTCGCTGACGATTGTTCCCAAAAAGGATTCCGCCCTAGGTAGTCTTCTGAGTCTAGGGTGAATCTCCTTTTCTATTTATATGTATATACTGTGAGACCAGCCAATGTCTGCACCCTGTTTGTACGTGAACTTTAACCTAAATCCTGTGTACGAGACTCCTGTTGTTTGGCTACTTGATGAGGTACCAGAGAGACGTCATATGGCAATGTCTGATCGTGCAGAGGAGTAACAAATGATGTTCTACCTTTTGATGATGTTCCACCTGACTTGAGTTTTCAAGACTCAGAACGTACTTTCCCTCGCTTTAGTAGTTTAGAGGGACTAGGTGATTATAGAGTCTAGACTAACCTGGGTGCCAGCTTAGGGACTTTTTGAACAGGTCAGGGCCTTGGATGTTGTATCTATATATATGTATAAGGTTATTATCTAGCTATATCTAGGGGTGTTCTAACTAACAGTCTATACTCTAACAAAGGCTAAATCACCGAATGTTGTCTACTACTTGTTATGTATTTATGTGTGGTTGTATATAACTGTTTTATCTGTTATTATTATTTGTGAATTGATTATAAATGATTCTGTTTATTAATTCAAACATTTTCAAAAAAAAGTACCTCGCAAACTAACAACGAATCAGGCTCATATAATAAATAATAGATAATAAATAGGATGAAAAATTGGTATCACTCAGTTTCCAGTGTGTCCTAGGCATACTAAAAATTGGGTCGTTACACGAAACAGAGGACAGCGTGCCACTTGAATGAAGAGGCGTGGCACGCCAAATCAGAAACAGAAGGAGCGTGACACGCCAAAGAAGCGCTAATCACACGCCAGCTGGAAGATTACGTTTGTTGAGTTTCTTTTCCCTCCAAATTGTAATTTTCTTTTCACTTTTGTAATTTTCTTTTATTTTCTAGATCTAGGAGTAGTATAAATACCCTTAGAAGTATTGGAAAAAGGGATAGCAAGTAACAGAGTTTAGTTTTGGTGGATTTCACTTTTAGTTTTCACACTTCATCTCTTCCATCTTTTTGTACTTTCTCTCTGAGCTATGAGAGAGGGAGCTCTATTGTACTTGATGGATTAGTGATAGTGAATTTCTTCTTCTCTTCATCTTTTCTTTGATTTGCTAGAAGGAATTTCGATTTTAATGCTTAGTGTTCAATTAACTTGGAAAAGAGATTGAATGCAAAATGGATTTCATGGGAACCTTGGAAAAGGAAACATGAAACCATGCTAGAAATCCATTCTCACACTTTAGTAGAATCTGGGTTTTGGTGTTTGGATATGGTGACATATAATCCTCTCTCTACCTGGACCTATGATGATGTGTGGTATAATAAGGGACCAAGCATATCTCTCTTCATGAGCAATTAGACCAAGGAATTGGCTATTGATCAAGATCTGAGAGATTGAGTCACCAAGAGATTGAGTAACTAGATGCAGAGAGTGCAGAAATCCACTTCCGGGGCCCACTTGGTGAGTTTTTTTGGGCTGAACTTCCTAGCTTTCACGTGCTTGTGCTATTCGTGGAGTTAAATGCCATTTTTGGTGCCAGTTTGGGCATTTAACTCCAGCTTTGGTGCCAGTTCTAGCGTTTTATGCTAGAAAAGGGTCTTTGACCCGCGTTTTGACGCCAGTTTGGGCCATAAAATCTCAGGCAAAGTATGGCCTATTATACATTGTTGAAACGCCCAAGATGTCTACTTTCCAACGCAATTGAGAGCGCGCCGATTGGGCTTTTATAGCTCTAGAAAATCTATTTCGCGTGCAGAAGGGTCAGAATCCAACAGCATCTGTAGTCCTTTTTCAGTCTGTAAATCAGATTTTTGCTCAGGTCCCACAATTTCAGCCAGAAAATACCTGAAATCATAGAAAAATACATGAACTCATAGTAAAGTCCATAACTGTGATTTTTTCATAAAAACTAATAAAAATATAATAAAAAGTGAGTAAAACATTCTAAAAACTATGTGAAAATACTACCAAAAAGTGTATAATTTATCCGCTCATCACAACACCAAACTTAAACTGTTTCTTGTCCCCAAGCAATTAGACAAATAAAATATTATAAAAAGAAGAAGGCTATGGTGCAATAACATCTCAGAGTCTTTAATAAAGCTCAAATTCAAATTAGATGAGCGGGGCTTAGAGCTTTTTGCTTCTGAATAGTTTTGGCATCTCAATTTATCCTTTGAAGTTCAAAATGATTGGTATCCATAAGACTCAGAATTCAGATAGTGTCATTGATCCTCCTAGTTAAGTATGTTTATTCTTGAACACAGCTACTTATGAGTCTTGGCTGTGACCCTAAGCATCTTGTTTTCCAGTATTACCACCGGATACATAAATGCCACAGACACATAACTGAGTGAACCTTTTTAAATTGTGACTCAGCTTTGCTAGAGTCCCCAGTTAGAGGTGTCTAGAGTTCTTAAGCACACTCTTTATGCCTTGGATCACGACTTTAACCACTCAGTCTTAAGCTTGTCACTTGGACCTTCATGCCACAAGTACATGGTTAGGGATAGCTTAATTTAGCCGCTTAGGCCAGAATTTTATTTCCTTGGGCCCTCCTATCCACTGATACTCAAAGCATTGGATCCATTTCACCCTTGCCTTTTAGTTTTAAGGGTTACTGGCTTTTTCTGCTTGCTTTTTCTTTTGCTTTATATTTTTTTTTCGCAAGCTTGTGTTTTTCACTGCTTTTTCTTGCTTCAAGAATCAATTTTATGATTTTTCATATTATCAATAACATTTCTCTTTGTTCATCATTCTTTCAAGAGCCAACAAATTTAATATTCATAAACTTCACTATAAAAAATATGCACTGTTCAAGCATTCATTTAGAGAGCTAAAGTAATGCCACCACATATAAATAATTTGAATTTTTCATATTTTGTACTCGAAATATTTGCACCCTTGCTCTTCTAAAAAAATTTGCTATTTTATTCATGTTTGATGATGATAAGAAAATTAAATTATACCCAAATTGATAAAAATAATACAAATGCTCATGCAATTATAATACTAATAATCATGCAATCCTAATACTAATGCTTATGCAACTCTTAATATAGGTCTCTAATAAAAGAAGTTATCACAGAGTTAGGACTCAACAACCTTGATTTTGAGAGATAGATGCTCCTTCAATCTGTGGGACACCTGGCGCTTCAAGGGATAACCTTTGGCGCTCCAGCTCCTGTAGATCACGTCCTTGCAGCTCTTGTTCCTTGAGCAATTTACAAAGCATGCTGTTCTGATTCTGCTGCTCTTCTTTGAGTTGATCCATAGCTTCTTGCAGCTTGGTGACAGATGCTTTCAAGTGGGCCCAATAGTTAAATTGGGGGATTTCTGGGAGAAGCTCATGTGCCCTCCTCTTGGTGGGGTTGTCTTGAGCTTGAGATCCATCCATTATCTTTTTAGTGATTGAGTGGTCAGTTGAGATGAACTCATCTACTCCCATCTGTACCCCTGCATCCTTACATAATAGATAGATCAAGCTTGGGTAAGCCAATTTAGACTCAGTAGATTCTTTTTATGCAATTGTGTACATTTCACAAGGAATTAGCTGATGAACCTCCACCTCTCTTCCTAACATAATACAGTGAATCATCACTGCCCTTTTTATAGTAACTTCAGAACGGTTACTTGTGGGAAGTATAGAATGCCCAATGAAATCCAGCCAGCCCCTAGCAACTGGTTTGAGATCTCCCCTCTTTAGTTAGTTTGGGACACCTTTTGTGTTGGTTATCCACTTGGTTCCAGGGAGGCATATATCCTCTAGAACTTGATGCAACTTTTTATCTTTAGCCATTCTCCTATTAAAGGATTCTGGATCATCTTGCAGTTGAGGAAGTTTGAGGACTACTCTTATTTTGTTCAGGTAAAAGAAAATAATCTTCCCCCTGACTATAGTCCGAAAGGTGTAGAAGGCAGCTCCCTCTATTCTTTGCTTATCTGTTAGCCACAGATTTGCATAGAATTTCTGGACCATGTTTCTTCCCACATTTATCTCTAGATTAGCTAGGATTTTCCAGCCTTTATTTCAAATCTGCTCTTGGATCTCTAGATATTCGTCTTCTTTCAGATCGAATTTAACTTCCGGGATCACTGATCTTCTGCATGTGATTTTGAAGTAATGGTCTGCATGTTCTTTGGTGCAAAACCTCTCATGCATCTAAGGTTTTGGATTGTTCTCTTTCTTGCCTCTTGGAGTGGTTTGTTTTCCTTTGAGGGCCATGATCTTGGTGAGTTTTAGCTTAGTGATCACGAAAAAACACACCAAACATAGAGGTTTGCTTGTCCTCAAGCAAAAGAAAGGAAAGAAGGGGGATAGAAGGAGAGAAGGACTCGAATGGGGAATGAATGGGGATGGCCGAATGGGATTTTAAAAGGGGGAGGGTGGGTTTCAAAAATTTTTTTTGAAAAAGATATGATAGAAAGATATGATTGGTAAAAGATAAACATGATTTGGATTTTAATTGAAAGATATGGAAAAGATATGGGGAAATTGAATTTGAAATTTGTTAATGCTTCTAAGAAATAGGAGGTAATATGGGTAATTTGAAAAGATATGGAAAGAATTGGGAAAGATTGAGTTTTAAAAAGATTTGAAAAAAATTTGAAAAGGATTTATAAGATAATTAATTAATTTTTTTTGTTTTTTTTTTCGACAATGGATTTTGAAAAGTGAGGATTTGTAATGTGTTTATGCAGAAAATTATGAAATAAAACAAGAAAACATGAAAAATTTGAATTGGGAATGAAATTCCCCTCCCCATGCTCTTCTGGCGTTAAACACCCAGAATGGTATCCATTCTAGCGTTTAACGCCCATTTGCTGGCCAATCTGGGCGTTTAAACGCCCAGTCAGGTACCCTGGCTGGCGTTTAAACGCCAAAAATCCTTTGTCACTGGGCATTTTTCTGAACGCCCAGAATGCTACCTTTACTGGGGTTAAACGCCCAGAATGATACCCATTCAGGTGTTTAATGCCCAAAATGCCTCATTACTGGCATTTTTATGCCAGTGAGCTCTTTTTTCTCTGTTTTTATGCTCAGAACTCTGCTGTAACTCTGTAAACTTCTGTATTTGCCCATAAATTGTATCAAACTCCTATAGTTATTATTTAAATAACAAAAATCCTTGCTAATGGCTGGGTTGCCTCCCAGCAAGCGCTTCTTTATTGTCTTTAGCTGGACTGTACTGACCTTTAATCCAGTCTCAGTTTGGAGCATTCCTGCTTAATATTGCCTTCAAGATAATGTTTTACTCTCTGCCCATTAACAATGAAATTTTTTTAGAGTCAATATCATGAAGTTCTACATATCCATATGATGACACACCTGTAATCACATATGGACCTTTCTACCAGGATTTCAATTTCTCAGGGAACAATCTGAGCCTAGAGTTAAATAGCAGGACCTTCTATTCTGGCTCAAAGACTCTAGATGCTAGCTTTTTGTCATGCCACCCTTTTGCTTTCTCTTTGTAAATTTTGGCATTTTCGAAAGCATTGAGTCTGAACTCCTCTAACTCATTTAGCTGGAGTAATCTCTTCTTTCCAGCTAACTTAGCATCAAGGTTTAGGAATCTGGTTGGCCTTGTGTTCCAGTTCCACTGGCAGATGATAGGCCTTGCCATACATAAACTGGTATGGAGAGGTCCCTATAGGAGTCTTGAATGTTGTTCTGTATGCCCACAGAGCATCATCCAAACTTCTTGCCCAATCCCTTCTACGGGCACTTGATGAGCAGATATTTTATACGCTTTTTGGAGGTAATCTCATATAGATTTTAGTATGTTTTAGTTAGTTTTTAGTATATTTTTATTAGTTTTTAGGCAAAATTCATATTTCTGGACTTTACTATGAGTTTGTGTGTTTTTCTGTGAATTCAGGTATTTTCTGGCTGAAATTGAGGGACTTGAGCAAAAATTTGATTCAGGCTGAAAAAGGACTGCTGATGCTGTTGGATTCTGACCTCCCTGCACTCGGAATGGATTTTTTGGAGCTACAAAAGTCCAATTGGCGTGCTTTCAATCGGGTTGGAAAGCGGACATCCAGTGCTTTCCAGAAATATATAATAGTCTATACTTTGTGAGAAGATAAAGGACGTAAACTGGCGTTCAACGCTAGTTCCATGTTGCATTCTGGCGTTGAACGCCAGAAACAGGTTGCAAGTTAGAGTTAAACGCCAGAAACAGGTTACAACCTGACGTTTAGCTCCAGAAATAGTCCAGGCATGTGAGAAGCTCAAATCTCAGCCCCAGCACATACCAAGTGGGCCCCAGAAGTGGATTTCTGCAGCATTTATCTTAGTTTATTCATTTTCTGTAAACCTAGGTTACTAGTTTAGTATTTAAACAACTTTTAGAGACTTATTTTAAAAACTCATGACATTTTAGATCTGAACTTTGTACTCTTTGATGGCATGAGTCTCTAAACTCCATTGTTGGGGGTGAGGAGCTCTGCAGCGTCTCCATGAATTAATACAATTATTTCTATTTTCCATTCAAACATGCTTGTTTCTATCTAAGATGTTCATTCGTACTTAACCGTGATGAACGTGATGATCCGTGACACTCATCACCATTCTCAATCTATGAATGCGTGCCTGAGAACCACCTCCGTTCTACCTTTGATTGAATGAATATCTCTTAGATTCCTTAATCAGAGTCTTCGTGGTATAAGCTAGAATCCATTGGTAGCATCCTTGAGAATCCAAAAAGTCTAAACCTTGTCTGTGGTATTCCGAGTAGGATTCAGCGATTGGATGACTGTGACGAGCTTCAAACTCGCGAGTGTTGGGCGTAGTGACAGACGCAAACGGATCAATAGATCCTATTCCGACATGATCAAGAACCGACAGATGATTAGCCGTGCGGTGACAGCGCACCTGGACCATTTTCACTGAGAGGACGGATGGTAGCCATTGACAATGGTGATCCACCAACATATAGCTGGCCATAGGAGGAACCTTGCGTGCATGAAGAAGAAGACAGGGGGAAGCAGAAATTCAGAAGACAAAGCACCTCCAAAACTCCAACATATTCTCCATTACTGCGTAACAAACACTCATTTCATGCTCTTTCACTTTTTATAATTGAGGTTAAAGAACCCTATTGGTATCCTGACTAAGAATAATAAGATAACCATAACTTGCTTCAAACCAACAATCTCCGTGGGATCGACCCTTACTCATGTAAGGTATTACTTGGACGACCCAGTACACTTGCTGGTTAGTTGTGCAGAATTACATAATGTGAGTCTAATTTTCGTGCACCAAGTTTTTGGTGCTGTTGCCAGGGATTGTTTGAGTTTGAACAACTGACGGTGAGTCTTGTTGCTTAGATTAGGAAAATTTTGTCTTTTGGGTCAGAGTCTTTTATTTTCTTTTCAAAAATTTTTCAAAAATACTATTTTTCTTTATTAATTTTTAGTTTTTATGTGAGTTTAGTGTCATGTTTTAAGTTTGGTGTCAACTGCATGTTTTTCTTTGTCTTTCAATTTTCGAATTGCATGCTCTTTGTTCTTCCTTGATCTTCAAATTGTTCTTGTCAATTTTTCTTGTTTGATCTTTGGTTTGTCTTGTTTTGTGTCTTTTCTTGTTTTTCTTGTGGTTTTTCAAAATATTAGTTTTCAAAATATATTTTTATTTATTAAAAATACCTCTTTAAAACACGTTACATTTATAGCTCAATTGGCTAGAGCGTTGGTTTGTGTTCTTGGTAATTGGATATCTTCTTGTTAAAACTTTTTCAAAAATAATTTTTCTTTGATTAAATCTTATGCCAAACTTTAAGTTTGGTGTTTTCTTGTTAATTTTTTTATAGTTTTTGAAAATTTTAAATTAGTTTTCTAAAAATTTTAAGTTTGGTGTTCTTTCTTTTGTTCTTGGTGTTCTTGTGAGTCTTCAAGGTGTTCTTGAGTCTTCTTTGTGTTTTGATCTTAAAATTTTTAAGTTTGGTGTGCCTTGGTGTTTTCCCTCCAAAATTTTCGAAAACAAGGAGCATTGGATTTAAAAATTTTAAGTCTTGTGTCTTTTGTGTGTTTTTCTCTTTCATAATAAAATTCAAAAATAAAAAAACATCTTTTCTAACTATTTTTAAGCAAATATTTCGAAATTTTTTTTTTCATAAAAATTCAGACTTCAATTTTAAAATTTTAAAAATATAGCTTTTTTCAAAAATATCCTAACCACTTTCTCTCTCATCACTTTTTCGAAAATCTTCATAAAATATTTTCAAATTTTTTATTTTTATTCTTTTTATTTTAGTTTTTATTTTATTTCATTTTATTATTTTGAAAATTACTTTTCTTATATAATAAAATAAAAAAATAAATCCACATTATCTCTCTTTCTCCATCATGGACGTAAGTGGAAATGAACAGTCCAGAAGGACTCTGGGTTCATATGCTAACCCCACTACTGCTTCATATGGGAGTAGTATCTATATACCCTCCATCGGAGTCAGTAGTTTTGAGTTAAATCCTCAGTTCATTATCATGGTGCAGCAAAGTTGCCAGTATTCTGGTCTTTCACAGGAAGAACCTATGGATTTTCTGGCACAGTTTTTACAAATTGCTGACACAGTACATGATAAGGATGTAGATCAGGATGTCTACAGATTATTACGGTTTTCATTTGCTGTAAAAGACCAAGCTAAGAGGTGGTTAAATAACCAACCTAAGGCTAGCATAAGGACATGGAAATAGCTGTCAGAAAAATTCCTGAATCAATATTTCCCTCCAAAATGGATGACACAGCTAAGGCTGAACATCCAAGGCTTTAAACAAGGAGATAATGAATCTCTTTATGATGCCTGGGAGAGATACAGAGAGATGCTAAGAAAATGCACCTCTAAAATGTTTTCAGAGTGGGTACAGTTAGACATCTTCTATTATGGGCTTACAGAGAAAGCTCAGATTTCTCTAGACCACCCAGCTGGTGGATCTATCCACACGGGAAAGACAATTGAAGAAGCTCAAGAGCTCATTTATATAGTTTCCAGAAATCAGCATCTGTACCTAAGCAGTGAACCTTCCAGGAAAGAAGAAGCTAAAACAGTAACTGCTGAACTCAGTCCTGCAGAACAAGTTACTGAACTCAATCAACAATTAGATTTTCTAACAAAACAGCTAGCCGAATTCAAGGAGATACTGCAAGACACAAGACTTGCTAATATGAATATGGAAGTGCAGTTGAAGTAAACAGAACAGCAGTTATCAAAACAAATAACAGAAGAATGCCAAGCAGTTCAATTAAGAAGTGGAAAGAAATTAAATACCTCACTTCAAGGCAACAGGAAGCCAAGAAATGAACTGCTACCCAAAATCCCTCTGAGGACAGTAAGAGCCCAGAGAGGAACAATTCTGGCGTTCAAACGCCAGAAAAGGGTGAAGGGCTGGCGTTGAATGCCCAACCCATGCTCAGTTTTGGCGTTTAAACGCCAAAAACAGGCAAGAAGTTGGCGTTGAACGCCCAAAGGAAGCTCAGTTCTGGCGTTCAGACACTAGAAATAGGTAAGGAGTTGGTGTCTAACGCCACTCCAGCTTCCACCCCTGGCATTCAAACGCCAGTGGGGGATCAGACACATACAAGTGTTGATAGCAACCCCTCTAAAAAGGCTTCTCAACCCACACATGTAGGCAATAAACCTGCAGTAACTAAGGTTGAGGAATACAAAGCCAAAATGCCTTATCCTCTGAAACTCCGCCAAGCGGAACAGGATAAGCAATTTGCCCCCTTTGCAGACTATCTCAAGACTCTTGAAATAAAGATTCTGTTTGCATAGGCACTTGAGCAAATACCCTCTTATGCTAAGTTCATGAAATAGATCTTAAGTCATAAGAAAGATTGGAGAGAAACTGAAAAAGTTTACCTCACTGAAGAATGCAGTGTAGTCATTCTGAAAAGCTTACCAGAAAAGCTTAAAGATCCCGGAAGCTTTATGATACCATGCACATTAGAGGGTACTTGTACCAAGCAAGCTCTATGTGATCTTGGGGCAAGTATCAACCAAATACCTGCATCTACTAACAGAAAGCTTGATTTGATTGAAGAAGTCAAACCAACCCGAATATGTCTCCAACATGCTGATGGCTCCATTAAATACCCATCAGGCGTGATTGAAGACATGATTGTCAAGGTTGGGCCATTTGCCTTTCCCACTGACTTTGTGGTGCTGGAAATGGAGGAGCACAAGAGTGTAACTCTCATTCTAGGAAGACCTTTCCTAGCAACTGGACGAACCCTCATTGACGTCCAAAAAGGGGAAGTAACCCTGAAAGTCAATGAGGACGAGTTTAAGTTGAATGTTGTCAAAGCTACGCAGCATCCAGACACCCCAAACGACTGCATGAGCATTGATATTATTGACTCTCTGGTAAAAGAGGTCAATATGACTGAGAGTCTCGAATTAGAGCTAGAGGATATCTTTAAAGCTGCTTAGCCTGATCTGGAGGAACCAGAGAGAATAATAGAACCTCTGAAAATACCTCAGGAAGAGGAGAAACCTCCCAAGCCCGAGCTCAAACCATTACCACCATCCCTAAAATATGCATTTCTGGGAGAAGGTAATACCTTTCTTGTAATCATAAGCTCTACCTTAGAGCCACAGGAAGAGGAAGCACTAAATCAAGTGCTAAGGACACACAAGACTGCTCTTGGGTGGTCCATCAGTGGTCTTAAGGGCATTAGCCCAGCCAGATGCATGCACAAGATCCTATTGGAGGGTGACGCTAAGCTAGTGGTTCAACCACAGAGGCGGCTGAATCTAGCCATGAAGGAGGTGGTGCAGAAGGAGGTCACTAAATTACTAAAGGCTGGGATTATTTATCCTATTTCTGATAGCCCCTGGGTAAGCCCTGTCCAAGTCGTCCCTAAGAAGGGTGGCATGACAGTGGTTCATAATAAAAAAAATGAACTGGTCCCTACAAGAATAGTTACAGGGTGGCGTATGTGTATTGATTATAGAAGGCTCAATACAGCTACCAAAAAGGATCATTTTCCTTTACCATTCATAGACCAGATGCTAGAAAGACTAGCAGGTCATGAATACTACTGCTTCCTAGATGGATATTCAGGTTATAATCAAATTGCAGTAGATCTCCAGGATCAAGAGAAAATAGCATTCACATGTCCATCCGGAGTATTTGAATACAGAAGATGCCAGTTGGTCTGTGCAATGCACTTGCAACCTTTCAAAGCTGCATGCTCTCTATTTTCTCTAATATTGTGGAAAAATTTCTGGAAGTCTTCATGGATGACTTTTCAGTATTTGGAGACTCATTCAGCTCCTGTCTTGACCATCTAGCACTTGTTCTAAAGAGGTGCCAAGTGACTAACCTTGTTTTAAACTGGGAAAAATGTCACTTTATGGTGACTGAAGGAATTGTCCTTAGGCACAAAATTTCGAGCAAAGGAATAAAGGTAGAACAAGCTAAGGTAGAGGTAATTCAAAAATTATCACCACCTGCCAATGTTAAGGCATTCAGAAGCTTTCTGGGGCATGCAGGATTCTATAGGAGGTTTATAAAAGATTTTTCAAAAATTGCAAAACCCCTTAGTAATCTGCTAGCTGCTGACATGCCATTTATCTTTGATAAGGAGTGTCTGCAGGCGTTTAAGACTCTGAAAGCTAAGCTGGTCACAGCACCATTCATCTCTATACCAGACTGGACATTACCATTTGAATTAATGTGTGATGCCAGTGATCATGCCATTGGTGCAGTGTAGGGACAGAGGCATGACAAGCTTCTGCACGTCATTTATTATGCCAGCCGTGTTCTGAATAATGCGCAAAAGAACTACACAATCACAGAAAAGGAATTGCTTGCAGTGGTTTATGCCATTGACAAGTTCAGATCCTATTTAGTAGGATCAAAAGTGATTGTGTACACTGAACATGTTGCTCTTAAATATCTACTCACAAAGCAGGATTCAAAACCCCGACTCATAAGATGGGTGTTGCTTCTACAAGAGTTTGATATAGAAATAAGAGATAGAAAAGCGACAGAGAATCCAGTAGCAGATCTCCTGTCCCGAATAGAACCACTAGAAGGGGTGTCCCTCCCTCTTATTGAGATCTCTAAAACTTTTCCAGATGAGCAACTTTTTGCCATCCAGGATGTACCATGGTTTGCAGATATTGTAAACTACAAGGCTGTGAGGTTTATCCCCAAAGAGTATAATAGGCCACAATCAAAGAAACTAATCTCGGATGTAAAGTACTATCTGTGGAATGAACCATATCTCTTCAAGAGATGTACAGATGGAGTAATCCGTAGATGTGTGCCTAAAGAAGAAGCACAGAAGATCCTCTGGCATTGCCATGGATCACAGTATGGAGGACATTTTGGAAGTGAGCGAACAGCCACGAGAGTCCTCCAAAGTGGCTTCTACTGGCCTACTCTCTATAAAGACTCCCAAGAATTTGTACATAATTGTGACAGTTGCCAAAGATCTGGCAATTTGCCTCACGGTTATGCCATGCCTCAACCAGGGATATTGGAGATTGAGTTGTTTGATGTATGGGGTATTGACTTCATGGGGCCTTTCCCACCATCATACTCAAACACCTATATTCTGGTGGCAGTGGATTATGTATCGAAATGGGTGGAGGCTATTGCAACACCCACTAATGATACTAAGACAGTGCTGAAATTCTTCAAGAAATATATCTTCAGCAGATTTGGTGTCCCTAGAGTACTAATCAGTGATGGAGGCACTCATTTCTGCAATAAACAACTTTACTCTACTATGGTTCGATACGGAGTCAGCCACAGGGTGGCAACTCTATATCATCCACAGACAAATGGGCAAGCTGAAGTCTCTAATAGAGAACTTAGAAGAATCCTGGAAACGACTGTGATTAACCGTAGAAGGGATTAGGCAAGAAGCTTGGATGATGCTCTATGGGCATACAGAATAGCATTCAAGACTCCTATAGGGACCTCTCCATACCAGCTTGTGTATGGAAAAGCCTGTCACTTGCCAGTGGAACTGGAACATAAGGCCTACTGGGCAACCAGATTCCTAAACCTTGATGCTAAGTTAGCTGGAGAAAAACGATTGCTCCAATTAAATGAGCTAGAGGAATTTAGACTCAATGCTTTTGAAAATGCAAAAATTTACAAAGAGAAAGCAAAAAGATGGCATGATAAGAAGCTGTCATCCAGAGTCTTTGAGCCAGGACAGAAAGTTCTGCTGTTTAACTCTAGGCTCAGATTATTCCCCGAGAAATTGAAATCCTGGTGCAGAGGTCCATATGTGATTACAAGTGTGTCACCATATGGATACATAGAACTTCAGGATAATGATTCTAACAAAAAGTTCATTGTTAATGGACAGAGAGTCAAACATTATCTTGAATGTAATTTTGAGCAAGAATGCTCAAAACTGAGACTTGATTAAAGCTCAGTAATAGTCCAGCTAAAGACAATAAAGAAGCACTTGCTGGGAGGCAACCCAGTCATGAGTTTATTTTATTTGTAATTTTAATTTTAAATTAGATAATACATTTCAGTGAATGATACAAAGTTACAGAAGGATTCCGAGGATAAAACAGCAAAAAGATGCTCACTGGTGTGAAAAAGCCAGTAAGAGCTGTTTTGGGTGTTGAACGCCCAAAAGAAGCATCTACTGGGCATTCAAAGCCAGTAGAGATAACCATCTAGGTATTAAACACCAGAAAGAAACATCTTCTGGGCATTTAACGCCAGATTTATAGCGTCCTGGGCGTTCAGAAAAATGCCCAGTGACAAAGGAGTTCCTGGCGTTTAACGCCAGCCAGAAGCAACAGCTGAGCGTTAAACGCCTAGGAGAAGCTACAAATGGGCGTTAAACGCCAAAACATGCAGTGTTTGGGCGTTTAATGCCAGGACTGTAGGGAGGTTGTGAATTCATTTTCAACTCAATTTTTTTCCATTTTTCATGTTTCAAATCCTGATTTCTTGCATAAACATGTTACAAACTCTCATCTTTCAACTTCAATTCCAAAAATTTTTAATCCTAATTTTTCAAACCCTTTTTCAATGATATCAAATGTATCTTAATTCATAAACACAAATCCTTTTCAAATCCTCTCCGAATTCTTTTCAAATATTTTTCAAAATTCAAATTCATCTCAAATCTTTTTTTTTAATTCAGATTTATCTTTTTCAAATATCTTTCATAACTTTTCAATTTTAAATTACATCTTTTTCCTATCATACTTATCTTTTACAAATCATATCTTCTATCTTATCTTTTTCCAAATTTTCGAAAACCCACCCCCTTCCCTTTATATCCACATTCGGTCTCCCTCCTCTCCTCCACCATTCGAAATTGGCTCTCCTTCTATCCCTCTCCTTTCCTTTCTTTTGCTTGAGGACAAGTAAACCTCTAAATTTGATGTGTTTATCTGTGATCACTAAACCAGTACCCACTAAGATCATGGCTCCTAAGGGAAAACAAACCACTCCAAGAGGTAAGAAAGAGAATATTCCAAAACTACTCCGGAATCAAGGGAAGTTCTTAACCAAAGAACATTCAGACCATCACTACAAAATATTGGGTCTAAGGTCAGTGATCCCAGAAGTTAAATTCGATCTGAAAAAAGATGAATATCCGGAGATCCAAGAGCAAAATCGAAATAGGAGCTGGGAAATCCTAGCTAATCCTGAAACAAAGGTGGGAAGAAACATGGTTCAGGAATTCTACTCTAATCTGTGGCAAACAGACAGGCAGAGAATAGCTGGAACCGCCTTCTATGACTATAGGATGCTGGTCAGAGGGAAGATTGTTCACCTTCACCCTGACAAAATTAGGGAGATCTTTAAGCTACCTCAGCTGAAAGATGACCCAGACTCCTTTAATAGGAGAATGATGAGAACAAATAAGGGCTTGGACGAAATTCTAGAGGACATATGCCTCCCTGGAACCAAGTGGATAACCAGCACCAAGGGTGTCCAAAATCAACTCAAGAGAGAAGATCTCAAACCAGTCGCTAGAGGCTGGCTGGACTTCATTGGGTGTTCTATACTGCCCACTAGCAACCGCTCCGAAGTCACCATCAAAAGAGTAGTAATGATCCATTGCATTATGTTGGGAAAAGAAGTGGAAGTTCATCAGCTGATTTCTTGTGAACTTTACACAATTGCAAACAAGAACTCCAAAGATGCCAAATTGGCTTATCCAAGCTTAATCTCTATGCTATGTAAGGATGCTGGGGTGAAGATGGGAGTAACTGAGTATATCTTAGTTGAGCGACCAATCACCAAAAAGTCAATGGAAGGACAACAAAAGTAGAATGACCCCATCAAGAGGAAAGCACAGGAATTCCTCCCAAAAATCCCTCAAATTGAATATTGGGAGGGTCTTAAAGCATCTATCACCAAGTTGCAAGAAGCTATGGAACAACTAAAGGAAGAACAGCAAAATCAAAGTAGCATGCCTTGCAAACTACTTAAGGAACAAGAAGAGCAAGGGCGTAAACTGAGGGAACTGAAGCGTCAGAAGCTGTCTCTTGAAGGGCCAAGCACCCAACAGATTAAAGGAGCATCCACCCCCCAAAATAAAGGTTGTTGAGTCCTAATCTTTGCCTTAACTCTGTGATAATTGTTTTTATTAGGAATTTACCTTAGGAGTTATATATTAGTAGTAGTAATTAGTATATCTATTCTGATTTTATCTCCAATTAAGCTATACTTTATTTTTCTCATCATCATCAAACATAAATAAAATAGTATATTTTTAGAATAAAGAGGCAATATTTTTTCGAGTTCTTAATAAAGAAAATTCTAATTATTTATATGTGGTGGCAATACTTTTTGTCTTCTGAATGAATGCTTGAACAGTGCATATTTTTTATATTGAATTTTATGAATGTTAAAATTGTTGGCTCCTGAAAGAATGATGAACAAGAGAAATATTATTGCTGATATGAAAAATCATGAAATTGATTCTTGAAGCAAGAAAAAGCAGTGAAAAAAAAAAAGAGAGAGAGAAGCAAAAGAGGTAGAAAAAGCCAATAGCCCTTTAAATTAAAATGCAAGGGTGAAAAGGATCCAAGGCTTTGAGCATCAATGGATAGGAGGGCCCAAGGAAGTAAATCCAGGCCTAAGCGGCTAGATCAAGCTGTCCCTAACCATGTGCTTGTGGCATGCAGGTCCAAGCGAAAAGCTTGAGACTGAGTGGTTAAAGTCGTGATACAAGGCAAAAGAGTGTACTTAAGAACTCTGGACACCTCTAATTGGGGACTTTAGCAAAGCTAAGTCACAATCTGAAAAGGTTCACCCAGTTATGTGTCTGTGGCATTTATGTATCCGATGGTAATACTGGAAAACAAAGTGCTTAGGGCCACGGCCAAGACTCATAAAGTAGCTGTGTTCAAGAATAAACATACTAAACTAGGAGAATCAATAATTCTATCTGAAGTCTGAGTTCCAATGGAGTCCAATCATTCTAAATTTCAAAGGATAAAGTGAGATGCCAAAACTGTTCGGAAGCAAAAAGCTACTAGTCCCGCTCATCTAATTGAAATCTGAGTTCACTTAAAACTCTAAGATACTATTGCTTCTTGATTTTTTTTATCCTATTTTATTTATCTAGTTGCTTGAGGACAAGCAACAGTTTAAGTTTGGTGTTGTGATGAGCGGATATTTTATATGCTTTTTGGAGGTAATTTCATATAGATTTTAGTATGTTTTAGTTAGTTTTTAGTATATTTTTATTAGTTTTTAGGCATAATTCATATTTCTGGACTTTACTATGAGTTTTTGTGTTTTTCTATGATTTCAGGTATTTTTTGGCTGAAATTGAGCAAGTTGAGCTTTATCTAGTTGCTTGAGGACAAACAACAATTTAAGTTTGGTGTTGTGATGAGCAGATATTTTATACGCTTTTCTGAGGTAATTTCATATAGATTTTAGTATGTTTTAATTAGTTTTTATTATATTTTTATTATTTTTTAGGCAAAATTCATATTTCTGGACTTTACTATGAGTTTGTGTGTTTTTCTATGATTTCAGGTATGTTTTGGCTGAAATTGAGCGAGTTGAGCAAAAATTTGATTCAGGCTGAAAAAGGACTGCTGATGCTGTTAGTTTCTGACCTCCCTGCACTCGGAATGGAATTTTTAGAGCTACAGAGGTCTAATTGGCGCGATTTTAAATCGGTTGGAAAGTAGACATCCAGAGCTTTCCAGCAATATATAATAGTCCATACTTTACACGAAGATAAATGACGTAAACTGGCGTTTAACGTCAGTTCCATGTTGCATTATGGCGTTGAACGCCAGAAACAGGTTGCAAGTTGGAGTTAAACGCCAGAAACAGGTTACAACCTGACGTTTAACTCCAGAAACAGCCCAGGCACGTGAGAAGCTCAAATCTCATGTTAACTTAGTCAACGTGAGTTAGAAAAGAAGAATACATGCTAAAAGTGCAGAAAAGTAAATCTATAGAGAGTAGAGTAGTTCCCAAAAGTGCCAAGCTTCTCTGTAGTTCAAAACTACTCCTATATATACTACTCCTCTTGATCTTCTAGTGAGTTCTTCAAGTCTTGGACGTGGGCTTTGGATCTTGAGTTGAAGCAGTTCTCATCTTTAGTGGGCCCAACTTGCAGAGAAATATGAATTAGGCTTTGGGTATTTGGTAAGATTTAACGTTGATTGCCATTGTGGGTTCGAGAACGTTAGTGGCATTCACTTTTTTTACTAACGTTCTAACCTCATATATCCACGTTAAATCAAATGTTAGTGGTCTTAACGTGACCACTAACGTTGCTTTCTCAAAACTTGGCTAACGTTATTGGGACTCACTTTTCCCAATAACGTTGGCTTATACCCCTTCGCAAACGTTAATGGGAATCACTTATCCCATTAACGTTGCTTAGTGCCCCTATGTTCCTACGTTAGAGTCCACGTTAGCATAGCTAACGTGACTCTTAACGTAGGTGTGATCCTCCTTCGAGAGCGTTAGTGACACTCACCTTCGTCACTAACGCTCCAAATGCCATGTTCTCTACGTTAGAACTCACGTTAACTTATTAACGTGGCTCTTAACGTAGTAGTGAAGCCATCTCCCAACGTTAGTGACAAAAGTGAGTGTCACTAACGTTGGTTCCCTGATCTCAACTCCACGTTAACTTTCACGTTAATAAGCTTAACGTGAAAGTTAACGTAGGCAATGCTAGATGGTCCAACGTTAGTGACAAAAGTGAGTGTCACTAACATTGGCTTGTGTTTCCTCTTCCACGTTAGAGTTCACGTTAACTAAGTTAACGTGACTCTTAACGTGGATCATTGCCAAGTTCTCCAACGTTAATGGTGTTCACTTTTACCATTAACGTTGGAGTTCCTTCTTCTTCTACGTTAACTACCACGTTAACTTAGTTAACGTGGCAAGTAACGTGAGCTTTTGGTGGCTTTGCAGGCGTTATTGGTGATCACTTTTATCATTAACGTTGCAAGCTTAACGTGAATACTAACGTGGTTCTTCCTTGCTTCCTTTGCCCTGAAAACAAGCAATTTCAGTGCATCAAAGCTCTAGCCAAAGTCATGAGATTATGCATCATTAATTTATCATACAATTCTAGCAAAATACTCATGAAATTATGCAAAGTTCACAAAAGTTGCTTGAATCAAGGTGTATGTGTAATTTCATCCAAAACTTGCCTTATTCACTAAGAAAATGCATGAAACTATCCTAAAATAGTAAAGAAAAGGTCAGTGAAACTGGCCTAGATGCCCTGGCATCAATACAGCCAACAGAATGGATCATTTTCCTCTGCCATTCATTGATCAGATGCTAGAGAGACTAGCAGGTCATCCATACTACTACTTTCTAGATGGCTATTCAGGTTACAACCAGATTGCAGTAGATCGTTAGGACCAAGAGAGAACAGCATTCACATGTCCATCTGGAGTATTTGCCTACAGCCGGATGCCATTTGGCCTATGCGATGCACCTGCAACCTTTCAGAGATGCAAGATCTCTATCTTCTCTGATATTGTGGAGGAATTTCTGGAAGTCTTCATGGATGACTTATCAGTATTTGGAGACTCATTCAGCTCCTGTCTTGTCCATCTAGCACTTATTCTGAAAAGGTGCCAAGAGACTAACTTGGTTTTAAACTGGGAGAAATATCACTTTATGGTGACTGAAGGAATTGTCCTTGGGCACAAAATTTCGAACAAAGGAATAGAGGTGGATCAAGCTAAGGTATAAGTAATTGAAAAATTACCACCACCTGCCAATGTTAAGGCAATCAGAAGCTTTCTGGGGCATGCAGGATTCTATAGGAGGTTTATAAAGGATTTTTCAAAAATTGCCAAACCTCTGAGCAATCTGCTAGTTGCTGATACACCATTTGTCTTTGACATAGAGTGTTTGCAGGCCTTTGAGACTCTGAAAGTTAAGCTAGTCACAACACCAGTCATTTTTGCACCAGACTGGACACTACCATTTAAACTAATGTGTGATGCCAGTGACCATGCCATTGGTGCAGTATTAGGACAGAGGCATGACAAGCTTCTACATGTCATTTATTACGCTAGTCATGTTTTAAATGATGCACAGAAGAATTACACAACCACAGAGAAAAAGTTGCTTGTAGTGGTTTATGCCATTGACAAGTTCAGGTCTTATTTAGTAGGATCAAAAGTGATTGTGTACACTGACCATGCTGCTCTTAAATATCTCCTCAAAAATCAGGATTCAAAACCCAAACTCATAAGGTGGGTGTTGCTTCTGCAAGAGTTCGATATAGAAATAAGAGACAGAAAATGGACAGAGAATAAAGTAGCTGATCACTTGTCCCGGATAGAACCAGTAACAGGAGCGTCTTTCCCTCCCACTGAGATCTCGGAAACCTTTCCGGATGAGCAACTCTTTACCATTCAGGAATTACCATGGTTTGCAGATATTGCAAACTATAAAGCTGTGAGATTCGTACCCAAATAGTATAGTAAGATGCAAACAAAAAAATTGGTTTCTGATGCAAAGTACTACTTGTGGGATGAACCATATCTCTTTAAGAGATGTGCAGACGGAATAATCCGGAGATGTGTGCCTAGAGAAGAGGCACAGAAAATCCTATGGCATTGCCATGGATCAGAGTATGGAGGAGTTTTTAGAGGTGAGAAAACAGCCACAAGAGTTCTCCAATGTGGCTTCTACTGGCCTACTCTCTATTGAGACTCCCCAGAGTTTGTACATAACTGTGACAGTTGCCAGAGAGCTGGTAATCTGCCTCACGGTTATGCCATACCTCAACAAGGGATCTTAGAGATTGAGTTGTTTGATGTGTGGGGGCATTGACTTCATGGGACCTTTCCCACCATCATATTCAAATACTTACATTCTGGTGGCAGTAGATTATGTATCTAAATGGGTAGAAGCAATTGCAACACCCACTAATGATACTAAGACAATACTAAAATTCCTCCAGAAGCACATCTTCAGCAGATTTGGTGTCCCTAGAGTACTAATTAGTGATGGGGACACTCATTTCTACAATAAACAACTTGACTCTGCTCTGGTCCGATATGGGATTAACCACAAAGTAGCAACCCCATATCACCCATAGACAAATGGGTAGGCCGAAGTCTCAAATAGAGAACTAAAAAGAATCCTGGAACAGACTGTAAACACCCGTAGAAAGGATTGGGCAAGAAGTCTGGATGATGCTCTGTGGGCATACAGAACTGCATTCAAGACTCCTATAGGGACCTCTCCATACCAGCTTGTGTATGAAAAAGCCTGTCATCTGCCAATGGAACTGGAACACAAGGCCTACTGGGCAACCAGGTTCCTGAACCTTGATGCTAAGGTAGCTGGAGAGAAGAGATTACTCCAGTTGAATGAACTAGAGGAGTTCAGACTCAATGCTTTCGAAAATGCCAAAATTTACAACGAGAAAGCAAAAAGGTGGCATGACAGAAAGCTATCATCTAGCGTCTTTGAGCTAGGACAGAAGGTTCTGCTACTCAACTCTAGGCTCAGATTGTTCCCTAGGAAACTGAAATCCCGGTGGAAGGGACTATATGTGATTACAAGTGTGTCATCATATGGATATGTAGAGCTTCAAGATATTGACTCTGACAAAAAGTTCATTGTTAATGGGCAGAGAGTCAAACATTATCTTGAAGGCAATGTTGAGCAAGAATGCTCAAAGCTGAGGCTAGATTAAATCTTAGTAAAGTCCAGCTAAAGACAGTAAAGAAGCGCTTATTGGGAGGCAACCCAGCCATCAGCATAAATTAGATGTTTATAAAAATTAAATGAGTTATCTTATTTTTCTATTCATGTTTGTTTATACATTTCAGTAAATAATTAAGAAAAATGAAGGTTCAGAACATAAAGCAGAGGAATCACAGAGAAAAAGGCTCATTGGCGTAAAACCAGCAGTAAAGAGGCATTTTGTGCGTTAAACGCCAGAATGGGCACCATTCTGGGCGTTTAACGCCAGTAAAGGTAGCATTCTGGGAGTTAAACGCCAGAATGGGTAGCATTCTGGGCGTTTAACGCCAGAATGGGCAGCATCCTGGGCGTTTAGAAAAACGCGCAGTGACAAAGGATTTCTGGAGTTTAACGCCAGTCAGGGTACCTGGCTGGTCGTTAAACACCCAGATTGGCCAGCAGATGGGCGTTAAACACCATAATGGATACCATTCTGTGCGTTAAATGCCAGAATGGATACCATTCTGGGCTTTTAACACCAGAACAGCAGGGGGAGGAGAATTTCGTTTTCAATTCAATTTTTTTTTTCAAATTTTCTTGTTTTAATTCATAATTTTCTGCAGAAACATGTCACAAATATTCACTTTTGAATTTCAATTTTCAAAAATTAATGATTTTATAAATTATTTTTAAATTCTTTTTCAATTTCCTTCCAAACCTTTTCTTCATCCACCTTATCTTTTATTTCTTAAGTGCATCAACAAAAAAATTCTGATTTCAATTCCTCATATCTTTTTCATATCTTTCAAATTTTAAAATCCTATCTTTTTCATATCATATTTATCTTTTACCAATCATATCATTCTATCATATCTTTTTCAAAAAATTTCGAAACCCGCCCTCTCCCTTTTAAATCCCATTTGGCCATCCCCCTTCATTCACCATTTGAATCCTTCTCTCCTTTTATCCCTCTTCTTTCCTTTCTTTTCCTTGAGGACAAGCAAACCACTAAGTTTGGTGTGTTTTTCCGTGATCACTGAGCTAATACTCACCAAGATCATGGCCCCTAAAGGAAAACAAACCACTCCAAGAGGCAAGAAAGAGAACAATCCAAAACCTTGGACGCATGAGAGGTTCTGCACGAAAGAACATGTAGACCATTACTTCAAAATCACGTGTAGAAGATAAGTGATCCCGGAAATTAAATTCGATCTGAAAGAAGACGAATATCCGGAGATCTAAGAGCAGATTCAAAACAGAGGCTGGGAAATCCTAGCCAATCCTGAGATGAATGTGGGAAGAAACATGGTCCATGAATTCTATGCAAATCTGTGGCTAACAGATAAGCAAAGAATAGAGGGAACTTCCTTCCACACCTTTCAGACTATTGTCAAGGGGAAGATTATTTACTTCCACCTTGAGAAAGTAAGAGAAGTCCTCAAACTTCCTCAAATGCAAGATGATCCTGAATCCTTTAATAGGAGAATGGCTAAAGATAAAAAGCTGGATCAAGTTCTAGAGGGCATACGCCTCCCTGGAACCAAGTGGATAACCAACACAAAAGGTGTCCCAAGCCAACTAAAGAGGGGAGATCTAAAACAATTTCTAAGGGCTGCTGGATTTCATTGGGCATTCTATACTTCTCACTAGTAACCATTCTGAAGTTACTGTAAAAAAGGTAGTGATGATTCACTGTATTATGTTGGGAAGAGAGGTGGAGGTTCATCAACTAATTCCTTGTGAAATGTACACAATTTCACAAAAAGAATCTATTGAGGCCAAATTGGCCTACCCAAGCTTGATCTATCTGTTATGTAAGGATGCAGGGGTACAGATGGGAGTGGATGAGTTCATCCCAACTGAGCACTCAATCACTAAAAAGATAATGGATGGATCTCAAGCTCAAGACAACCCCACCAATAGGAGGACGCATGAGCTTCTCCCAGAAATCCCCCAATTTGATTATTGGGTTCGCTTAGAAGCATCTGTTACCAAGCTGTAACAAGCTATGGATTAACTCAAAGAAGAGCAACAGAATCAGAATAGCATGCTTTGCTAACTGCTCAAGGAACAAGAGCAGCAAGGGCGTGAGCTACAGGAGCTGAAGCGCCAGAGGCTATCCCTTAAAGCGCCAGGCGTCCCCCTGATTGAAGGAGCAACTATCTCCCAAAATCAAGGTTGTTGAGTCCTAACTCTGTGATAACTTTCGTTATTAGGGACATATATTAGAATTGCATGAGCATTAGTATTATTTTTATCAATTTGGGTATAATTTAATTTTCTTATCATGAAATTGATTCTTGAAGCAAGAAAAAGTAGTGAAGAACACAAAGCTTTCGAAAAAAAATTGCGAAAAATAAAGAAAAAAAAAAAGAAAAAGAAAAACCGTAAGCAGAAAAAGCCAATAGCCCTTAAAAAAAAAGGCAAGGGTAAAAAGGATCTAAGGCTTTGAGAATTAATGGATAGGAGGGCTCAAGGGAATAAAATCCTGGCCTAAGCGGCTACATCACGCTGTCCCTAATCATGTGCTTGTGTCATAAAGGTCCAAGTGAGAAGCTTGAGACTGAGTGGTTAAAGTCGTGATCCAAAGCAAAAAGAGTGTGCTTAAAAACTCTGGGCACCTCTAACTGGGGACTCTCGCAAAGCTGAGTCACAATCTGAAAAGGTTCACCCAATTAGTTGTCTGTGGCATTTATGTGTCTAGTGGTAATACTGGAAAACAAGATGCTTAGGGTCACGGCCAAGACTCATAAAGTAGCTGTGTTTAAGAATCAACATACTAAACTAGGAGAATCAATAACACTATCTGCATGCTGAGTTCTGAAGGAATCCAATCATTCTGAGTTTCAGAGGATAAAATGAGATGCCAAAACTACTTAGAAGCAAAAAGCTATAAGCCCCTCTCATCTAATTTGAATTTGAGTTTCATTGAAGACTCTAAGATTTTATTGCACCACGATCTTCTTCTCATCCTATTTTATTTGTCTAGTTGCTTGGGGACAAGCAACAGTTTAAGTTTGGTGTTGTGATAAGCGGATATTTTATACGCTTTTTGGTAGTGTTTTCATATAGTTTTTAGTATGTTTTATTCACTTTTTGTTGTATTTTTATTAATTTTTATCCAAAAATCACATTTATGGACTTTACTATGAGTTGGTGTGTTTTTCTATAATTTCAGGTATTTTCTGGCTGAAACTGAGGCACCTGAGCAAAAATCTGATTCAGAGGCTGAAAAAGGACTGCAAATGCTGTTGGATTCTGACCCTCCTGCACTCAAAGTGAATTTTATGGAGCTATAGAAACCCAATTGGCACGCTCTTAATTGCGTTAGAAATCAGACATCTTGGACTTTTTAGCAATATATGATAGTCCATACTTTGCCTGATATTTTATGGGCCAAACTAGCATTTAAACGTCCACCAGAGACCCTTTTCTAGCGTAAAACGCCAGAACTGGCACCAAAGCTGGAGTTAAACGCCCAAACTGGCATCCAAGCTAGCGTTTAACTCCAGAAACGGCACATGCACGTGAAAGCTAGGAAGCTCAGCCCAAACACTCACCAAGTGGGCCCCGGAAGTGGATTTATGCACTCTCTGCATCTAGTTACTCATTTTTTGTAAAACTAGGTTACTAATTTAGTATAAAAACTACTTTTAGAGATTTTTTTTGTAACTTATGACATTTTTTACAAATCCTATTGTATCTTCTACAGTATGAACCTCTAAACCCCATGGGTGGGGGTGAGGAGCCCTGCGTGTTTCAATGGATTAATGCAATTACTATTGTTTTCTATTCAATCACGTTTGTTTCTATTCTAAGATACTCACTCATATTTCAACATGGAGAATGTGATGATCCGTGACACTCACCATTATTCCCCAACTTATGAACGCGTGCCTGACAACCACTTCCGTTCTACATGAGCTCAACGTAGTCATTAGGCGACAGCTTGAGTGTGTATCTCTTGGGTTTCTGATCCACGAGTTTGACCTGCATCTCCTGACAACAGAGCACTTAAACTCGTGAGATCTGAACCTTCGTGGTAAAGGCTAGAATTAATTGGCAGCATTCCTGAGATCCGGAAAGTCTAAACTTTGTCTTTGGTATTCCGAGTAGGATCTGGGACAGGATGACTGTGACGAGCTTCAAACTCGCGAATATTGGCCATGCGGGAAACCGTAGGGGACATATTTTCACTGAGAGGATGGATGGTAGCTGGTGCGCGAAATTGTGATCACTACAACTTCACACAACTAACCAGCAAGTGCACTGGGTCGTCCAAGTAATACCTTACGCGAGTAAGGGTCGATCCCACGGAGATTGTTGGTATGAAGCAAGCTATGGTCACCTTGTAAATCTTAGTCAGGCAGACTCAAATGGGTATGGTGATGAACGAAAATAACATAAAAGATAAAGATAGAGATACTTATGTAATTCATTGGTAGGAACTTCAGATAAGCGCATGAAGATGCCTTCCCTTCCGTCTCTCTGCTTTCCTACTGTCTTCATCCAATCCTTCTTACTCCTTTCCATGGCAAGCTTGTGTAGGGTTTCACCGTTGTCAATGGCTACCTCCCATCCTCTCAGTGAAAGCGATTTGCATATGCCCTGTCACGGCACGCGGAATTCAGCTGTCGGTTCTCGGTTAGGCCGGAATAATATCCATTGATACTTTTGCGTCTGTCACTAACGCCCCGCCTGCTAGGAGTTTGAAGCACGTCACAGTCATTCAGTCATTGAATCCTACTCAGAATACCACAGACAAGGTTAGACCTTCCGGATTCTCTTGAATGCTGCCATCAGTTCTTGCCTATACCACGAAGACTCTGATCTCACGGAATGGTTGGCTCGTTTGTCAGGCGAGCACTCGGTTGTCAGGCGATCAACCATGCATCGTGCAATCAAGAATCCAAGAGATATTCACTATAGCCTTGATTGCTTGTAGAACAAAAGTGGTTGTCAGTCACCTTGTTCATAGGTGAGAACGATGATGAGTGTCACGGATCATCACATTCATCAAGTTGAAGAACAAGTGATATCTTGGACAAAGAACAAGCGGAATTGAATGGAAGAACAATAGTAATTGCATTAATACTCGAGGTACAGCAGAGCTCCACACCTTAATCTATGGTGTGTAGAAACTCCACCGTTGAAAATACATAAGAACAAGAGTGATCATTGGTTTCGGCCCCAGAGAGGGAACCAGAAGAACCAAGATGAAAATACAATAGTAAAAGGTCCTATATATAGAGAACTAGTAGCCTAGGGTGTACAGAGATGAGTAAATGACATGAAAATCCACTTCCGGGCCCACTTGGTGTGTGCTTGGGCTGAGCAATGAAGCATTTTCGTGTAGAGACTCTTCTTGGAGTTAAACGCCAGCTTTTATGCCAGTTTGGGCGTTTAACTCCCATTTTGGTGCCAGTTCCGGCGTTAATGCTGGAATTTCTGAGGGTGACTTTGAACGCCAGTTTGGGCCATCAAATCTTGGGCAAAGTATGGACTATCATATATTGCTGGAAAGCCCAGGATGTCTACTTTCCAATGCCGTTGAGAGAGCACCAATTGGGCTTCTGTAACTCCAGAAAATCCACTTCGAGTGCAGGGAGGTCAGAATCCAACAGCATCTGCAGTCCTTTTTAGTCTCTGAATCAGATTTTTGCTCAGGTCCCTCAATTTCAGCCAGAAAATACCTGAAATCACAGAAAAACACACAAACTCATAGTAAAGTCCAGAAAAGTGATTTTTAACTAAAAACTAATAAAAATATACTAAGAACTCAACTAAAACTACCAAAAACATACTAAAAACAATGCCAAAAAGTGTATAAATTATCCGCTCATCACAACACCAAACTTAAATTGTTGCTTGTCCTCAAGCAACTGAAAATCAAATAAGATAAAAAGAAGAGAATATACTATAGACTCCAAATTATCAATGAAACTTAGCTCCAAATTAGATGAGCGGGACTAGTAGCTTTTTGCCTCCGAACAGTTTTGGCATCTCACTTTATCCTTTGAAATTCAGAATGATTGGCTTCTTTAGGAACTCAGAATCCAGATAGTGTTATTGATTCTCCTAGTTAAGTATGATGATTCTTGAACACAGCTACTTATTGAGTCTTGGTCGTGGCCCAAAGCACTCTGTCTTCCAGTATTACCACCGGATACATACATGCCACAGACACATAATTGGGTGAACCTTTTCAGATTGTGACTCAGCTTTGCTAGAGTCCCCAATTAGAGGTGTCCAGGGTTCTTAAGCACACTCTTTTTGCCTTGGATCACAACTTTATTTCTTTCTTTTTCTTTTCTTTTTCTTTCTCCCCCCTTTTTTTTTTGTTTTTTTTTTTTGTATTCACTGCTTTTTCTTGCTTCAAGAATCATTTTTATGATTTTTCAGATCCTCAGTAACATGTCTCCTTTTTCATCATTCTTTCAAGAGCCAACAATTTTAACATTCATGAACAACAAATTCAAAAGACATATGCACTGTTCAAGCATACATTCAGAAAACAAAAAGTATTGTCACCACATCAAACTAATTAAGCTAGTTTTAAAGATGAATTCGAAATCCTGTACTTCTTGTTCTTTTGTGATAAAAACAGTTTTCATTTAAGAGAGGTGATGGATTCATAGGACATTCATAACTTTAAGGCATAGACACTAAGACACTAATGATCATAAGACACAAACATGGATAAACATAAAGCATAAATTTTCGAAAAACAAGAAAATAAAGAACAAGGAGATTAAAGAACGGGTCCACCTTAGTGATGGCAGCTTGTTCTTCCTCTTGAAGGTCTTATGGAGTGCTTGAGCTCCTCAATGTCTCTTCCTTGTCTTTGTTGCTCCTCTCTCATGATTCTTTGATCTTCTCTAATTTCATGGAGGAGAATGGAGTGTTCTTGGTGCTCCACCCTTAGTTGTCCCATGTTGGAACTCAATTCTCCTAGGGAGGTGTTCAGTTGCTCCCAGTAGTTTTGTGGAGGAAGGTGCATCCCTTGAGGTATCTGAGGGATTTCATGATGAGTGGGGTCTCTTGTTTGCTCCCCTCTTGAATCTCTCTTTCATTGAACGCCCTCTTCATAAATGTCTATGAGGACTTGGTCCAACCTTTGATCAAAGTTGACCCTTCTTCATGGCCACAACTTCATAGAAGTGGTCTTGATGCACCCTTGAGATGAATCTCTCCATCTCCCATGACTCGGAGGAGGAGGCTTTTGCCTTCCCTTTCCTCTTTCTAGAGGTTTCTCCGGCCATGGATGCCATAAATGGTCATGGAAAAACGAAAAGCAATGCTTTTACCACACCAAACTTAAAAGGTTTGCTCGTCCTTGAGCAAAAGAAGAAAGAAGAGAGTAGAAGAAGAAGAAATGGAGGAGAGGGAGATGGCTTTGTGGTTCGGCCAAAAGGGGAAGAAGTAGTGTTTAGGGTGTGTGAAAATGAAGGAGTGAAGATGATAGTGGGATTTGATAGGTGGGGGGTTTTTGGGAGAGAGGTGTTGAGGTGATTGGTGAATGGGTGAAGAAGAGAGAGGGTGGTGGGGTTGGTGGGGATCCTGTGGGGTCCACAGATCCTTAGGTGTCAAGGAAAAGTCATCCCTACACCAAATGGCATTCAAAAACACGTTTTGAGCCAATTCTGGCGTTAAACGCCGGGCTGGTGCCCATTTCTGGCGTTTAACGCCAGGTTCTTGCCCTTTCCTGGCGTTTAACGCCAGTCGGGTGCCCCTTTCTGGCGTTAAACGCCCAGAATGGTGCCAGACTGGGCGTTAAACGCCCAACTGCTAGCCTCACTGGCGTTTAAACGCCAGTGAGTTCTTCCTCCAGGGTGTGCTGTTTTTCTTCCTGTTTTTCATTCTGTTTTTGCTTTTTTAATTGATTTTGTGACTTCTCATGATCATCAACCTACAAAATAAAATAAAATAACAAAGGAAAATATATAAAATATAACATTGGGTTGCCTCCCAACAAGCGCTTCTTTAATGTCAGTAGCTTGACAGATGGCTCTCATGGAGCCTCACATTTTCTCAGAGCAATGTTGGAACCTCCCAACACCAAACTTAGAGTTTGAATGTGGGGGTTCAACACCAAACATAGAGTTTGGTTGTGGCCTCCCAACACCAAACTTAAAGTTTGACTGTGGGGGCTCTTTTTGACTTTGATTTGAGAGAAGCTCTTCATGCTTCCTCTCCATGATGACAGAGGGATATCCTTGGGCCTTAAACACCAAGGATTCTTCATTCACTTGAATGATCAACTCTCCTCTATCAACATCAATCACAGCCTTTGCTGTGACTAGGAAGGGTCTGCCAAGGATCATGGATTCATCCATGCACTTCCCAGTCTCTAGGACTATGAAATCAGTAGGGATGTAATGGTCTTCAACTTTAACCAGAACATCCTCTACAAGTCCATAGGCTTGTTTTCTTGAGTTGTCTGCCATCTCTAGTGAGATTTTTGCAGCTTGCACCTCAAAGATCCCTAGCTTCTCCATTACAGAGAGGGGCATGAGGTTTACACTTGACCCTAAGTCACACAAGGCCTTCTTGAAGGTCATGGTGCCTATGGTACAAGGTATTGAAAACTTCCCAGGATCCTGCCTCTTTTGAGGCAGTCTCTGCCTAGACAAGTCATCTAGTTCTTTGGTGAGCAAAGGGGGTTCATCCTCCCAAGTCTCATTTCCAAACAACTTGTCATTTAGTTTCATGATTGCTCCAAGATATTTAGCAACTTGTTCTTCAGTGACATACTCATCCTCTTCAGAGGAAGAATACTCATCAGAGCTCATGAATGGCAGAAGTAAGTCCAATGGAATCTCTATGGTCTCATTTTGAGCCTCAGATTCCCATGGTTCCTCATTGGGGAACTCATTGGAGGCCAGTGGACGTCCAGTGAGGCCTTCCTCAGTGGCGTTCACTGCCTCTTCTTCCTCCCAGAATTCGGCCATGTTGATGGCCTTGCACTCTCCTTTTGGATTTTCTTCAGTATTGCTTGGGAGAGTACTAGGAGGGAGTTTAGTAACTTTCTTGCTCAGCTGTCCCACTTGTGCCTCCAAATTCCTAATGGAGGACCTTGTTTCAGTCATGAAACTTTGAGTGGTTTTGATTAGATCAGAGACCATGGTTGCTAAGTCAGAGGGGTTCTGCTTAGAATTCTCTGTCTGTTGCTGAGAAGATGATGGAAAAGGCTTGCCATTGCTAAACCTATTTCTTCCACCATTATTGTTGTTAAAACCTTGTTGAGGTCTTTCTTGATTCTTCCATGAGAAATTTGGGTGATTTCTCCATGAAGAATTATAGGTGTTTCCATAGGGTTCTCCTAGGTAATTCACCTCTTCCATTGAAGGGTTCTCAGGATCATAAGCTTCCTCTTCAGATGAAGCATCCTTAGTACTGCTTGGTGCATTTTGCATTCCAGACAGACTTTGAGAAATCAAATTGACTTGTTGAGTCAATATCTTGTTCTGAGCCAAAATGGCATTCAGAGCATCAATCTCAAGAACTCCTTTCTTCTGATTATTCCCATTGTTCACAGGATTCCTTTCAGAAGTGTACATGAATTGGTTATTTGCAACCATTTCAATCAGCTCTTGAGCTTCTGTAGGCGTCTTCTTCAAATGAAGAGATCCTCCAGCAGAGCTATCCAAAGACATCTTGGATAGTTCAGAGAGACCATCATAGAAAATACCTATGATGCTCCATTCAGAAAGCATGTCAGAAGGACATTTTCTGATCAATTGTTTGTATCTTTCCCAAGCTTCATAGAGGGATTCTCCATCCTTTTGTCTGAAGGTTTGGACTTCCACTCTAAGCTTACTCAATTTTTGAGGTGGAAAGAACTTTGCCAAGAAGGCATTGACTAGCTTTTCCCATGAGTCCAGGCTTTCTTTAGGTTGTGAGTCCAACCATGTCCTAGCTCTGTCTCTTACAGTAAAAGGGAATAGCATAAGTCTGTAGACCTCAGGGTCTACCCCATTAGTCTTGACAGTGTCACAGATTTGCAAGAATTCAGCTAAAAACTGATGAGGATCTTCCAATGGAAGTCCATGAAACTTGCAATTCTGTTGCATTGGAGAAACTAATTGAGGCTTAAGCTCAAAGTTGTTTGCTCCAATGGCAGGGATAGAGATGCTTCTCCCATAGAAATCGGGAGTAGGTGCAGTAAAGTCACCCAGCACCTTCCTTGCATTGTTGGCATTGTTGTTGTTTTCGGCTGCCATGTGTTCTTCTTCTTTGAAGAATTCGGTTAGGTCCTCTACAGAGAGTTGTTCCTTAGCTTCTCTTAGCTTTCGCTTCAAGGTCCTTTCAGGTTCAGGGTCAGCTTCAACAAGAATGCCTTTGTCTTTGTTCCTGCTCATATGAATGAGAAGAGAACAAGAAAATATGGAATCCTCTATGTCACAGTATAGAGATTCCTTGAGGTGTCAGAGGAAAAGAAAAATAGAAGGCAGAAGTAGAAAATTCGAACTTATCAAAGAGGATGGAGTTTGATGAGCGGATAATTTGTACACTTTTTGGCATTGTTTTTAGTATGTTTTTGGTAGTTTTAGTTGAGTTTTTATTATATTTTTATTAGTTTTTAGTTAAAATTCACTTTTCTGGACTTTACTATGAGTTTGTGTATTTTTCTGTGATTTCAGGTATTTTCTGGCTGAAATTGAGGGATCTGAGCAAAAATCTGATTCAGAGACTCAAAAGGACTGCAGATGCTGTTGGATTCTGACCTCCCTTCACTCGAAGTGGATTTTCTGGAGCTACAGAAGCCCAATTGGCGCGCTCTCAACGGCGTTGGAAAGTAGACATCCTGGGCTTTCCAGCAATATATGATAGTCCATACTTTGCCCAAGATTTGATGGCCCAAACCGGCGTTCAAAGTCACCTCATGAAATCCCAGCGTTAAACGCTGGAACTGGCACCCAAATGGGAGTTAAACGCCCAAACTGGCACCAAAGCTGGCGTTTAACTCCAAGAAGAGTCTCTGCACGAAAAATGCTTCATTTCTCAGCCCAAGCACACACCAAGTGGGCCCGGAAGTGGATTTTTATGTCATTTACTCATTTCTGTACACCTTAGGCTACTAGTTTTCTATAAGTAGGACCTTTTACTATTGTATTAAGAATCTTCTGATCTTTGGAACCTTTTTCTTTAGATCTTTTGATCACTTTGGGAGGTTGGCCATTCGGCCATGCCTAAACCTTATGCTTATGTATTTTCAACGGTGGAGTTTCTACACACCATAGATTAAGGTGTGGAGCTCTGCTGTACCTCGAGTATTAATGCAATTACTATTGTTCTTCCATTCAATTTCGCTTGTTCTTTGTCCAAGATATCACTTGTTCTTCAACTTAATGAAGGTGATGATTGTCACGAATCATCACCATTCTCACTCATGAACAAGGTGACTGACAACCATTCTTGTTCTACAAGCATCTGAGGCTTAGTGAATATCTCTTGGATTCCTGATAACACGATGCATGGTTGATCGCCTGACAACCGAGTGCTCGCCTGACAAACGAGCCAGCCATTCCGTGAGATCAGAGTCTTCGTGGTATAGGCGAGAACTGATGGCAGCATTCAAGAGAATCCGTAAGGTCTAACCTTGTCTGTGGTATTCTGAGTAGGATTTAATGACTGAATGACTGTGACGTGCTTCAAACTCCTGAGGGCGGGGCGTTAGTGACAGACGCAAAAGAATCACTCGATTCTATTCCGGCCTGATTGAGAACCGACAGATGAATTCCGCTATGCTGTGACAGAGCATATGCAATCGCTTTCACTGAGAGGATGGGAGGTAGCCACTGACAATGGTGAAACCCTTGCTTAAGCTTGCCATGGAAAGGAGTAAGAAGGATTGGATGAAGGCAGTAGGAAATCAGAAAGACGGAAGGGAAGGCATCTTCATGCGCTTATCTGAAGTTCCTACCAATGAACTACATAAGTATCACTATCTTTATCTTTTATGTTATTTTCGTTCATCATCATATACATTCGAGTTTGCCTGACTAAGATTTACAAGATGACCATAGCTTGCTTCAATGCTAACAATCTCCGTGGGATCGACCCTTACTCGCGTAAGGTTTATTACTTGGACGACCCAGTGCACTTGCTGGTTAGTTGTGCGAAGTTGTGTAGTGCCATGGTATTGAGCTACCACGTTTTTGGAGCCATTACCGGGGATTATGAGAGTTGTGAAAAAGTATTGTTCACAATTTCGCGCACCAAGTTTTTGGCGCCGTTGCCGGGGATTGTTCAAGTTTTGAGCAAGCTTTTGGTAACAATGCCTGGGGTTGTTCTAGTTTGGACAACTGACGGTTCATCTTGTTGCTTAGATTAGGTATTTATTTTTTTTTTTTCGAAATTCTTGAAGATGAATTCTAGAGTTTCATGATGATTTGTTGAAATCTGGCTGGCTGAGAAGCCATGTCTAATCTGATTGGACCGAGGTTTCAACTTATCACCACAAGAGCTTGTTGATTTTCATCAATTTTGCTTTTGGAGCAGTGATCTGCTAAGGCTTGGCTGACCTTTGGTCATGTCTAGTGTTTTGGACCGAAGCTTTCTTTGAAAGCTTGGCTGGCTGTGAAGCCATGTCTAATTCCTGGACCGGAGTCTTAGACTAGCATTGCACTGATTCCTGGAATTCTCATTAAGAATTTTGATATCTTTTCCCACTTAATTTTCGAAAAACACAAAAAAATTACAAAATCATAAAATTCAAAAATATTTCTTGTTTGAGTCTAGTGTCTCATCTCAAGTTTGGTGTCAATTGCATGCATTCATATGTCTTAGTGATCTTCAAGATGTTCTTGATGATTTACTTGTTCTGATCTTTGAATTCTATTGACTTGAGCGTCTTGTGTGTCTCATGAGCATTTTCATTTTTGTTAGGGTCAGTAGTATACAAACTGCTAAGTTTGGTGTCTTGCATGCATTGTTGTTTGATTCTAGTTGCATTTTGATTTTCCCTTATTATTAAAAATCCAAAAATATTTTTGATTTATGTCTTTTCAAGTCAATAACACAGAGAATTGAAGATTCAGAACATGCTGCAGAGGAATTATACAGAAAAAGCTGAGCATTCAAAAATGCCCAGTGAAGAAGACAGACTGGCGTTTAAACGCCAGCCAGGGTACCTGGTTGGGCGTTTAACGCCCAAAGAGGTAGCATTTTGGGCGTTAAACGCCAGAATGTATACCATTCTGGGCGTTTAACGCCAGGATGGTGCTAGGGGGAAGATTTTGTTTTCAAAATCAATTTTTTTCAAGTTTTCAAAGTTTTTCAAAATCAAATCTTTTTCAAATCATATCTTTTCAATCAAATGTTTTCAAAATCAATTTCTTTTCTTTTTCAAAGATACTTCCTAACAATTAATGATTTGATTGAACATTTTAAGTATGTTGCCTTTTCTGTTGAGAAAGGTTTAATGTTTGAATCATATCTTTTCTTGTTAGGCAAGTCACTAATTTTCAAAATCAAATCTTTTAAAATTATTTTCAAAACATATCTTTTAAAATTGTTTTCAAATCATATCTTCTCAATCACATTTTTTTTTTAAACCAATCATATCTTCTCAACCACATCTTTTTCAAAATAGTTTTCAATCAAATCTTTTTAACTTCTAATTTCAAAATCTTTTTCAAGAATCACTTGATTTCTCTTCCACTTTCAATTTTCGAAAATTATCAATCAGTTTTTCAAAATGTTTTCAAAATCTTTTTAATTTAATTTTCGAAAATCCACTTCCCTCTCTCTCACATCCTTCTATTTATGGAGTACTACTCCTTCTTAATGCACAATTCGAACTCTATCTCATCAAGTTCGAATTCTTCTACCTTCTTTCTTCAATTTTTCTTTTCCTCTGACACTTCAAGGAATCTCTATACTGTGACATAGAGGATTCCACATTTTCTTTTTGTCTTCTCTTTCTTATGAGCAGGAGCAGAGACAAAGGCATTCTTGTTGAAGCTGACCCTGAACCTGAGAGGACCTTGAAGCGAAAGCTAAGAGAAGCCAAGGCACAACTCTCTTTAGAGGACCTGACCGAATTCTTCAAAGAAGAAGAACACATGGCAGCCGAAAACAACAACAATGCCAACAATGCAAGGAAGGTGCTGGGTGACTTTACTGCACCTACTCCCGACTTCTATGGGAGAAGCATCTCTATCCCTGCCATTGGAGCAAACAACTTTGAGCTTAAGCCTCAATTAGTTTCTCTAATGCAACAGAATTGCAAATTCCATGGACTTCCAATGGAAGATCCTCATCAGTTCTTAGCTGAATTCTTGCAAATCTGTGACACAGTCAAGACTAATGGGGTAGACCCTGAGGTCTATAGACTCATGCTATTCCCTTTTGCTGTAAGAGACAGAGCTAGAATATGGTTGGATTCTCAACCTAAAGAAAGCCTGGACTCTTGGGAAAAGCTAGTCAATGCCTTCTTGGCAAAGTTCTTTCCACCTCAAAGATGGAGTAAGCTTAGAGTGGAAGTCCAAACCTTCAGACAGAAGGATGGAGAATCCCTCTATGAAGCTTGGGAAAGATACAAACAATTAATCAGAAGATGTCCCTCAGACATGCTTTCTGAATGGAGCATCATAGGTATCTTCTATGATGGTCTCTCTGAACTATCCAAGATGTCTTTGGATAGCTCTGCTGGAGGATCTCTTCATCTGAAGAAGACGCCTACAGAGGCTCAGGAACTAATTGAAATGGTTGCAAATAACCAATTCATGTACACTTCTGAAAGGAATCCTGTGAACAATGGGACTAGTCAGAAGAAAGGAGTTCTTGAGATTGACACTCTGAATGCCATATTGGCTCAGAACAAGATATTGACTCAACAAGTCAATTTGATTTCTCAAAGTCTGTCTGGAATGCAAAATGCACATGGCAGTACTAAGGAAGCTTCATCTGAGGAAGAAGCTTATGATCCTGAGAACCCTTCAATGGAAGAGGTGAATTACCTAGGAGAACCCTATGGAAACACCTATAATTCTTCATGGAGAAATCACCAAATTTCTCATGGAAGAATCAAGAGAGACCTCAACAAGGTTTCAATAACAATAATGGTGGAAGAAACAGGTTTAGCAATGGCAAGCCTTTTCCATCATCTTCTCAGCAACAGACAGAGAGTTCTAAGCAGAGTACTTCTGACTTAGCAACAATGGTCTCTGATCTAATAAAGACCACTCAAAGTTTCATGACTGAAACAAGGTCCTCCATTAGGAATTTGGAAGGACAAGTGGGTCAGCTGAGTAAGAAAGTTACTGAACTCCCTCCTAGTACTCTCCCAAGTAATACAGAAGAAAATCCAAAAAGAGAGTGCAACGCCATCAATATGGCCGAATTCTGGAAGGAAGAAGAGGCAGAGGACGCCACTGAGGAAGACTTCACTGGGCGTCCACTGGCTTCCAATGAGTTCCCCAATGAGGAACCATGGGAATCTGAGGCTCAACATGAGACCATAGAGATTCCATTGGACTTACTTCTGCCTTTCATGAGCTCTGATGAGTATTCTTCCTCTGAAGAGGATGAGTATGTCACAGAAGAGCAAGTTGCTAAATACTTTGGAGCAATCATGAAGCTAAATGACAAGTTATTTGGAAATGAGACTTGGGAGGATGAACCCCCTTTGCTCACCAAAGAACTAGATGACTTGTCTAGGCAGAAACTGCCTCAAAAGAGGCAGGATCCTGGGAAGTTTTCCATACCTTGTACCATAGGCACCATGACCTTCAAGAAGGCCCTGTGTGACTTAGGGTCAAGTGTGAACCTCATGCCTCTCTCTGTAATGGAGAAATTAGGGATCTTTGAGGTGCAAGCTGCAAGAATCTCATTAGAGATGGCAGACAATTCAAGAAAACAAGCTCATGGACTTGTAGAGAATGTTTTGGTGAAGATTGAAGACCATTACATCCCTACTGATTTCATAGTCCTAGAGACTGGGAAATGCATGGATGAATCTATCATCCATGGCAGACCCTTCCTAGCCACAGCAAAGGCTGTGATTGATGTTGATAGAGGAGAGTTGATCATTCAAGTGAATGAAGAATCCTTGGTGTTTAAAGCCCAAGGACATCCCTCTATCATCATTGAGAGGAAGCATGAAGAGCTTCTCTCAAAACAGAGCCAAGCAGAGCCCCCACAGTCAAACTCTAAGTTTGGTGTTGGGAGGCCACAACCAAACTCTAAGTTTGGTGTTGAACCCCCACATTCAAACTCTAAGTTTGGTGTTGGGAGGTTCCAACATGACTCTGAGTATCTGTGAGGCTCCATGAGAGTCCTCTGTCAAGCTAATGACATTAAAGAAGCGCTTGTTGGGAGGCAACCCAATGTTTTATAGTTAACTATTTTCTTTTGTTATTTTATCTTTTTTTTTGTAGGTTGATGATCATAAGAAGTCACAAAAACAATGAAAAAAGCAAAAACAGAATGAAAAACAGGAAGAAAAACAGCACACCCTGGAGGAAGAAGCTGCTGGCGTTTAAACGCCAGTAAGCCTAGCAGTTGGGCGTTTAACGCCCAGTCTGGCATCATTCTGGGCGTTTAACGCCAGAAAGGGGCACCAGACTGGCGTTAAACGCCAGAAAAGGGCAAGAACCTGGCGTTAAATGCCAGGAATGGGCACCAGCCCGGCGTTTAACGCCAGAAATGGCTCAAAACGTGAATTTTGATGCCATTTGGTGCAGGGATGACTTTTCCTTGACACCACAGGATCTGTGGACCCCACAGGACCCCCACCCACCCCACCATCACTCTCTCTCTTCTTCCCCCATTCACCAATAACCTCAACACCTCTTCCCCAAAAACCCTTCACCTATCAAATCCCATCTTTCTCTTCACCACTCACATCCATCCTTCATAAATCCCCACCAACCTCACCCTTCAAATTCAAACCACTTTCCCTCCCAAACCTACCCATAATGGCCGAACCATTACCCCCCCTCTCTCCTATATATACCCTTCTTCAACCCTTCATTTTCACACAACCTAAACACCACTTCTCCCCCTCTTTGGCCGAACACACCACCTTCTCCCTCTTCCTCATTTCTTCTTCTTCTACTCTCTTCTTTCTTCTTTTGCTCGAGGACGAGCAAACATTTTAAGTTTGGTGTGGTAAAAGCGTTGCTTTTTCATTTTTCCATAACCATTATGGCATCCAAGGCCGGAGAAACCTCTAGAAAGAGGAAAGGGAAGGCAAAAGCTTCCACCTCCGAGTAATGGGAGATGGATAGATTCCTCTCAAAGGTGCATCAAGTCCACTTCTATGAAGTTGTGGCCTTGAAGAAGGTGATCCCCGAGGTCCCCTTTTCACTCAAAAAGGGTGAATATCCGGAGATCCGCCATGAGATCCGAAGAAGAGGTTGGGAAGTACTTACCAACCCCATTCAACAAGTCGGAATCTTGATGGTTCAAGAGTTCTATGCCAATGCATGGATCACCAAGAACCATGACCAAAGTGTGAACCCGAATCCAAAGAATTATCTCACTATGGTTCGGGGGAAATACTTGGATTTTAGTCCGGAGAGTGTGAGGGTGGCGTTCAACTTGCCTATGATGCAAGGAGATGAGCATCCTTATACAAGAAGGGTCAACTTTGATCAAAGGTTGGACCAAGTCCTCACAATCATATGTGAAGAGGGCGCACAATGGAAGCAAGATTCAAGAGGAAAGCCGGTTCAATTGAGAAGGCATGACCTCAAGCCCGTGGCTAGAGGATGGTTAGAGTTCATACAACGCTCAATCATTCCCACTAGCAACCGGTCTGGAGTTACCATAGACCGGGCTATCATGATCCAAGTATCATGATTGGAGAAGAAATAGAGGTTCATGAGGTTATAGCCCAAGAACTCTATAAGGTGGCGGACAAGACCTCCACCTTGGCAAGGTTAGCCTTTCCTCATCTCATCTATCACCTCTGTTATTCAGTTGGAGTTGACATAGAGGGAGACATCTCCATTGATGAGGACAAGCCCATCACCAAGAAAAGGATGGAGTACACAAGAGATCCCACTCATCATGAGATCCCTGAGATTCCTCAAGGGATGCACTTTCCTCCACAAAACTATTGGGAGCAACTAAACACCTCCCTAGGAGAGTTGAGTTCCAACATGGGACAACTAAGGATGGAGCATAAAGAACACTCCATCATCCTTCATGAAATTAGAGAAAACCAAAGAATCATGAGGGAGGAGCAACAAAGACAAGGAAGAGACATTGAGGAGCTCAAGCACTCCATAGGACCTTCAAGAGGAAGGAAGAGCCGCCATCACTAAGGTGGACCCGTTCTTTGATTTCCTTGTTCTTTATTCTTCTGTTTTTCGAATTTTATGCTTATGTTTATCCATGTTTGTGTCTTGTGATCATTAGTGTCTTAGTGTCTATGCCTTAAAGTTATGAATGTCCTATGAATCCATCACCTTTCTTGAATAAAAACGTGCTTAAATTGAAAAGGAAAGAATTGCATGAATTTTAAATTTTATAACAGTTTAATTATTTTGATGTGGTGGCAACACTTTTGTTCTCTGAATGTATGCTTGAACAGTGCATATGTCTTTTGAATTTGTGGTTCATGAATGTTGGCTCTTGAAAGAATGATGAAAAAGGAGACATGTTACTGAGGATCTGAAAAATCATTAAAAATGATTCTTGAAGCAAGAAAAAGCAGTGAATACAAAAAAAAAGAAGAAAAATCGAAAAAAAAGAAAAAAAAAAGAGAAGAAGAAAAGAATAAGAGTTGTGATCCAAGGCAAATAAGAGTGTGCTTAAGAACCCTGGACACCTCTAATTGGGGACTTTAGCAAAGCTGAGTCACAATCTGAAAAGGTTCACCCAATTATGTGTCTGTGGCATGTATGTATCCGGTGGTAATACTGGAAGACAGGGTGCTTTGGGCCACGGCCAAGACTCAATAAGTAGCTGTGTTCAAGAATCATCATACTTAACTAGGAGAATCAATAACACTATCTGGATTCTGAGTTCCTAAAGAAGCCAATCATTCTGAATTCCAAAGGATAGAGTGAGATGCCAAAACTATTCAGAGGCAAAAAGCTAAAAGCCCCGCTCATCTAATTAATACTGATCTTCATAGATGTTTTTGGAGTTCATTGCATATTCTCTTCTTTTTATCTTATTTGATCTTCAGTTGCTTGGGGACAAGCAACAATTTAAGTTTGGTGTTGTGATGAGCGGATAATTTGTACACTTTTTGGCATTGTTTTTAGTATGTTTTTGGTAGTTTTAGTTGAGTTTTTATTATATTTTTATTAGTTTTTAGTTAAAATTCACTTTTCTGGACTTTACTATGAGTTTGTGTGTTTTTCTGTGATTTCAGGTATTTTCTGGCTGAAATTGAGGGATCTGAGCAAAAATCTGATTCAGAGACTCAAAAGGACTACAGATGCTGTTGGATTCTGACCTCCCTGCACTCGAAGTGGATTTTCTGGAGCTACAGAAGCCCAATTGGCGCGCTCTCAACGGCGTTGGAAAGTAGACATCCTGGGCTTTCCAGCAATATATGATAGTCCATACTTTGCCCAAGATTTGATGGCCCAAACCGGCATTCAAAGTCACCTCATGAAATCCCAGCGTTAAACGCTGGAACTGGCACCCAAATGGGAGTTAAACGCCCAAACTGGCACCAAAGCTGGCGTTTAACTCCAAGAAGAGTCTCTGCACGAAAAATGCTTCATTGCTCAGCCCAAGCACACACCAAGTGGGCCCGGAAGTGGATTTTTATGTCATTTACTCATTTCTGTACACCTTAGGCTACTAGTTTTCTATAAGTAGGACCTTTTACTATTGTATTAAGAATCTTCTGATCTTTGGAACCTTTTTCTTTAGATCTTTTGATCACTTTGGGAGGCTGGCCATTCGGCCATGCCTAAACCTTATGCTTATGTATTTTCAACGGTGGAGTTTCTACACACCATAGATTAAGGTGTGGAGCTCTGCTGTACCTCGAGTATTAATGCAATTACTATTGTTCTTCCATTCAATTTCGCTTGTTCTTTGTCCAAGATATCACTTGTTCTTCAACTTAATGAAGGTGATGATTGTCACGAATCATCACCATTCTCACTCATGAACAAGGTGACTGACAACCATTCTTGTTCTACAAGCATCTGAGGCTTAGTGAATATCTCTTGGATTCCTGATAACACGATGCATGGTTGATCGCCTGACAACCGAGTGCTCGCCTGACAAACGAGCCAACCATTCCGTGAGATCAGAGTCTTCGTGGTATAGGCAAGAACTGATGGCAGCATTCAAGAGAATCCGGAAGGTTTAACCTTGTCTGTGGTATTCTGAGTAGGATTCAATGACTGAATGACTGTGACGTGCTTCAAACTCCTAGCAGGCGGGGCGTTAGTGACAGACGCAAAAGTATCAATGGATATTATTCCGGCCTGACCGAGAACCGACAGCTGAATTCCGCGTGCCGTGGCAGGGCATATGCAAATCGCTTTCACTGAGAGGATGGGAGGTAGCCATTGACAACGGTGAAACCCTACACAAGCTTGCCATGGAAAGGAGTAAGAAGGATTGGATGAAGGCAGTAGGAAAGCAGAAAGACGGAAGGGAAGGCATCTTCATGCGCTTATCTGAAGTTCCTACCAATGAACTACATAAGTATCACTATCTTTATCTTTTATGTTATTTTCGTTCATCATCATATACATCCGAGTTTTCCTGACTAAGATTTACAAGATGACCATAGCTTGCTTCAATGCTAACAATCTCCGTGGGATCGACCCTTACTCGCGTAAGGTTTATTACTTGGACGACCCAGTGCACTTGCTGGTTAGTTGTGCGAAGTTGTGTAGTGCCATGGTATTGAGCTACCACGTTTTTGGAGCCATTACCGGGGATTATGAGAGTTGTGAAAAAGTATTGTTCACAATTTCGCGCACCAGAGTTCGAATTTTGTATCAAGGAATAGTGTTAGTCCATAAATAGAAGGATGTGAGAAGAAGAGAAGCAATTTTCGAAAATTAAGTAAGAAATTTTGAAAACATTTTGAAAAGCACTAATTAATTTTCGAAAACCAAGAGTGGGAAAGAGATCAAGTGATTTTTGAAAAAGATTTTGAAATTAGAAATTAAAAAGATTTGATTGAAAACTATTTTGAAAAAGATGTGGTTAAGAGGATATGATTGATTTTAAAAAGATGTGATTGAGGAGATATGATTTGAAAAACATTTTTAAAAAGATTTGATTTGAAAATTAATAACTTGGCTATCAAGAAAAGATATGATTCAAACATTAAACCTTTCTCAACAGAAAAGGCAACATACTTGAAATGTTGAATCAAATCATTAATTGATAGCAAGTATCTTTGAAAAAGGAAAGAAATTGATTTTGAAAACATTTGATTGAAAAGATATGATTTGAAAAAGATTCAATTTTGAAAAACTTTGAAAACTTGAAAAAAAAATTGATTTGAAAACAAAATCCTGTCCCTTGTGCCATCCTGGCGTTAAACGCCCAGAATGATGCACATTCTGGCGTTTAACGCCCAAAACTCTACCCTTTTGGGCGTTAAACGCCCAACCAGGTACCCTGGCTGGCGTTTAAATGCCAGTCTGTCCTTCTTCACTGGGCGTTTTGAACGCCCAGCTTTTTCTGTGCAATTCCTCTGCTGTATGTTCTAAATCTTCAATTCTCTGTATTATTGACTTGAGAAGACACAAATTAAAAATATTTTTGGATTTTTAGTAATTAAAATGCAACCAAAATCAAATAACAATGCATGCAAGACACCAAACTTAGTAGTTTGTATACTGCTGACACTCACAAAATGAGAATGCATATAAGACATATAAAACACTCAAGTCAAGAGAATTTAAAGATTAGAGTAAGAAATCATCAAGAACAACTTGAAGATTAATGAAGACACATGCATGAATGCAAAAAGAACAGAAACATGCAATTGACACCAAACTTAACATGAGACTCTAGACTCAAACAAGAAACATAAAATATTTTTGGTTTTTATGATTTTGTAATTTTTTTGTGCTTTTTCGAAAATTAGAAAAGAAAATAAAGGTATCAAAATTCTTAATGAGAATTCCAGGAATCATGCAATGTTAGTCTAAAGCTTTAGTCTAAAGGAATTAGACATGGCTAGCCAAGCTTCAGCAGGACATTGCATTCAAGAGCTAAATTGATGGGAATCAATCAGCTTTGGTGATGACAAGAACATCACCTTGAAACACTAGAATTCATTCTTAAGAACTCTGAAGAAAAATACCTAATCTAAGCAACAAGATGAACCGTCAGTTGTCCATACACAAAACAATCCCCGGCAACGGCGCCAAAAACTTGGTGCACGAAATTGTGATCACTACAACTTCACACAACTAACCAGCAAGTGCACTGGGTCATCCAAGTAATACCTTACGCGAGTAAGGGTCGATCCCACGGAGATTGTTGGTATGAAGCAAGCTATGGTCACCTTGTAAATCTTAGTCAGGCAGACTCAAATGGGTATGGTGATGAACGAAAATAACATAAAAGATAAAGATAGAGATACTTATGTAATTCATTGGTAGGAACTTCAGATAAGCGCATGAAGATGCCTTCCCTTCCGTCTCTCTGCTTTCCTACTGTCTTCATCCAATCCTTCTTACTCCTTTCCATGGCAAGCTTGTGTAGGGTTTCACCGTTGTCAATGGCTACCTCCCATCCTCTCAGTGAAAGCGATTTGCATATGCCCTGCCACGGCACGCGGAATTCAGCTGTCGGTTCTCGGTCAGGCCGGAATAATATCCATTGATACTTTTGCGTCTGTCACTAACGCCCCGCCTGCTAGGAGTTTGAAGCACGTCACAGTCATTCAGTCATTGAATCCTACTCAGAATACCACAGACAAGGTTAAACCTTCCGGATTCTCTTGAATGCTGCCATCAGTTCTTGCCTATACCACGAAGACTCTGATCTCACGGAATGGTTGGCTCGTTTGTCAGGCGAGCACTCGGTTGTCAGGCGATCAACCATGCATCGTGCAATCAGGAATCCAAGAGATATTCACTATAGCCTTGATTGCTTGTAGAACAAAAGTGGTTGTCAGTCACCTTGTTCATAGGTGAGAACGATGATGAGTGTCACGGATCATCACATTCATCAAGTTGAAGAACAAGTGATATCTTGGACAAAGAACAAGCGGAATTGAATGGAAGAACAATAGTAATTGCATTAATACTCGAGGTACAGCAGAGCTCCACACCTTAATCTATGGTGTGTAGAAACTCCACCGTTGAAAATACATAAGAACAAGAGTGATCATTGGTTTCGGCCCCAGAGAGGGAACCAGAAGAACCAAGATGAAAATACAATAGTAAAAGGTCCTATATATAGAGAACTAGTAGCCTAGGGTGTACAGAGATGAGTAAATGACATAAAAATCCACTTCCGGGCCCACTTGGTGTGTGCTTGGGCTGAGCAATGAAGCATTTTCGTGTAGAGACTCTTCTTGGAGTTAAACGCCAGCTTTTATGCCAGTTTGGACGTTTAACTCCCATTTTGGTGCTAGTTCCGGCGTTTAACGCTGGAATTTCTGAGGGTGACTTTGAACGCCGGTTTGGGCCATCAAATCTTGGGCAAAGTATGGACTATCATATATTGCTGGAAAGCCCAGGATGTCTACTTTCCAATGCCGTTGAGAGCGCGCCAATTGGGCTTCTGTAGCTCTAGAAAATCCACTTCGAGTGCAGAGAGGTCAGAATCCAACAGCATCTGCAGTCCTTTTTAGTCTCTGAATCAGATTTTTGCTCAGGTCCCTCAATTTCAGCCAGAAAATACCTGAAATCACAGAAAAACACACAAACTCATAGTAAAGTCCAGAAAAGTGATTTTTAACTAAAAACTAATAAAAATATACTAAGAACTCAACTAAAACTACCAAAAAGATACTAAAAACAATGCCAAAAAGTGTATAAATTATCCGCTCATCAGTAGCCATTGACAACAGTGATCCACCAACATACAGCTTGCCATGGAAGGGACATGCGTTTTTGGAAGAAGAAGACAGTAGAAAAGCAGAAATTCAGAAGGCAGAGCAACTCCGAAACCCCAACATGCTCTCTATTATTGAATAACAAGTACCATTCTTTTCATGCTCTTTTACTTTTCACAAACAAAATCCTTTTTATTATTAATCTCCTGGCTAAGAGTTACAAGATAACCATAGCTTGCTTCATGCAGGCAATCTCCGTGGGATCAATCCTTACTCACGTAAGGTATTACTTGGACGATCCAGTGCACTTGCTGGTTAGTTGCGCGGAGTTGCAAAAGTGTGATTGCAATTTTATGCACCATTTTACATCGTTAATTTCTCCTTTGAGCCACTATTATATTTATAAGCACTCTTGTTAGATTTGGATTTTCTTTAATGCAATTTAATGTTTCATGTTCCTTATTGTTTAATTGAGTTATTATTGTTATTTTCTTGCATTGGGTAATTGTAGATTTATTATTCTTGCATATTTATGATGGTTTCCTTATATGCCTTCCAAGTGTTTGACAAAATGCTTGGTTGGACTTTAGAGTAGCTTTTTGAGCATTCTTGGCTTTGAAAGTGAAGTTAGGCAATCTTGAGTCATTAATACCCAACTTATGTTGGTGATCTTGAGTTGTTAGTTAATATTGTTTCCATTGACTCTAATCTCTTGCTAATTCATTTAGTGAGTTAATTAGGACTTTTAGATTGAGATTAACTAGTCTTATTTGACTTTCTCCCTATGTTGAAGATAACATTGTACCTTATTCCAATGTTGAAGATGACTAAATAGGATTAGCTCTTGTTAATCATTGTATGATAATTAATGCCTATGATAGAAAGCCTATATTCTCAATCCTTGCCATGAATGTCTCTCTTTAGTAATTGCTTTCTTTAGTTGTTTGATTTACATTTCTTGCCTTTTTAATTTCTCGTTTTATCAACCCAACCCCCCATGATACTCATAACCAATATTGAGCACTCGATTGTGATTCCTAGGGAAAACGACCCGGGACTAATACTCTCGATTATCTTTATTGGGTTCGACTTGTGACAACCAAAAATTAAACTTTGATTTGAGGATCGATTGTTGGTTTGGGGTATGCTCGCAATGAAATTATTTTGTTAAATCCGAAACGGTATAAATCCCTATATCAAGTTTTTGGCGCCGTTACCGGGGAATCGCAATGTGTGCTTGTTATTGGTTATTGTACATATGTTGATATTGTGAATAGTTTTCTCTTTGTTTGTTAGTTTGTTTGAGTCACTAGTTAGGTTCTTGTTTCTTTATTTCTTAATAGTTTTTCTTTTTGTTTTTCCTTTTCACTATGAATTCTCACCCTCTTGGCTATGAGTTTCGTTCAAACTATGTTGTAGGAAATGAAAGCTTCAATGAGGATGTGCATCAAGAATTTGGGAATCAAAAGTGGGAGGAGCCCCAAGCTTATGTACAACCTTCTTGGCAACAACCTCCTCTGGTTTCTTATGGGTATAATCCAACTCCTAATGCATGCCAACCTAATGCATATGGTGACCCTTATTGTGGTTTTCAACCATGATCACCATATGCATATGAATCTTTCCCTCAATATAGCCCTTAACTACCATACTCACAAGCCTCCTACCACCATTCACCTCTATATGATCCTAACTTATATCCACCATACCAACTACTATATGAACCACACTTAGAGCCAACACCATTCCAACAATAATACTCCCAAGAATTACCATCTCGATATACACCACCTCAAGACTCTCACCAATATGGACCACCTTCCAACTATGACACTCTGCCTCCAAACAATGAACCCTCTCTTCCACCACCACCTTCATTGGACGAATCTCTCCAACCCCTAATGTAAGAACAACAAGAACTTCTAACTTGTTGCCAAAAGTAAGGGAAAATGGTGGCTAGCTTAACCGAAGTGATGAGCCAGTTGGCATCATTGTGCTCAACTATCCAAGACACCCTTATTGTTAAATGTGGAGGATTAATTGAGCAGCACAATGGGAAAGAGAATTTGGAGCTTCAAGGAGAAGAGAATGAGTTGAAGCAAGAATTGCAACAAGAAGAGGAAGTAGAGATAATTGGACCAAGGGAAGTGGTTGAAGATTTAGGAGATGTTAAAATCAAATAGGAATCTTAAGTTGAAGATCCTTCTTCCATGGAGTTTGAAAGTGATGTTAAGGAGGCTAGTGCACAACCTCCAAGGCATAATGTGATTGAAGAATTATAATAAGTGGGGCAAGGACCAAGTCCCCCTATTTATGATGATTTCACATCAATATATGATCCTTTTGAGCTTGATGAATCTTTCCCCATTGGTCTTGGATTTGATGTTGAGGTAGATTTTACTCAACCTCTGGTGCACGAAATTGCAATCACACTTTTGCAATCCCGCACAACTAACCAGCAAGTGCACTGGGTCGTCCAAGTAATACCTTGCGTGAGCAAGGGTCGATCCCACAGAGATTGTCGGCTTGAAGCAAGCTATGGTTATCTTGTAAATCTTAGTCAGGATATCAGAAATTATCAGGATTGATTGTAAAAAGCAAAAGAACATGAAATGGTTACTTGTATTGCAGTAATGGAGAATAGGTTGGGGTCTTGGAGATGCTCAATCTTCTGAATCTCTGCTTTCCTACTGTCTTCCTCATCAAACACGCAAGACTCCTTCCCATGGCAAGCTGTATGTAGGGTTTCACCGTTGTCAGTGGCTACCTCCCATCCTCTCAGTGAAAATGTTCCTATGCTCTGTCACAGCATATGGCTAATCAGCTGTCGGTTCTCAGTCAGGCCAGAATAGAATCCATTGATTCTTTTGCGTTTGTCACTAACGCCCCGCCTGCTAGGAGTTTGAAGCACGTCACAGTCATTCAATCATTGAATCCTACTCAGAATACCACAGACAAGGTTTAGACCTTCCGGATTCTCTTGAATGCCGCCATCAGTTCTAGCTTATACCACGAAGATTCTGGTTAAGGAATCCAAGAGATATCTACTCAATCTAAGGTAGAACGGAGGTGGTTGTCAGGCACACGTTCATAGTTGAGAATATGATGAGTGTCACGGATCATCACATTCATCCGGGTTAAGAACAAGTGATATCTTAGAATGGAAGCAAGCATGATTGAATAAGAAACAGTAGTAATTGCATTAATCCATCAAGACACAGCAGAGCTCCTCACCCCAACCATGGGGTTTAGAGACTCATACTGTGGAAGGTACACAAAGAAAACGTGTAAAGTGTCATGAGGTGCAGATACATTGTCAAGAGATCCTATTAATAGTAAACTAGTAACCTAAGGTTTACAGAAATGAGTAAATGACAGAAAAATCCACTTCCGGGCCCACTTGGTGTGTGCTTGGGCTGAGCATTGAAGCTTTCATGTGTAGAGACCTTTTCTGGAGTTAAACGCCAGCTTTCATGCCAGTTTGGGCGTTTAACTCCAAGTTTTATGCCAGTTCCAGCGTTAAACGCTGGAATTTCTGAGGCTGATTTGCCACGCCGGTTTGGGCCATCAAATTTCGGGCAAAGTATGGACTATTATACATTTCTGGAAAGCCCAGGATGTCTACTTTCCAATGCCGTTGAGAGCGTGCCAATTGGGCTTCTGTAGCTCCAGAAAATCCACTTCGAGTGCAGGGAGGTCAGAATCCAACAGCATCTGCAGTCCTTTTCAGTCTCTGAATCAGATTTTTGCTCAGGACCCTCAATTTCAGCCAGAAAATACCTGAAATCACAGAAAAACACACAAACTCATAGTAAAATCCTGAAAAGTGAATTTTAGCTAAAAACTAATAAAAATATACTAAGAACTCAACTAAAACTACTAAAAACATACTAAAAACAATGCCAAAAAGGGTACAAATTATCCGCTCATCACAACACCAAACTTAAATTGTTGCTTGTCCCCAAGCAACTGAAAATCAAAATAGGATAAAAAGAAGAGAATATACTATAGACTCCAAAATATCAAAGAAACATAGTTCCAATTAGAGGAGCGGGACTAGTATCTTTTTGCCTCCGAACAGTTTTGGCATCTCACTCTCTCCTTTGAAGTTCAGAATGATTGGCATCTATAAGAACTCAGAACTCAGATAGTGTTATTGATTCTCCTAGTTAAGTATAATGATTCTTGAACATAGCTAGTGTATGAGTCTTGGCTGTGGCCCAAAGCACTCTGTCTTCCAGTATTACCACCGGATACATACATGCCACAGACACATAATTGGGTGAACCTTTTTAGATTGTGACTCAGCTTTGCTAGAGTCCCCAATTAGAGGTGTCCAGGGTTCTTAAGCACACTCTTTTTGCCTTGGTTCACAACTTTATTTCTTTCTTTTTCTTCTTTTTTTTTTCACTGCTTTTTCTTGCTTCAAGAATCACTTTGATGATTTTTCAGATCCTCAATAACAGTTCTCCTTTTCCATCATTCTTTCAAGAGCCAACAATCTTTAACATTCTCAAAACAACAAATTCAAGAGACATATGCACTGTTCAAGCATTCATTCAGAAAACAAAAAGTATTGTCACCACATCAAACTAATTCAACTAGTTTCAAGGATAAATTTTGAAATCCTGTACTTCTTATTCTTTTGTGATTAAAGCATTTTTCATTTAAGAGAGGTGATGGATTCATAGGACATTCATAACTTTAAGGCATAGATTTTATTAATTATGAATTAAGAACAAGACTCAAATATAGATATAAGATGAGACTAAAAAAAATAAAAATAGGAATAGAAAACAAGAAAAAAAAACGCAAAAATAGGCTCCTAATGATAGAGGTTTTCACATAGTTAGGACTCAACAACCTTGGTTTTGAGAAGTGGATGCTCCCTCAGCTTGAGAGGAGAGCTTTTGGCGTTTCATCTCTTGGAGTTCACGCCCCTGCTTCTCTTGTTCCTTCAGCAATTTGCAGAGCATGCAGTTTTGATTCTGCTGTTTTTCCTTCAGTTGCTCCATAGTTTCTTGCAACTTGGTGATAGATGCTTCTAGGCTGGCCCAGTAGCCAATTTCAGGGAATTCAGGGAGGAACTCCTGCACCCTCCTTTTGATAGAGTTGTCTTGCATTTGTCCTTCCATTGACTTCTTGGTGATTGGATGTTCAATGGGTATGAATTCATCTACTCCCATCTTCACCCCAGCCTCTTTACAGAGCAAGGAGATCAAGCTTGGGTAAGCCAATTTGGCTTCAGTGGAATTCTTATTTGCAATTGTGTAGATCTCACAAGCAATCACATGATGAACCTCCACTTCTCTTCCAAGCATAATGCAATGAATCATCACTGCTCTCTTGATGGTGACCTCAGAACGGTTGCTAGTGGGCAGTATGGAACGCCCAATAAAGTCTAGCCAACCTCTTGCAATTGGTTTGCGGTCTCCCTTCTTGAGTTGGTTTGGGACACCCTTAGAATTGGTTATCCATTTAGTTCCAGGGAGGCATATGTCCTCTAGAACTTGATCCAACCCCTTATCTGCTCTCACCATCCTCCTATTAAAGGATTCAGGATCATCTTGCAGTTGAGGCAGTTTGAAGATTTCTCTTATTTTGTCCAGATGGAAGTACATAACTTTCCCTCTGACCATAGTTCTGTAGGTATGGTAAGCAGTTCCAGTCATTCTTTGCTTATCTGTTAACCACAGATTTGAGTAGAATTCCTGAACCATGTTCCTTCCAACCTTTATCTCAGGATTGGTTAGAACTTCCCATCCTCTGTTTCGAATTTGCTCTTGGATCCCCGGATATTCATCTTCTTTCAGATCAAATTTCACTTCCGGGATCACTGACCTCAGACCCATTATCTTGTGATAATGGTCTTCATGTTCTTTGGTTAAGAACTTCTCTTGGTTCCAAAGATTCTTTGGATTATTCTCTTTCTTTCCTCTTAAATTGGTTTGTTTTCCCTTAGGAGCCATGATCTTGATGAATCTTGGCTTAGTGATCACGGAAAAGCACACCAAACTTAGAGGTTTGCTTGTCCTCAAGCAAAAGAAAGAAGAGAAGAGAGAGAGAGGAAGAGGAAATTCGAATGGTGTGGTGGAATGAGGGGGGACAAACGTGTATTTATAAGGTGGGGAGGGGAGGTTTCGAAAAGAAAAGAAAAATTTGAAAGGAGATTTGAGAAGATATGGAAAGAATTTGAGAGAAAGGTGAGTTTTTGAGAATTGATTTGAAATAGATTTGAAGAATGGTTTTGATTTTTGAAGATTTGAAAGTGAATGATGAATGGTTGAAGTGTGATTTTGTAGAAAAGTATGGGTAAGAAAAGGAAAGTTTGAAAAAATTTGGTTTGAAAACAAAATTGTGGTCCCCCCACCTTTCTGGCGTTAAACGCCCAGAATGGCACCCATTCTGGCGTTTAACGCCCATCTGATGCCCCTTTTGGGCGTTTAACGCCCAGCCAGGTGCCCTGGCTGGCGTTAAACGCCAGAATTCCTTTGTCACTGGGCGTTTTTTCAAAACGCCCAGGATGCTGCACACCTGGCGTTAAACGCCCAGAATGGTGCCCATTCTGGCGTTTAACGCCCAAAATGGCACCATTCCTGGCGTTAAACGCCCAGAATGGTACCCATTCTGGCGTTTTACGCCCAAAATGCCCCTTACTGGCGTTTTTTTCGCCAGTAAGCTCATTTTCTCTGCTTTTTGAGCTGAATCCTTCTGTAACTCTGTGAATTCCTTCATTTTTGATACTTGCCTCTGTAAGAACAAATCATATAACCTCCTAATGACTGGGTTGCCTCCCAGCAAGCGCTTCTTTACTGTCTTTAGCTGGACTTCCACTGAGAATTATTCAAGTCTCAGTTTTGAGCATTCCTGCTCAAAATTGCCTTCAAGATAATGCTTGATTCTCTGTCCATTAACAATGAACTTTTTGTCAGAATCAATATCCTGAAGCTCAACATATCCATATGGTGAAACTCCTGTAATCACATACGGACCCCTCCACCAGGATTTGAGTTTTCCTGGAAATAATTTGAGCCTAGAGTTGAAGAGCAGAACTTTTTGTCCTGGCTCAAAGACTCTGGTTGACAACTTCTTGTCATGCCATTTCTTTGCCTTTTCCTTATAAATTTTTGCATTTTCAAAGGCATTGAGTCTAAACTCCTCTAGCTCATTTAGCTGGAGTAATCTCTTTTCACCAGCTAACTGTGCATCCATGTTTAGGAACCTGGTTGCCCAATAGGCTTTATGTTCCAGTTCCACGGGCAGATGACAGGCCTTCCCATACACCAATTGGTATGGAGAGGTTCCTATAGGAGTCTTGAATGCTGTTCTGTATGCCCACAGAGCATCATCCAAGCTCTTTGCCTAATCCTTTCTCCGGGCTATCACAGTCCGTTCTAGGATTCTTTTTAGCTCTCTGTTAGAGACTTCAGCTTGCCCATTTGTCTGTCGATGATACGGAGTTGCCACTTTATGGCTGATTCCATATCTAACCATAGCAGAGTATAGCTGTTTATTGCAGAAATGAGTGCCCCCATCACTGATTAGTACTCTGGGAACACCAAACCTGCTGAAGATGTGTTTCTGGAGGAATTTTACTACAGTTTTGGTATCATTAGTGGGTGTAGCAATTGCTTCTACCCACTTAGATACGTAGTCCACTGCCACCAGAATGTAAGTGTTTGAGTATGATGGTGGGAATAGACCCATGAAGTCAATTCCCCATACATCAAACAATTCTATCTCTAATATCCCTTGTTGAGGCATGGCAAATCCGTGAGGCAAGTTACCAGCTCTTTGGCAATTGTCACAGTTTCGCACAAACTCTCGGGAATCTTTATAGAGAGTAGGCCAGTAGAAGCCACATTGGAGGACTTTATTGGCTGTTCGTTCACTTCCAAAATGTCCTCCATACTGTGATCCATGGCAATGCCATAGGATCCTTTGTGCTTCTTCTCTGGGTACACATCTGCGGATTACTCCGTCTGCACATCTCTTAAAGAGATATGGTTCATCCCATAGGTAATACTTGGCATCTGAAATTAATTTCTTTCTTTGCACTTTGCTGTACTCCTGGGGTATGAACCTCACAGCTTTATAATTTGCAATATCTGCAAACCAAGGAGCTTCCTGAATGGCAAAGAGTTGCTCATCCGGGAAAGTCTCAGAGATCTCAGTAGAAGGGAGGGACGCCCCAGCTACTGGTTTTATTCGGGACAGATGATCAGCTACTTGGTTCTCTGTCCCTTTTCTGTCTCTTATTTCTATATCAAACTCTTGCAGAAGCAACACCCATCTTATTAGCCTGGGTTTTGAATCCTGCTTTGTGAGTAAGTATTTAAGAGCAGCATGGTCAGTGTACACAATCACTTTGGATCCTACTAGATAAGATCTAAACTTGTCAATGGCATAGACCACTGCAAGTAATTCTTTTTCTGTGGTTGTGTAATTCTTCTGTGCATCATTTAGAACACGGCTAGCATAATAAATGACATGCAGAAGTTTGTTATGCCTCTGTCCCAACACTGCACCAATGGCATGATCACTGGCATCACACATTAATTCAAATGGCAATGTCCAATCTGGTGCAGAGATGACTGGTGCTGTGACCAGCTTAGCTTTCAGGGTCTCAAACGCCTGCAGACACTGTGTGTCAAACACAAATGGTGTGTCAGCAGCTAGCAGGTTACTTAAAGGTTTTGCAATTTTCGAAAAATCCTTTATAAACCTTCTGTAGAATCCTGCATGCCCCAGAAAGCTTCTGATTGCCTTAACATTGGCAGGTGGTGGTAATTTTTCAATTACCTCTACCTTTGCCTTATCCACCTCTATTCCCTTGCTTGAAATTTTATGCCCAAGGACAATTCCTTCAGTCACCATAAAGTGACATTTCTCCCAGTTTAAAACCAGGTTAGTCTCTTGGCACCTTTTCAGGACAAGTGCTAGGTGATTAAGACAAGAGTTGAATGAGTCTCCATATACTGAAAAGTCGTCCATGAAGACTTCCAGAAATTTCTCTACCATATCTGAGAAGATAGAGAGCATGCACCTCTGAAAGGTTGCAGGTGCATTGCACAGACCAAAAGGCATCCTCCTATAGGCAAACACGCCAGAAGGGCAAGTAAATGATGTTTTCTCTTGGTCCTGAGGATCTACTATAATTTGGTTGTAACCTGAATAGCCATCCAAAAAGCAGTAATAATCATGACCAGCTAGTCTTTCTAGCATTTGGTCTATGAATGGTAAAGGAAAATGATCCTTTCTGGTGGCTGTATTGAGTCTTCTGTAGTCAATACACATACGCCACCCTGTGACTGTTCTTGTAGGAACCAGTTCATTTTTTTCATTATGAACCACTGTCATGCCTCCCTTTTTGGGGACAACTTGGACAGGGCTCACCCAGGGGCTATCAGAAATAGGATAAATAATCCCAGCCTCTAGTAATTTAGTGACCTCTTTCTGCACCACTTCCTTCATGGCTGGATTTAGCCTCCTCTGTGGTTGGACCACTGGTTTGGCATTATCCTCCAACAGGATCTTGTGCATGCATCTAGCTGGGCTAATGCCCTTAAGATCACTTATGGACCACCCAAGAGCTGTCTTGTGTGTCCTTAGCACTTGAATCAGTGCTTCCTCTTCCTGTGGATTTAAAGCAGAGCTTATAATCACTGGAAAAGTGTCACCCTTTCCCAGAAATGCATATTTCAGGGATGGTGGTAGTGGCTTGAGTTCAGGTTTGGGGGGCTTATCCTCCTCCTGAGGAATTTTCGAAAATTCCTCTGTTTCCTGTGATTCTTCTTGATCAGGCTGAGCATCCTTGAAGATGTCTTCAAGCTCTGATTCTAGGCTTTCAGTCATATTGATCTCTTCCACCAAAGAGTCAATAATGTCTGCGCCCATGCAGTCATTTGGTGTGTCTGGATGCTGCATAGCTTTTACAGCATTTAACTTGAACTCATCCTCATTGACTCTCAAGGTTACTTCCCCTTTTTGTACATCAATGAGAGTTCGTCCAGTTGCTAGGAATGGTCTTCCTAGAATGAGAGTTGCACTCTTGTGCTCCTCCATTTCCAGCACCACAAAGTCAGTTGGAAAGGCGAATGGCCCAACCTTGACAATCATATCCTCTATTATGCCTGATGGATGTTTAATGGAGCCATCAGCAAGTTGGAGGCATATCCTGGTTGGTTTGACCTCTCCAGTCAACCCAAGCTTTCTGATAGTGGATGCAGGTATTAAATTGATGCTTGCTCCAAGATCACATAGGGCTGTCTTGGTGCAAGTGCCTTCTAATGTGCATGGTATCAGAAAGCTTCCAGGATCTTGAAGCTTTTCTGGTAAGCTTTTCAAAATGACTGCACTGCATTCTTCAGTGAGAAACACTTTTTTAGTTTCTCTCCAATCCTTCTTATGACTTAAGATTTCCTTCATAAATTTAGCATAAGAAGGTATTTGCTCAAGTGCCTCTACAAACGGAATCTTTATTTCAAGAGTCCTTAAATAGTCTGCAAAGCGGGCAAATTGCTTATCCTGTTCCGCTTTGTGGAGTTTCTGAGGATAAGGCATCTTGGCTTGATATTCTTCAACCTTAGATGCTGCAGGTTTATTCCTTACAGAAGTGGTTGAAGAAGCCTTTTTAGAGGGATTACTGTCAGCACTCTCAGGTGTCTGATCTTCCCTTGGCGTTTGAACGCCAGGAATGGGTGAAGTTTGGGCGTTAAACGCCAACTTCTCTCCCTTTTCTGGCGTTTGAACGCCAGAACTGGGCAAGGAATGGGCGTTTAACGCCAACTTTCCTTCCCTTTCTGGCGTTTGAACGCCAATAACATTCCTCTCTGGGCTCTTACTGTCCTCAGAGGGATTTTGAACAGTGGTTTGGTTATCCTCTGTCAATTATTCCCTGTTTGGCTTTTTGCTCTTTTGAGCAGTGGTATTCAGTGTCTTCCCACTCCTTAGTTGAACTGCTTGACACTCCTCTGTTATCTGTTTAGATATTTGCTGTTTTGCCTGATTCAACTGTAGTTCTATGCTCTTGTTAGCAACTTTAGTTTCATAGAGCATCTCTTTAAATTCTGCTAACTGTTCTGTCATCAGGAGCAATTGTTGATTAAGCTCAATTATCTGTTCTTGAGGATTAGAGTCAGTGACTACTGTCATGACTTCCTCTTCTGGAAAGAACTCATTGCTAGAATACAAATATTGGTTTCTAGCAACAGTGTCTATAAGCTCTTGAGCTTCTTCAATTGTCTTCCTCATGTGTATAGATCCACTAGCTGAGTGGTCTAAAGACATCTGAGCTTTTTCTGTAAGCCCATAGTAGAAAATGTCTAGCTGTACCCACTCTGAAAACATTTCAGAGGGACATTTCCTTAGCATACCTCTATACCTCTCCCAGGCATTGTAAAGGGATTCATTATCCTCTTGTTTAATGCCTTGGATGTCCAGCCTTAGCTGTGTCATCCTCTTTGGAGGGTAAAAATGATTCAGGAATTTGTCTGATAACTGTTTTCATGTCTTTATGCTTGCTGTAGGTTGGTTATTCAACCACCTTTTAGCTTGATCTTTTACAGCAAATGGAAACAGTAATAATCTGTAGACATCCTGATCCACCTCTTTATCATGCACTGTGTCAGCAATTTGTAAAAACTGTGCCAGAAACTCAGTAGGTTCTTCCTGTGGAAGACCGGAATACTGGCAATTTTGCTGCACTATGATAATGAGTTGAGGATTTAGCTCAAAGATGCTTGCTTTGATGGGAGGTGTACAGATGCTACTCCCATATGCAGCTGTAATGGGGTTAGCATATGACCCCAGAGTCCTTTTGGACTGATCAATCCCACTTATGTCCATAATGGACAAAAGGGAAATGATAATGATTGCAAACAGATAAATTTTGTTTTTGTTTTTTTTTTTTGAGTTAAACGAAAAAAATAAAATAAAACAAAAGAAAATTAAAATAAAAATTCGAAAATCAAAAAGAAAATAAGATCAAAGCAAATTGAGAACTGAATCAATTAAGTAATTAAAAAGATTTTGAAAATAGCAATTAAAAAGATATGATTGAAAAATTTTTTATGAAAAAGATTTGATTTTTAAAAAGAGGAAAGAGAAAAACACAAAGAGACACCAAACTTAAAATTTTTAGAAATCAAACTCTAATTTTTTCGAATATTTTTTTAAGGGAAAAACACAAAGAGGACACCAAACTTAGAATTTTTCTGAATCAAAAAGGGACTAAGAACATGCAAAAATCGAAAATTAAAAGAAAAGCAAAAGCATGCAATTGACACCAAACTTAAAATATGAAACTAGACTCAACTAAAAAACTCTAAACCAATTAAAAACAAAACAGTCCTAATCTAAGCAACAAGATAAGCCGTCAGTTGTCCAAACTCGAACAATCCCCGGTAACGGCGCCAAAAACTTGGTGCACGAAATTGCAATCACACTTTTGCAATCCCGCACAACTAACCAGCAAGTGCACTGGGTCGTCCAAGTAATACCTTGCGTGAGCAAGGGTCGATCCCACGGAGATTGTCGGCTTGAAGCAAGCTATGGTTATCTTGTAAATCTTAGTCAGGATATCAGAAATTATCAGGATTGATTGTAAAAAGCAAAAGAACATGAAATGGTTACTTGTATTGCAGTAATGGAGAATAGGTTGGGGTCTTGGAGATGCTCCATCTTTTGAATCTCTGCTTTCCTACTGTCTTCCTCATCAAACACGCAAGACTCCTTCCATGGCAAGCTGTATGTAGGGTTTCACCGTTGTCAGTGGCTACCTCCCATCCTCTCAGTGAAAATGTTCCTATGCTCTGTCACAGCATATGGCTAATCAGCTGTCGGTTCTCGGTCAGGCCGGAATAGAATCCATTGATTCTTTTGTGTCTGTCACTAACGCCCCGCCTGCTAGGAGTTTGAAGCACGTTACAGTCATTCAATCATTGAATCCTACTCAGAATACCACAGACAAGGTTTAGACCTTCCGGATTCTCTTGAATGCCGCCATCAGTTCTAGCTTATACCACGAAGATTCTGGTTAAGGAATCCAAGAGATATCTACTCAATCTAAGGTAGAACGGAGGTGGTTGTCAGGCACACGTTCATAGTTGAGAATATGATGAGTGTCACGGATCATCACATTCATCCGGGTTAAGAACAAGTGATATCTTAGAATGGAAGCAAGCATGATTGAATAAGAAACAGTAGTAATTGCATTAATCCATCAAGACACAGTAGAGCTCCTCACCCCCAACCATGGGGTTTAGAGACTCATACTGTGGAAGGTACACAAAGAAAACGTGTAAAGTGTCATGAGGTGCAGATACATTGTCAAGAGATCCTATTAATAGTAAATTAGTAACCTAAGGTTTACAGAAATGAGTAAATGACAGAAAAATCCACTTCCGGGCCCACTTGGTGTGTGCTTGGGCTGAGCATTGAAGCTTTCATGTGTAGAGACCTTTTCTGGAGTTAAACGCCAGCTTTCATGCCAGTTTGGGCGTTTAACTCCAAGTTTTATGCCAGTTCCAGCGTTAAACGCTGGAATTTCTGAGGCTGATTTGCCACGCCGGTTTGGGCCATCAAGTCTCGGGCAAAGTATGGACTATTATACATTGCTGGAAAGCCCAGGATGTCTACTTTCCAATGCCGTTGAGAGCGCGCCAATTGGGCTTCTGTAGCTCCAGAAAATCCACTTCGAGTGCAGGGAGGTCAGAATCCAACAGCATCTGCAGTCCTTTTCAGTCTTTGAATCAGATTTTTGCTCAGGACCCTCAATTTCAGCCAGAAAATACCTGAAATCACAGAAAAACACACAAACTCATAGTATAGTCCAGAAAAGTGAATTTTAGCTAAAAACTAATAAAAATATACTAAGAACTCAACTAAAACTACTAAAAACATACTAAAAACAATGCCAAAAAGGGTACAAATTATCCGCTCATCAACCTCCAAGATATAACTTGAGTGATGGGAAAAAGCTAGAAGACATTGGTGAAGAAGAATGTGAACTTGAGGAAGCTTGGAAAGACATAGAGCTTGAAGAACCTTGTCAAGTGGTGGAAGCCCTTAGAAGAGGATGGACGGGATGGAATTCGCCTTGTCAAGATCATTGGAAACTCCTCCACCTAAGTTACCATCTAATCCTTTATTTGAGTGGGTAAAACTTATTACTCTTAGCTTTATTATCCCACTGGAATTTGGTTTGCTTGAAATGGATGGCCAACTTAGGGCGCTTTGTGGAATTAACCGTAAGAGAATGATGTTTAGTGGTTGGCGTTGAAAATCTAGGTTCATTATGGTTGGAAGCTCAAAATTTGGGAGCAAGGATTGGTGCACCACTCAATCGAATGGGTCTAGGAGAATACTTTGGTGCCTAAGTGAGAATTTGGCTTGCTTACCACCCGCATGGAATCATGATGATCAACTTGAAGATGGGTGCGAAAACAAAGTGTGGGATCCTGGATTACAAAAAGAGGATCAACATTGGGAGCTCATAGTTTGTGAAGAACTCCATCAAAGCTTGGAGCTATTAATTTTGAATGATGGAGCTTATTGCAAGTCCAAGCATTGGTGGAAGTTCAAGGATGAATTCAAGCACAAGCCACCTTGATGAGAGCTCCCCATAAGTCTAACTTAAGGACAATAAATAAAAGTGCTAGGTGGGAGACACCCCACCATGGTAAAATCTTTTCATTTTCTTCTTTTGTAAATATGGGTAAAATTAGTTTAATTTCATGTTTTGTTTATTTTGTTGAGTTTATTTAGTAGTCTAGTATATTAAATAAGGTTTGATGGTGTTTTGGTAGCTGTTTGGATTTTTGGAATGCTTGGTTTGGTGCAAGAAATTAGAAAATTTGGAAAAACAGAGCACCCAGCCACGCGTATGCATCACCCATGCGTACGCGTGACCCCCAAGTTTCCAACCCCCCCATGCCTACCCCCTCACCCACGGATATGCGTGACATCCAAAATTTTCAGGCGTAATACAAAAACCAAATAGTTGTGCACGTAGTATGCTAAAATTGTGCCTCTAGCACAATTTTGACCCACACGTACATGTCATCTGTCTCTCTCTGCACTATCACGCGTGTGCGTCGACGATGCATACGCGCCACACCTTATTTCTGCCATTCACGTGTACGCGTGACCTAATGCGTATACGTGATACCCTGCCCTATTTTACTCACTTCTTTTCTTTTCTTCTCTCCATTTCTTTTCTTCTTTTCCGTTCTCCTCTTTTCTTTCCCTTTTTCAACCATTATCCAACACTACCAATCACCATGTATCACCAACCCTTTTAGTTAGTTAGTTAGTTAGTGAGTTATTTAGTTAGTTTAATTTTTGTTTAATTTTCTGTTTTCCATGATAAGTGTGGGATTATTAATTTTGTTTACTTTTTATTGTTGCTTATTATTAACTTGATGCTATTTTAGCATAATTGTTTTTGATACTCATTGTTCGGTTTCTTTATTGAGGTTATAAATTGTTGCTTAGTTTTGAGTTCTTCATGCTTAATGTTTTTGAATACCAAGTATGTCACACTGCCTTCATGATGTTTTTGGATTTATAAATTGCATGTTTGGCCACCATGTGATTTGATTCCGTTATCCATTATTAGGTAACTACTTCCCTTCGATGCATTTTTTTGTTAGGTGATGCTTGTTATTTATTAATCTTTATTTACATCATCTAGTTCATGCATTGAGATTATATAATTGTGAAATTGGATCATAATCTCACCTAGTGACATATTTTTGAGCTTTCTAAGTTTTGTGGACCATTCTTGCTATGTGATTGATTTTCACTTCTATCTTCTTTTTCCTAAGTTCCATAGCACCCATTTCTCCCACTTCTATGTCAATTAGGTATTGCAAAATAAAATTCAATGTGTGTCATTGAATGATGTGTAAGTTTCATATTCCATTTTGTTCATTAAAGCTACATTACACATCAATCTATGTCCATACCTTATCCATTTCAAAATTGTTCATTTATTACTTGAATACTTTCATGCTTCTTTATTTTTTGTTTCGTTGTGTTAACCTACAAGTTTTCTTTGAAGTATTTCAGGCACACTAGAATGAGTGAAGTGTATTCTTTCTTTTATGTACTTGTGACAGCTTTTAATGCTAGTGTGTGTGTTCTAAATCGCGCGCAATCTTAGGATTCACACACCTATATTTCATCAATGTCACAATAATTAACTCACTCCATTCTAGTAATTATTACCTCATTCCAACAATCTATTCTTCCTTGCTTTTGCATTTACTTGTCTTCTTATCTTATCTTCTATTTTCAGGATAAGTCACCATAAGCAAAAACGGAAGCGGGAGAAAGAACACGCAGCAGCCGGTTGACCCACCAGCTGAAGGTGGCAATCCGGAAAGTCACTATACCCCCTTGCTCATCTTTGAATGCACTGAGGATGGTGCAAACTTTTAAGTGTAGGGAGGTCGTCCGACCGAATCAGCGAATCTTGGGTGACAAATTTCTAATCCCAACACTTTTTACATTTCTTTTTTTTGTTTATTATTAGGTCATTTAGAATTTTTAGTTGCATTTTCTTGTTTTGCATATATATATAATAAGCTTAGTCAAAATAATAAAGTTTTTTAAGGATTTTATCTAAAGGGCACCCCCAGTTGATTTGAAAAAAAAATTATTTTCATTGAACTTGCTTGAATTATATATGGTAGAGCATGTTTTGAGCTAAGAATATAAGCATGTGAGTTTTGAGCCTAATTGTGTGGTTGCATCATGTAACCACTATTTTCATTCTTGTGTGTATTATTCTCTTTCTATAATTGTAATCTTTGATTTGTTTGATTCTTTATGCCCATTATTCTATGTATACATGCAATTATATGATTGATGTCATTATTTCATTGAGCTCACTTACCCAAAATAGCCTTACCTTTTATCTACCATTGTTAGCCAGCTTTGAGCTTATGCTAAACCCATTTGTTCTTAATTCTAGCACATTACAAGCCTTACAGCGAAAAAAAATAAATGTCCCCTTTTTGAATCTTTGATTAACTTAGGCTAGTGAGAGTGTTTATCATTTAATTATGGGAAGTTTGGAACATTAGGTAGAGATAAAAGTGTGTTTTTATAGTTTTGTTAAAAATTTATAGGAATTGGATACATACTCATGCATTAAATATTTAAACCATATGTGATGAGTCCATATTTGATGACATATTTTGCCTTGATTTGGGTAGATTTCATCACATAAACCTACACTTAATCACCAAAATAGCATACTTTTGTGATTTCTCCTTAATTTGGACATAAATGTGAAAACATGCGATTTTGTGCTTAAATTAGCAATTTAATCCAACTTTTATTCCATTCGATGCCATGACATGTTTGTTGAGTGATTTCAGGCCCTGGAGGAAAGATTGGCTAGGCAAAAGTGAAAGGAAGCATGGAAAAAGGGAGAACACATGAAGAAAACAAAGGAGAAGCACACAACTGACGTGTGCGTGCGCACAACCACCTATGCGTATGCACAGGAGCCAAACCAACAAGTGTGCGTACGCAACCCTCTTTGTGTACACACATGTGAAATTCAGCGAAGTGTGCATACGCACAGGTCCCTGCGCGTGACTTCATTAATGAATCACGTGGCTCATGATTTTGGGGCTCTCTTGGCCCAATTTTGGATGGCTGAAGGCTGGTTTGAGATGCTATATGAAGGGGATATCAACACATACGAAGGCATTAGTTAGTAGGAGGTTTTCATTAGTTTTAGAACATAATTTTAGGAGTAGGAGTAGTGTAGTTAGAATGCTCTCTTAAGGTTATATTTCATTTTTCATTTCCATTGTAACATTTTATTGTTTCAAGTTTTCATCTTGGGTTGATCAACTCTTTTGTAAGTTCTCTTAATCTTCTCTTTAATTACACTTTTGCTTTTGTTTTTCTTATGGTTCAAGTTACTTTGTTCATATATACAATTTTGGTTTCTTGAAGTTTTGATTGACGAATTTAATGTTTTATGCTTTCTTTTTATTTGATTGAATGTTAATTGTTGATATTGTGAATAGTTTGGTCATGGTTTTTATTTTTCCTTTACAATTTTCTATCTTTTGCTTTTGTGCCCACCTAGTGTTTGTGAAAATGCCACTTGGTAATTTTGAGTAGATTTTCACACTTTGGCTTGGGATTTGAATTCCTAGGATACTAGAGTCATACTGTCCAATATTTAGTGGTAATTCTTAGGTAGTTAGTTTACTCTTGTTTCCATTGACGCTAGCTTTTTACCAATTAATTTGGCAAGTTAGCTAGGACTTATGGATTAAGGTCAATTATGCTTGCTTGACTTACTCCTCGATGTTAGGTGTAGACGAAGTAAGATTGATTCATCATAGTTGCCATAGTTGTGGTTATGACGATGATAGGATTCCTTGGATTCTCATTCCCAAGTCAAGGCTCTTTCATGCATTTATAGCATTTTCACTAGTTTTGACCTTATTTCCTTTTTACTTGCATCAATATCAATTTTGATCTTTTCTTAGTTCTTTTATATCTTAGTTCTTTTAATCTTTTGTTCCCGGATTCAAAACCCCTTTTTTCCTAGCAACCGAAAGTGTGACACTTTAATTGCATTCTGAGGGAGAACGATCCAAGGTTTAATTACTCTCGGTTGATGTTTTATATTCAAAAAAATCTAAACTTTGATGTTGGTCGATTGTCGGTCTAGGCTATGCTTACAATGAACGTATATTTTGTGAAATTCTAGATCGACAATAATTCTCATCTATCAAGTTTTTGGCATTGTTGCCGAGGATGCAATTGGTGTTATATCTTAGGTTGTTGTGAATATGTCAATAGTGTAAATAGCTTACTTTTTTGTTATTTGATTGTTTTTTTTTTGCTAATATTTAGATGTTTGTTTTTCTTGTTTACTTATGTCTTTTGCCTCTATTTTCTACTTTCTCTATGAGCTATCAGCCTTGTTGCTTGGAGCTTGGTTGTGAGTATTTTATAGGGTATGATGAATAGTTGGGATTGCATCATGGAGTGGGAGAACCAATTTAGGGAGGAACCATTTGCATATGAGCAATACTCATGGCAATTACCTCCCTCATATTACAATGAGCTAAACCCTCCCCTATGTGAATATCAAACCCAAAGATATGAAAGATACCCCATACACTACCCTCAACCTCCAAACTTTTAAGCACCACACCATCCACCTCTATGGAATCCTAAAGTCTATACACCTTGCTACCAACCATATGAACCATCACCCCCTTATACACCACGTAGATACCTTCACACACATAACACACCTTCCAAATATACAACCTTTCTCCCAACCATTGATCCTTCTTTTTCACCAAAATATAAAGTTCTCCAACCCTTGCCCCAAGAACAATAAGACCTTCAAGTATTCTTCCAAGAGCAAGAAGGGTTCTGAAAGAAGCAAGGGGAGTTCATGGCTCCTATAGCCGAAGCGGTGAACCGCTTGGCGTTACTACACTCAAGCACTCAAGACATCCCCCTTGAGAAAGGTGGAGGATCAACAAAGGAGTGCAGTGAGGAAGAGAACATGGAGCCTAAAATGGAAGAAGTGGAGCTAAGGATTGAGTCACAAGAGGGGGAAGGTGAGAGGAGGGCACCGGAAGAGATAAACGGAGAATTGAGGGAGTTTGATCAAGAAGTGGATTCCATCATCATTGATTTTTTGTCCACCTTGATCAACCCCCTCAATAATCTTGAGGAATCTCCCCCTCTTGAGTTTGAGAGAGATTTGGGTGGTGAGGAAAAGGAAGACATCCAAGAAGTGGAAGCTTTATGCAAGAGTTTACAAGAGTGACTCCAATCCAAGGGCAATTTGAGTGGGTGATAATATCCTCTATGAGCTTTAAAGGTCGACATCAAATTGCCATGTTGGAAATGGATCATCAATTTAAGGCCCTTCTTGGAGCGTTGAATGTTGAAGGAGTGGATGTTGGTTACCAAAGGAGTTTAATGCATAAGTGGTGCAAGATCCAATTAGGAGGATTCCAAGGCTTAATTGGGTGCTCCAAAGGTGATTTGAGAGGTTGTCCATCCAAGAACAAGAGCAAGAAGTAACAGGAGGATGACCGGAAAACTAGAATTTGGGACCCTGGAGGAGCTTTGAAGAGGAAACATGGGTGGCGACTCAAGGATGAGTGGAAGCATAAGCCATCATGACACAAGATTCACTAAAAAAAGTCCAACTTAAGGACTTTAAACCAAAGTGCTTGGTGGAAAACACCCCACCATAGTAACTTCCTTCCAACTCTCCTTTCTTTTAGTTTTTGTTTATTAAATTTTACCTCTTTGATTAGCTTTGTTTGATTAGATTTTAGGCTTAAATTAGTTGTATTTTATGTTTGATCATGTGTTTTTGAAGAATGATATGTTTTGGGGTTGCAAACGTTTGATTGATATCATAGTTGGTGCCCTAGAGGCATTAAAAATGTTGCAGAAATAGAGCATTGTGCGTGCACATAGCCTTGTGTGTGCGCATGCACCCCCTAGCTTTCGCCATATATGCGTACGCACAGACCTGTGCGTATGCACACTTGATGACACACGTTTTGTTCACAGCGCTCACACACACTGTGCAAGCGCACCCCAGCACATTTTCATTCTGTGCATACGTACATCTTTTTGTGCGTACACACTAATGACAAGTCATTTTAGGCTAGTTACACAAGCATTTTTCATTAGTTTTTACTTGTTTTTCATGCATTTATAGGTGATAAGTAAGTGTTTGAATGAGAATTTCATGCTTGTCTTCATTCAATCAAACATTGTTAATTTTATGCATTTTTCATAAGATTTATGCAAGAATTGTTTGATAAAATGAGTGATGCAAAATCCTATGATTATGCCATGGCTTTGATGTATCTGTTTGGTTGATGACAGGCATGAAAGAAGCACAGAAGTGGAAAAGAGTGCCGCATTCCTCACCAAGAAAGTTTTGCTAGTGACGCGTATGCGTGGGTGATGCGTACGCGTCGAAGTGGAGAATTATGGAAGACCACGCGTAAGCATGCACGACGCGTACGCGTGGGTGGAGGATCAACGCTCTTCAGCAAAGAGCACTATGCTCTTTTTCAACGAGCACCTGCGACACCATCAAAATTTGGATTGAAGATTTGCCACCGACGCGTACGCGTGCATGAGGTGTACGCGTGGGTGTATTTTTTATGGAAAAGCATGCAAACGCGTGGATGAACCATCAGCGAAAAAATGACATTTTGCAATCCACGTGTACGCATGGGTCACGCGCACACGTGGGTAGCGTTCTTTGCGCCAATGCTACGCTCGTTTGGAGAGCGCTGTAAGGGATGCGTACGTGTGGGTGACGCGTACGCGTTGATGTGCCAAAAATGCTAAGGACGCACACGCGTAGAGGACACGTACGCGTGGGTGCCTGAGCACTCCATTTTCTCAAAGAGCACTACGTTCTCCTGGCGCAGAACTGAAGTACAAATTAAAAGACCCACTCTAGCTTGCTTTAATAGAGGACAAGGGCCCACGTCCAAGTACACTAAAAACCCATTTTGGAAGAAGAGTATAAATAGAAGAAGGCGAGTTTAGGAGTCTTGCTCTGGTAGAGGGCAATAGGAGTAGGAGTAGGATAGAAGGCTCTGGTAGAGAGCTTAGCTTAGAGTTTCTTTTTCTTTTCTACACTTTTGCATTTCAGTTGTATTGAATTTAGTTCTGTTTTGTGCAATTTCAATTTCTACACTTCTCTGCTACAATTTCCCTTTCTGTAATTTTACATTTCCATTCATGTTCATCAGTTTGATTTACTTTCCTGCAATTTAGTTTTTCTGCATTTGTTTTTTGAGCTATGACGCACTGAACCCCAATTCATTGGGGGAAGGGGCTCTATTTTAATTCACATGATTAAATGAACATCTTCTTCTCAATTCATCTAGATAGTTAAGAAATAACTTCTGTTTTGATTGAGATCTATTCACTCCGGAAGGGGGTTTGAATATGGGAATTTCCATGTGAGCCTCGGAAGGGGAATCATGGAAATTAGAACTGAAGCTTTGTTTCTCACAAGTCTCTTGATCAACACCATTCGGGAGGAATTGAGATCTTGAGAGTCTGTGTGGCTTATGGATGAGAGAAAATGCTTAACCTCTTCTCATGACAATTAGATAAAGGAATTGGCAAGATTGATTTTGATTAGAGAGATTAGATTGCCAAGAAATTGGGATCCAATCAATTTCAATCCGCCATAGATCTATTCATATGATTGAGAAAGAAGTCGAGATCTATTTTATTCAAGATGGATTATGATACCTCCAATCCCTGATGAATCTTTGTTTCTGTTATTTCTCGTTTTCTTGCTCTGATTTACTGCTTTCTTATCATTCTGTTAATCCATCTCCACTCAAATCATCACTGTTAGCTTAACTAAATTTATCACCTTACTGTAGTTGCTTGATCCATCAATCCCTGTGGGATCGACCTCACTCCTGTGAGTTATTACTACTTGATGCAACCCGGTACACTTGCCGGTTAGTTTGTGCGAAAATATAATTTTACGCCATCATGCACACATGGTCATTTTTCCCTGTTAAAAAAAAGTCCTTTGTGCATGCGCACAGCTCTGTGCGTGCGCACAGCTCTGTGCATACGCACACGTCGTAACACCCTTCCTACCTGGAGCACTCGCACACCCTGTGCGTCCGCATCCTCTATGTTTTTCGTTCTTCGTGTATACGCACACGTCCTTGTACGTACACACAAGTCGCGTTCTGGACGTTAATCAGAAAGGATGACCTGATCAGCCAACAGTCTTTTTCTCTCTTCTCCTTGCTGCTGCTACTCATTCTCGCTGCCCAGCCCCTTCTTCCGATGACCCTACCGTCGTCGGTGCCACCACCGCCCCCATCATCCCTCTCTCTCCCCCTTTCTTCTCTTTTCTTCTTCTTCTTCTTCTCCTTCTTCTTTCTTTTATTTCTACTTCCTTCTTTCTTTTTCTTTTCTCTTTCATCTCTTCTTTGGCGAAGCTCCGCTGCCATCAGCCTTGCAGTGGCTAACATAAGTGCCACTGTAACCTATCTTTTTTTTCATCCTTCAACTTTTCAATTTTCTTGTTTTAATCTTCTTTGTTATGTTTAGTTGCTTGCTTAATTTCTATTTTCTTTATTTAAATTTGGTAATTTAGCTTAAGTTTTGTTTAATTATTTGTTTGTTGCATTGCAGGTGTTCAATTTATGATTCATAGGTTGTTGATACTTGAATTTTTGCTTGAATTTCATGAATATGTGCACTGTACTCCATGTGTTTGCTTAAATTCCTGAATGAAATTTTTGTTTAATAAAGTGTTATAGCTACCATATGTGTTAGGCTAAAACCTTGTTTGGCATTCTAATCAAGAATGGTGCACTTTTAAATGATTATGATGTTATTTTGGATTGGAATTTCAATAATATACTTATTTATTGCTTTGAATTGCTAGCACCAATTTGACATAAAGATTGACATTTGTTTCTTAATTGGTGAAAATTTGAACAAGTGCATGTTGAATTTAGTGAGTTGAATTGAATTGCTTGTTCATCATGGTTTTTAAGACAATATAATCATATCACAAGGTCCTTTTTTTTTGTTAATGCTTTGCATTTATTTGAGTTGATGCCAAGGCATCTTAGGCTAGTTTCACTAGCCTTTTTCTTTTGTTTTCATTAGGTTTTATGCACTTTCTTATGTTATAAGTAAGTATTTGGATAAGGATTTCATGCACACCTTGATTCAATCAAACTTAGTTATTTATGTGCTTTTCATGAGGTGTTCATGCAAAATTTACTTGATCATTGAAAGATGCAAATACCTTGTGAAATATAGCAAACTTTGATGCAAGTGTTTGTTTGATGATAGGTGGAAAGGAAGCTAAGAAAGGGAGAGCAACAAGCAACAAAAAGAGCCATGGAAAGAATCAAGAGGAAGCAACGTTGGTGGCCAAAGTTAGAACTTTTGATTGATATCTTGTGCTTAAATTGAGCGTTTTTATCAGATCTTCACCCACTTATTCATGTAAATTGCATGGTTTTACTATTACTTCCTTGTTTTATGATATATGAGAAAACGTTTTCCTATGCTTTAAAAATATTAAATTTAATTATCCTTTATTACCATTCGATGCTGTGATCTGTGTGTTAAGTATCTTCAGGTTTCATAGGGCAGGAATGACTTAAAGGATGAAAAGAAAACATACAAAATGGAAGGAAAGCACAAAATGGAGTTTTTGAAGAAACTGGAAGCGACGCGAACGCGTGCTTTGTGAAAAAGTGGCATCTGTGTGAACGCGTGCATGACACGAACGCGTGACTCGCGAAACACAGATGATACGAACGCGCGACTGATGCGACCGCGTGGAAAAGTAGAACTCCAGATGACGCGACCGCGTGACCCACGCGGACGCGTGACTTGCGCAATCTGCAGAAATTACAGAATGCGCTGAAGATGATTTTGGGCGGCATTTTGATCCAGATCCGAGCCCAGAGAACACAGATTAAAGGCTATAAATTGGGGAATCCATTCATTCATAAGATATAGGTGATGACAAGTCATCATATACCCATTTTTCAAGCTAATTTCACTTGTTTTGGTAGCATTTATGCACTTTCTTGCATCCTAAGTTAGTGATTTGGAGTGAAAATGCATAACTTCTCTAAATCAAGCAACCACTATGAAATTAATGATAAATCATGATGTTTAAGCTAATTTTAATTGCATTTTAATTGATTTATAAGCCTCTTGAATTTAGTGATACTTTGAGTGGTTGTTTTGGTTTATTGTAGGTGAAGAAAAGAAAAGAAAATAAAAAGCGTGGCATAAAAAGTGTAGCCGAGGAAAGAAAAGCGTGGCCGAATCAAGGGAGAAGTGTGCCGAACTCATAGTGGAAGCAATCTTGCCCTCCACAAGGGCAGAATGCCCTCCACAAGGGCAGCATCAAGTGACCAAACCAAGACAAGGCAACCTTGCCCTGCCCACTCCAAGGGCAGAGCACAAAATGGTGCCTTGGAGCCAAGAGAAGCAAACTCTGCCCTGCCCTTGTGGAGAGCAGGATCGGGCTCCATGAGAAAAAAAATCAAGATAAAAATGTCAATTATGCATGCTACAAGGCTCGAGGAAGGGACCATGAGGAAGCCAAGGACTAAGGGTGACTATGGTGCCAAGAAAGCAAGAAAATAACTAGCGTGTTTGCTCCCTCCCAGGATCGAACCCAAGACATGAAGGAAGGAACCCTGCCCTGCCCTTGGCGCGGGCAGGGCAGCATTTGAAATTGGCGCATCACACACAAGACCTTGGCGCACCAATTTTGCTTCCTGGCACACCAAACCATTCCTGCCCTGCCCTTGGCGCGGGCAGGGAGCATCCGCGCGTCAACTTGCTTCGCGCGCACGCGCGCTCCTCAAATCTGGCCGTCCCACGCATCAACGTGCAGCACGCGCACGCGCACTTCTCAATTCTGGCAGCACCAAGCGCACGCACGCTTCATGTTCGCGCGCATCAACATTTTCTGCCCAGCCCTTGGCGCGGGCAGGGCAGTCTTTGGCGCACCAAATTTCCTCCTCATGCGCACCACGCAGCTTCTGGCGCACCAATTTCTTCACCATGCGCACTATGGCCGCACCAACTTCTTGTGCCTAGCATCAATTTTCTGCCCTGCCCTCCACAAGGGCAGGGCAGCCTCCTGGGAGTGCATTTTTGGGCCAAAAATTCAAATTAAAAATTAATTTGAATTCATTTCTTCACCAATTCAAAAGCCCATCCAAATCCCAAAATCCAAGAATGGAAAGTGTATAAATAGTAGTTAGTTTAATGTAATTGAAAACTTTTAGCTACCTTTATGCACCTTTTGTCAATTTTCACTTTTACCTTTTGAATTTCTAGCTTTCTGTTGAGATTTCTGAGAATTAGGGAGGGAATTGATCTCTCTTCTCCCTCGTTCTTGCCTTAGGAATTTTACTCTTCTGTTTCTGAGAATTGGGTGTGAGAAATTGAGGAAATTCTGTCTCAATTCCCATTCAAATTCTCTTTAATTCACTTTCTGCATAATTGAATCTGTTTCCATTTCCTTTACTACTTCTTCTTCTAATTTTCTTGCCAATTGCTTTGTTCATCTGGATCTAGGAAGGCAAATAGAGATCTAGGCTCTGCTACCTAGTCTCTTGAGACCTGAGACCCAATTTGGCTCCTGGTTCTTCTATGAACCTTGCTGCATTTTATTTCCTTGCTGATTTAATTCTCATTGCTCTCATTTCAAGTTCTAATCTCTTTATTTGCTGCAATTTACTTTTTCTTGTTTAGATCTTGCAATCCCATTCCTCAACTCCCTTTTACATTCTAGCAATTTATTTTTCTTGCCATTTAAGTTACTGCAATTTACCTTTCTTGCACTTTAAGTTTCAGTCATTTACTTTCTTGCTCTTTAAGTTTCTGCACTTTTACTCTTCTGTTCTTTATTTTACTGCACTTCCCCCTTCCCCCTTTACATTTACTGTCATTTAATTTCTGTTAAACACAAATCACTCAATCAAAACTTGATTTGCTTGACTAAACCACCCACTAAACTAAAATTGCTCAATCCTTCAATCCCTGTGGGATCGACCTCACTCTTGTGAGTTATTATTACTTGATGCGACCCGGTACACTTGCCGGTGAGTTTTGTGTTGGATCGCTTTCCACACATCAATAGGTCATACATCATCAGATCATAACATATAATTTAAGGATTAGATGTAGTTTTTAGAGAGAGGGGTTCTCTCTTCTCTCTTAGGATTAGGATTTATCTTAGTATTTAGAATTTCTTTTAGTCATTAGGATTGTTTCTTCATACCAGGTTCAATAATCTATGTTTCTCTTCTACTTTTATTTACTCTGATGCTTTTATGTGTATTTGATTTATGTTGCCCAGTTGGCTTATGAAAAATTCATGTTAGGATTTTCTTAGTTAATATAATTTGAGGTATTTCAGACTCATGATTGTTTTGCTCTATTTATGATTTATTATCCCTTTTGGATTTGGTTAATTAATTGGTAATACTTGAGTTATCAAACTCAGCAGTGGTTGAAATTGGCAATTGCTAATTAATTTGGATCACTCTAAAAGTTGACTAAAACTCGAGGATCAATTTAATTAGTCTACTTGACTTTCCTTTATTTAATAAGGGATAATTAAGTGGGATTAAAACCCAATTCTCAGCACATTTCATAAGGATAACTAGGACAGAAATTCCAATTTTCATACATTGCCAAGAGATTTATAGTAATTGATTTATTAATTCCTGCAATCTAATTATTCTCTTGTTTAAACCCTTTTCAAAATCCAAAATTACTATTTTCCATAACCAATAGTAAAACACACCTCCCTGCAATTCCTTGAGAAGACAACCCGAGGTTTGAATACTTCGGTTATAAATTTTATTGGGTTTGTTACTTGTGACAACCAAACGTTTATAAGAAAGGAATTCTTGTCGGTCTAGAAGCTATACTTACAACGGGAATTTATTTGTGAAAATTCTAGACTGTGCGAAAGTTTCGTTCTTCAAAATGGCGCCATTGCCGGGGAATCGCAAACGTGTGCCTTATCATTGGTTATTGTAAATATTTTTTCTTTTACTTGTTTATTTGTTTTTGTTTTTCCTTCTTATTTCTAATAGCTACTATGAGTTCTCACCCCTCTCGCTTTGAGTTTGGTTCTAATTTTGTTGAAAGGAATGGAAGCTATAACAGGAATATGCATCACGGCCTAAGCAATCAAAGATGGATGGAGCCAAGATGATATGATCAACCCTTTAGGCAACAACACCTTCCTAGATATCATAGGCAAGGACCGTTCTACAATGCATGCCAAACTGATAGATATGGTGGACCCACTTTTAATTATCAATAAGCCCCACCCTGTGCTCATAGACCATCCTCTCAACATAGCTTTGAACCACCACACTCGCAAGCTTCCTTTCACCATTCGCCACCGTATGATCCTTATTCACCTCAATGCCAATCCAATTACTCCCAAGGACCACCACTTCCCTATGCACCATGTCCATATCTATCAAGCCAATAATCACAAGTTCGCTTCGAAGAATCAGTAGATCAATTTCATGCAACCCTTCATCAACTGGAGCAAGCAATAAATCAATTATCTTCTAGACGTTCAGACACTCAAGGAACTCCCATAGCTTCATGTGGAGAATCTAATGAAGAACGTAGTATGAAGGAGACACTAGAAACTCCAGTGGACAGTATAGAGCATAACTTCGTACTAGAACAAGTAGAGGAAGCTGTCATTATAGAAGAAGAAGAGTTGGTTGAAGATTTAGGAGATGCTGAACCTCTACGGGAATCTAGAATTATGGAGAATTCCGTCAAAGACGTTACAACTAATGCTAAGGAGGATAGTGCACGACCCCCAAAGTATGTATCTTATGAAGAACAGGACGGAGTAACCCAAGGCGCAAGTTTCCTTGATGATGATAATCACGAGTCAAGTTCTCCTAGTAATGAACTTGCATTCGCAAGTGAGTTCTTTGAGATAGAAGAATCTTCCCCGAGTGAATACGAAGATGATGCTGAGGTAGATTTTTCTCAACCCCCAACTTATGACTCGAGTGACGATGAGGAAGAAATCGAGGATTTTGATCAAGACATGGTTGAAATTGAAGAAGTTTGCAAAGAAGTGAAGGAATTTACAGAGGAATACAAGGGAGTAGAGCTTGCAAAACCACTGGAAACACCTATCCCAAGGCCATTACCACCCAATACAAACTTCAAGTGGGTAAAATCCTTAGCTTTTATCTTTACTTTTCCACTTGAATATGGTCTACCTGAAACAGATGGCCTGCTTAGAGCTCTTTGCGGCTTTAAGAGTAAAAGGGAATTAACTCGCACTAAGGGCTGGTATGCAAGATTTAATGAGGTGCAAGGATTGGTGTCAAGCTCAATTGAAAGGATATCGGAAGCTGTCTGGTCACTACAGTGAGAATTCAGACTACTTATCACCCAGCTGGAAAAATGCAGATCAAGACAAACACGGGTGTAAAAGTAAGGTTTGGGATCCTGGAATCTATTCTGACATTTAACACCCCGGGAGCCTAGAACCCTGTTTGAAACTGCTCAAAGGCTTTACGTGCCTTGTTTGACACCCCGGAGGATGCTGGCATTCTAAACATTGTTGGAGATTCCTGGTTGAAATTCAAGCACAAGCCACCATAACAGGAGGCTCACCAGAATGTCCAACTTAAGGACTTTAACTAAAAGTGCTAGGTGGGAGACAACACACGATGGTATGATCGTTCCTTTTTCAGTTTAGTCTGTTTTTTAATTTTGATTGAACCTAGAATTTTTGCATGACATTCATTGCATTTTGCATTTTGCATACTGCATAAAAAAAGAGAAAATCACCCCACGCGAGCGCGTAGGCCACGCGTAGGCGTGGAATCGAATTCGGCGTAAAGATCCAATGCGCAGAAAGTTGGGCTGGAATCGTGCGGCTGTTGTGCATTGAGCACAAAATGGCCCACGCATTCGCGTCAGTCAATTGCATAACACTCATCCCATGCAAAAGCGTGAGTGACGCGTCCGCGTCGCATAAATATTATGGCCCCCTAAATGGAAACAGAGAGTTGCGCCAAAACGACGCTGGAACTGTGCGTCTAGCACAATTCACAGCGACGCGTTCGCGTACTTCACACGTCCTCGTCACTCATCTTTTACCCAACCTACGCGTTCCCGTCCATCACGCGACTGATGAGCGGATAATTTATACGCTTTTTGGCATTGTTTTTAGGTAGTTTTTAGTAAGTTCAAGCTACTTTTAGGGATGTTTTCATTAGTTTTTATGTTAAATTCACATTTCTGGACTTTAATATGAGTTTGTGTGTTTTTCTGTGATTTCAGGTAATTTCTGGCTGAAATTGAGGGATTTGAGCAAAACTCTGAAAAAGGCTGACAAAAGGACTGCTGATGCTGTTGGAATCTGACCTCCCTGCACTCGAAATGGATTTTCTGGAGCTACAGAACTCCAATTGGCGCGCTCTCAATGGCGTTGGAAAGTAGACATCCAGGGCTTTCCAGCAATATATAATAGTCCATACTTTATTCGGAAATTGAGGACGTAATTTGGTGTTGAACGCCAAGTACATGCTGCTGTCTGGAGTTAAACGCCAGAAAAACGTCATGATCCGGAGTTGAACGCCCAAAACACGTCATAACTCGGAGTTCAACTCCAAGAGAAGCCTCAGCTCGTGGATTGATCAAGCTCAGCCCAAACATACACCAAGTGGGCCCCGCAAGTGGATTTATGCATCAATTACTTACTCATGTAAACCCTAGGAGCTAGTTTATTATAAATAGAACATTTAACTAATGTATTTGACATCTTGGGACGCATAGTTCTCAGATCATGGGGGCTGGCCATTCGGCCATGCCTGAACCTTTTACTTATGTATTTTCAACGGTGGAGTTTCTGCACACCATAGATTAAGGGTGTGGAGCTCTGCTGTACCTCAAGTATCAATGCAATTCTATTTTCTTTTATTCAATTCTCTTTTATTCTTATTCCAAGATATTCATTCGCACCCAAGAACATGATGAATGTGATAATTAGATAACCCTCATTATCATTCTCACTTATGAACGCACGTGATTGAGAACCACTTCCGTTCTACATGCAACAGAGCTTGAATGTGTATCTCTTAGATTCCCCAACAGAATCTTCGTGGTATAAGTTAGATAGATGGCGGCATTCATGAGAATCCGGAAAGTCTAAACCTTGTCTATGGTATTCCAAGTAGGATTCTAGGATTGAATGACTGTGATGAGCTTCAAACTCCTGAAGGCTGGGCGTGATGACAAGCGCAAAAGAATCAATGGATTCTATTCCAACCTGATTGAGAACCGACAGATGATTAGCCATGCGAGTGACAGCCGCAGAGGACCATTTTCACTGAGAGGATGGGATGTAGCCACTGACAACGGTGATGCCCTACATACAGCTTGCCATGGAAAGGAGTAAGAAGAATTGAGTTGAAGCAGTAGGAGAGCAGGCGTCCTTGAGCCTTACAGTACCTCCATATGCTTATCTGAAATTCCCACCAATGAATCTGCATAAGTGTTCTATCCCTTTTTATTTTCTATTTATTCCATTAATCAAATTTAAACTAATAATCCAATTATCCTTGAATCCGCCTGACTGAGATTTGCAAGGTGACCATAGCTTGCTTCATACCAACAATCTCTGTGGGATCGACCCTTACTCACGTAAGGTTTATTACTTGGACGACCCAGTACACTTACTGGTTAGTTGAACGGAGTTGTGGATTCAACCAGTGCCATAATAAAAGACTTCATCTCAAAATAGTTAGAACATGGATTACAATTTCGTCCACCAAGTTTTTGGCGCCGTTGCCGGGGATTGTTCGAGTATGGACAACTGACGGTTCATCTTGTTGCTCAGATTAGGTAATTTTTCTTTTCAAAAATCTTTTTCAAAATTTTTCTTTTCTTTTTCGTTTTCACAAACTATATTTTTCGAAAAAATTTAATAAAAATTCAAAAAAAAAAAAATTCATAAAATCATAAAAAAACCAAAAATATTTTGTGTTTCTTGTTCGAGTCTTGAGTCAATTTTTAAGTTTGGTGTCAATTGCATGCTTTAAAAAAAAAAAAAATTTCTTGCATTTTTCAAAGTTCCATGCATTCATAGTGTTCTTCATGATCTTCAAGTTGTTCTTGACAAGTCTTCTTGTTTGATCTTGATGATTTCTTGTTTTGTGTTGTTTGTTGTTTTTCATATGCATTTTTCGTTTGTTAGAGTCCATGCATTAAAGATTTCTAAGTTTGGTGTCTTGCATGTTTTCTTTGCATCAAAAATTTTTCAAAATTATGTTCTTGATGTTTATCATGATCTTCAAAGTGTTCTTGGTGTTCATCTTGACATTCATAGTGTTCTTGCATGCATCTTGTGTTTTGATCCAAAATTTTCATGTTTTGGGTCATTTTTGTGTTTTTCTCTCTCATAATTAAAAAAATTCAAAAATAAAAAAATTATCTTTTCCTTATTTTTCTCAAATTTTCGAAAATTTGAGTTGACTTGGTCAAAAATTTTTAAAATTAGTTGTTTCTTACAAGTCAAGTCAAAAATTTCAATTTTAAAAATCTTATCTTTCTAAAATCTTTTTCAAAAATCACATCTTTTTCATTTTTTCTATTTTTTTTCGAAAATTTCAAAAATCTTTTTCAAAATATTTTCAAAATCTTTTTCTTATCTTTACATCTAATTTTCGAAAATTCACTAATGATTAATGTGATTGGTTCAAAAATTTGAAGTTTGTTACTTTCTTATTAAGAAAGGTTCAATCTTTGAGTTCTAGAATCTTATCTTGTAGTTTCTTGTTAGTGAAGTAAATAATTTTAAAATTTTTGAATTAAATCTTTTTATCTTTTATTTTATCTTTTTCAAAAAATTTTATATTTTTCAAAATTTGATTTCAAAATATCTTATCTAACTTCTTATCTGCCTATCTTTTTAAATTTTGATTTCAAATCTTTTTCAATCAACTAACTAACTTTTTGTTTGTTTCTTATCTTTTTCAAAACCACCTAACTACTTCTCCCTCTTCTATTTTCGAAAATATCTCTCTCTTTTTCAAAAATTCTTTTTAATTAACTAATTGTTTCATGTTTTAATTTTAATCTTATTTTATATTTAATTTTCGAAAAGTACTAATCCTTTTTCAAAATTATTTTAGAAAATATCTTTCTCTTTTTCAAAAAAAAAATTCTTTTTAATTAACTAATTGTTTCAAATTTTAATTTCAATTACATTTATCTCTAATTTTCGAAAATCACTAACTCTTTTTCAAAATTATTTTCGAATTCTCCCTCCTCTTTTCTTCTTCTATTTAATTATTTAATTACTAACACTTCTCTCCACCTCTCTTCATCCAAAATCCGAACCCTCTTCCTCATTCTTCTACCCCCTTTCTTTTTCTACTAACATAAAGGAATCTCTATACTGTGACATAGAGGATTCCTCTTCTTTTCTTGTTTTCTTCTCTTTCATATGAGCAGGAACAGGGATAAAGGCACTCTTGTTGAAATAGATCCAGAACCTGAAAGGACTCTGAAGAGAAAATTAAGAGAAGCTAAATTACAACAATCCAGAAGCAACCTTTTAGAAATTTTCGAACAAGAGAAAGAGATGGCAGCCGAAAATAATAATAATAATGCAAGGAGAATGCTTGGTGACTTCACTAAGCCAACATCCAAGTTTGATGGAAGAAGCATCTCCATTCCTGCCATTGGAGCCAATAACTTTGAGCTGAAACCTCAGCTAGTTGCTTTAATGCAACAAAACTGCAAGTTTTATGGACTTCTATCTGAAGATCCTTACCAGTTTTTAACTGAGTTCTTGCAGATCTGTGAGACTGTAAAGACGAATGGGGTTGATCCTGAAGTCTACAGACTCATGCTTTTCCCTTTTGCTGTAAGAGACAGAGCCAGAGTATGGTTGGATTCACAACCCAAGGATAGCCTGGACTCATGGGATAAGCTGGTCACTGCCTTCTTGGATAAATTCTTTCCTCCTCAAAAGCTGAGCAAGCTGAGAGTGGATGTTCAAACCTTCAAACAAAAAGATGGTGAATCCCTCTATGAAGCTTGGGAAAGATACAAGCAGCTGACCAAGAGATGTCCATCTGACATGTTCTCAGAATGGACCATATTAGATATATTCTATTATGGTCTCTCTGAATTTTCGAAAATGTCATTGGATCATTCTGCAGGTGGATCTATTCACCTGAAGAAAACGCCTGAAGAGGCTCAAGAGCTCATTGACATGGTTGCAAATAACCAGTTCATGTACACTTCTGAGAGGAATTCCGTGAACAGTGGGATACCTCAGAAGAAAGGAGTTATTGAAATTGACACTCTGAATGCCATATTGGCTCAGAACAAAGTGTTGACTCAACAAGTCAACATGATCTCTCAAAATCTGAATGGATTGCAACATGCATCCAACAGTACTAGAGAGGCAGCTTCTGAAGAAGCTTATGATCTTGAGAACCCTGCCATGGCAGAGGTTAATTACATGGGTGAACCTTATGGAAACACCTATAACTCATCATGGAGAAATCATCCAAATTTCTCATGGAAGGATCAACAAAAACCTCAACAAGGTTTTAACAATGGTGGACGTAATAGGCTGGGCAATAGCAAGCCATATCCATCATCTTCTCAGTAACAAACAGAGAATTCTGAACAAAACACTTCTAATTTAGCCAATGTAGTCTCTGATCTGTCAAAGGCCACTTTCAGTTTCATGAATGAAACAAGATCCTCCATTAGAAATTTGGAGGCACAAGTGGGCCAGCTGAGTAAGAAAGTCATTGAAACTCCTCCCAGTATTCTCCCAAGTAATACAGAAGAGAATCCAAAAGGAGAGTGCAAAGCCATTGACATAGTCAATATGGCCGAATGCACAAGGGAGGAGGAGGACGAAAATCCTAGTGAGGAAGACCTCCTGGGACGTCCCTCAAGCAAGAAGGAGTTTTCTATTAAGGATCCAGAGGAATCTAAGGCTCATATAGAGACCATAGAGATTCCATTAAATCTCCTTCTGCCATTCATGAGCTCTGAAGACTATTCATCCTCTGAAGAGGATGAAGATGTAACTGGAGAGCAAGTTGCTCAATATTTAGGAGCTATCATGAAGCTGAATGCCAAGTTATTTGGTAATGAGACTTGCGAAAGTGAACCTCCCTTGCTCATTAATGAACTGGATTCTTGGATTCAGAAAACTCTACCTCAAAAGAAACAAGATCCTGGTAAGTTCTTAATACCTTGTACCATAGGCACCATGATCTTTGAAAAAGCTCTGTGTGATCTGGGGTCAGGGATAAATCTAATGCCACTCTCTGTAATGGAGAAGCTGGGGATCATTGAGGTACAACCTGCCTTGTTCTCATTGCAATTGGCAGACAAGTCATTAAGACAAGCTTATGGATTAGTAGAGGACGTGTTAGTAAAGGTTGAAGGCCTTTACATCCCTGCTGATTTCATAATCTTAGACACTAGGAAGGAAGAGGATGATTGCATCATCCTTGGAAGACCTTTCCTAGCCACAGCAGAAGCTGTGATAGATGTCAACAGAGGAGAATTAGTCCTTCAATTGAATGGGGAATACCTTGTGTTTAAGGCACATGGCCATCCCTCTGTGACAAAAGAGAGTAAGCATGAAGAGCTTCTCTCAGTTCAGAGTCAAGAAGAGCCCCCACAGTCAAACTCTAAGTTTGGTGTTGGGAGGCCACAATTAAACTCTAAGTTTGGTGTTAAAATCCTATATCCACACTCTAAGTTTGGTGTGGACAACTATACAACATTGACCTGAGCACCTTGTGGCTCCATGAGAGCCACTGTCAAGCTATTGACATTAAAGAAGCGCTTGTTGGGAGGCAACCCAATTTTTATTTATCTAATTTTGTTTTATTCTATTTTATTGTTATTTTGTGTTTTATTAGGTACATGATCATGAGGAGTCACGAAAAAAATCAAAAAAAATTAAAAACAGAATCAAAAACAGCAGAAGAAAAAAATACACACCCTGGAGGACGCACAGGCTGGCGTTCAACGCCAGTAAGATGCATCTGGCTGGCTTTCAACGCCAGAACAGAGCACCATTCTGGCGCTGAACACCAGAAACAAGCAACATCCTGGCGCTGAACGCCAGGAATGTGCCTAGAGGAGAAAAGCTGGCGCTGAACGCCAGTAACAAGCATGAAACTGGCGTTCAACGCCAGAAACATGCATTACATGGGCGTTGAACGCCCAGAACGTGCATCAATGGGCGTTTGAACGCCAGAATGATACATGAAGGCATTTTACATGCCTATATGGTGAAGGAATGGTATTTCTTTACACCTCAGGATCCTGTGGACCCCACAGGATCACCTCAGGATCTGTGGATCCCACAGGATCCCCACCTACCATATTCCCACCTTACCTTTTAATCCTAATCACACTCTCCTAATCCTAAATCTCATTCTCTCTACTCCCCATGTCACACTTCCCAACACCCATCACCAATCACCTCAATTCCTCTTCCCAATTCCCCCATTCACCATTCACATCACCCCACTCTTCCCCACAAACCCCACCTACCTTCATAAAATTCAAACTCAATTTCCCACCCATTCCCACCCAATTTGGCCGAACACCCACCCTCCCCTCTCCCTATAAATACCCTTCCCTTCTACTTCATTTTCACACCACACTACACCTTCTTCTCCCACATAGCCGAACCTACCTCTCTCCCTCTCTACCATATTTTCTTCTTCTTCTTCTACTCTTCTTTTCTTTTTTTTTTTGCTCGAGGACGAGCAAAATTTTAAGTTTGGTGTGGTAAAAAGCATAAGCTTTTTTTGTTTTTCCATTACCAATGGCACCTAAGGCCGGAGTATCCTCTAGAAAAGGGAAAGGGAAGGCAAAAGCTTCCACCTCCGAGTCATGGGAGATGGAAAGATTCATCTCCAAGAGCCATCAAGACCACTTCTATGATGTTGTGGCAAAGAAGAAGGTGATCCCTGAGGTCCCTTTCAAGCTCAAGAAAAATGAGTATCCAGAGATCCGACATGAAGTTAAAAGAAGAGGTTGGGAAGTCTTAACCAACCCCATGCAACAAGTCGGAATCTTAATGGTTCAAGAATTCTATGCCAATGCATGGATCACTAGGAACCATGACCAAGGTATGAACCCAAGTCCAAAGAATTATCTCACAATGGTTAGGGGGAAATACTTGGATTTCAGTCCGGAAAATGTGAGGTTGGCGTTTCACTTGCCTATGATGCAAGGAGATGAACGCCCCTACACTAGGAGGGTCAACTTTAATCAAAGGTTGGACCAAGTCCTTATGGACATTTGTGTGGAAGGAGCTCAGTGGAGAATAGATTCCAAGGGCAAGCCAGTCCAACTAAGAAGACTGGACCTCAAGCCTATAGCTAGAGGATGGTTGGAGTTCATTCAACGCTCCATCATTCCTACTAGCAACCGATCTGAAGTTACTGTGGATCGGGCCATCATGATTCATAGCATCATGATTGGAGAGGAAGTAGAAGTTCATGAGGTCATCTCCAATGAAATCTACAAAATAGCCGACAAGCCCTCACATATGGCACGGCTAGCTTTTCCTCACCTTATTTGCCATCTATGTTACTCAGCTGGAGTTATCATAGAAGGAGATGTCTCCATTGAAGAAGACAAGCCCATCACCAAGAAAAGGATGGAGCAAGCTAGAGAAGCTCCTCACGGCCCTCAAGAGGTGCATGAGGAAGCTCATCATCAACAAACTCCTGAGATGCCCCAAGGGATGCACTTTCCCCCAAACAACTATTGGGAGCAACTCAACACCTCCTTAGAAGATTTAAGCCACAATGTGGAACAATTAAGGGTGGAACATCATGAGCACTCCATCATTCTCCAAGAAATAAGAGAAGATCAAAGAGCAATGAGGGAGGAGCAACAAAGGCAAGGAAGGGACATAGAAGAGCTTAAGAACATCATTGGTCCTTCAAGAAGAAGACGCCACTAAAGGTGGATTCATTCCTTGTTCTTATTTCTTTCTGCTTTTCGGTTTTTAGTATTATGTTTATCTATGTTTTGTGTCTTTATTTCATGATCATTAGTATGTAACCATGCCTTAAAGCTATGAATAAATTCCATTAATCCTTCACTTCTCTTAAAAGAAAAATGTTTTAATTCAAAAGAACAAGAAGTACATAAATTTCGAAAATAGCTATTGAATTTAGTTTAATTATATTGATGTGGTGACAATACTTTTTGTTTTCTGAATGAATGCTTGAACAGTGCATATGTCTTTTGATCTTGTTGTTTATGAATGTTAAAATTATTGGCTCTTGAAAGAATGATGAACAAAGAGAAATGTTATTGATGATCTGAAAAATCATGAAATTAATTCTTGAAGCAAGAAAAAGCAGTGAAAAAAAAGGGGGCTAAAAAGAGTATATAGAAAAAGAAGGAGCAGTAGAAAAAGCCAATAAGCCCTTAAAACCAAAAGGCAAGGGTAAAACGGATCCAAGGCTTTGAGCATCAATGGATAGGAGGGCCCAAGGAAATTAAATCCAGGCCTAAGCGGCTAAATCAAGCTGTCCCTAACCATGTGCTTGTGTCATGAAGGCCCAAGTAAAAAGCTTGAGACTAAGTGGTTAAAGTCGTGATCCAAGACAAAAGAGTGTGCTTAAGAGCTCTGGACACCACTAACTGGGGACCCTAGCAAAGCTGAGTCACAATCTGAAAAGGTTCACCCAGTTATGTGTCTGTGGCATTTGTGTATCCGGTGGTAATACTGGAAAACAAAGTGCTTAGGGCCACGGCCAAGACTCATAAGTAGCTGTGTTCAAGAATCAACATGCTTAACTAGGAAAATCAATAACACTATCCAAAATTCTAAGTTCCTAAGAGACGCCAATCACTCTAAACTACAAAGGAAAAAGTGAGATGCCAAAACTGTTCAGAAGCAAAAAGCTACAAGTCCCGCTCATCTAATTATAATTAATATTCATTGATATTTTGGAATTTATAGTATATTCTCTTCTTTTTATCCTATTTGACTTTCAGTTGCTTGGGGACAAGCAACAATTTAAGTTTGGTGTTGTGATGAGCGGATAATTTATACGCTTTTTGGCATTGTTTTTAGGTAGTTTTTAGTAAGTTCAAGCTACTTTTAGGGATGTTTTCATTAGTTTTTATGTTAAATTCACATTTCTGGACTTTACTATGAGTTTGTGTGTTTTTCTGTGATTTCAGGTAATTTCTGGCTGAAATTGAGGGATTTGAGCAAAACTCTGAAAAAGGCTGACAAAAGGACTGCTGATGCTGTTGGAATCTGACCTCCCTGCACTCGAAATGGATTTTCTGGAGCTGCAGAACTCCAATTGGCGAGCTCTCAACGGCGTTGGAAAGTAGACATCCAGGGCTTTCCAGCAATATATAATAGTCTATACTTTATTCGGAAATTGACGACGTAACTTGGCGTTGAATGCCAAGTACATGCTGCTGTCTGGAGTTAAACGCCAGAAAAACGTCATGATCCGGAGTTGAACGCCCAAAACACGTCATAACTCGGAGTTCAACTCCAAGAGAAGCCTCAGCTCGTGGATTGATCAAGCTCAGCCCAAACATACACCAAGTGGGCCCCGGAAGTGGATTTAAGCATCAATTACTTACTCATGTAAACCCTAGGAGCTAGTTTATTATAAATAGAACATTTAACTAATGTATTTGACATCTTGGGACGCATAGTTCTCAGATCATGGGGGCTGGCCATTCGGCCATGCCTGAACCTTTTACTTATGTATTTTCAACGGTGGAGTTTCTGCACACCATAGATTAAGGGTGTGGAGCTCTGCTGTACCTCAAGTATCAATGCAATTCTATTTTCTTTTATTCAATTCTCTTTTATTCTTATTCCAAGATATTCATTCGCACCCAAGAACATGATGAATGTGATGATTAGATAACCCTCATTATCATTCTCACTTATGAACGCACGTGATTGACAACCACTTCCGTTCTACATGCAACAGAGCTTGAATGTGTATCTCTTAGATTCCCCAACAGAATCTTCGTGGTATAAGTTAGATAGATGGCGGCATTCATGAGAATCCGGAAAGTCTAAACCTTGTCTATGGTATTCCGAGTAGGATTCTAGGATTGAATGACTGTGACGAGCTTCAAACTCTTGAAGGCTGGGCGTGATGACAAGCGCAAAAGAATCAATGGATTCTATTCCAACCTGATTGAGAACCGACAGATGATTAGCCATGCGAGTGACAGCCGCAGCGGACCATTTTCACTGAGAGGATGGGATGTAGCCACTGACAACGGTGATGCCCTACATACAGCTTGCCATGGAAAGGAGTAAGAAGAATTGAGTTGAAGTAGTAGGAGAGCAGGCGTCCTTGAGCCTTACAGTACCTCCATATGCTTATCTGAAATTCCCACCAGTGAATCTGCATAAGTGTTCTATCCCTTTTTAATTTCTATTTATTCCATTAATCAAATTTAAACTAATAATCCAATTATCCTTGAATCCGCCTGACTGAGATTTGCAAGGTGACCATAGCTTGCTTCATACCAACAATCTCTGTGGGATCGACCCTTACTCACGTAAGGTTTATTACTTGGACGACCCAGTACACTTGCTGGTTAGTTGAACGGAGTTGTGGATTCAACCAATGCCATAATAAAAGACTTCATCTCAAAATAGTTAGAACATGGATCACAATTTTGTCCACCAGCGACCTCATCAACCCCTTTCACCCTAATCACGCGATCACATGCTCTACGCATTCGCGTGGATTTGAATCAACTAAACCCAAATCACGCGAACCCTAACCCCCGTCGCATCCCCAAATTCCCCCTTCCTTCCTCCTCTGCACCCCCTCTGCAACCATCTATCACCCCAATCCGCCCAGACCACCGCCACGCCAAGCCAACCACACCGCCACACAACCCCCGCGACGCCCGCTCTCCCTCCTCCTTCTTCTTTCTTCTCTTCTTCTCCCCCCTTCTTCCTCCATTTCACTCCCTCCACTGCCGCGCCACCTTCCATCCCCGCAGACCACCACCGCCCCCCCAACAACCTTCGCCCCCCTCCTCCTTCTTCCCCCCTCCCTCAACCTAACCTAGTACTACATTCCACCTACCCCCATCCGGTCCACCGCCGTGCCACCGCCGTCCAGCCACCAACGCCACTACTTCCCTCTCTGTCTCAAATTATGGTCCTACCCATACCAGGTTTCGCCGATCACCGTTCCCTTTACCAGTTCATTAGTTAGTTAGTTGCATATTTTTCAGATTCTGTTCGAATTAGGATAGTTAGAGATGCATGATTATAGTGGATTCTAGGTGGTTAGGTAGCTAGGATGTGGTTAGTGGATTTAGGCCTGATAATTGCACCGTTCTTGATTACCTGTTTTATCTATTTCGCAATTTTGATATGGCTGTGATAATAATCTATTCATATGCTGTTCTTCCATGTTTCATGCTGCTGTTACACTATTCCTTCCTGTTCATGTTATTTGGTCTCCTTGCAGCATTATTTATTTTTATATGAACTGATTTTTCCTGCTGTTTATTTCCCGGGAACACTCAATTTTAGCCGGAATGCTGCCCAATTTTTCGCAAATTATTTTATTCTACCCCATTCATGTATTGAGTTTGGAAATTCATTATTTTGCACCCCTTGGGTACAACCAAACCAATTCATGAATGCATGGGCCAGCATTCTTATTCCTTTTGGTTCCCTGGTTAATAAATTGCATTATTGATGATTTTGTTTTAATTTTGCAACTCTTGTATCTATATGAATTATCATCAATAAACTGAAATCTTTGCTTGAATATGAGTTGTTCATTCTCTATATTTGTGAATCTCTTGTTAACTAGGAAACCCATCATCATGCCCCTTACTTTAACTCTATCTTTACTAACTCACTACCTTCACTGTCTTTTTACCTGTTAACCATTTTAACTTTCTGACTTCTCTTTACCTAACTACTTTAACTTTTAACTCAGGGCATGATCATTATTTTTCCTAAATAACTTGAATTCCACTTATCATACATTTTGGATTGTGATTTCTATTTTCAGACCTTTTCACTTGAACACAATTCACAATGCACATATATTTGACTCAATTCATGATTCTCTTGCTCTTTTACCACTCTGTGCTTATATTGCTATCATTCTATTTGTCTACTTATTTTCCGGCTTTTATTCTTCGATTATATCTTGAAATTTCTGCTTTTCAGGATGTTTGACCCCCAAAGCGAAGGAAAAGGCAAAGCAACCACTAGCAAAAAGAAAAGAGGAGAATCCTCTATGACCATCCTTGGCATCTTGCATGATGATTCCTGGAGGGAGAAGAACTTTACCCCGCAGGAAAAAGCTGATCAGTTGGTACCTACAACTGACCCAATAAAATTTGCAAACAAATACTGTGAGCTGAAGTACCCAGTTTTTGCCACATCCAGGAACTTATATCTGGAAGGGCCACTCAAAATTCCAGAAGAACTCAAGCAATACACTTCAGACCAAATTAAACCGAGAGGCTGGTTCTTCCTGAAGAGGAACTTGACTGAGATCAACTCATCCTAGGTTAGATAATTCTACTGTAACTACTTTAAGACATCCCTGGATGTAGTACAGCTCCGAGGCAAGTAAATTCTGGTTACTGAGGAAGCCATAGAAGACATCCTCCAGCTCCCACCTAAATTAGATCAGCCAGACGGTTACCAAAAAGCTGAGGGGGATATGATATTCCTGAGATTTGACTGGGATGCAGTGAAACGGGCTATAACTCTTAATCCTACTATTCCATGGGTCATGGGAAAGAGCACAGTGGTACCCAAGGGAATCAGGCTAATATATCTGAATGATGAGGCTCGACTATGGCAGCAGATTCTGAGTAACTACGTAATGCTAAACACTCATGAAACGGAGGTGCCAGCTGCTATGATTACCCTAATCTGGTGTGTGATGATGGGTAAGAACCTATATCTGCCCCGCTTCATCCGGCATTACATGGCCAGGGTCCATGTTAGAGGCACCCTCCCATTTCCATTCCTGATTACTCCGTTGGGTCGCCGAGCTGAGGTACCTTGGGAAGTTGCTGATGAAAAGCCATCCGCCGTGGACTGTAGGAAGATCATTGGTGCACAAAATTGTGATCATCAATGGCACCATCAACATGGTACGCTCAATTGCAATCTCAACTCTTTATCACAACTTCGCACAACTAACCAGCACGTGCACTGGGTCATCCAAGTAATAAACCTTACGCGAGTAAGGGTCGATCCTATGGAGATTGTTGGTATGAAGCAAGCTATGGTCATCTTGTAAATCTCAGTCTGGCGAATTCAAATGGTTATGGAGGATTGATAATTAAAAGATGAATAAAACATAAAATAAGGATAGAGATACTTATGTAATTCATTGGTGAGAATTTCAGATAAGCGTTTGGAGATGTTTTGTCCCTTCCGTCTCTCTGCTTTCCTACTGTCTTCATCCAATCCTTCTTACTCCTTTCCATGGCAAGCTGTATGTTAGGCATCACCGTTGTCAATGGCTACAGTCCCGTCCTCTCACTGAAAATGTTTAACGCGCTCTGTCACAGCACGGCTATTCATCTGTCGGTTCTCGATCATGTTGGAATAGAATCCAGTGATTCTTTTGCGTCTGTCACTAACGCCCCACAATCGCGAGTTTGAAGCTCGTCACAGTCATTCAATCCCTGAATCCTACTCAGAATACCATAGACAAGGTTTAGACCTTTCGGATTCTCAAGAATGGCCGTCAATTGATTTTAGCTTATACCACGAAGATTCTGATTAAGGAATCCAAGAGATATCCACTCAATCTAAGGTAGAACGGAGGTGGTTGTCAGGCACACGTTCATAGGTGAGAATGATGATGAGTGTCACGGATCATCACATTCATAAAGTTCAGGAACAAGTGATATCTTAGAACAAGAATAAGCTGAATTGAATAGAAGAACAATAGTAATTGCATTAATACTCGAGGTACAGCAGAGCTCCACACCTTAATCTATGGTGTGTATAAACTCTACCGTTGAAAATACATAAGAACAAGGTCTAGGCATGGCCGAATGGCCAGCCTTCCAAAGAGGGTTCAATCATAAAAACATGATCAAAAGATGATCCGAAGATTGAAAGATCCCCCCCCACCAAATACAATAGCAAAAGTCCTATTTATAGAGAACTAGTAGCCTAGGATTTACAAAAATGAGTAAATGACGTAAAAATCCACTTCCGGGCCCACTTGGTGTGTGCTTGGGCTGAGCATTGAGACTTCCATGTGTAGAGACTTTTCTTGGAGTTAAACGCCAGCTTTTGTGCCAGTTTGAGCGTTTAAGTCCCACTTTTGTGCCAGTTCCGGCGTTTAACGCTGGGAATTCTGAAGCTGACCTGAAATGCCTGTTTGGGCCATCAAATCTCGGGCAAAGTATGGACTATTATATATTTCTGGAAAGCCCTGGATGTCTACTTTCCAAAGCAATTGAGAGCGTGCTAATTTGGCTTCTATAGCTTCAGAAAATCCACTTCGAGTGCAGGGAGGTCAGAATCCAACAGCATCTGCAGCCCTTTTCAGCCTCTGAATCAGATTTTTGCTCAGGTCCCTCAATTTCAACCAGAAAATACCTGAAATCACAAAAAAATACACAATCTCATAGTAAAGTCCAGAAAAGTGAATTTTAAATAAAAACTAATTAAAATATAATAAAAATTAACTAAAACATACTAAAAGCATACTAAAAATAATGCCAAAAAGCGTATAAATTATCCGCTCATCACAACACCAAACTTAAATTGTTGCTTGTCCCCAAGCAACTGAAAATCAGTAGGATAAAAAGAAGAGAATATACAATGAATTCCAAAAACATCTATGAAGATCAGTATTAATTAGATGAACGGGGCTTTTAGCTTTTTGCCTCTGAACAGTTTTGGCATCTCACTTTATCCTTTGAAGTTCATAATGATTGGCTTCTATAGGAACTCTGAATCCGGATAGTGTTATTGATTCTCCTAGTTAAGTATGATGATTCTTGAACACAACTACTTTATGAGTCTTGGCCGTGGCCCAAAGCACTCTGTTTTCCAGTATTACCACCGAATATATCCATGCCACAGACACATAACTGGGTGAACCTTTTCAGATTGTGACTCAGCTTTGCTAGAGTCCCTAATTAGAGGTGTCCAGGGTTCTTAAGTACACTCTTTTTGCTTTGGATCATGACTTTAACCGCTCAGTCTCAAGTTTTCACTTGACACCTTCACGCCACAAGCACATGGTTAGGGACAGCTTGGTTTAGCCGCTTAGGCCAGGATGTTATTTCTGTAGGCCCTCCTATCCACTGATGCTCAAAGCCTTGGATCCTTTTTATTATCCTTGCTTTTTGGTTTAAAGGGCTATTGGCTTTTTCTGCTTGCTCTTTTTTTTTTTTTGAATTCACTGCTTTTTCTTGCTTCAAGAATCATTTTTATGATTTTTCAGATCCTCAGTAACATGTCTCCTTTTTCATCATTTTTTCAAGAGCCAACAATTTTAACATTCATGAACAACAAATTCAAAAGACATATGCACTGTTCAAGCATACATTCAGAAATCAAAAGTATTGCCACCACATCAAAATAATTAATCTGTTATAAAATTTGAAATTCATGCAATTCTTCTCTTTTTCAATTAAGAACATTTTTCATTTAAGAAAGGTGATGGATTCATAGGACATTCATAACTTTAAGGCATAGACACTAAGACACTAATGATCATAAGACGCAAACATAAAACATAAAGCATAATTTTCGAAAACCAGAAAAATAAAGAACAAGGAGATTAAAAAATTGGTCCACCTTAGTGATGGCGAATTGTTCTTCCTCTTGAAGATCTCATGGAGTGCTTGAGCTCCTCAATGTCTATTCCTTGCCTTTGTTGCTCCTCTCTCATGATTCTTTGATCTTCTCTAATTTCATGGAGGAGGATGGAATGTTCTTGGTGCTCCACCCTTAGTTGTCTCATGTTGGAACTTAATTCTCCTAGGGAGGTATTGATTTGCTCCCAATGGTTTTGTGGAGGAAAGTGCATCCCTTGAAGCATCTCAGGGATTTCATGATGAGAAATTTCCTCATGTCCAAGAGTGGGAGTTCTTGTTTGCTCCATCCTCTTCTTAGTGATAGGCTTGTCCTCATCAATGAGGATGTCTCCCTCAATGTTAATTCCAACTGAATTACAGAGGTGACAAATGAGATGAGGGAAGGCTAACCTTGCCAAGGTAGAGGACTTGTCCGCCACCTTATAAAGTTCTTGGGATATAACCTCATGAACTTCTACTTCATCTCCAATCATGATGCTATGAATCATGATAGCCCGGTCTATAGTAGCTTCGGACCGGTTGCTAGTGGGAATGATTAAGCGTTGGATAAACTCCAACCATCCGCTAGCCACGGGCTTGAGGTCATGCCTTCTCAGTTAAACCCGCTTCCCTCTTGAATCTCTCTTCCATTTAACGCCCTCTTCACAAATGTCTCTGCGGACTTGGTCCAACCTTTGATCAAAGTTGACCCTTCTAGTGTAGGGGTGTTCATCCCCTTGCATCATGGGCAAGTTGAATGCCAACCTTACATTTTCCAGACTAAAATCTAAGCATTTCCCCCGAACCATTGTAAGCCAATTCTTTGGGTCCGGGTTCACACTTTGATCATGGTTCTTGGTGATCCATGCATTGGCATAGAACTCTTGAACCATTAAGATTCCGACTTGTTGAATGGGGTTGGTAAGAACTTCCCAACCTCTTCTTCGGATCTCATGTCGGATCTCCAGATATTCACTCTTTTTGAGTTTGAAAGGGACCTCGGGAATCACCTTTTTCATGGCCACAACTTCATAGAAGTGGTCTTGATACACCCTTGAGATGAATCTCTCCATCTCCCATGACTCGGAGGTGGAAGCTTTTGCCTTCCTTTTCCTCTTTCTAGAGGTTTCTCCGGCCTTAGGTGCCAAAAATGGTTATGGGAAAACAAAAAGCAACGCTTTTACCACACCAAACTTAGAAGGTTTGCTCGTCCTCGAGCAAAAGTGGAAAGAAAAGAGTAGAAGAAGAAGAAATAGAGGAGATGGAGGGGGCTTTTGTGGTTCGGCTGAGGGTGAGAAGTAGTGTTTAGGTTGTGTGAAAATGAAGGAGTGAAGAAGGGTTTATATAAGGGTGGAGAGAGGGGTAGGGTTTGGCCATTATGGGTGTGTTTGGGAGGAAAAGTGGTTTGAATTTGGATGGTGGGGTTTGTGGGGTTTTATGAAGGATGGATGTGAGTGGTGAAGAGAATGTTGGGATTTGATAGGTGAGGGGTTTTTCTTTGGGGAAGAGGTATTGAGGTGATTGGTGAATGGGTGAAGAAGAGAGAGAGTGGTGGGGTAGGTGGGGATCCTGTGGGGTCCACAGATCCTGAGGTGTCAAGGATAGCTCATCCCTGCACCAAGTGGCGCGCAAAACGCCCTTTCTGCCAATCCTGGCGTTAAACGCTGGGCTGCTGCCCTTTTCTGGCGTTAAACGCCAGACTGGTGCCCCTTTCTGGCGTTAGACGCCAGTCTGGTGACCCTTTCTGGCGTTAAACGCCCAGAATGGTGTCAAATTGGGCGTTAAACGCCCATTTGCTGCCTTTACTGGCGTTTAAATGCCAACAAGCTTTTCCTCCAGGGTGTGCTGTTTTTCTTTCTGTTTTTCATTCTGTTTTGCTTTTTCAATTGTTTTTGTGACTTCACATGATCATCAACCTATAGAAAACATAAATTAATAATGGAAAATAGACAAATATAACATTGGGTTGCCTCCCAACAAGCGCTTCTTTAATGTCAGTAGCTTGACAGTGGGCCCTCATGGAGACTCACAGATGTTTAGAGTAATGTTGGAACCTCCCAACACCAAACTTAGAGTTTGAATATGGGGGTTCAACACCAAACTTAGAATTTGGTTTTGGCCTCCCAACACCAAACTTAGAAGTGGACTGTGGGGGCTTTGTTTGACTCTGTTTTGAGAGAAGCTCTTCATGCTTCCTCTCCATGGTTACAGAGGGATATCCCTGAGCCTTAAACACAAATGATTCTTCATTCACTTGAATGATCAATTCTCCCCTGTCAACATCAATCACAGCCTTTGCTATGGCTAGGAAGGGTCTGCCAAGGATGATGGATTCATCCATGCACTTCCCAGTCTCTAGGACTATGAAATCAGCAGGGATGTAATGGTCTTCAATCTTTACCAGAACAACCTCTACAAGTCCATAAGCTTGTTTTCTTGAATTGTCTGCCATCTCTAGTGAGATTCTTGCAGCTTGTACCTCAACGATCCCTAGGTTCTCCATTACAGAGAGAGGCATGAGGTTTATGCTTGACACTAGGTCACACAGAGCCTTCTCGAAGGTCATGGTGCCTAATGTACAAGGTATTGAGAACTTCCCAGGGTTCTATCTCTTTTGAGGCAATCTCTGCCTAGTCAAGTCATTCAGTTCTTTGGTGAGCAAAGGGGGTTCGTCCTCCCATGTCTCATTACCAAATAACTTGTCATTTAGCTTCATGATTGCTCCAAGGTACTTAGCAACTTGCTCTTCAGTGACATCTTCGTCCTCTTCAAAGGAAGAATACTCATCAGAGCTCATGAATGGCAGAAGTAAATCCAATGGAATCTCTATGGTCTCAGTGTGAGCCTCAGATTCCCATGGTTCCTCATTAGGGAACTTATTGGAGGCCAGTGGACGTCCATTGAGGTCTTCCTCAGTGGCGATCACTGCCTCTTCCTCCTCTCCAAATTCGGCCATATTGATGGCCTTACACTCTCCTTTTGGATTCTCTTCTGTATTGCTTGGAAGAGTACTAGGAGGGAGTTCAGTAACTTTCTTACTCAGCTGACCCACTTGTTCCTCCAAGTTTCTAATGGAGGACCTTGTTTCAGTCATAAAACTTTGAGTGGTTTTGATTAGATCAGAGACCATGGTTGCTAAGTTAGAGTGGCTCTGCTTAGAATTCTCTGTCTGCTGCTAAGAAGATGATGGAAAAGGCTTGCCATTGCTAAACCTGTTTCTTGCACCATTATTGTTGTTGAAACCTTGTTGAGGTCTCTGTTGATCCTTCCATGAGAGATTTGGATGATTTCTCCATGAAGGATTATAGGTGTTTCCATAGGGTTCTCCCATGTAATTCACCTCTTCCATTGATGGGTTCTTAGGATCATAAGCTTCTTCTTCAGATGAAGCGTCCTTAGTACTGCCTGGAGCAGCTTGCATTTCAGACAGACTTTGAGAAATCATATTGACTTACTGAGTCAATATTTTGATCTGAGCCAATATGGCATGCAGAGTATCAATCTCAATAAATCCTTTCTTCTGATTCGTCCCATTGTTCACATGATTCCTTTCAAAAGTGTACATGAATTGGTTATTTGCAACCATTTCAATGAGTTCTTGAGCTTCTACAGGCGTCTTCTTCAGATAAAGAGATCCTCCAGCAGAGCTGTCCAATGACATCTTGGACAGTTCAGACAGACCATCATAGAAGATACCTATGATGCTCCATTCAGAAAGCATGTCAGAAGGACACTTTCAGATCAATTGTTTGTATCTTTCCCAAGCTTCATAGAGGGATTCACCTTCCTTCTATCTGAAGGTTTGGACTTCCACTCTAAGCTTACTCAATTTTTGAGGTGGAAAGAACTTTGCCAAGAAGGCATCGACTAGCTTTTCCCAAGAGTTTAGGCTTTCTTTAGGTTGTGCGTCCAACCATATCCTAGCTCTGTCTCTTACAGCAAAAGGGAATAGCATAAGTCTATAGACCTCAGGGTCAACCCCATTGGTCTTGACAGTGTCACAGATTTGCAAGAATTCAGCTAAAAACTGATGAGGATCTTCCAATGGAAGTCCATGGAACTTGCAATTCTGTTGCATTAGAGAAACTAATTGAGGCTTGAGCTCAAAGTTGTTTGCTCCAATGGCAGGGATAGAGATGCTTCTCCCATAGAAGTCAGGAGTAGGTGCAGTAAAGTCACCCAGCACCTTCCTTGCATTGTTGGCATTGTTGTTGTTTTCGGCTGCCATGTCTTCTTCTTGTTTGAAGATTTCTGTTAGGTCCTCTACACAGAGTAGTGCTTTAGCTTCTCTTAGCTTTCGTTTCAAGGTCCTTTTAGGTTCAGGGTCAGCCTCAACAAGAATGCTTTTGTCTTTGCTCTTACTCATATGAAAGAGAAGAGAACAAGAAAATATGAAAACCTCTATGTCACAGTATAGAGATTCTTTGAGATGTCAGAGGAAAAGAAGAATAGAAGGAGGAGGTAGAAGAAGAAGAATTCGAACTTATCAAGAGAGATAGAGTTCGATTTGTTGATACTGGAGGAGTGTTAGTCCTTAAATAGAAGGATGTAAGAAGAGGGGAAAAATTTTCGAAAATAAACTAAAAGATTTTGAAGAAATTTTGAAAAACTGAAGAATAATTTTCGAAAATTAAAGTTGGGAAATAAATAAAGTGATTTTTTAAAAAGATTTTGAAATTAGAAATCAAAAAGATTGAAAATTATTTGGAAAAACATGTGATTAAGAAGATATGATTGAAGAGTTATGGTTTTAAAAAGATATGATTGAAAAGATATGATTGAGAAACAACTTAAAAAGATTTGATTTTTAAAATTAATGACTTGGCTAACAAGAAATTTAAAGGATATGATTCAAACATTAAACCTTTCTTAACAGAAAAGGCAACATACTTGAAATGTTGAATCAAATCATTAATTGTAGGCAAGTATTTTTTAGAATGGAAAGAAATTGATTTTGAAAATATATGATTGAAAAGATATGGTTTGAAAAAGATTTGATTTTGAAAAATTATGAAAACTTGAAAAAAATTTGAATTAAAAACAAAATCTTCCCTCTTGTATCATCCTGGCGTTAAACGCCTAGAATGGTATCCATTATGGCGTTTAACGCCCAAAATGCTACCCTTTTGGGCGTTAAACGCTCAGCTAGGTACCCTAGCTGGCGTTTAAACGCCAGTTTTCCTTCTTCACTGGGCGTTTTGAACGCTCAGCTTTTTCTGTGTAATTCATCTGCTGCATGTTCTGAATCTTCAATTCTCTGTATTATTGACTTGAAAAGACACAAATTAAAAATATTTTTGAATTTTTAATGATGAGGAATAATCAAAATGCAACTAAGATCAAATATACAATGCATGCAAGACACCAAACTTAGAAGTTTGTATACTATTGACACTAACAAATTGAGAATGCATATGAGAAACAACAAAACACTCAAGACAAGAGAATTTAAAGATCAGAGCAAGGAAATCATCAAGAACAACTTGAAGATCAATGAAGAACATAATGCATGTAATTTTCGAAAATTAGAAGAATAAAAAGACATGCAATTGACACCAAACTTAAAATTAGACACTAGACTCAAACAAGAAACATAAAAATACTTTTGATTTTAAGATTTTATAAATTTTTTTTTGTGCTTTTTCAAAAATTGAGTGGAAAAGAGAAACAATGGTTCAAAATTCTTAATGAGAATTCCAGGAATCATTGCAATGCTAGTCGAAGACTCCGGTCCAGGAATTAGACATGGCTTCACAGCCAGCCATACTTCAACAAATCATCAATGAAACTCTAGAATCCATTCTTAAAAACTCTGAAGAACAAAATAGAAATAAATTTTTTGTATTTTTGAAAAATTTTCGAAAAGTAAAAAGCTTAAACATAAAATAAAATTAGCTAATCTAAGCAACAAGATGAACCATCAGTTGTCCAAACTCAAACAATCCCTGGCAACGGCGCCAAAAACTTGGTGCACGAAATTGTGATCATCAATGCTGCCATCAACATGGTACGCTCAATTGCAATCTCAACTCTTTATCACAACTTCGCACAACTAACCAGCAAGTGCATTGGGTCTTCCAAGTAATAAACCTTACGCGAGTCAGGGTCGATCCCACGGAGATTGTTGGTATGAAGCAAGCTATGGTCATCCTGTAAATCTCAGTCAGGCGGATTCAAATGGTTATGGAGGATTGATAATTAAAAGATGAATAAAACATAAAATAAGGATAGAGATACTTATGTAATTCATTGGTGAAAATTTCAGATAAGCGTATGGAGATGCTTTGTCCCTTCCGTCTCTCTGCTTTCCTACTGTCTTCATCCAATCCTTCTTACTCCTTTCCATGGCAAGCTGTATGTTGGGCATCACCGTTGTCAGTGGCTACAATCCCGTCCTCTAAGTGAAAATGTTCAACGCGCTCTGTCACAGCACGGCTATTCATCTGTCGGTTCTTGATCATGTCGGAATAGAATTCAGTGATTCTTTTGCGTCTGTCACTAACGCCCCACAATCGCGAGTTTGAAGCTCGTCACAGTCATTCAATCCCTGAATCCTACTCAGAATACCACAGACAAGGTTTAGACCTTCCGGATTCTCAAGAATGGCCGTCAATGGATTCTAGCTTATACCACGAAGATTCTGATTAAGGAATCCAAGAGATATCCACCCAATCTAAGGTAGAACGGAGGTGGTTGTTAGGCATACGTTCATAGGTGAGAATGATGATGAGTGTCAAGGATCATCACATTCATCAAGTTGAGGAACAAGTGATATCTTAGAACAAGAATAAGCTGAATTGAATAGAAGAACAATAGTAATTGCATTAATACTCGAGGTACAGCAGAGCTCCACACCTTAATCTATGGTGTGTAGAAAATCTACCATTGAAAATACATAAGAAAAAGGTCTAGGCATGGCCAAATGGCCAGCCTCCCAAAGAGGGTTCAATCATAAAAACATGATCAAATGATGATCCGAAGATTGAAAGATCCCCCCCCACCAAATACAATAGCAAAAGGTCCTATTTATAGAGAACTAGTAGCCTAGGGTTTACAGAAATGAGTAAATGACATAAAAATCCACTTTCGGGCCTAATTGGTGTGTGCTTGGGCTGAGCATTGAAGCTTCCATGTGTAGAGACTTTTTTTGGAGTTAAACGCCATCTTTTGTGCCAGTTTAGGCGTTTAACTCCCACTTTTGTGCCAGTTCTGGCGTTTAACGCCGGGAATTCTGAAACTGACTTGAAACGCCTGTTGGGGCCATCAAATCTCGGGCAAAGTATGGACTATTATATGTTTCTGGAAAGCGCTGGATGTCTACTTTTCAACGCAATTGAGAGCGTGCCAATTGTACTTCTGTAGCTCCAGAAAATCCACTTTGAGTGCAGAGAGATCAAAATCCAACAGCATCTGCAGCCCTTTTCAGCCTCTGAATCAAATTTTTGCTCAGGTCCCTCAATTTCAGCCAGAAAATACCTGAAATCATAGAAAAACACACAAACTCATAGTAAAGTCCAGAAAAGTGAATTTTAAATCAAAACTAATAAAAATATAATAAAAACTAACTAAAACATACTAAAATCATATTAAAAACAATGCCAAAAAGCGTATAAATTATTCACTCATCAATCATCCCTCGCAGTCAGAAGTTTCAGGCTCTAGGCTACCGACCTCCTTTTCTCACAGACTCTGCTGAGGCAGCTACGTCTTTAGCTGCCCCTTCAGCTTCCACTGACTCAGCTCCATCCTCTGCACCCCTAACTTGCTCCTGAGCCTGTCTATCTTCTGGTGCACCGACCCTTTGACCGCTTAGATCAGATGGAGTGCCGCCACCAACAGCAATTTGAGAGATCTGAATGTTGCAATAGGCAACGTTATGAGAGGTCTGAGCGTCGCCACAAGCGACGCTATGAGCACCTCAAGTTGATGATCCAATCCGGTGGCGACATCCCCTCCGAGCCAGACACACCTTTAGATACATTTGATGAGAAGGCGAGTGATCATGCGGAGGAGGCACCTACCCAGTCTGAGCAGGGAGGACCTGGGCACACTGCACCACAACATGAGGAGCACCACCAGCTACAGGCCGCAGATCCGGAGATTTCTCTACAGGCAGAGCCTCCGCTTCAGCAGACCGCTCCTCCTACACTCACAGAGACTGCAGACCCTCAGCCTACCACCGAGACACCAGCAACCCATCCTTCCGGAGATGACACTTCTTCACACTCAGTTTGATTGAGCATTGAGGACGATGCTATATTTTAAGTGTGGGGAGGTCGCCATCTCTGGCATATATTTTTTGGTGAACCACTGCAGACTCTTATCTTATTTTGTTCATTTTTTGTATTTTATTTGCACATTTTTCTCTTTTTTTTTTGATTTTGCTGTATTTTTGTATTTTGCACTTTGGGCTGTATAATATCTTAAATATTTTAGCTTAATTTGCACTTTAAGTTTACTAGTTATATATTAAGTGGATTAATTAGTATAGTTTGCCCTTTTAGCACATGATAAGTTGGTTTAATTGAAAATAAAAGAGTAAACTAGGAACTTTAGTAAATTAAAACAATCCACACACCTTGTATATAAAGCATTACATGTTAGTTAGTTAACAACATTTCTTCAAGGAGGAACACTAAGATTTTAAAGGCACCTTAAGATTTACATTGAGTTGAATAGAAACCCTTAATTTCTACTTGCATGACATACATAACTGATATATGATTTATGAGCTTGAGAACACACAGCCCGTGAGTTTTGAGCTTAATTGTATGGTTACATCAAACCATAAATTCCATTCCTGTGTGTTTCGCATTTCTTTTCTATGCTTGCAATCTTTATTTTGTTTTAATCCATATGTCCAATTATAGAATATAGATGCATACCAAGAGATGATTGAGGCCATTATTTGTATTTGTGCCCACTTGTCCCAAATAAACCTACCTTTTATGCCATCCTTGTTAGCCCCCTTGAGCTTTTTAATCCTCTTCTATTTTATAACCACATTACTAGCCTTAAGCAGAAAAACAAAATAAAAATCCCAAGTTGAATCCTTGGTTAGCTTAAGATAGATATTGTGTAAAATTTAAGAATGGGAAATTTTATGGGAACATGGGATGACAGAAACAAAGTAGTTATTTGTATTAAATAAGATGTTTCAAAAATTTGGTAAGCATGCTGATGTGAAATCAAAACAATTAAATTAGCATGTGCATTGAAAAAAAATATTTTTAGTATTTAAATAAAGGGATACAAAAATTACCCCAGCTGCAATTACAAAGAATCAATGCACATGGGACAAAAGTCAAAAATAAATTTTGATGCATGAGCATGTAACACAAAAGTAGAAAGGTTTGGGTAGCTAGGTGAATAATTATGAAATTATATAAAATATGTATATGTTAGGTGAGATCTTAGACTAGTCAAGGATTCACTTTGTTAGCTCACTTAGCCTTATATATACATCCTTACCCTTACCTCAGCCCCATTACAACCTAAGAAAAGACCTCATGATTTTTGTATGTCTATATTCCATATTTGTTGATTGGTTAGAAGAAAAATAAGGTTTTAGAAAACATGACTAGAAGAGAAGAGAGTGATTAACCCCAAATACTGAGTGATTAGAGAGTAAACACAAAATCCAGTGAGGGTTCAATAGCTCATTCTCATATATCCATGTTTAATTATTAATTGTCTTGCAAGTTGTGAACTATCTTAACTCAACTCAATTGTGACTGCGCTTTAACATGATTTGGCCCATATTGTGCATATAGGATCCCTTGAAGATATGAATTAATTTAACTACATGTATGCTTTATATATAGGTGAATAATAACTAGAATTTCATGACTCATTTAGGTAGTTGCATTTAGAATAGATTGCATTACATAAGATTCCACCATTTTACCTTTACTCTTTTCTCTTGGATTTAGCATGAGGACATCCTATTGTTTAAGTGTGGGGAGGCTGATAAACCCCTATTTTTTGATTCATCTTGTGCTTAAATTGAGTGTTTTTATCAGATCTTCACCCATTTATTCATGTAAATTGCATGGTTTTACTATTCCTTCCTTGTTTTATGATATATGAGAAAACATGTTTCCTATGCTTTAAAAATATTAAATTTAATTATCCTTTATTACCATTCGATGCCGTGATCTGTGTGTTAAGTATCTTCAGGTTTTATAGGGCAGGAATGACTTAAAGGATAGAAAAAAAACATACAAAATGGAAGGAAAGCACAAAATGGAGTTTTTGAAGAAACTGGAAGCGACGCGAACACGTAGAGTACGCGAACGCGTGCTTTATGAAAAGTAGCATCTACGCGAACGCGTGCATGACGCGAACGCGTGACTCGCAAAACACAGATGACGCAGACGCGTGACTGACACGACCGCGTGGAAAAGCAGAACTCCAGATGACGCGACCGGATGACCCACTAAGACGTGTGACTTGCGCGATTTGCAGAAATTACAGAATGCGCTGAAGACGATTTTGGGCCGCATTTTGATATAGATCCGAGCCCAGAGAACACAGATTAAAGGCTATAAATTGGGGAATCCATTCATTCAGAAGATTCAGGTCATACATCATCATATCAAAACATATAATTTGAGGATTAGATATAGTTTTTAGAGAGATAAGTTCTCTCCTCTCTCTCTTAGGATTAGGATTTATCTTAGGATTTAGGATTTCTTTCAGTCATTAGGATTGTTTCTTCATACCAGGTTCAATAATCTATGTTTCTCTTCTAATTTTATTTACTCTGATGCTTTTATGTGTATTTGATTTATGTTGCCCAATTGGCTTATGAACCATTCATGTTAGGATTTTCTTAGTTAACATAATTTGAGGTATTTCAGACTCATGATTATTTTGCTCTATTTATGATTTCTTCTCCCTTTTGGCTTTGGTTAATTAATTGGTAATACTTGAGTTATCAAACTAAGCAGTGGTTGAAATTGGCAATTGCTAATTAATTTGGATCGCTCTAAAAGTTGACGGAAACTCGAGGATCAATTTAATTAGTCTACTTGACTAAGTGGGCTTAAAACCCAATTCTTAGCACACCTGATAATGATAACTAGGATAGAAATTCCAATTTTCATACCTTGCCAAGAGATTTATAGTAATTGATTTATTAATTTCTGCAATATATTTATTCCCTTGTTTAAACCCTTTTCAAAACTCAAAATTACTGTTTTTCATAACCAATAATAAAACACACCTCCCTGCAATTCCTTAAGAAGACGACCCGAGGTTTGAATACTTCAGTTTATAAATTTTATTGGGTCTATTACTTGTGACAACCAAACATTTGTAAGAAAGGAATTCTTGTCGGTCTAGAAGCTATACTTACAACGGGAATTTATTTGTGAAAATTCTAGACCGTGCGAGAGTTTCGTTCTTCACCAACGTTGGAGCCAAAGTTGATGCTCCAACGTTAGGTTGAACGTCCAAGCTAAAAGTGGTGCAAAGTTGGAGCCAAAATTGGCCTCCAACTTTGTTTCAAATGTTGTTGATGAGCGGATAATTTATACGCTTTTTGGCATTGTTTTTAGTATATTTTTAGTATGTTTTAGTTAGTTTTTATTATATTTTTATTAGTTTTTAGTTAAAATTCACTTTTCTGGACTTTACTATGAGTTTGTATGTTTTTCTGTGATTTCAGGTATTTTCTGGCTGAAATTGAGGGACCTGAGCAAAAATCTGATTCAGAGGCTGAAAAGGACTGCAGATGCTGTTGGATTCTGACCTCCCTGCACTCGAAGTGGATGTTCTGGAGCTACAGAAGCCCAATTGGTGCACTCTCAATAACGTTGGAAAGCAGACATCCTGGGATTTCCAACAATGTTTAATTGTCCATACTTTGCCTGAGATTTGATGGCCCAAACCGGCATTCCAAATCAGCTCAAAACTGCCCGGCGTTAAACGCTGGAACTGGCACAAGAATGGGAGTTAAACGCCCAAACTGGCACAAAAGCTGGCGTTTAACTCTAAGAAAAGTCTCTACACATGAAAGCTTCAATGCTCAGCCCAAGCACACACCAAGTGGGCCCGGAAGTGGATTTTTATGTCATTTACTCATTTCTGTAAACCCTAGGCTACTAGTTCTCTACATATAGGACCTTTTGCTATTGTATTTTCATCTTTGGATCTTTGATCATCTTTAGATCTTTGAATCTTTTGATCACGTTTTGGGGGCTGGCCATTCGGCCATGCCTAGACCTTGTTCTTATGTATTTTCAACGGTGGAGTTTCTACACACCATAGATTAAGGTGTGGAGCTCTGCTGTACCTCGAGTATTAATGCAATTGCTATTGTTCTTCTATTCAATTCAGCTTGTTCTTATTCTAAGATATCACTTGTTCTTCAACTTGATGAATGTGATGATCCGTGACACTCATCATCATTCTCCCCTATAAACGTGTGCCTGATAACCACCTCCATTCTACCTTAGATTGAGTGGATATCTCTTGGATCCCTTAATCAGAATCCTCGTGGTATAAGCTAGAATTGATGGCGGCATTCAAGAGAATCCGGAAGGTCTAAACCTTGTCTGTGGTATTCTGAGTAGGATTCAATGATTGAATGACTGTGACGAGCTTCAAACTCCTGAAGGCTGGGCGTTAGTGACAGACGTAAAAGAATCAATGGATTCTATTCCAACCTGATTGAGAACCGACAGATGATTAGCCGTGCCGTGACAGGGTGCGTTGAACATTTTCATTGAGAGGACGGGATTGTAGCTGATGACAAGTCATCATATACCCATTTTTCAAGCTAATTTCACTTGTTTTGTTAGTCTTTATGCACTTTCTTGCTTCTTAAGTAAGTGATTTGGAGTAAAAGTGCACAACTTCTTTAAATCAAGCAACCACTATGAAATTAATGTTAATCCATGAGGTTTAAGCTAATTTTAATTGAGTTTTAATTGATTTATAAGCCTCTTGAATTTAGTGATACTTTGAGTGGTTGTTTTGGTTTATTGTAGGTGAAGAAAAGAAAAGAAAAGGAAAAGCGTGGCCTAAGAAGTGTAGCCCAAGGAAAGGAAAGTGTGGTCAAAGCAAGAGGAAGTGTGCCACATGCAAAGGGGGAGGCAAACATTGCCCTCCACAAGGGCACACTGCCCTCTAGGAGGGCAACATAAGGGAACCAAGCAAGGAAGGCAACTCTACCCTACCCACTACAAGGGCAGAGCACAAAATTGTGCCTTGGAACCAAGAAGAAGAGAACCTTGCCCTGCCCTCCACAAGGGCAGTATCGGGCTCACCAAGGAAGAAAATCAAAGGAAAAATGTCACCCATGCATGCCACAAGAATCGAACACGGAACAAGGAAGAAGCAAGGAACTAAGGTTGAGTGCCGTGCCAAGAAACCAAGGAAATTAATTGAGCGTGTGTTCCAGCCGTGTTTCGAACACGGGACATCAAAGTGGAAACACTGCCCTGCCCTCCGCGAGGGCAGGGCAGCATTTTGTTGGTGCATGGATCTGGCGCACCAAGGCTCAAATCTGGTGCACCAAGGCTCAATTCTGGCACACCATCACAATCCTGGCAGCACCAAATTTTCCTGCCCTGCCCTCCGCGAGGGCAGGGCAGCATTTTGCGCATCAAGGCTCAATCCTGGCAGCACCAAGCACGCACCGTGGCACATTCTGGCGCACCAATTTTTCCTGTCCTGCCCTCCACAAGGGCAGGGCAGCCTCTTGGGAGCAACTTTTCATGGGCCGAAAATTCAAATTAAAACCCCATTTTAATTCATTTCTTCACCAATTCAAAAGCCCATCCAAATCCAAAAATCCAAGAATAGAAAGTGTATAAATAGGAGTTAATTTGTTGTAATTAGGACCTTTACTTTCACTTTTGACCTTTTGACTTATCTTTGGCTTAGCTTCTGGAATTTTGCACTCTCTTTGAGCTTTGAATTTCTGGCAATTGTTCTTAAGAGACATGACCGAGAGTTCAGAGGATTAAGGGAGAATTGACTGATCTCCTTCCTCATTCTTGCTCGGGCAATTCTACTCTTCTGTTTCTGAGTTTTGGGTGTGAGAAATTGAGGAAATTCTGTCTCAATTCCCATTCAAACTCTCTTCAAATCTTTTTCTGCACAATTCAATTTCACTTCTGTTACTTTTACTGCTTCTTCTTCAATTATCTACCAATTGCTTTGAGAGCTTGGATCTAGGAAGGCAAATAGAGATCTAGGCTTTGCTACCTAGTCTCTTGAGACCTGAGACCCAATTTTACTTTTAGTTCTTCTGTGAACCCTGCTGCACTTTAATTTCATTTTCTGTTTGAATCTCTGTTTGATCCAATTCATCTTCTACTTAATTACTTGTTGCAATTTAATTTCTCTTTGTTTAGTTTTTGCAATCCCAGTCCTCAAATCCCTTTTACATTCAAGCAATTTACATTTCTTGCCATTTAAGTTACTGCTATTTACATTTCTTGCACTTTAAGTTTCAGTCATTTACTTTCTTGTTCTTTAAGATTCTGCAAGTTTACTTTCCTGCCCTTTAATTTACTGCAATTTCCCTTCTCCCTTTACATTTCGAGCAATTTATCTTCTGTTAAATACAACCCACTCAACTAAAACTTGATTCGCTTGACTAAATCAACCACTAAACTAAAATTGCTCAATCCTTCAATCCCTGTGGGATCGACCTCACTCATGTGAGTTATTATTACTTGATGCGACCCGGTACACTTGCCGGTGAGTTTTGTGTTGGATCGTTTTCCGCACATCAAGTTTTTGGCGCCGTTGCCGAGGATTGAAATAGATTGACAATGATTAAGTGAAGTGGAGGTCTAGATTAAGCAGTTTTTCTTTTCTGTTATTCTAATTCCTACTAACACACTAACTGTTTGAATTTTTGCTTAAACTAATTAAAACTTCATTCCAACTATAGAGTGAAGTTTCATTGGCTTTCTGGATCTGTGTGTTTATTGTTCTGTGTTTGTATGTCAGGTACAGGAAGATCTTCACCTGTCCTCTCTGAAATTGACCAAAGAACTCTTCGAAGAATAAGAAGAGCTGAAAGAGGAAAGAACGTTATTGGAGAGGAAGAATCTGAGGAGGAATTCCAAGAGATGGAAGGAGATCCCAATCAACCAGGAGAAGGAGCCAACAATAACCAACAACAACGAAGAGTCTTGGCTTCATACACATTTGCAAATGCTAGACACTGTGGAAGTAGCATTCTTCCTCCTAATGTCAATGCAAACAATTTTGAACTAAAGCCACAACTCATCACTTTGGTTCAAAACAACTGTTCCTTTGGAGGAGGACCATTGGAGGACCCAAATCAACACTTATCCACCTTCTTGAGGATTTGTGACACTGTTAAAACCAATGGTGTACCTCCTGACAGTTACAAGTTGTTGCTCTTTCCATTCTCTCTCAGAGACAAAGCCACTCAATGGCTAGAAACGTTCCCAAAGGAAAGCATCAACACTTGGGATGACTTGGTGAGCAAGTTTCTTGCCAAATTTTATCCCCCTCAAAGAATCCTAAGGTTGAAGACTGAGGTTCAAACGTTCACTCAATTGGAGGCTGAGAACTTATATGAAGCATGGGAAAGATATAAGGCTCTATTGAGGAAATGTCCACCAGAGATGTTCACTGAGTGGGACAAGTTGCAGAACTTCTATGAAGGACTCACTCTTAAAGCTCAAGAAGCACTTGATCACTCAGCCGGAGGCTCATTACAACTCATGAAAACCACAGAGGAAGCTCAAAACCTCATTGATATGGTGGCCAACAACCAATATTTCTTTGCTCATCAAAGACAACGCCAACCATCACAGAGAAGAGGAGTAATGGAGTTAGAAGGAGTGGATTCAATTCTAGCTCAGAACAAGATGATGCAGCAGCAGATTCAACAACAGTTTGAGCAAATGGCCAAAAGAATTGATGGCTTGCAAGTGGCAGCAGTGAGCACCACAAGCCAACCACCAACCACTTGGGTGCAAAGTGAAGAAACTCAAGAGGGGCAACAGCAAGAGCAAGTCCAATACATGCACAACCAAAATCCTGGAACAAATGAAGTCTATGGGGATACTTACAATCCATCTTGGAAGAACCATCCCAACCTCAGATGGGGAGACAACCACAATCAAAACCAACAATCATGGCAAAGAAACTCAAGTCAAAACAATTAGAAAAACACAAACCACAACCCCCAGCCAAACACTAACCAAAATACATACAGAAAACCACAAAATAACTACCCCAACTCTAACCATTATCCACCTAACAACCACCCAACAAATCAAAATACCTATCATCATCCATCAACACCCCAAAACCAACCAATTTCACAAGAATCCCAGAGGATCACTAATCTAGAGCTGCTCATGGAGAAACTGATGAAGAACCAAGAATTGACAACAAAGAACCAAGAAGCCTCCATGAAGAACCTAGAGAGGCAGATTGGACAAATCTCCAAACAGATTTCTGTTGAGAAGCCATCAAGTTCACTACCTAGTGACACCATTCCCAACCCAAAGGAAGAATGCAAGGTTGTGCAACTAAGAAGTGGAAAAGTGTTAACAGATGGTAACCAAGGGGCAACCAAGCATAATGACACTAAGCCAACAAAGAATGATGAAGCCATCAACAAGGACATGATGACCAAGAATGTCCCAGAAAAACTCATAGAGGAAGACAACAAGCCACAGAATTTGAAGAAAGGAGAGCAAATCAGGGAAGAACCAATTTCAAAACAGCATCAAGTGGAGAAGAGCTCAACACCACCACTGCCTTATCCACAGAGATTTCACAAGGAAACAAAGGATCAGCATTTCCACAAATTTCTTGAGACTTTCAAGAAGTTGGAGATCAACATACCTTTAGCTGAAGCATTGGAGCAAATGCCTTTATATGCCAAGTTCTTAAAGGAGCTCATTAACAAGAAGAGACAGTGGAATGAAAAGGAGACTGTAATGCTCAGTGAAGAATGCAGTGCACTCATTAAAAAGGGACTCCCTCCCAAGCTTGAAGACCCTGGAGGTTTCTTCTTACCATGCACTATTGGAAACCTATTCATTAACAAGGGGATGTGCGATCTAGGAGCAAGCATAAATCTAATCCCATATTTTCTAGTGAAAAAGCTTGGCATAGAGGAGGTGAAACCAACACAGATGTCCTTGGAATTGGTGGACCAATCAGTAGTATATCCTAAAGGGCTAATTGAGAACCTTTTAGTTAAGGTTGGCAAGTTCATCTATCCGGCAGATTTTGTGATCCTGGATTCTTCAGAAAATGGAAGTGACTCCATAATACTTGGTCGACCATTTCTGGCCACTGCTAGAGCCATTGTGGATATAGAGCAAGGAGAGTTAACCCTCAGGATGCATGAAGAGAGCATCATCCTGAAAGTCTTTCCAGAATTACAAAGGGATGAAGAAACAAGCAAAATGAGTGATGATCTCCTTCCAAAGCAATCAACTGACAAGGAAGTAGAACAGAAAAACAAACAGATGCAAGAAGAAAAAGGGATTCAAAAGGAAGCAGGGGTGATAAGCAAGAAGGAAGGTATCACAACTCAAGTAACTGTCAAGAAAGAAAGATCAACAAGCAAGAAAAAGATGAAGAGCAAGAAAAAGGCTCACAAAGGGTGGAAGAACAAGAAAATCCCAAATGAAGGATTTTCTAAAGGTGATAAGGTGCAACTAGTATATCAACAGCAGGGAGCAGAAGATTATTACACTGTCAACCAAATACTTTCTCTTGAGCATATGGAAATTGAGCATCAAGGCACACAGAGAAAGCTGACAGTGAGAGGTGACAAGTTGAGACATCACCAACATCAACCACCCTAAAGGGAGTTCAATGTCAAACTAGTGACAATAAAAGAGCGCTTGTTGGGAGGCAACCCAACCTGAGGTAGTTTTCTTTTTCATAGCTTTTTCAATAAAAATGTTGAATAATTGGTATGCATTGCAAGGAGCTAAGTTTGGTGTTGCACACCAAAACAATTTGAGGGAGAATGAAAACTTCTAAGTTTGGTGTTCCACAAAAAATATCATTTAAAAACACATTCTCACCTCTTGCATGATTCTAGCTCCAAGCAATCAAACACATTATTCAACTGTTGAATTGTTTTCTAGCTTTAATTTCATTAACCTTTAGCAAGGATACATGGTTTCAAATATGGTTGACTTGTTGCATCTGAGGTAGTGGCAAACAATTAAGTTTGGTGTCCCTACACCAAAAATCAATCCTGGAATCACACTCAGTTTATGCATACTAACCATACAATTAAGGGCTTGAGAAGCAAGCAACTTTGAGGATTATGCAGGACATGAGTCAACAATTGAAGACATTATGCATCTTAACTCAAAGAAAACACAACAGAAGGAAAAATCAAAGGGCTGCAACTTCAAAGGTTGTATCTAAAACTTAATCCTTGCTGCTGTGAAATGTTTGAATCTGGAAACCATTGTATGTCTTGCTAAAGTGTTTATCTAGCTACAAGTGAAATTGTTTGTTAAAAATGCTAAGTCTGCACAATGCTTGTTATCCATCACTTAGATTTAAAAATTGTTTTGTTTCCCATATGCTTAAATAAAAGAGTTTGGTTTGAATTGAAAAGTAAAATATCCAATGTTGCATAAGCATGAATGGAAGTTGGTGGTGGTATATGTGTTTGATTAAATGCATAACTCATGAAATAATTGTTGCATAATATCATTCTCATTCAATTGTGAGTTAGCTTGCTGTTACAAAGACTCTTATCAATAATGAAAAAGCCCTTGGTAACAAAAACAGAAAGAAAAGGGAAAGAAAAAGCCAAAATGGCAAGAAAAACAAAGAATAAAGGTTGGACACCAATAGCTTGGACCTTAGGACATATGCCTGTGGTGTTCTTGTACTAAGATATGCTTGGATGAGTAAATTCTAAGGGGTATTTTAAAACCCGGTCACTTAGATCAACTGATTTGGGATGGCCAATTGAAAATCCACAATAAAGAGCAACTTAGATACAGAACATTTAGTTATCCAAAGAGATGCTGGGCATCAATGATCCTAGGAAGAATTAATGAGCCATGTGTCTGTGGTGGAAAGATGTTGAGTAAAAAGAAAAAGAAAATAAAGCCAAAGGCTAATACTGCAACATTTGACACCAAACCTCCAAAAGAATAATAAGCTTGTTAAGCATTGTAAGCCAAGGAAAGTTAACAAGGGAGTAATTAAAAAGTGAGTCTTCTAACAACAAGTTTAGCAAGCCTTTGAGGAAAGATGTGTATTATGTAGCAGCAACAATAAGTGAGTTGTCATTGTCTGCATAAAGACCCCATAAATCAAGTTCTGCTATATGCCTAATAAGGATATGTGTTCTTTTCTTATTCATGTCATTTACTCTTATTTTTTGATGCTTGCTTGGGGACAAGCAAGATTTAAGTTTGGTGTTGTGATGACAAGTCATCATATACCCATTTTTCAAGCTAATTTCACTTGTTTTGTTAGTCTTTATGCACTTTCTTGCTTCTTAAGTAAGTGATTTGGAGTAAAAGTGCACAACTTCTTTAAATCAAGCAACCACCATGAAATTAATGTTAATCCATGAGGTTTAAGCTAATTTTAATTGAGTTTTAATTGATTTATAAGCCTCTTGAATTTAGTGATACTTTGAGTGGTTGTTTTGGTTTATTGTAGGTGAAGAAAAGAAAAGAAAAGGAAAAGCGTGGCCTAAGAAGTGTAGCCCAAGGAAAGGAAAGTGTGGTCAAAGCAAGAGGAAGTGTGCCGCATGCAAAGGGCGAGGCAAACATTGCCCTCCACAAGGGCACACTGCCCTCTAGGAGGGCAACATAAGGGAACCAAGCAAGGAAGGCAACTCTGCCTTGCCCACTACAAGGGCAGAGCACAAAATTGTGCCTTGGAACCAAGAAGAAGAGAACCTTGCCCTGCCCTCCACAAGGGCAGTATCGGGCTCACCAAGGAAGAAAATCAAAGGAAAAATGTCACCCATGCATTCCACAAGAATCGAACACGGAACAAAGAAGAAGCAAGGAACTAAGGTTGAGTGCCGTGCCAAGAAACCAAGGAAATTAATTAAGCGTGTGTTCCAGCCGTGTTTCGAACACGGGACATCAAAGTGGAAACACTGCCCTGCCCTCCGCGAGGGCAGGGCAGCATTTTGTTGGTGCATGGATCTGGCGCACCAAGGCTCAAATCTGGCGCACCAAGGCTCAATTCTGGCGCACCATCACAATCCTGGCAGCACCAATTTTTCCTGCCCTGCCCTCCGCGAGGGCAGGGCAGCATTTTGCGCATCAAGGCTCAATCCTGGCAGCACCAAGCACGCACCGTGGCACATTCTGGCACACCAATTTTTCCTGCCCTGCCCTCCACAAAGGCAGGGCAGCCTCCTGGGAGCAACTTTTCATGGGCCGAAAATTCAAATTAAAACCCCATTTTAATTCATTTCTTCACCAATTCAAAAGCCCATCCAAATCCAAAAATCCAAGAATAGAAAGTGTATAAATAGGAGTTAATTTGTTGTAATTAGGACCTTTACTTTCACTTTTGACCTTTTGACTTATCTTTGGCTTAGCTTCTGGAATTTTGCACTCTCTTTGAGCTTTGAATTTCTGGCAATTGTTCTTGAGAGACTTGACCGAGAGTTCAGAGGATTAAGGGAGAATTGACTGATCTCCTTCCTCATTCTTGCTCGGGCAATTCTACTCTTCTGTTTCTGAGTTTTGGGTGTGAGAAATTGAGGAAATTCTGTCTCAATTCCCATTCAAACTCTCTTCAAATCTTTTTCTGCACAATTCAATTTCACTTCTGTTACTTTTACTGCTTCTTCTTCAATTATCTACCAATTGCTTTGAGAGCTTGGATCTAGGAAGGCAAATAGAGATCTAGGCTCTGCTACCTAGTCTCTTGAGACCTGAGACCTAATTTTACTTTTGGTTCTTCTGTGAACCCTGCTGCACTTTAATTTCATTTTCTGTTTGAATCTCTGTTTGATCCAATTCATCTTCTACTTAATTACTTGTTGCAATTTAATTTCTCTTTGTTTAGTTTTTGCAATCCCAGTCCTCAAATCCCTTTTACATTCAAGCAATTTACATTTCTTGCCATTTAAGTTACTGCTATTTACATTTCTTGCACTTTAAGTTTCAGTCATTTACTTTCTTGTTCTTTAAGATTCTGCAAGTTTACTTTCCTGCCCTTTAATTTACTGCAATTTCCCTTCTCCCTTTACATTTCAAGCAATTTATCTTCTGTTAAATACAACCCACTCAACTAAAACTTGATTCGCTTGACTAAATCAACCACTAAACTAAAATTGCTCAATCCTTCAATCCCTGTGGGATCGACCTCACTCATGTGAGTTATTATTACTTGATGCGACCCGGTACACTTGCCGGTGAGTTTTGTGTTGGATTGTTTTCCGCACATCAGTAGCCACTGACAACGGTGATGCCCAACATACAGCTTGCCATGGAAAGGAGTAAGAAGGATTGGATGAGGATAGTAGGAAAGCAGAGAGACGGAAGGGACAAAGCATCTCCATACGCTTATCTGAAATTGTCACCAATGAATTACATAAGTATCTCTATCTTTACTTTCTTTATTCATATATCATTCATGACCATTTGAATCTGCCTGACTGAGATTTACAAGGTGACCATAGCTTGCTTCATACCAACAATCTCCGTGAGATCGACCCTTACTCGCGTAAGGTTTATTACTTGGACGACCCAGTGCACTTGCTGGTTAGTTGTGCGAAGTTGTGATAAAGAGTTGAGATTGCAATTGAGCGTACCATGTTGATGGCGCCATTGATGATCACAATTTCGTGCACCAAGTTTTTGGCACCGTTGCCGGGGATTGTTGAGTTTTGACAACTGACGGTTCATCTTGTTGCTTAGATTAGGTATTTTTCTTCAGAGTTCTTAAGAATGAATTCTAGTGTTTCAAGGTGATGTTATTATCATCACCAAAGCTGATTGATTCTCATCAATTTAGCTCTTGAATGCAATGTCCTGCTGAAGCTTGGCTAGCCATGTCTAATTTCTTTAGACTGAAGCTTTAGACTAACATTGCATGATTCCTAGAATTCTCATTAAGAATTTTGATACCTTTATTTTCTTTTCCACATAATTTTCGAAAAAGCACAAAAAAAATTACAAAATCATAAAAACAAAAAATATTGTATGTTTCTTGTTGAGTCTAGTGTCTCATGTTAAGTTTGGTGTCAATTGCATGTTTCTGTTCTTCTTGCATTCATTCATGTGTCTTAAGTGATCTTCAAGATGTTCTTGATGATTTCCTTGCTCTAATCTTTAAATTCTCTTGTCTTGAGTATTTTTGTTATTTCTCATATGCATTTTCATTTTGTTAGTGTCAGTAGTATACAAACTTATAAGTTTGGTGTCTTGCATGCATTGTTTATTTGATTTTAGTTGCATTTTGATTATTCCTCATTATTAAAAATCCAAAAACATTTTAATTTGTGTCTTTTCAAGTCAATAATACAGAGAATTGAAGATTCAGAACATACAGCAGAGGAATTATACAGAAAAGGCTGGACGTTCAAAACGCCCAGTGAAGAAGGAAAACTGGCGTTTAAACGCCATCTAGGGTGCCTGGTTGGGCGTTTAACGCCCAAAAGGGTAGTGATTTGGGCGTTAAATGCCAGAATGTATACCATTCTGGGCGTTTGACGCCAGGATGGCACAAGAGGGAAGATTCTGTTTTTAACTCAAATTTTTTTTCAAGTTTTCAAAATTTTTCAAAATCAAATCTTTTTCAAATCATATCTTTTCAATCATATATTTTCAAAATCAATTTCTTTCCTTTTTTCAAAAATACTTGCTAACAATTAATGATTTGATTCAACATTTCAAATATGTTGCCTTTTCTGTTGAGAAAGGTTTAATGTCTGAATCATATCTTTTCTTGTTAGTCAAGTCGTTGATTTTTAAAATCAAATCTTTTTAAATTGTTTTTCAAATCATATTTTCTCAATCATATCTTTCTAAAACTATATCTTTTCAATCATATCTTCTAATCACATCTTTTTCAAAATAGTTTTCAATCATATCTTTTTTATTTCTAATTTTAAAATCTTTTTCAGAAATCACTTGATTTCTTTTCCACTCTTAGTTTTCGAAAATCAATTAGTATTTTTCAAAATGTTTTTAAAATCTTTTTTACTTAATTTTCGAAAATTTCTTCCCTTCTTCTCACATCCTTCTATTTATGGACTAACACTCCTCCTTAATGCACAATTCGAACTCCATCTTTCTTGATAAGTTCAAATTCTTCTACCTCTTCCTTCTATTTTTCTATTCCCCTGACACCTCAAGGAATCTCTATACTGTGACATAGAGGATTCCATATTTTCTTGTTCTCTTCTCTTTCATATGAATAGGAGCAAAGACAAAAGCATTCTTGTTGAGGCTGACCCTGAACCTGAAAGGACCTTGAGACGAAAGCTAAGAGAAGCTAAAGCACAACTCTCTGTAGAGGACTTAACAGAAATCTTCAAAGAAAAAGAACCCATGGCAGCCGAAAACAACAATAATGCCAACAATGCAAGGAAGGTGCTGGGTGACTTTACTGCACCTACTCCTGACTTCTATGGGAGAAGCATCTCTATCCCTGCCATTGAAGCAAACAACTTTAAGCTTAAGCCTCAATTAGTTTCTCTAATGCAACAGAATTGCAAGTTCCATGGACTTCCATTGGAAGATCCTCATTAGTTTTTAGCTGAATTCTTGCAAATTTTTGACACTGTCAAGACTAATGGGGTTGACCCTGAGGTCTACAGACTTATCCTATTCCCTTTTGTTGTAAGAGAGACAGAGCTAGGATATGGTTGGATTCACAACCTAAAGAAAGGCTGAACCCTTGGGAAAATCTAGTCAATGCCTTCTTGGCAAAGTTCTTTCCACCTCAAAAATTGAGTAAGCTTAGAGTGGAAGTCCAAACCTTCAAACAGAAGGAAGGAGAATCCCTCTATGAAGCCTGGGAAAGATACAAACAATTGATCAGAAAGTGTCCTTCTGATATGCTTTCTGAATGGAGCATCATAGGTATCTTCTATGATGGTCTGTCTGAACTGTCCAAGATGTCATTGGATAGTTCTGCTGGAGGATCTCTTCATCTGAAGAAGACGCCTACAGAAGCTCAAGAGCTTATTGAAATGGTTGCAAATAACCAATTCATGTACACTTCTGAAAGGAATCCTGTGAACAATGGGACGAATCAGAAGAAAGGAGTTCTTGAGATTGATACTCTGCATGCCATATTGGCTCAGAACAAAATATTGACTCAGCAAGTCAATATAATTTCTCAAAGTCTGTCTGAAATGCAAGCTGCACCAGGCAGTACTAAGGACGCTTCATCTGAAGAAGAAGCTTATGATCCTGAGAACCCATCAATGGAAGAGGTGAATTACATGGGAGAACCCTATGGAAACACCTATAATTCTTCATGGAGAAATCATCTAAATCTCTCATGGAAGGATCAACAGAGACCTCAACAAGGTTTCAACAATAATAATGGTGGAAGAAACAGGTTTAGCAATGGCAAGCCTTTTCCATCATCTTCTCAGCAACAGACAGAGAATTCTAAGCAGAACCACTCTGACTTAGCAACCATGGTCTCTGATCTAATCAAAACCATTCAAAGTTTCATGACTGAAACAAGGTCCTCCATTAGGAATTTGGAGGCACAAGTGGGACAGCTGAGTAAGAAAGTTACTGAACTTCCTCCTAGTACTCTTCCAAGCAATATAGAAGAGAATCCAAAAGGAGAATGCAAGGCCATTAACATGATCCACATGGCCGAACTATGAGAGGAGGAAGAGGCAGTGAACACCACTGAGGAAGACCTCAATGGACATCCACTGGCCTCCAATGAGTTCCCTAATGAGGAACCATGGGAATCTGAGGCTCATTGGATTTACTTCTGCCATTCATGAGCTCTGATGAGTATTCTTCCTCTGAAGAGAATGAAGATGTCACTGAAGAGCAAGTTGCCAAGTACCTTGGAGCAATCATGAAGCTAAATGACAAGTTATTTGGTAATGAGACTTGGGAGGATGAACCCCCTTTGCTCACCAAAGAATTGGATGACTTGTCTAGGCAGAAATGACCTCAAAAGAGACAGGACCCTGGAAAGTTTTCAATACCTTGTGCCATAGGCACCATGACCTTCAAGAAGGCCTTGTGTTACTTAGGGTCAAGTGTAAACCTCATGCCTCTCTCTGTAATGGAGAAGCTAGGGATCTTTGAGGTACAAGCTGTAAGAATCTCACTAGAGATGGCAGACAATTCAAGAAAACAAGCTTATGGGCTTGTAGAGGATGTTCTGGTAAAGATTGAAGACCATTGCATTCCTGCTGATTTCATAGTCCTAGAGACTTGGAAGTGCATGGATGAATCCATCATCCTTGGCAGACCCTTCCTAGCCACAACAAAGGCTGTGATTGATGTGGACAGAGGATAATTGATCATTCAAGTGAATGAAGAATCCCTTGTGTTTAAGGCTCAAGGATATCCCTCTGTTACCATGGAGAGGAAGCATGAAGAGCTTCTCTCAAAACAGAGCCAAACAGAGCCCCCACAGCCAAACTCTAAGTTTGGTGTTGGGAGGCCACAACCAACTTCTAAGTTTGGTGTTGAACCCCCACATTCAAACTCTAAGTTTGGTGTTGGGAGGTTCCAACATTGCTCTAAGTATCTGTGAGGCTCCATGAGAGCCCACTGTCAAGCTACTGACATTAAAGAAGCGCTTGTTGGGAGGCAACCCAATGTTAGAATTATCTATTTTCCTTTGTTATTTTATGTTTTCGGTAGGTTGATGATCATGAGAAGTCACAAAATCAATTGAAAAAGCAAAAACAGAATGAAAATGAGAAAGAAAAACAGCACACCCTGGAGGAAAATCTTGCTGGCATTTAAACGCCAGTAAGGGCAGCAAATGGGCGTTTAACACCCAGTCTGGCACCATTCTGGGCGTTGAACGCCAGAAAGGGGCACCAGACTAGCGTTAAACACCAGGAAAGGGCAAGAAGTTGGCGTTAAACGCCAGAAATGGGCACCAGCCCGGCGTTTAACGCCAGAATTGGCATGAAGAGCATTTTTGCTCGCCACTTGGTACAGGGATGAATTTTCCTTGACACCTCAGGATCTGGGGACCCCACAGGATCCCCACCTACCCCACCACCCTCTCTCTTCTTCCTCACCCATTCACCAATCACCTCAACCACTCTTCCCCAAAAACCCCTCACCTATCAAATCCCATCTTTCTCTTCACCACTCATATCCATCCTTCATAAAACCCCACCTACCTCACCATTCAAATTCAAACCACTTTCCCTCCCAAACCCACCCATTCATAACCGAACCCTACCCCTCTCTCCACCCCTATATAAACCCATCTTCACTCCTTCATTTTCATACAACCTAAACACTACTTCTCCCCCTTTGGCTGAACTACAAAGCCATCTCCATCTCCTCTATTTCTTCTTCTTCTACTCTCTTCTTTCTTCTTTTGCTCGAGGACGAGCAAACCTTTTAAGTTTGGTGTGGTAAAAGCATTGCTTTTTGTTTTTCCATAACCATTTATGGCATCCAAGGCCGGAGAAACCTCTAGAAAGAGGAAAGGGAAGGCAAAAGCTTCCACCTCCGAGTCATGGGAGATAGAGAGATTCATCTCAAGGGTGCATCAAGACCACTTCTATGAAGTTGTGGCCTTGAAGAAAGTGATCCCTGAGGTCCCTTTCAAACTCAAAAAGAGTGAATATCCGGAGATCCAACATGAGATCCAAAAAAGAGGTTGGGAAGTTCTTTCCAACCCCATTCAACAAGTCAGAATCTTAATGGTTCAAGAGTTCTATGCCAATGCATGGATCACCAAGAGCCATGATCAAAGTGTGAACCCGAACCCAAAGAATTGGCTTACAATGGTTCGGGGGAAATGCTTAGATTTTAGTCCAGAAAATGTAAGGTTGGCATTCAACTTGCCCATGATGCAAGGAGATGAACACCCTTACACTAGAAGGGTCAACTTTGATCAAAGGTTGGACCAAGTCCTTATAGACATTTGTGAAGAGGGCGCTCAATGGAAGAGAGATTCAAGAGGGAAGCCGGTTCAACTGAGAAGGCATGACCTCAAGCCCGTGGCTAGGGGATGGTTGGAGTTTATCCAACGCTCAATCATTCCCACTAGCAACCGGTCTGAAGTTACTATAGACCGGGCTATCATGATTAATAGCATCATGATTGGAGAGGAAGTAGAAGTTCATTAGGTCATATCCCAAGAACTTTATAAGGTGGCGGACAAGTCCTCTACCTTGGCAAGGTTAGCCTTTCCTCATCTCATTTGTCACCTCTGTTATTCAGTTGGAGTTGACATAGAGGGAGACATCCTCATTATGAGGACAAGCCCATCACTAAGAAAAGGATGGAGCAAACAAGAGATCCTACTCATCATGAAATCCCTGAGATACCTCAAGGGATGCACTTTCCTCCACAAAACTATTGGGAGCAAATCAACACCTCCCTAGGAGAATTGAGTTCCAACATGGGACAACTAAGGGTGGAGCACCAAGAACATTCCATCCTCCTCCATGAAGTTAGAGAAGATCAAAGAATCATGAGAGAGGAACAACAAAGGCAAGGAAGAGACATTGAGGAGCTCAAGCACTCCATAAGATCTTCAAGAGGAAGAACAAGCCGCCATCACTAAGGTGGACCCGTTCTTTAATTTCCTTGTTCTTTATTTTCCTATTTTTCGAATTTTCATGCTTATGTTTATCTATGTTTGTGTCTTATGATCATTAGTGTCTTAGTGTCTATGCCTTAAAGTTATGAATGTCCTATGAATCCATCACCTTTCTTGAATGAAAAATATTCTTAATTGAAAAAGAGAAGAATTGCATGAATTTTGAATTTTATAACAGATTAATTATCTTGATGTGGTGGCAATATTTTGGTTTCTGAATGTATGCTTGAACAGTGCATATGTCTTTTGAATTTGTTGTTCATGAATGGTTGGCTGTTGAAAGAATGATGAAAAAGGAGACATATTACTGAGGATCTGAAAAATCATAAAAAATGATTCTTGAAGCAAGAAAAAGCAGTGAATACAAAAAAAAGAGAGAAAAACGAAAAAAAAGAGAGAAAAACGAAAAAAAAACGAAAAAAAAGGGAAAAAAAGGAAAAAGAAAAAAATTAATGAAGTTGTGATCCAAGGCAAAAAGAGTGTGCTTAAGAACCCTGGACACCTCTAATTGAGGGCTCTAGCAAAACTGAGTCACAATCTGAAAAGGTTCACCCAATTATGTGTCTGTGGCATGTATGTATCCGGTGGTAATACTGGAAGACAGAGTGATTTGGCCACGGCCAAGACTCATAAAGTAGCTGTGTTCAAGAATCATCATACTTAACTAGGAGAATCAATAACACTATCTGGATTTTGAGTTCCTATAAAGTTTGGTGTTGTGATGAGCGGATAATTTATACGTTTTTGGCATTGGTTTTAGTATGTTTTTAGTATGTTTTAGTTAGTTTTTATTATATTTTTATTAGTTTTTAGTTAAAATTCACTTTTCTGGACTTTACTATGAGTTTGTGTGTTTTTCTGTGATTTCAGGTATTTTCTGGCTGAAATTGAGGGACCTAAACAAAAATCTGATTCAGAGGCTGAAAAGGACTGCAGATGCTGTTGGATTCTGACCTCCCTGCACTTGAAGTGGATTTTCTAGAGCTACAGAAGCCCAATTGGCGCGCTCTCAACGGCGTTGGAAAGTCGACATCCTGGGCTTTTCAGCAATGATAATAGTCCATACTTTTCCTGAGATTTGATGGCCCAAACCGGCGTTCTGAATCAGCTCAAAACTGCCCGGCGTTAAACATCGGAACTGGCACAAGAATGGGAGTTAAACGCCCAAACTGGCACAAAAGCTGGCGTTTAACTCCAAGCAAAGTCTCTACATATGAAAGCTTCAACGCTCAGCCCAAGCACACACCAAGTGGGCCCGGAAGTGGATTTTTATGTCATTTACTCATTTCTGTAAACCCTAGGCTACTAGTTCTCTACATATAAGACATTTTGCTATTGTATTTTCATCTTTGGATCTTTGATCAACTTTAGATCTTTGAATCTTTTGATCACGTTTTGGGGGCTGGCCATTCGGCCATGACTAGACCTTGTTCTTATGTATTTTCAACGGTGGAGTTTCTACACACCATAGATTAAAGTGTGGAGCTCTGCTGTACCTCGAGTATTAATGCAATTACTATTGTTCTTCTATTCAATTCAGCTTGTTCTTGTTCTAAGATATCACTTGTTCTTCAACTTGATGAATGTGATGATACGTGACACTCATCATCATTCTCCCCTATGAACGTGTGCCTGACAACCACCTCCGTTCTACCTTAGATTGGGTGGATATCTCTTGGATCCCTTAATCGGAATCCTCGTGGTATAAGCTAGAATTGATGGTGGCATTCAAGAGAATCTGGAAGGTCTAAACCTTGTCTGTGGTATTCTGAGTAGGATTCCATGATTGAATGACTGTGACGAGTTTCAAACTCCTGAAGGCTGGGCGTTAGTGACAGATGTAAAAGAATCAATGGATTCTATTCCAACCTGATTGAGAACCGACAGATGATTAGCCGTGCCGTGACAGGGTGTGTTGAACATTTTTGCTGAGATGGTGGAATTGTAGCCACTGACAACGGTGATGCCCAACATACAGCTTGCCATGGAAAGGAGTAAGAAGGATTGGATGAAGACAGTAGGAAAGCAGAGAGACGGAAAGGACAAAGCATCTCCATACGCTTATCTGAAATTCTCACCAATGAATTACATAAGTATCTCTATCTTTACTTTATGCTTTATTCATATATCATTCATGACCATTTGAGTCTGCCTGACTGAGATTTACAAGGTGACCATAGCTTGCTTCATACCAACAATCTCCGTGGGATCGACCCTTACTCGCGTAAGGTTTATTACTTGGATGACCCAGTGCACTTGCTGGTTAGTTATGCGAAGTTGTGATAAAGAGTTGAGATTGCAATTGAGCATACCATGTTGATGGCGCCATTGATGATCACAATTTCGTGCACCAGTTGTCCAAGAAAGGTGCATGGTTGGAGCCATAGTTAGACTCCAACTATGAGTCAAACTATAAAGGAAGGCAACATTTGAGCCCCAAGTTGGACCTCAAACGCTACCTCAAACGTTGGGTATAAAGAAGGTGCATAGTTGGAGCTGAAGTTGAACTCCAACTATGACTCCAACTTCAAATCAAGAGACCATAGTTGCAGCCAAAGTTGGACTCCAACTATGGGTCCAACGTGAGGCTGAAAGTGTGCCAATGTTGGAGGCAACATTGGTGGTCCAACGTTATGTCCAACTTGTGTGATGGATTTTAATTTTTGAGATTGGAAAAACGAGCAGCGATGCGTACGCGTGGGTCATGCGTATGTGTGGGTGCGCGTTTTTGCCAATCGGCGTGCACGTGTGGTGCACGAGTACGCGTGGATGAGCTAACACTGGACTCCATCTTAAGGTCCAACGTTGAGCCCAATGCTGGGTTAAATTTCAAGGGCCAATGCCCCAGCCTTGTTTGGCAACGTTGAACCAAGCATTTGAGCTCAAACGTTGAACTCCAACGTCAATTCCAACTTCAAAACAAAAAGGCACAAAAGCAGAGTATGAACGTTAACTCCCAAACGTCTCCATCAAAGGCAACTAAAGGCCACTTCCAACTAGATTCAACAAATGCCAGAGGGCTTAGTCCAAGTACTTGAAGCTTGAAAGAAGAAAATGTATAAATAGAGTACAGTTTATGTTAGAAAGGGGGCTTACGCATTTCGGAGTACTCTAACTCTACCCATTTTACTTTCTTCTCAGATATAGTTTTGTTGCAATGTATTTTTTATTTCCAACTTCCATTTCCAAAGCTATGAACAACTAAACCCCTTTCATTGGGTTAGGGAGCTCTATTGTAATTCAATGGATTAATAATAGTTTTCATTCATCTTCTTCTTTCTTTTCTCTTGATTTTGCTAGAAAGCCTTTCAATCTTCATCAAATTGAGTAGTTGTCTTGGGAAATAAGCTACTCATACTTGGATTTCCTTTGAGCCTTGGAAAAGGAATGAGGAAATCATGCTAGAAATGCTTTCTCATGCTGGATTAGGTTGTGGGTTGGATGGATATCGTGACATGTAATCCTACCAATATTTTGATCTATGAAGGTGTGTGGTATAATTAGTGACCATACTTCATCTATTCCCATGAGCAATTAAATCAAAGAATTGGGCAATGGTTTAAGCTTAGAGAGATTGGATTGCCAAGGAATTGGGATCCTATCACTTAAGATTACCAAGGAGATCAATGAATACATTGATTGAGGAAGAGATGAAAATGAACTTGATCCGGAGAATGCAACATCTCCTAAGTCCAATGAACTCCCCATTTCTGATCGACCTATTCTCTTTATTCTCTGCTGTTTATTTTCATGCTTAATCACCCCGTTCGTATTTATTTTCCTACAATTTAAGATTCTGCACTTTAATTTCCTGCTATTTACTTTCCGTCATTTACAATTCCATGCAATTTACTTTTTCCGCCATTTAATTTTCTGTATTTCCAAATTCAAATCTACTTAGTTCAACTAGAACACCCATCTAATTAAAGTTGATCAACCAACCAATCTCTGTGGGATTCGACCTCACTCTACTGTGAGTTCTTACTTGCCGATAATCCGGTGCACTTGCCAGTGGAAATTTGATGAGAGACAAGTTTTCGTGCATCAAATTTATGGCGTCGTTGCTGGGGATTGGTTTTCTATTGACAATGACTAAATTGGAGGATAACTAGATTGAGCATTTTTCTTTTCTTTTGTTGTTTACTTTTATTTTCTTTACACTTTCAGTCATTTTCATAGTTCATTTACTTTCCAGCTCAACTAACTCACTAATCCCACTAACTATTTGTTTAATTTCTCTAACCAAAATTTTCATTAAATGTGAACTCTTCACTTGCTATTTGCTGTTGTTTTGCTAATTGTATGATAAGTAGAAGAGGTTCACAACCTTGCTAATTGTTATGGAGGAAGAGGTTCACAACCTTGCTGGAGAAGGTGCTGGTAATCATGCACCACAAGAGAGGAGAGTGCTTGGTTCCTACATCAATCCCAACCCTGGGAATTGCGGGAGAAGCATTCTAAAGCCAACCATCCATGCCAAAAATTTCCAATTAAAGCCACAACTCATCACCCTTGTCCAAAATAATTGTTCTTTTGGAGGAAGTGCCCAAGAAGACCTGAACCAATATCTCACCACATTCCTAAGGATATGTGATACAGTAAAATCTAATGATGTTCATCCTGATGCCTACAGATTGCTACTGTTCCCATTCTTTCTCAGGGACAAGCCATCTAAGTGGCTAGAATTATTCCCTAAGAAAAGCCTCACAACTTTGGGAGATATGGTAAACAAATTCCTGGCACAGTTCTACCCTCCACAAAGAGTCAATAGGCTGAGAACAGAGGTTCAAACATTCAGACAACAAGAAGGGGAAACACTTTATGAAGAATGGGAAAGGTATAAAGACTTGACCAGGAAGTGTCCCCTTGATATGTTCAATGAGTGGGTGCAACTGCATATCTTCTATGAAGGGTTATCATATGAGTCAAAGAATGCTCTGGACCATTCTTCTGAAGGCTCTCTCAATAAGAAGAAAACAATAGAGGAAGCGATTGATGTCATTGAAATAGTGGCTAATAATGAATATTTTTATGCCTCTGAGAGGCGCAACAATATAGGAGTTATGGAGTTGAACAACATGGATGCAATTTTGGCTCAAAACAAGATGATTGCTAAGTAATTGGCTGACCTAACTAAGAAGATGGAAAATAACCAAGTTGCAGCAATCAACACCTTACCACCAGCCCAAGAAGAGGTTATTGCAGAGGAAGAAGGTGAATAGGAGCAGGCCAACTACATTGGAAATCCATCAAGACAAGCCCATGACCCATACTCAAAGACATACAATCCTGGTTGGAAGAACCACCCAAACTTTAGTTGGGGAAATCAACAAAACCAGAGCCAAGACCAAAGGCCTCATAACCACAATCATTATAACAACCCACCATATCAACAACCCAACCAGAGATCTTGCCAAATCCCACAAAACACCTATTCCCAGCCTCCATATCAAATCCAAAATAATCACTCTTAACCCCAAAACTCCAACACACCACCATGATTGGAGGATAAGATGTCCAAGATTGAAGCCTTGCTGGAAAATCTTTGTAAAGAAAGTCATGACAACATAACATTCAAGGAGGAAGTAAGGGAGAGTATGAAACGTCGAGGAGAAACCATCAAAAGCTCAAGTCCCAAGTAGGGTATTTGTCTCAGCAAATTCCTAAGTCCACTGATAGCATTCCAAGTGACACTGAGAAGAACCCAAGAGGAGAAGCAAAAAAGGTGAGATGGGAAGAATGCAAGGCAATTACCTTTGCAAATGAAGAGGATATAGAGAAAGAAAGTAACAGTCCATCAGAGCATAGCCAAGAAACTCCAAAGGAGAAGATGGAAGAAGCAGAACAATTGACTAACCATGAACAAATGAAGAAACCAAAAGAGAAAGAAGTCCTTAAGCCTTATGTGCCGCAAGCACCATTCCCCCACAGACTCAGAGCTGGTGAGAGGGAGAGAACATACACTATATTCCTGGATGTATTTAAGTATCTTCATGTCAAAATTCCTTTCCTTGAGACCCTGTAACAGATGCCCACATATATTAAGTGTATGAAGGAGTTGCTAACCAAGAAGAGCACCCTGAAAGGAGGACAAATAGTGGTTATGAATAAGGAATATAGTGCCATCATACAAAAAGACTTGCCTACAAAGAAGAAGGACCCAGGGAGCTTTCACATCTCGTGTACCATAGGAGAGACAATGATTGATAGAGGGTTTTGTGACTTGGGAGCAAGCATAAATGTAATGCCCCTATCTCTCATGAAGAAGTTGAAAATTAATAAGTTGAAACCCACAGATGTGATCCTCCAGTTGGCCAACAAAACACAGAAACGAGCACTAGGAGTGGTTGAAAACATATTGGTGAAGGTTGGAATGTACTTCCTACCTACAGACTTTGTTATTCTTGAGATGGAAGAAAGCTACCTTCACCCAATCATTCTGGGCAGACCATTCCTAGCCACCGCCAGGGCACTAATAGATGTAGAGCAAGGCGAGCTGATACTGAGAATACATGATGAGCAACTCACCTTCCATGTCTTCAAAGCATCACATGATCTAGATCAAGAGAAGGAATGTTTGAAGATTGATTTTGGTAATACTAACATGAAAGAAGAACCCAATGAATCAGCCCCAGAGAATCTGAAGTCATGCCTAAAAGAGAAGAAATAAGAAAAGATGGTGTTACAGACTAAGAAAACTAAGGAGGAGTTAGGGTCACAGCCCTCACTTGAGACAAGAAAGAAGGACCCTCCTGACACAAGTTTAGCTGAAGCATCACTTGAAAGAGAAAAAAGAATGGAGAAGAAGACTCCAAGGAGGTGGAAAAAAAAAGGGTTCCCATAGAGGATTTTTCACCAGGGGCCAAGGTGATATCAATCCATTTTCCACTACTTCCACCTTATCTTCCTGTCATTCCATCCCAGTTACCCCCTGTATACACAGTCAGAAAGATCCTCTCCTTGGAGCATGTGGAAATCATCAAGGAAGCAAGTGGAGATAGCTTCACTGTGCGAGTAGAGGACCTGAAGCACCATAATCCTCCCTAATAGAGACCAACTGTCAAGCTAATGACGCTTAAGAAGCGCTCCATGGGAGGCAGCCTATAATTTAATTTCCTTGCTTTTATTGCTTTAATGTGAATAATCAATGGTTGCCTGGCATGAATTCAAGCTCTCATAAACAAATTTGACACTTACATATGATATCTTGACGCATATGATCCATCTCTAACTTTGGTGTGCCTAAAGGCACCCTAAGGTGGTTTTCAAAAAGTAATGATCATATAGACATCTTAGGATATATACCTAAATGCTTTCTTAAATTATATAGCCAAACATTAAGTTTGGTGTTCCATATATGCTAAGAACACAATTGATGAAAGTCAAATTTGTTCTAAGTCTTGAATTCCATGAGAGTGCAACCATGTTTTACATTCTGTTTGAATCCATGTTTAAAGATAGAAAACTAAGTGTTCTCATGAGTATTCCATTAAAGGTGGCAAAAATTTTGTTGAACTTTCAATGACATTACTTGGTGGAAAACAATATTTAGTGTGAACTCACCTAGGATAATTCAGAAAATTCATGAGATTTGCATTCTAGAAAGTAAATTAATCCTTTGAACCATATTTCCAAATACTAAGTTTAGTGTCCACCAAGGGTGTACAAACGCACACTAAAGTCACGGCGAGTATTGTTTCATGAGAGACACTTAACCAAATTTTCAAATTTTAGTTACCACGCACCTTTATTACTTTTACCACCAAGTGTAAAGTGTTGATGCTTTTGTCTTGTTTTGGTGAATAGGTATAGGGAACAAGAGATTGATAGAGAGGACAAGTCAAGGAAGTGACACGGCTATTTATGTGATGAAAAGAGAAGTCACATGTCCTTGGAAGAGCCCCTTGCGAAGAAAAAATTCTGCATCTTGGGTGGTTAGGTGTGCCCTCCTTTAATGACCGAACCTACCCCCAATGAAGAGACAATCCTTGTCCTTACTCCATACTACATGCACACCACCCCTTTTTCATCATTAGAAGTGCATCCTCACCCTTCATTTTTCACTAAGTCTTGCTATAAAAGAGACCCCCATAATGACCGAGTTTCACAATCCAAAGCCATATAGTTCACTTCTTGTAACCCTTCTTTAATCCATGCCACAATCGTCTCCATCTTGTTATACCACTTCTTGTTCTCTTAGTCATACTTTGTGCTTCACCTCTAAGCTACACCCTCATGTTACACTACACCTTCCCTCATCCTATATATTCTATTAGGCCACCGTCAAAGTAACTATAGCATCTTTATCGAGCTTTAAGAGAAGGAAGGGAAAGGAACCAGTTGAAGAAGAAGAGGTTCTCCATGACGAATGGAGATTCAAATCAACCTTCCATGAAGTACACCATGAGTGGATAAGATCCAAGAAAGTCCTTGCAGAGATCCCATTCTTGCTTTTTGAGAATGGGTGCTCAGAGATAAAGGAAATAATCAGAAAAAGAAAATGGGGAGACCCTTATCAATCCAATCACAAAGATCGATGTTAACATAGTTAAGGAGTTCTATGCCAATGCAGCAAGGAAGGACACAAAAGGTGACACCTCTTATAAGAGTTTTGTAAGAGGTGTAGAAGTGGATTTTAGTCTAAAAGCTATCATGAAGGCTCTAGACCTAAAGGAAGTCCGTTTCGCTAAAGCCAGTTTTCATGAGAAGATGAACGGTGATCCGGAGTGTGATGAAATAGACAGTGATATTTGTGTAGTCGGAACTGACTGGGTGAGACATGCTAAAGGAGCACCAAAGTTCCTCAAGAGAGGAGATCTCACTCCAAAAGCCAAAGGATGGTACGAGCTCGTCAAGAGATCCATCCTAGCCACTATAAACACCTCAGAGGTTAATTTCAAGCAAGCCACTTTGGTGCATTGTATTATGGTAGGAGGGGAAATTAAGGTTCATGAGCTCATTGCTAATGATATTCAAAAGATTTATGAAAAGAGCTCCTCTGAATTGTGGCTTCACTACCTGTTCATACCCCGGGTCGAGCTAGGCAAGCCAGGTTAGAGGAAGATAAAGAATAACTGACTTACAAAGGTTGGTCGACACCGACATCTACCCAAAGAGCTCGGCCAAATTGCTACAAGGGCCCAAGTAGGCCCAAAGTAGAGGATCACAGCCCACCAAAAGGCGACTGGCCTAAGAAAATGGGTTCCACCCACAAAAGATAAGATAAGATAACAAACTTATCTCAAGGGAGGTCATCCCAGACTACTATAAATACACTGGAGCACCCAGGTATAATAGACACTCTGATTCTACACAAAAAACCTGCCTAAAGCACGTGCTAACTTAAGCATCAGAGTCTTTTGTAGGTACTGCCACCCTCCAATGACGAAGGATCAGCAGCACCGCCAGATCCAGAAAGTCTGACACAGCAGCATCGACCAGCACAAAAGCTCTCATCCGAGATTGACCTTCAGTTTCAGGTAACCCTCGGAACACTACCCAAGCATCCGCTTATGCATGAAGGCTAGGGTACCTTTGGAAGATACAAGTCCTGTTTGGCTACATCCGACCATGCCAATCACTCTTAAACGAATGACACATATTACCACGGCTCAACATCAAAAAAGGCCAAACAAGGGAAAAAGAATGGAGGAACAACAAGTAGAGGAATTACAAGAAGAGGAGTAACAGGAAGAAGGGAAGCAGCCAAAGGAACAACCAGCTCAAGACTCAACACATGAACCTCTAGATATGAGTGAATTGTATAAGACCATTGAAGAGATGTTAGGGCAGTTTTGGCGAAGCCAAGAACAACAATAGAAGCACATCAAGTTTGTTCAACAAAAGGATTTGAAGGAGAAGATAGTGGAACAACAGGATGAGCAATACTCTAGACTCTCTCAGTTCATCAACCGAGTAACAGAGAGGCAGGACCAGTTGGAAAAACAAATGCAAGAACTTGTCCAACATCACAATGATGCATGAGAGCATTCAAGGAGGTCACCACTCTTTACAATGCATGATATGAAAATCAACAAGATTATGACATGAATCCTCAAACCAAGCTCAGTTACATACTGGAACATATGCCCGGTTTAAACTCAGCATTTCCAAGTTATGATGAATACTTCAAGGAGCGAGGTGATATGGAAGTGGAGAGAGCATTGCGCCATGATGAAGCAGTGAAAAAAAAATGAAAAAAGCTGGATTCTGGACAAAGCTAAGAGGAAAACAAAAAGAAAAAGATGGCACAAGTAGTCAATAAGGAGGAAATCAAGAAGAAGAAAGGAAGAAGAAATGCGAGCAAGCAAAGAAATGAAAGGTGGAATTGCTCCTTGTTTAAATAAGAAAGAACATGTTCAATTTCTTTTAGTTGATAGTTAACTTTTAGTTGCTTTGAATTCTGTTGTGTTGTTTTGTTTAATTCTATCTTAAGTGTGCTAGCCTAGGTGTGTATGCTTCACTTTCATTGTGCTTGAATGTTTGTCTTATCCCCTGGTTGTTTTAATTGAATAAAAGAAAATGTTTGGAACATGAAACGTGAAAGTCCAAAATTAGAAGGAATTAGAATAAGGATTAGTGGTGGTGTGTGTGTGTGATTGTTTAGTAAGCTCAGCAAATAAAAATAAAAGGGTAGAATGTCCTCTATAGTATGAACTAGTTGATGCTTATGAACCCTTGAAAATAACAAAGCCTTGGAAGAAAGAAAAAACAAAAAGGAAACAAGAAAAGCCAATGCTGGAGGCAAAGTTGGACCTCCAACGGCAGCCCAAATATTGGTAAACAAAGATGAAAGAAACAAAGAATAAGCTAGGCACCAATAGCTAAAACTTGGAGGCACATGCCTGTGGTGCCTTTGTACTTGGATCTACTTGGATGAATAGGTTCTAAGGAGTGTTTTAACACTTGGTAACTTGGGTTAACTAACCCGGAATTATCAACCAAAAGTCCACTATCAAGAGTAACCTAGTTACAAGGCATTTAGTAACCCAAAGAGGTGTTGGGCACCAATGTCTCTAGGATAAAAATTTGAGCCAAGTGTCTGTAGTGTGTATGTTATAAGGAGAGGCTTGAGTTAGTAGGTCCGAGGGGTGCTTTATCACCCAGCACCTTGAGCCATCTGGGTCGGGAGTGTTGACTGAAAACGTAGTTAAAAAGTTTCCTCAACACAGAGCACTGAGCTACAAATAAAGAATAAGTTTCTAAGTGAAAAAAGCAAACACCAAGGATCAAGGAATAACAAGGGTCATAGTAGCATCTTGCTTGGAACTCAAAAGGACATCTCACACCTTAAAACCAATAAGAGTTGAGCTGGAAATATATCTTGCATGAAACCCATGAACCAAGTTCAATTGCTTTTCAATAACGCTTCATATCCCTCTCTATTTTCATTCATTTTTCTCATGTTTTAGTGCTTGCTTGGGGCAAGCAAGATTTAAGTTTGGTGTTGTGATGCCAAGGCATCATAGGCTAGTTTCACTAGCCTTTTTCTTTTCTTTTCTTTTCATTAGGTTTTATGTACTTTCTTGAGTTATAAGTAAGTATTTGGATAAGGATTTCATGCACACCTTGATTCAATCAAACTTAGTTATTTATGTGCTTTTAATGAGGTTTTCATGCAAATTTTACTTGAACATTGAATGATGTAAATACCTTGTGAAATATAGAAAACTTTGATGCAAGTGTTTGTTTGATGATAGGTGGAAAGGAAGTTAAGAAAGGGAGAGCAACAAGCAACAAAAAGAGCCATGGAAAGAATCAAGAGGAAGCAACGTTGGTGGCCAAAGTTGGCTCTGGCTCACCAACGTTGGAGCCAAAGTTGATGCTCCAACATTAGGTCCAACATCCATGCCAAAAGAGGTGCAAAGTTGGCCTCCAACCTTGCCTCAAACGTTTGCCAAGAAAGGTGCATAGTTAGAGCCAAAGTTGGACTCTAACTATGACTCAAACTATAAAGGAAGGCAACGTTTGAGCCCCAAGTTAGACCTCAAACGCTACTTCAAATGTTGGGTATAAAGAAGGTGCATAGTTGGAGCTGAAGTTGGACTCCAACTATGACCCCAACTTCAAATCAAGAGACGATAGTTGGAGCCAAAGTTGGACTCCAACTATGGGTTCAACGTGAGGTTGAAAGTGTGCCAACGTTGGAGGCAACGTTGGTGGTCCAACGTTAAGTCCAACATGCGCGATAGATTTCAATTTTTGAGATTGGAAAAAAGATCAACGACGCATGCGCGTGGATGAGTGAACGTTGGACTCCAAACTTAAAGTCCAGCGTTGAGCCCAACGTTGGGTTAAACTTCAGGGCCAACGCCCCAGCCTTCTTTGTCAACGTTTAACCCAACATTTGAGCTCAAACGTTGAACTCCAACGTCAATTCCAACTTCAATACAAAAAGGCACAAAAGTAGAGTATGAACATTAACTCCCAAACGTCTCCATCAAAGGCAACTAAAGGCCACTTCCAACAAGCTTCAACAAAGGCCAGAGGGCCCAGTCTAAGTACTTGAAGATTGAAAGAAGAAAGTTTATAAATGGAGTAGAGTTTAAGTTAGAAAGGGGCTTAAGCATTTTGGAGTACTGTAACTCTGCCCATTTTACTTTCTTCTCAGATTTAGTTTTGTTGCAATGTATTTTTCATTTCCAAATTCCATTTCTAGAGCTATGAACAACTAAACCCCTTTCATTGGGTTAGGGAGCTCTATTGTAAATCAATGGATCAATAATAGTTTTCATTCATCTTCTTCTTTCTTTTCTCTTGATTTTGCTTGAAAGCTTTTCGATCTTCATCAAATTGAGTAGTTGTCTTGGGAAAGAAGCTACTCATACATGGATTTCCATTAAGCCTTGGGAAAGGAATGAGGAAATCATGTTAGAGTTGCTTTTTCATGCTGGATTAGGTTGTGGGTTGGATGGATATCGTGACATGTAATCCTACCAATACTTTGATCTATGAAGGTGTGTGGTATAACTAGTGACCATACTTCATCTTTTCCCATGAACAATTAAATCAAGGAATTGGGCAATTGTTCAAGCTTAGAGAGATTAGATTGCTAAGGAATTGGGATCCAATCACTTAAGATTACCAAGGAGATCAATGAATGCATTGATTGAGGAAGAGATGAAAATGAACTTGATCTGGAGAACGCAATAACTCCTAAGCCCAATGAACTCCCCATTTCTTATCTACCCATTCTCTTTATTCTCTGCTATTTATTTTCATGCTTAATCACCCCATTCCCATTTATTTTCCTATAATTTAAGATTCTGCACTTTAATTTCCTGCTATTTACTTTTCGTCATTTACTATTCCATGCAATTTACTTTTCCCGCCATTTAATTTTCTGCACTTCCAAATTCAAATCTGCTTAGTTCAACTAGAACACCCCTCTAATTAAAGTTTATCAACCAACCAATCCCTGTGGGATTCGACCTCACTCTACTGTGAGTTTTTACTTGACGATTGATAAACCACTATTTTATGGTTTATCTTGTGTTTAATTGAGTGGTTTTTATCAAGTCTTTACCCACTCATTCATATGATTTGCATGGCTTTACAACTCCTTTCTAGTCTTGATCTATGGTTGAAAACTTGCTTCCTAGAAGTCTTTAATTTGTGTATTTTAATTTTCTTTTATACCATTCGATGCCGTGATCCATGTGTTAACTGTTTCAGGCTTTATAGGGCAGGAATGGCTTAGAGGATGGAGAGGAAGCTTGCAAAAAAATGGAAGGAACACAAGAAATTAAGGAGATAACTAGCGAGCAGCGACCCGCACGCATGGCTCACGCGTGCGCGCGACATGTAAAAAATTGTAGTGATGCGTCCACGTGCCTGACTCGTACGCATGGATTAGAGTTCTGCAATATGACGCGAATGCGTGCTTGACGCGAATGCGTGACACACCAAAACGACCAACAACGCGAACGCGTGACTGACGCGTATGCGTGACATGCACAATCTGCAGAATTAACAGAAAATATTGGGGGCAATTTCGGGCTGTGTTTTGACCCAGTTTTTGGCCTAGAAACACAGACTAAAGCAAGGAAACATGGAGAGACTCAACACACATTCTCATTAGCATAGTTTTAGTTTAGTTTTGGGAATCTTGTGAGAATTCTACTTCTTCCTCTAGGTTTTCTTCACATTCATAGTTGTAGAGTTTTAGTGCTTTGCTTTGGATATTGAGAAGATTTATTACCTCCGTTGGAGCTTCCTCATTCTAGTTTGTCTCTCTACTCTTTACTCTTTTATTGCCCATTGACTCTGTTTAGATAAGTATGTTCATGATTTTGGGATTTATTAATGCAAAGAACCATTTTTACTTTTAATTGAATTTTAGTTATTAGTTATCATGTCTTTCTTTTATTCCTCTCTTAATTCTGTGAAAGTTATATTCATGATAATGGAGTAGTTCCCTAACTTGATTGGGAGTTGATTAAAAGGAAAACCTTGAGATGGAATACTCAAGTGTTAATATTAATTGGAAGTTGTAGGCTAATTCTCCTATCTTCGACTTTAATCCCTTCTTAAGAAAGGATTAGGACGCAAGCGATAGGAATAATTTGAGAGTACTAGACTTTCTCTTATTATATAAGGGATAACTAAGTAGGATAACAACCCTTTTATTATTACACTTGAGAGAGTTCAACAGGGATATAACTTCCTTTTAATCTTCTCCCAGTCAAGGCTTTTATTTAAATTACATAAATTCTCAATCATTTATTTCTCTGTTTCTTAAACTCAAAAATCTCATGGAAAATCTCTGATTAATAAAATAGCACTCTTTCCGCAACACGTTGGGAGACGACCTGGGATTCATACTCCAAGTATTTTATTTCTAAATTTTGTGACAACCCCTTCTAAATTGATACGCGGAATTAACATTGGTTAAGAGCTATACTTGCAACGTTGTTTCTCTATAAACTCTTAATCGGTGATTTTTCCGTACGTCAATTTTTGGCGCCGTTGCCGGGGAGTTGCAATAGTGTGCTAATTTATTGGTTGGAATTTATTTATTTGTATTTTATTTTATTTTGCTACTATGAGCTATATGTTTCTTTCATTGAATGACGCGTTCACTAATTGATCCAAGCCTACCCGTATTTGATCCTGAAATTGAAAAAACTATCTCACGTATAAGGCGGGCTCGGCGTCGGTTAGTCCCTTCTGAAGACGAATCTGAAACGTCATTTAAGGAAGAAACAAGCTCCCTTACTACTAATTTGGTTGATTTACGTGCTGAGAACATGTCAGCTCCCAACAGGATTACTCTCCAGGAAGCAGGAGCTCCGGACTTTACACTACCACCTTTCCAAGTGCGTCATCCAAATCTGGGTGCAGATATTGAATGAAAACTGCACTAATCAATCTACTGCCGAAGTTTCATGGCTTACCTGCTCAAGAGTCTCTCAAGCACCTCAGGGATTTTTATTTTTAGACAACCTGTTCTATTGTCAGGCGTAAACTTTCTTTTCCGAATACTTTGCACTTTATTTTTTTATTTCTTTTTATTATGTTTCTGGTAGATCTTTGGAGTCTTTTTAACTATTGCATTGCATTTTCTTTTGGTATATACATATATCATAGTTTATATCTAACTATTGCATTTTGCATTTTTGCATGGTATATATTTTATAGATAGAAGTTATGATTGGATGTTGTGAATTGTATAGCACCTAGTTGGTCCTAATTGTTCATGTTGGTTTTTGCAATGTTGAAAATTAGGAAGAGAACAAGAAAAATTTTGAAAATTGCATCCATCACATCATACATACATATAGGAAATAATTTTGGTGAAAAACAACGAAAATTTTCAAGAATTTTGTTTTTAGGGCGTTCTATTGAATTCATTTGGAAAATTATTTTTAAACTTGCTTGAAAGATTTTTATGGAACATAGAAGAGAGATAGAATAAAATACCTTGTGAGTTTTTGAGCTTTAATAAGTGGTTACACATTTTAACCACTATTTTTGTTCATTGTGTGCTATACTCCTTCTATGGTTGTGATCTTGATTTAGCTTGATTCATTATTTCCAATAGTTGATGTTTGAAGGCATTGACCATGATTGAGGCCATTTTTGAATTAAACTCACTCACCCATATAGCCTTACCTTTGCATCTAGCATTGTTAACCCCTTTGAGCCTTATTTACCCTATTATTTTCTATATTACCACATCACAACCATAAGCGAAAAAATAATAATTTGCCTTCGATTGTATCCTTGATTAGTGGTGCACGAATCCCCACACTCCATATAGCTGTACTAGCAAGTGCACTGGGTCGTCCATGTAATAACTGAGTAAGTCAGGGTCGATCCTACGAGGATTGTGGTTTGGAGCAAGCTATAATTATCTTGCAGGTCTTAGTCAGGCAAAATCAGAAGGTTGTTGGATTGATGCAAGGGCAATTAGTAATAGAAATATTATATAAATTACTCTTTATATTAAATGGAATAATAATAGGAATATAGTTGAGGATTGGAGTTACTTTGTCTTTCTGAATCAACTCTGGTATTACTGTCTCCTTTGCTTGTGAGTGATCTCTTCTATGGTAGGCCGTATGTGATCAACGCTCTCAACGGCATTAGAAAGTAGATATCCAGAGCTTTCCAGCAATATATAATAGTCCATACTTTATTCGTGATTAGATGATGTAAACTGGCGCTCAACGCCAGTTCCATGTTGTTGTCTGGAGTCAAACGCCAGAAACACATCACGAACCGGAGTTGAACACCCAAAACACGTTACAACTTGGCGTTCAACTCCAAGAGAAGCCTCAGCTCGTAGATAGATCAAGCTCAGCCCAAACATACACCAAGTGGGCCGTGGAAGTGAATTTATGCATCAATTACTTACTCATGTAAACCCTAGTAGCTAGTCTAGTATAAATAGGATAGTTTTCTATTGTATTAGACATCTTTGGATGTTTAGTTCTCAGATCATAGGGGCTGGCCATTCGGCCATGCCTGAACCTTTCACTTATGTATTTTCAACGGTGGAGTTTCTACACACCATAGATTAAGGGTGTAGAGCTCTGCTGTACCTCAAGTTTCAATGCAATTACTATTATTTTCTATCCAATTCGATTTATTCCTGTTCTAAGATATTCGTTGCACTTCAACTTGATGAATGTGATGATCCGTGACACTCATCATCATTCTCACCTATGAACGCGCGTGACTGACAACCACTTCCGTTCTACCTTAGACCGGGCGCATATCTCCTGGATTCCTTAATCAGAATCTTCGTGGTATAAGCTAGAATTGATGGCGACATTCATGGGAATCCGGAAAGTCTAACCTTGTCTGTGGTATTCCGAGTAGGATTCCGGGATTGAATGACTGTGACGAGCTTCAAACTCCTGAAGGATGGGCGTTAGTGACAGACGCAAAAGACTCACGGGATTCTATTCTAACTTGATTGAGAACCGACAGATGATTAGCCGTGCTGTGACAGAGCATTTGGACCATTTTCACTGAGAGGATGGGATGTAGCCATTGACAATGGTGATGCCCTACATACAGCTTGCCATGGAAAGGAGTAAGAAGGATTGGATGAAAGCAGTAGGAAAGCAGAGATTCAACATGGACAAGCATCTCCATACGCTTATCTGAAATTCCCACCATTAATTTACATAAGTATTTCTATCCTTTATTATTTAAGCAAGTATCTCTTTATATTTCCCATAACCAATTATTATCTGCCTGAATGAGATTTACAAGATGACCATAGCTTGCTTCATACCAACAATCTCCGTGGGATCGACCCTTACTCACGTAAGGTATTACTTGGACGACCCAGTGCACTTGTTGGTCAGTTGTGCGGAGTTGTGACTAAGTGTGATTCATGTTTGAGAGTGCTACCAAGTCTTTAGAGCCATTGTTGATGATCACAAATCCGTGCACCAATAATGAAGCTGGCGGTTTGCGCTTTCCAGCCACGTACTCACACGAACCCAAGTAGACACGGGTAGTTGTCAAGCACGCGGTCCTAGTATGATTAATAGATCTGATTGTCACTGATCATCCTATTCACCATGTTGAAGAATGAGTATACATCTTAGAATTAATCAATCACGGATCGAAGAAAAGCAATAATACTTTTATTAATTCACAAGACTCAGCAGGGCTTCTCCCCTTGACCTAGGAGGTTTAGAAACTGATACTGAAAGGAAATACAATGTGAAAAATGAAAATATGCTGAATGATGGACGAAGATGTCCGAATAACATGAATCTAATCCCTTAAATACTAAACAAATGACTAGTAAGGGTAAAACAGTCTTTTTAGTGCTAAAATCCTCTTTTGAGGCCCACTTTGTGAGTGTTTGGGCTGAGCTTTGATGAGATCCACATGCTACGAGGCCTCTAAGGCGTTAAACACTGGCTAGGTGGTCTTCTCTGCGCGTTTGGATGTTGGTCTCTGCTCTTTGGGCACTGGACACCTGGAAGGGGGCAGGAGACTGGTGTTAGACCCCAGTTTTGGGCCTTCTAATATGAAGTAAAGTATAAACTATTATACATTATTGGAAAGCTATGGAAGTTAGATTTCCATAGCCATTGAGAACGCTCCATTTGGACTTCTGTAGCTCCCGAAAAGTTCTTTCGAGTTCAGGGAGGTCAGATCTGGACAGCATCTACAATGCTTTTTCTGTCTCTGAATCAGACTTTTGCTCTAGCTCCTCAATTTCAGCCAAAATTATCTAAAATTGTACAAAAACATGAAAACTCATAGTAGAATCCAAAAATATGAATTTAACACTAAAACCTATAAAAACTTAATAAAATAAAAACAAAACATACTAAAAACTATATGAAAATGATGCCAAAAAGCGTAAAAAATATCCGCTCATCAATTAGCTTAGGTTGAGAAGTGTGTTACATTTAAGTGTAGGGGAATTTTGGGAAACATTGGTAGTGAATGGAAATGTTTGTTTTGGGTACTCATTAAAAAATTTTGGAAAATTGGTGCATTCATGTATGAACTATTAATTATTAAACCATATGCATTTATCTTGTTAAAAAAAATCAATCAAAAGGGAACAAAATTTACCCCAAAGAAAAGAAAGAAATGAATAAGGAATGCATATGTGATGTGAATAAAAGAGCATACATTAATGTGTGTAAAAAGTGAGAATGGGAAGGTTAGGATTGCATAATTTTGTTATTGGATTGATAAAGGTTGAGTTGGATACTTAAACTAATCAAAGATTCAATTTAGTCCACTTAGCCATATTTATTCTACCTTAGCCCTAACCCCATTACAACCCTATAAAGCCCTCGTGATAATTGCATTCATGCATTATATGCTTATTGATTGTTAGATGAAAAGCAAATCCTTGAAAGCATGATTAGAGGAGACTTGAGTGATTAGACCCTAAACACCGAGTGTTGAGAGTGTATACACACCTAGTGAGGGTTCAATTACTCAATTCTATGTCTCCACCTCTCTTATCATGCATTCTTGCAAGTTGCTTCATTTTGAAACATGAATCAATTCTTTGGATTTTAATTGCATTGAACTACTTCTTTGCTTAGCCCTATATGTCTATACTCTTGCTTGGGAATTTTATTTTTTATTTTCACCAATTCAATAGGATACTATAGTATATAGAGGTATAGATAGTATATAGTATACTTGCATGCATAAAGATAGTGGCATTCAACAAGTTGTTACCCCATTTGATCATTCTCCTTGTTTGTGTTAGCATGAGGACATGCTATTGTTAAAGTGTAGGAGAATTGATGAGTCCATATTTGATGAGATATTTTTACTTTATTTGATTGGATTTCATCACATAAACCTACACTTAATCACAAAAATAGCATACTTTTGTGATTTCTCCCTAATTTGGACACAAATATGAAAACATGCATTTTTGTGCTTAAATTTAGCAATTTAATCCCACTTTTATTCCATTCAATGCCATGACATATTTGTTGAGTGATTTCAGGCCTTAGAGGCAACATTGGCTAGGCAAAAGTGGAAAGAAGCATGCAAAAAGGGAGAACACATGTAGAAAATAAAGGAGAAGCACACAATGATGTGTGCATACGCACAGAAGCCAAAGCAGCAAGTGTGCATACGCAACCCTCTGTGCGTACGCACAAGTGAAAATTCAGCGAAGCGTGCGTACGCAAACATCTGTGCGTATGCACAGGACCCTACGCATGACTTCATTAATGAAGAACGTGGCTCGCAATTTTGGGGCTCTCTTGGCCCAATTTTGGAAGGCTGAAAGCTGGTTTGAGATGCTATATGAAGGGGATATCAACACATATGAAGGCATTAGTTAGTAGGAGGTTTTCATTAGTTTTAGAACATAATTTTAGGAGTAGGAGTAGTGTAGTTAGAATGCTCTCTTAGAGTTTTATTTCATTTTCCATTTCCATTGTAGCATTTCATAGTTTCAAGTTTTCATCTTGGGTTGATAAACTCTTTTGTAACTACTCTTAATCTTCTCTTTAATTACAGTTTTGCTTTTGTTTTTCTTATGGTTCAAGTTACTTTGTTCATATATGCAATTTTGGTTTCATAAAGTTTTGATTGATGAATTTAATGTTTTATGCTTTCTTTATGTTTGATTGAATGTTAATTATTGATATTGTGAATAGTTTGGTCATAGTTTTTATTTTTCTTTTACAATCTTCTATGTTTTTGGTTTTGTGCCTACCAAGTGTTGTGAAAATGCCACTTGGTAATTTTGAGTAGATTTTCACACCTTGGCTTGGGATTTGAATTCCTAGGATACTAGAGTCATAATGTCCCACATTTAGTGGTAATTCTTGGGTAGTTATTTGACTCTTGTTTCCATTGACGCTAGCTTTTTACCAATTAATTTGGTACGTTAGCTAGGACTTATAGATTAAGGTCAATTATTCTTACTTGACTTACTCCTCGATGTTAGGTGTAGACGAAGTTAGATTAACTCATCATAGTTGTCATAGTTGTGGTTATGACGATGATAGGATTCCTTGGATTCTCATTCCCAAGTCAAGGCTCTTTCATGCATTTATAGCATTTTCACTAGTTTTGACCTTGTTTCCTTTTTTCTTGCATCAATATCAATTTTGATCTTTTCTTAGTTCCTTTATATCTTAGTTCTTTTAATCTTTTGTTCCTTAATTCAAAACCCCTTTTTCTTAACAACCGAAAGCGTGACACTTCAATTGCATTCCGAGGGAGAACGATCCGAGGTTTATGATGACATGTCATCATGTCATGCTTTTCTATGCTTTTTCATACAAGAAATTGATGATTAGTGCTTAAATATTGAATGCTTTTGTGCTTAAATGGTATATTTCTTTGATCTTTTGGATTTTATAAATCTTGTAGGAAACAAGTGGAAAAAGAAGCAAAAAAAACACAAAATAAGCTCAAAAAGAGAAAAGTGGAATTTTGGGCACACTTTGAAAATTGAGCACGCTTTAGAACCTTAAGCCACGCTTTTAAAAACGTAGCCCATGACCATGAAGGAGCACAAGGCCAGCGCTTAACAAAAAGCAAGACTAGCGCTCACTTAGTGAGCGCTATGCTCACTAAAGTGAGCATTTTCGGGCTTTTCTTTAAGCCTTGTGACAGCATGACCATGCCTTCTTCAAAGGGCCATAACGTGAGCTACAGATGTCCAATTGATGTGCTTCATGTTGCATTAGAAAGCGGACATTCAGAGATTTCCAATGATATATAACAATCTATATTTGGCACAAAATTGAACACAAGTGATAGGCATCTTTAAGGCCCCAAAAAGCACTCACCAAGGCACCAAACAAGCATATTGGCCAAGGTTCGAAGAAGGAACCAAGGAGCGATCTAATAGCGCTCAAAGAAGTGAGAACCATGCTCACTTGAAGTGAGCATTTGCGTGACTCTTTGGCAAAGGGAGGCAAGGAACACTAACACAGTGCTCAAAGAAGTGAGCATTATGCTCACTTGAAGTGAGCATTATCGTGCTCAACCAAGAAAATAAGGGAGCGCAGCATTGGAAAAAGGGGAGCGCTAGGGATCGAAGCTGGGGATGCACTCAATACAAGATGTAGCACTCAAATATTGAGCACAATGCTCACTTAGTGAGCGCTACACTGTGGCACATGACAAGGCCAAGGAAAGTGAGCATGATGCTCACACAACCAAGCGAAGCACTACCTTGGGAGCTGCACCAACACACCCTGACACACTTGAACTAACTCCACCCTGACCCATGCCACTTGAACCAATCCATCCGGATCCACTCTTCTTCAAATCCAAAGCAGGCAAAGCCTATTATCATCACTCAAAGGCACAAGGATCAGTTAGATTAGGAATTTCATTTAATTGCAATTTGTTTTCAATTTCAATTTGATTTTCATTTTGTAAAGCCTATATAAAGGCCTCAATTTCACTTCATTAAAAAAAGAGGCTGGCTCTGCTAGAGAGCAATAGGAGTAGGATAGAATAGAAAGCTTTCTTTAATACATTTTTAATTTTCTGCAATTGTCATATTTCAAGATTGAATTCAGTTTATGGAAATCTCAGTTTCTACAATCCTTTGCTCAACTTTCCTTCTCTGCAATTTTACTTTTCTATTTAGATTGCTCCCAATTTAGTTTATGCACTTTACACCTTCCTGCAAATTCTGTTCTTCTACACTTTCACATTTTTGTTTCCCTTGAAGCTTGATTTACTTTCATACACATTTACATTCTGCAACTTTACATTTGAGCTTGCTACAATCTGAATTTACTTTTCATGCCTCGGATCTATTGCTTTCTTTACATTTTGCTACAATTTACCTTTCTTGCTCTTTAAGCTTTTGTCTAATCTACATTCTGCTGATTTACATTTACTGCAATTTACATTCCTTGTTCTTTAAGTTTTAGTCAATTTACTTTCTGCACTTTTAAATTGCTTGCAATTTACATTTTGTTGGTCACTTTTCATTTAATTCACCAATGTTAGCTTGATTAAACTAATCACCCACTAAAGTTGCTTGATCTATCAATCTCTGTGGGATCAACCTCACTCTTGTGAGTAATTACTACTTGATGCGACCCGATACACTTGCCAGTGAGATTTGTGTGGAATCATTTTTCCCTCATCAAGTTTTTGGCGCCGTTGTCGGGGATTGATTTATATCGACAATGATTAAGTGGGTGAGAAGTCTAGATTAAGCATTTTCTTTGTTTTTGTTTTCTGTTTTAAGCTGATAGCAAGGTGTTTGAGTTATTACATCGCTAAGAAATTCTTCTCTGTGACATGAATTTCAATTTTCATTGGTGTTGTGTTTTACAAATTCAAATGGAGTTCAACTCATCTTACGATCAAACAAATTTTATGGGATATTTCCCACTATCACTAGTTTCTAATGATGGCTGGGAATATCACCAACAAATTATAGATCATGAGTACTCCAATCCATGGGATATTTTCCACCATCACAAAGTGATTCAAGTCATTATGATGGCTGGGAATATCACCAAGAAATGATAGATGATGAAGCGATTCACATGAGATATGATCCAAAACCACAAGATGATTTATGTCATTACCCTCATGGTGTCTACACATGTCAACAAGAGTGTGAACAATCAATTGAAATGGGACACTTCCCAGAAACACAATATGATCCAGATTGTGATGAGTCTAACAACTACTCATATTGTGGCTGGGAAAGTCAAAATCAAAGAGATCTTAGTGATCCATACTGTGTTCACCAAGAGACATCTTCACTAGAGTGTACTTTCAATAAATTCATGCAAGATTATCCCCTACTGCAACAAGATGATCCATACTGTGATGAGTTCCACAATTCTTCAAGTTGTGATTGGGAGGATCAAAATCAGAAAGCATTCAATGTGTCATACTCCATTAATCAAGAGCCATCATCACTTGAGCAAACCTTCAATTCATTCATGCAAAATTGTCCAACCTCACCTCCCAGTTTCTCATATGATAATCTTCCATCACTTGATTTTGCCTCAACACAAAGTTTCCTCTAAGAACCATATAACTCAGTCCACAATCCATATCAACCACAAAATGCATTCCACAATTCACAAAATTCATTTCATGCCCCTCAAAACATCACCACAACACATCCATGCCCACAAAATTTCTCTCAACCTTTATCCCTTGAGCTAGCATTTGAACAATACCTAAAAACATCCAAAGACTCTTGGAAAGAACAAGAAACCCTCTGCAATAAGATGGATGGCTATTTGGAGCAAATAAGAAAAAATAAAGAATTTCTAAGCAAGGAAGATGAGGACCACTGGGTGGATATGAAGGAGGAAGTTGAAGAGCAAGAGGAAGAGGCTACTATGTCAAGTGAATTTTCAGTAAAGAAGGAAGAGGTGGTGGAAATATTTGAACCTAAACCTGCATACATATAGAAGCCACTTGAAATGACAAAGGAACATGAAAACTCACAACCTCCACAAACTCCACTGAACCAAAAACTCTCAACACTTGAATCTGTGATTAAAAGATATGAAAAAGAGATGAAGAAATCTTGGGAAGAACAATAGACCTCCTCCATGAAAGAGCTATTAAGTCAAATGTTGAGTGCAAATGAGGAAGTGAAGGAACAAGAAAGTAAGGAAGACAATCAAGGAAGCTCATACTCAAGTGAAGCAAAGAATTACATAGATGAAGGGCTCATTGAACCACCAATTCAAAAGGCTTTTGATGAAGATAAAACTCCAATAATCACACAGCAACCAAGTCTTGAATCCAAAGAAGTGAAGGCAACTAACAAGAGCACCAATCCTACCCCTGATCCAGCAAGCAAGCATAATCAAGCCATTAACAAAAGGAAGATTGCTGAGGAAAGACAAAGACAGGGGACAATAGCTGAATCTTCTCCCCCCTTGAAGTCATTCCTCTTAACAAACTGGAAGAAGAGGAAGAAATTGAAGAACAACATGTCAAGCTAATGAAACTAAAAGAGCGCTTGTGGGGAGGCAACCCAACCTTAGGTAAATTTCATTCCTTTGCTTTGTTTATTTCTTTCTTTGCTTTGTTTAAATTTCAATAAATTGGCATATGATTACATTCTAAGTTTGGTGTTGCCCTGCAACAATTTGTTTTCAATCTCTATTGATGATTGCATCAAATCTGAATTGAAAGTGTCACACAAAGATTCTAAGTTTGGTGTGCCACTTATTTCCTATTGATGAGCGGATAATTTATACGCTTTTTGGCATTATTTTTAGGTAGTTTTTAGTATGTTTTAGTTGCTTCTTAGTATATTTTTATTATTTTTTATGCAAAAATTACATTTCTGGACTTTACTATGAGTTTGTGTGTTTTTCGGTGATTTCGGGTATTTTCTGGCTGAAATTGAGGTACCTGAGCAAAAATATGATTCAGAGGCTGAGAAAGGACTACAGATGCTATTGGATTCTGACCTCCCTGCACTCGGAGTGGATTTTTTAGAGATACAGAATTCCAATTGGCACGCTCTCAATTGCGTTAGAAAGTAGACATCTTGGGCTTTCCAGCAATGTATAATAGTTTATAGTTTGCCCGAGACTTGATGGCCCAAACTGGCGTCCAAACGCCGACCAGAGACCCTTTTATGGCGTAAAACGCCAGAACTAGCACCCAAGCTGGCGTTTAACTCCAAGGATGGCCTATGCACGTGGAAGCTTCAAAGCTCAGCCCAAACACACACCAAGTGGGCCCCAAAAGTGGATTTCTACACTATCTACTCATTTTATGTAAACCCTAGTAACTAGTTTAGTATAAATAGGACTTTTTACTTTTGTACTGGGGTCTTCTCCCCCCTGTTTTCGAATTCTTATGCCATTTGGGAGGTTGCCCATTTGGCCATGCCTAGACCTTTTTCTCTTATGTATTTTCAACGGTGGAGTTTCTACACCTCATAGATTAAGGTGATGAGCTCTGCTGTTCCTCGTGAATTAATGCAAGTACTATGGTTTTTCCTTCAATTCACGTCTACTTCTTCTCCAAGATATACTCTTGTACTTAATTCAGTTAAGTCAGACTGAAGGGGTGACCCGTGACAATCACCCATTATCTTCAGTACTCGCTTAGCTAGGATCCGCGTGCCTGACAACTACAAAGTGGTCTACATGATGTTCAACGTAGTCATTGGACGCCAGCCAGAGTATACTCTCTTGGGTCTCTAATCCACGGATTCGCATCGTCTCACCTGACAACAGAGCATCCGACCCCGTGATTAGGATCTTTGTGGTATAGGCTAGAATCAATAAACAGCATTCCTGAGATCCGAAAAGTCTAAACCTTGTCTGTGGTATTCTGAGTAGGATTTGGGAAGGGATGACTGTGAGGAGCTTCAAACTCGTGAATGTTGCGCGTAGTGACAGTGTGCAAAAGGATCAATGGATCTTATTCTGACACAAGTGAGAACCGACAGATGATTAGCCCTGTGGTAGCTGTGCCTGGTATTTTTCATCCGAGACAAGAAATCCGACAATTGATTAGCCGTACAGAGACCGTAGCCGGACCATTTTCACTGAGAGGATCATACAGCTTACCATGGAAGGGAGCATGCATGATTGGATGAAAACAATAGGAAAGCAGAGGTTCAGGAGCAACAAAGCATCTCCAAACGCTTATCTGAAATTCCCACCAATCAATTACATAAGTATCTCTATGTTATTTTCCGTCTTATCTATCTCTTAATTATCAATACCTCATAACCATTTGAATCCGCCTGACTGAGATTTACAAGATGACCATAGCTTGCTTCAAGCCGTCAATCTCCGTGTGATCGACCCTTACTCACGTAAGGTATTACTTGGACGACCCAGTGCACTTGCTGGTTAGTTATGCAGAGTTGTGAAAAGTGTGATCACAATTTCATGCACCAAGTTTTTGGCGCCGTTGCCGGGGATTGTTCGAGTTTGGACAACTGACGATTCATCTTGTTGCTTAGATTGGGTAATTTTATTTTTATTTAAAAAAATACAAAAAAAATTAATAAAATCATAAAAACCAAAAAAACATGCATTGTGTTCTTCTGTGATCTTCAAGTTATTCTTGATGATTTCCTTTGTTCAATCTCATGATTTTCTTGTTTTGTGTTTTATGTTGTTTTTCATATGCATTTTAAAAATCATAGTGTTTGAATATTCAAATTTCTAAGATTGGTGTCTTGCATGTCTTTCTTTTCTTAAAAATTTTCAAAAATATGTCCTTAATGTTCATCATGATCTTCAAAGTGTACTTGGTGTTCATCTTGACATTCAAAGTGTCCTTGCATGCATTACTTGTTTTGATCTTGCATTTTTATGTTTCATCTCATTTTGTTGTTTTTCTATCTCTTCATTAAAAATTCAAAAATAAAAAAAATATATTTTCAAGTAATTAATATAGAGAAATGAAGGTTTAGAACATAAGGCAAAAGAATCACAGAGAAAAATAGCTCACCGACGTTAAACCATCAGTAAAGAGGCAATTTGGGCATTAAACGCCAGAATGGCTATCATTCTGGGTGTTTAACACCAGTAAAGGTATCATTCTGGGTGTTAAACGCCAGAATGGGCAGCGTTCTGGCCGTTTAATGCCAGAATGGGCAGGGTACTTGGCTGGGCGTTAAATGCCCAAAGAGGTAGCATTCTGGGCATTAAACGCCAGAATGGATAGTGATGAGCGGATATTTTTTACGCTTTTTAGGGGTAATTTCATGTAGATTTTAGTATGTTTTAGTTAGTTTTTAGTAGATTTTTATTAGCTTTTAGGAAAAAATCATATTTCTGGTCTTTACTATGAGTTTGTGTTTTTCTATGATTTCAGGTATTTTCTGGCTGAAATTGAGGGAGCTGAGCAAAAATCTGATACAGGCCGAAAAAAGGACTGCTGATGCTATTGGATTCTGACCTCCCTGCACTCGGAATGCATTTTTTGGAGCTACAGAAGTTCAATTGGCGCGCTCTCAATTTGGTTGGAAATTAGACTTCCAGGGCTTTCCAGCAATATATAATAGTCCATAATTTGTGCGAAGATAGACGACGTAAACTGGCGTTCAACGCCAGTTCCATGTTGCAGTCTGGCGTTCAGCGCCAGAAACAGGTTGCAAGTTGGAGTTCAACGCCAGAAACAAGTTACAACCTGGCGTTCAACTCCAGAAACAGCCCAGGCACGTGAGAAGCTTAAGTTTCAGCCCCAGCACACACCAAGTGGGCCCCAGAAGTGGATTTCTGCACTATTCATCTTAGCTTACTCATTTTCTGTAAACCTAAGTTACTAGTTTAGTATTTGAACAACTTTTAAAGATTTATTTTGTATCTCATGACATTTTTAGATCTGAATTTTGTACCTGTTGATTGCATGAGTCTCTAAACTCCATTGTTGGGGGTGAGGAGCTCTGCAGCGTCTCGATGAATTAATGCAATTATTTCTATTTTCCATTCAAACACGCTTGTTCCTATCTAAGATGTTCATTTGTGCTTCACTATGAAAAAGGTGATGATCCGTGACACTCATCACCTTCCTCAATCCATGAACGTGTGCCTGACAATCACCTCCGTTCTACATTAGATTGAACGAGTATCTCTTAGATTCCTTAATCAGAATCTTCCTGGTATAAGCTAGAATCCATTGGCGGCATCCTTGAGAATCCGGAAGGTCTAAAATTTGTCTGTGGTATTCCAAGTAGGATTCAAGGATTGGATGACTGTGATGAGCTTCAAACTCGCGAGTGTTGGGCATAGTGACAGACGCAAAAGGATCAATGGATCTTATTCCGACAAGATCGAGAACCGACAGATGATTAGCCGTGTTGTGACATAGCATTTGGACCATTTTCACTGAGAGGCTGGGAAGTAGCCATTGACAACGGTGATTCCCTACATACAGCTTGCCATGGAAGGAGCCTTGCATTTATGAAAGTGAGAAAGAATTATGTTGCAGGAATTTAGAGGACAAAGCATCTCCAAAACTCTAACATATTCTCCATTACTGCATAATAAGTATTTATTTCATGATCTTTTACTTTTTACAATTAAAACTAAAAATTATTATTGATATTATATCCTGACTAAGAATAATAAGATAACCATAGCTTGCTTCAAGCCAACAATCTCCGTGGGATTCGACCCTTACTCACGTAAGCTATTACTTGGATGACCCAGTGCACTTGCTGGTTAGTTGTGCGGATTGCAAAAGTGTGATTGCAATTTCGTGCACCAAGTTTTTGGCGCCGTTGCCGGGGATTGTTTGAGTTTGAACAACTGACGGTGAATTTTGTTGCTTAGATTAGGAAAAATTAGTCTTTTTGGTTTAGAGTCATTAGAATTGCATCTTTCATTATCCCTTTTAAAAACTTTTTCAAAAATATTATTTTTCTTTATTTTTTTAGTTTTTCTGTGGAGTTTAGTGTCATGTTCTAAGTTTGGTGTCAATTGCATGCTTTTCTTTGTCTCTCAATTTTTCAAATTGCATGTTCTTGTTTTTTCTTGATCTTCAAATTGTTCTTGTCAATTTTTCTTTTTTAATCTTTGGTTTGTCTTGTTTTGTGTGTTTTGTGTTTTCCTTTTGCTTTTTCAAAATATTAGTTTTCAAAAATATTTTTTTTATATACAATATTAAAACACGTTACATTTATAGCTCAGTTGGCTAGAGCGTTGGCTTATGTTCTTGGCAATTGGGTATCTTCCTTTTAAAACTTTTTTCAAAAATAATTTTTCTTTGATTAAATCTTGTGCCAAACTTTAAGTTTGGTGTTCTCTTGTTAATTTTCTTTAATTTTCGAAAATTTTATTGTGGTTTTCTAAAAATTTTAAGTTTGGTGTTCCTTCTTTTGTTCTTGTTGTTCTTGTGAATCTTCAAAGTGTTCTTGAGTCTTCTTTATGTTTTGATCTTAAAACTTTTTAAGTTTAGTGTTCCTTGGTGTTTTCCCTCCAAAAATTTTCGAAAACAAGGAGCATTAGATCTAAAAATTTTAAGCCTTGTGTCTTTTGTGTGTTTTTCTCTTTCATCAAAAAATTCAAAATTAAAAAAAAATATCTTTTCTAACTATTTTCAAGCAATTATTTCAAAATTCAACTTTAATTTTTAAAATTATAGCTTTTTCAAAAATATTCTAACCACTTTTTCTCTCCTCATTTTTTTTCGAAATTTTTTTAAAATATTTTCAAATTTTTTTAATTTTATTTTAATTTTTATTTTATTTCATTTTATTATTTCAAAAATTATTTTTCTTATATAATAAAATAAATAAAATAAATCCGCATCATTTTCCTTTCTCCATCATGGACCTAATTGGAAATGAACAGTCTAGAAGGACTCTGGGGTCATATGCTAACCCCACTACTGCTTCATATGGAAGTAGTATATGTGTACCCTCTATTGGAGTTAGTAGTTTTGAGTTGAATCCTCAGCTCATTATCATGGTGCAGCAAAGTTGCCAGTATTCCGGTCTTCCATAGGAAGAACCTACAGAGTTTTTGGCACAGTTTTTACAAATTGCTGACACAGTACATGATAAAGAAGTATATCAAGATGTCTACAGGCTATTACTGTTTCCATTTGCTGTAAAAGACCAAGCCAAGAGGTGGTTAAATAACCAACCCAAGGCTAGCATAAAGACATGAAAACAGCTGTCAAAAAATTCCTGAATCAATACTTTCCTCCAAAATGAATGACACAGCTAAGGCTGAGCATCCAAGGCTTTAAACAAGGAGATAATAAAGATAATGAATCCCTTAATGATGCCTGGGAGAGATACAGAGATATGCTGAGAAAATACCCTTCTGAAATATTTTTAGTGTGGGTGCAGTTAGACATCTTCTATTATGGGCTTAGAGAGAGAGCTCAGATTTCTCTAGACCAATCAGCTGGTGGATCTATACACATGAGAAAGACAATAGAAGAAGCTCAAGAGCTTATTGATACAGTTGCCAGAAATCAGAATCTGTACCTAAGCAGTGAACCTTCCATCAACGAAGAGGCTAAAACAGTAACTGCTGAACTTAGTCCTGCAGATCAAGCTACTGAACTCAATCAGCAATTAGATTTTCTAACAAAACAGTTAGCCAAATTCAACGAAATATTGCAAGAAACAAGAATGGCTAATATGAATATGGAAGTGCAGTTGAAGCAAACAGAACAACAGTTATCAAAACAAATAACAGAAGAATGTCAAGCAGTTCAATTAAGAAGTGGAAAAACATTAAATACCTCACTTCAAAGCAGCAGAAAGCCAAGAAATGAACAGACTGCTACCCAAAATCCCTCTGAGGATAGTCAGACCCCAGAGAGGAATAATTCTGGCGCTCAAATGCCAGATAATGGGTGGAAAACTGGCGTTGAACGCCCAACCCATGCTCAGTCCTGGCGTCCAATGCCAGAAACAAGCAAGGAACTGGCGTTGAACGCCCAAAGGAAGCTCAGTTCTGGCGTTCAGACGCCAAAAACAGATAAGGAGTTGGCGTTTAACGCCACTCCAGCTTCCACCCCTGGTATTCAAACACCAGTGGGGGATCAGACACATACAAGTGCTGATAGCAACTCCTCTAAAAAGGCTTCTCAACCTACGGCTGTAAGCAATAAACCTGCAGTAACTAAAGTTGAGGAATACAAAGCCAAAATGCCTTATCCTCAAAAACTCCGCCAAGCGGAACAGGATAAGCAATTTCCCTGCTTTGCAGAGGCATTTGAGCAAATACCCTCTTATGCTAAGTTCATGAAAGGGATCTTAAGTCAGAAGAAGGATTAGAGGGAAACTCAGAAAGTTTACCTCACTGAAGAATGCAGTGCAGTCATTCTGAAAAGCTTACCTAAGAAGCTTAAGGATCCGGGAAGCTTTGTGATACCATGCACATTAGAAGGTACTTGTACCAAGCAAGCTCTATGTGATCTTGGGGCAAGTATTAACCTAATACTTGCAGCTACTATCAAAAATCTTGGGTTGACTGATGAAGTTAAACCAACCCGGATATGTCTCCAACTTGCTGATGGCTCCATTAAATACCCATCAGGAGTAATTGAAGACATGATTGTCAAGGTTGGGCCATTTGCCTTTCCCACTGACTTTGTGGTGCTGGAAATGGAGGAGCACAAGAGTGCAACTCTCATTCTAGAAAGACCTTTCCTAACAACTGGACGAACCCTCATTGACGTCCAAAAAGGGGAAGTGACCTTGAGAGTCAATGAGGACGAGTTTAAGTTGAATGTTGTCAAAGCTATGCAGCATTCAGACACCCAAAATGACTGCATGAGCATTGATATTATTGACTCTCTGGTAAAAGAGGTCAATATGGCTGAGAGTCTCGAATTAGAGCTAGAATATATCGTTAAAGATGTTCAGCCTGATCTGGAGGAACCAGAGAGAATAATAGAACCTCTGAAAATCCCTCAGGAAGAGGAGAAACCTCCCAAACCTGAGCTCAAACCATTACCACCATCCCTGAAATATGCATTTCTGGGAGAAGGTGATACCTTTCCTGTAATTATAAGCTCTACCTTAGAGCCACAGGAAGAGGAAGCACTAATTCAAGTGATAAGGACACACAAGACAGCTCTTGGGTGGTCCATCAGTGATCTTAAGGGTATTAGCCCAGCCAAATGCATGGACAAGATCCTATTGGAGGGTGATGCTAAGACAGTGGTAAAACCACAGAGGCGGCTGAATCCAGCCATGAAGGAGGTGGTGCAGAAGGAGGTCACTAAATTACTAGAGGCTGGGATTATTTATCCCATTTCTAATAGCCCCTGGGTAAGCCCTGTCCAAGTCGTCCCTAAGAAGGGTTGTATGACAGTGATCCATAATGAAAAAAATGAACTGGTTCCTACAAGAACAGTTACAGGGTGGCGTATGTGTATTGATTACAGAAGGCTCAATACAGCTACCAGAAAGGATCATTTTTCTTTACCATTCATAGACCAAATGCTAGAAAGACTAGCAGGTCATGAATACTATAGCTTCCTGGATGGATATTCATGTTATAATCAAATTGCAGTAGATCCTCAAGATCAAGAGAAAACAATATTCACATGTCCATCCGGCGTATTTGCATACAGAAGGATGCCATTTGGCCTGTGCAATGCACCTGCAACCTTTCAAAGGTGCATGCTCTCTATTTTCTCTGATATGGTAAAAAAATTTCTGGAAGCCTTCATGCATGACTTTTCAGTATTTGGAGACTCATTCAGCTCCTGTCTTGACCATCTAGCACTTGTTCTAAAGAGGTACCAAGAGACTAACCTGGTTTTAAACTGGTAAAAATGTCACTTTATGGTGACTGAAGGAATTGTCCTTGGGCACAAAAATTTGAACAAGGGAATAGAGGTGGATCAAGCGAAGGTAGAGGTAATTGAAAAATTACCACCACCTATAGGAGGTTTATAAAAGATTTTTCAAAAATCGGCAAACCTCTGAGTAATCTGCTAGCTGCTGACACGCCATTTATCTTTCATAAGGAGTGTCTACAGGCGTTTGAGACTCTGAAAGCTAAGCTGGTCATAGCACCAATCATCTCTACACCAGATTGGACACTACCATTTGAACTGATGTGTGATGCCAGTGACCATGCCATTGGTGCAGTGTTGGGACAAAGGCATGACAAGCTTCTGCACGTCATTTACTATGCCAGTTGTGTTTTAAATGACGCACAGAAGAACTACATAACCACAGAAAATGAGTTACTTGTAGTGGTTTATGCCAGTGACAAGTTTAGATCTTATTTAGTAGGATCAAAAGTGATTGTGTACACTGACCATGCTGCTCTTAAATATCTACTCACAAAGCATGATTCAAAACCCAGACTCATCAGATGGATATTGCTTCTGCAAGAATTTGATATAGAAATAAGAGACAGAAAAGGGACAGAGAACCAAGTAGCAGATCACCTGTCCCAAATAGAACCAGTAGAAGGGGCATCCCTCCCTCTTATCGAGGTCTCTAAAAACTTTCCAGATGAGTAACTGATGGGCGGATAATTTATACGCTTTTTGGCATTGTTTTTAGTATGTTTTTAGCATATTTTAGTTAGTTTTTATTACGTTCTTATTAGTTTTTAGTTAAAATTTTCACTTTTCTGGGATTTACTATGAGTTTGTGTGTTTTTCTGTGATTTCATGTATTTTCTGGCTGAAATTGAGGGACCTGAGCAAAAATCTGATTCAGAGGCTGAAAAGGACTGCAGATGTTGTTGGATTCTGACCTCCCTGCACTCGAAGTGGATTTTCTGGAGCTACAGAAGCCCAATTGGTGCGCTCTCAATTGCGTTGGAAAGTAGACATCCTGGGCTTTCCAGCAATGTATAAAAGTCCATACTTTTCCCGAGATTTGATGGCCCAAACCGGCGTTGCAAATTAGCTTCAGAATTCCCAGCGTTTAACGCCGGAACTGGCACAAAAATTGGAGTTAAACGTCCAAACTGGCATAAAAGCTGGCGTTTAACTCCAGAAAAAGTCTCTACACATGAAAGCTTCAATGCTCAGCCCAAGCACACACCAAGTGGACCCCGGAAGTGAATTTTTATGTCATTTACTCATTTCTGTATACCCTAGGTTACTAGTTCACTATTAATAGGACCTTTTGATATTGTATCTGGACCTCATGACACTTTACACATTTCTTATTGTATCTTCTACGGCATGAGTCTCTAAACCCCATGGTTGGGAGTGAGGAGCTCCGCTGTGTCTTGATGGATTAATGCAATTACTACTGTTTTTCATTCAATCACGCTTGCTTCTATTCTAAGATATCACTTGTTCCTAAACTTGATGAATGTGATGATCCGTGACACTCATCATCATTCTCACCTATGAACGTGTGCCTGACAACCACCTCCGTTCTACCTTAGATTGAGTAGATATTTCTTGGATTCCTTAATCAGAATCTTCGTGGTATAAGCTAGAATTGATGGCGGCATTCAAGAGAATCCGGAAGGTCTAAACCTTGTTTGTGGTATTCTGAGTAGGATTCAAGGATTGAATGACTGTGACGAGCTTCAAACTCCTGAAGGCTGGGCATTAGTGGCAGACATAAAAGAATCACTAGATTCTATTCCAACCTGATTGAGAACCGACAGATGATTAGCCATGCTGTGACAGAGTGTGTTGAACATTTTCATTGAGAGGATGGGAGGTAGCCATTGACAACGGTAAAACCCTATATACAGCTTGCCATGGAAGGAGTCTTGCGTGCTTGAAGAAGAAGACAGTAGGAAAGCAGAGATTCAGAAGATAGAGCATCTCCAAAACCTCAACCTGTTCTCCATTACTGCAAAACAAGTATTTAATTCATGTTCTTTTACTTTTCACAATTAAATCTGAGAATAACAGATCTCATGACTAAGAGTTACAAGATAACCATAGCTTGCTTCAAGCTGACAATCTCCGTGGGATCGACCCTTACTCACCTAAGGTATTACTTGGACGACCCAATGCACTTGCTGGTTAGTTGTGCGGAATTGCAAAAGTGTGATTGCAATTTTGTGCACCAAGTTTTTGGCGCCGTTGCCGGGGATTGTTCGAGTTTGGACAACTAACGGTTTATCTTGTTGCTTAGATTAGGACTGTTTTATTTTTGTTGGTTTAGAGTCTTTTATTTGAGTTTAGTTTCATATTTTAAGTTTGGTGTCAATTGCATGCTTTTGTTTTCTTTTAATTTTTCGAATTTGCATGTTCTTAGTCCTTTCTTGATCCTTAAAAATTCTAAGTTTGGTGTCTTCTTTGTGTTTTCCTTTAAATTTTCGAAAATTTGTGTTTGATTTTCTAAAGATTTTAAGTTTGGTGTCATTTTGTTATTTTTCTCTTTCCTCATTTCAAAAATCAAATCTTTTTCAAAATAATTTTCAATCATATCTTTTCAATTGCTAAGTCCAAAATCTTTTTAATTAATTAATTGATTTAGTTTTCAATTTTCTTTGATCTTATTTTCTTTTAGTTTTCGAAATCTGATTTTATTTTCTATTTGTTTTATTTTTTTATTTTCGGTCAAATAAAAAAAATTTACTTTACTTGTGAATCCATATCATATTCCCTTTCTCCATCATGGACCTAAGTGGAATTGAGCAGTCCAGAAGGACTCTGGGGTCATATGCTAACCCCATTACAGCTGCATATGGGAGTAGCATCTGTATACCTCCCATTAAAGCAAGCAGCTTTGAGCTAAACCCTCAACTCATTATCATGGTGCAGCAAAATTGTCAGTATTCTGGTCTTCCACAAGAAGAACCTACTGAGTTTCTGGCACAGTTCTTACAAATTGCTGACACAGTACGTGATAAAGAGGTGGATCATGATGTCTACAGATTATTACTGTTTCCATTTGCTGTAAAAGATCAAGCTAAGAGGTGGTTGAATAACCAACCCACAGCAAGCATAAAAATATGGAGACAGTTATCAGACAAATTCCTGAATCAATTTTACCCTCCAAAAAGGATGACACAGCTAAGGCTGGACATCCAAGGCTTTAAAAAAGAGGATAATGAATCTCTTTATAATGCTTGGGAGATGTACAAAGATATGCTAAGAAAATGCCCCTCTGAAATGTTTTCAGAGTGGGTACAGTTAGACATCTTCTACTATGGGCTTACAGAAAAAGCTCAGATGTCTCAAGACCACTCAGCTGGTGGATCTATACATATAAGGAAGACGATTGAAGAGGCTCAAGAACTCATAGATACTGTTGCTAAAAATTAACATTTGTACTCTAGCAGTGAGCCCTCTACAAAAGAAAAAGCTATGGCAGTAGCTACTGATCCTAATCCTCAAGAACAGATTGTTAAGCTTAATCAGCAATTACTCCTGATGACAAAACAGTTGGCAGAATTTAAAGAAATGCTCCAAGAAACTAAAATTGCCAACAAGAACATAGAATCACAGTTGAATCAGACAAAACAGCAGTTATCTAAACAGATAACAGAAGAATGCCAAGCAGTTCAACTGAGAAGTGGGAAGACATTGAATAACACTGCTCAAAGTAGTAAAAAGCCAAGAAAGGAACAATTGACAGAAGATAACCAAACCACTGCCCAAAATCCCTCTGAGGACAGTAAGAGCCCAGAGAGGAATACTCTTGGCATTCAAACGCCAGAAAAGTGGGAAAAGCTGGCGTTAAACGCCCATTCCTTGCCCAGTTCTGGCGTTCAAACGCCAGAAAAGGGGGAAAAGTTGGCATTAAACGCCCATTCCTTACCAAATCCTGGCGTTCAAACGCCAATGAGGAATCAGACACCTGAGAGTGTTGATAGTAACCCCTCTAAAAAGGCTTCTTTAACCACCTCTGTAAGGAATAAACCTGTAGTAACTAAGGTTGAAGAATACAAAGCCAAGATGCCTTATCCTCAGAAACTCAGCCAAGCGAAACAGGATAAGCAATTTGCCCGCTTTGCAAACTATCTAAGGACTCTTGAAATAAAGATTCCGTTTGCAGAGGCACTTGAGCAAATACCCTCTTATGCTAAGTTCATGAAAGAGATCTTAAGTCATAAGAAGGATTGGAGAGAAACTGAAAAAGTGTTTCTCACTGAAGAATACAGTGCAGTCATTCTGAAAAGCTTACCAGAAAAGCTTCAAGATCCATGAAGCTTTATGATACCATGCACATTAGAAGGTGCTTGCACCAAGACAGCCCTGTGTGACCTTGGAGCAAGTATCAATCTAATACCTTCATCCACTATCAGAAAGCTTGGGTTGACTAAAGAAGTCAAACCAACCCGGATATGTCTCCAACTTGCTCATGGCTCCATTAAATATCCATCAGGCATAATTGAGGACATGATTGTCAAGGTTGGGCCATTCGCCTTTCCAACTGACTTTGTAGTGCTGGAAATGGAGGAGCACAAGAGTGCAACTCTCATTCTAGGAAGACCTTTCCTAGCAACTGGACGAACTCTTATTGATGTACAAAAAGGGGAAGTAACCCTGAGAGTCAATGAGGATGAGTTCAAGATGAATGTTGTAAAAGCTATGCAGCATCTAGACACACCAAATGACTACATGAGCGCTGACATTATTGACTCTTTGGTAGAAGAGATCAATATGACTGAAAGTCTAGAATCAGAGCTAGAGGACATCTTCAACAATGTTCAGCCTGATCTGGAGGAACTAAAGGAAATTAAAGAAATTCTAAAAATTCCTCAGGAAGAAGATAAGCCTACTAAACCCGAGCTCAAGACACTCCCACCATCCCTGAAATATGCATTTCTGGGAGAAGGTGACACTTTTCTAGTGATCATAAGCTCTGCTTTAAATCCACTGGAAGAGGAAGCACTAATTCAAGTGCTAAGGACACACAAGACAACTCTTGGATGGTCCATAAGTGATCTTAAGGGCATTAGCCCAGCAAGATGCATGCACAAGATCCTATTGGAGGATGATGCTAAGCCAGTGGTTCAACCACAAAGACAGCTAAATCCAGTCATGAAGGAGGTGGTGCAGAAAGAGGTCACTAAGTTACTAGAGGCTGGGATTATTTATCCTATTTCTTATAGCCCCTAGGTGAGCCCTGTCCAAGTTGTCCCCAAGAAGGGAGGCATGACAGTGGTTCATAATGAAAAGAATGAACTGGTTCCTACAAGAACAGTTACAGGGTGGTGTATGTGTATTGATTACAAAAGGCTCAACACAGCCACCAGAAAGGATCATCTTCCTTTGCCATTCATAGACCAAATGCTAGAAAGACTAGCTGGTCATGATTATTACTACTTTTTGGATGGCTATTCAGGTTACAACCAAATTGCAGTAGATCCTCAGGACTAAGAGAAAACAGCATTCACTTGCCCTTCTGGCGTGTTTGCCTACAGAAGAATGCCTTTTGGTCTGTGTAATGCACCTGCAACTTTTCAGAGATGCATGATATCCATCTTCTCTGATATGGTGGAGAAGTTCCTGGAAGTCTTCATGGATGACTTCTCAGTATATGGAGACTCATTCAGCTCCTATCTTAACCATCTAGCACTTGTCCTGAAAAGGTGCCAAGAGACTAACCTGGTCTTAAACTGGGAGAAATGTCACTTTATGGTGACTGAAGGAATTGTCCTTGGGCACAAAATTTCAAGCAACGGAATAGAGGTAGATAAAGCAAAGGTAGAGGTAATTGAAAAATTACCACCACCTGCCAATGTTAAGGCAATCAGAAGCTTTCTGGGGCATGCAGGATTCTACAGAAGGTTTATAAAGGATTTTTCAAAAATTGCAAAACCTCTAAGCAACCTGCTAGCTGCTGACACACCATTTGTGTTTGACACACAGTGTCTGCAAGCATTTGAGACCCTGAAAGCCAAGCTGGTCACAACACCAGTCATCTCTGCACCAGACTGGACATTGCCATTCAAACTAATGTGTGATGCCAATGACCATGCCATTGGTGCAGTGTTGGGACAGAGGCATAACAAACTTCTGCACATCATTTATTATGCTAGCCGTGTTCTAAATGATGCACAGAAGAATTACACAACCACAGAAAAAGAGTTACTTGCAGTGGTCTATGCCATTGACAAGTTTAGATCCTATTTGGTAGGATCAAAAGTGATTGTGTACACTGACCATGCTGCTCTTAAATACTTACTCACAAAGCAGGATTCAAAACCCAGGCTCATAAGGTGGGTGCTGCTTCTGCAAGAGTTTGATATAGAAATAAGAGACAGAAAAGGGACAGAGAAACAAGTAGCTGATCATCTGTCCTGAATAGAACCAGTAGCTGGGGCATCCCTCCCTTCTACTGAGATCTCTGAGACTTTCCTAGATGAGCAACTCTTTGCCATTCAGGAAGCTCCATAGTTTGCAGATATTGCAAATTATAAAGCTGTGAGGTTCATACCCCAGGAGTACAGCAGGGTGCAAAGAAAGAAATTAATTTCAGATGCTAAGTACTACCTATGGGATGAGCCATATCTCTTTAAGAGATGTGCAGATGGAATGTGATCCGCAGATGTGTACCTAGAGAGGAAGCACAAAGGATCCTGTGGCATTGCCATGGATCACAGTATGGGGGACATTTCGGAAGTGAGCGAATAGCCACTAAGGTCCTCCAATATGGCTTCTACTGGCCTACTCTCTATAGAGATGCCCGAGTGTTTGTGCGTAACTGTGACAGTTGCCAAAGAGCTAGTAACTTGCCTCATGGATACGCCATGCCTCAACAAGAGATCCTAGAGATTGAATTGTTTAATGTATGGGGTATTGACTTCATGGGTCCGTTCCCACCATCATACTCAAACACTTACATTCTGGTGGCAGTGGACTATGTATCTAAATGGGTAGAAGCAATTGCTACACCCACTAATGATACTAACACCGTGCTGAAATTTCTCAAGAAACACATCTTCAGCAGGTTTGGTGTTCCCAGAGTACTAATCAGTGATGGGGGCACTCATTTCTGCAATAAATAGATGTACTCTGCTATGGTCCGATCTGGAATTAGCCACAAAGTAGCAACTCCGTATCATCCACAGATAAATGGGCAAGCTGAAGTCTCTAACAGAGAGCTAAAAAGAATCCTAGAACGGACTGTAATTGCCCGTAGAAAGGATTGGGCAAAGAGCTTGGATGATGCTCTGTGGGCATACAGAACAGCATTCAAGACTTCTATAGGAACCTCTCCATACCAACTTGTTTATGGGAAGGCTTGTCATCTGCCCGTGGAATTGGAACATAAAGCCTACTGGGCAACCAGATTCCTAAACCTGGATGCTAAGTTAGCTGGTGAAAAAAGATTACTCCAACTAAATGAGCTAGATGAATTTAGACTCAGTGCCTTTGAAAATGCAAAAATTTATAAGGAAAAGGCAAAGAAGTGGCATGACAAGAAGTTGTCATCCAGAGTCTTTGAGCCAGGACAAAAAGTTCTGCTCTTCAACTCTAGGCTCAGACTATTCCCAGGAAAACTTAAATCCCGGTGGAGGGGTCCGTATGTGATTACAAAAGTGTCACCATATGGATATGTTGAGCTTCAGGATATTGATTCTGACAAAAAAGTTCATTGCTAATGGACAGAGGATCAAACATTATCTTGAAAGCAATTTTGAGCAAGAATGCTCGAAACTTAGGCTTGAATGAATCTCAGTAAAGGTCCAACTAAAGACAATAAAGAAGCGCTTGCTGGGAGGCAACCCAGTCATTAGCAGGTTATTTGTTTTATTTAATAAAAGTTTGATATATATTCTCAAATGGGCGATCATCAAAATTTAAGGAATTCACAGAGTTACAGAAGGATTCAGTGCAAAAAGCAGAGAAAAGTAGCTTGCTGGCGAAAAAACGCCAGTAAGGGGTACTCTGGGCGTTAAACACCCAGAATGGTACCATTTTGGGCGTTAAACGCCAGAATGGGCATCATTCTGGGCGTTTAACGCCAGGTGTGCAACATCCTGGGCGTTTAGCAAAACACCCAGTGATGAAGGGGTTTCTGGCGTTTAACGCCAGCCAGGGTACCTGGCTGGGCGTTAAATGTCCACAATGGCCAACATTTGGGCATTAAACGCCAGAATGGATACCATTCTGGGTGTTTAACGCCAGATAGGTGGGGGATAGAGATTTTGCTTTCCACTTCAATTTTTTTCAAACTTTCCTGTTTTGATCCATAATTTTCTACATAAACACATTTCAAACTTTCATCATTCACCTTAAAATTTTCAAAATTAAAATCATTCTTCAAATCTCTCTCAAATCCTTTCCAAATCTTCTTCAAAAACTCAAATATCTCTCAAATTCTTTCCATATCTTCTCAAATCCCCTTCAAAATTTTTGAAATCTCTCCCCCTCCCTTATAAATAGACGTTCGGCCATTCCCCCTTCTCCACCATTCAAATTTGCTTTCCTCCTCTCTCTCCTCTTTCTTTTCTTTTGCTTGAGGACAAGCAACCCTCTAAGTTTGGTGTGTTTTTCCGTGATCACTAAGCTAAGGCTCATCAAGATCATGGCTCCCAAAGGAAAACAAACCAATTCTAGAGGTAAGAAAGAGAATGCTCCAAAGGATCTTTGGAGTCAAGAGAGGTTCTTAACCAAAGAACATGCAGACCATTACCACAAAATAATGGGTCTAAGGTCAGTGATCCCGAAAGTTAAATTTGATCTGAAAGAAGATGAATATCCGGAGATCTAAGAGCAAATTCGAAACAGAGGATGGGAAGTTCTAACCAACCCTGAGACAAAGGTTGGAAGAAACATGGTTCAGGAATTCTACTCAAATCTGTGGCTGACAGATAAGTAGAGAATGACTGGAACTGCTTTTCATACCTACAGAACCATGGTTAGAGGGAGAATTATTTACTTCCATCTGGACAAAATAAGAGAGGTCTTCAAATTGCCTTAACTACAAGATGATCCTGAATCCTTTAATAGGAGAATGGTGAGAGTAGATAAGGGGTTGGATCAAGTTCTAGAGGACATATGCCTCCCTGGAACCAAGTGGATGACCAATTTAAAAGGTGTCCTAAACCAACTCAAGAGGGGAGATCTCAAACCAGTTGCAAGAGGCTGGTTGGATTTCATAGGGCGTTCTATCTTGCCCACTAGTAACCGTTCTAAGGTTACTATCAAGAGAGCAGTGATGATTCATTGCATTATGCTGGGAAAAGAAGTGGAGATTCATCATCTGATTGCTTGTGAGATTTACACAATTGCAAACAAGAACTCCACTGAAGCCAAACTGGCTTACCCAAGCTTAATTTCTTTGCTATGTAAAGATGCTGGGGTGAGGATGAGAGTAGATGAATTTATCCCAATTGAGCACCCAATCACCAAGAGGTCAATCGAAGGACAAATGCAAGATAACTCTATCAAAAGGAGGGCGCAGGAGTTCCTCCCTGAACTTCCTGAAATTGACTACTGGAGTCGCCTAGAAGCATCTGTTGCCAAGCTGCAAGAAGCTATAGAACAAATTAAGGGAGAACAACAGAATCAAAACTGCATGCTCTGCAAATTGCTGAAGGAACAAGAGAAGCAGGGGCATGAGCTACAGGAGCTGAAGCGCCAGAAGCTCTCCCTTGAAGGGTCAAATACCCCACAAGTTGAGGGAGCATCCACTTCTCAAGATCAAGGTTGTTGAGTCCTAACTCTGTGATAATCTCTATCATTAGGAGTCTATTTTAGAGTCATTTAAAATTTTGTTTTCTATTACTATTAGTCTTATCTTATATCTATTTTTGAGTCTTGTTCTTAATTCATGATTAATAAAATTTAAGGGTCATGTCTTAAAGCTATAAATGTCCTATGAATCCATCACCTCTCTTAAATGAAGAATGCTTTAATCACAAAAGAATAAGAAGTACAGGATTTCGAATTCATCTCTGAAACTAGTTGAATTAGTTTGATGTGGTGACAATAATTTTTGTTTTCTGAATGAATGCTTGAATAGTGCATATATCTTTTGAATTTTTTGATTAAAGACTGTTAAACTTGTTGGCTCTTGAAAGAATGATGGAAAAGGAGAAATGTTATTAAGGATCTGAAAAATCATCAAACTGATTTTTGAAGCAAGAAAAAGCAGTCAAAAAAATTTTTTTAAGGTGATCCAAGGCAAAAAGAGTGTGCTTAAGAACCCTGGACACCTCTGATTGGGGACTCTAGCAAAGCTGAGTCACAATCTGAAAAGGTTCACCCAGTCATGTGTCTGTGGCATGTATGTATCCGTTGGTAATACTGGAAGACAGAGTGCTTTGGGCCACAGCCAAGACTCATAAAGTAGTTATGTTCAAGAATCATCATACTTAACTAGGAGAATCAATAACACTATCTGAGTTCTGAGTTCCTATAGATGCCAATCATTCTAAACTTCAAAGGATAAAGTGAGATGCCAAAACTGTTCAGAAGCAAAAAGCAACTAGTCCCGCTCATCTAATTGGAGCTAAGTTTCTTTGATATTTTGGAGTCTATAGTATATTCTCTTCTTTTTATTCTATTTTGATTTTTGGTTGTTTGGGAACAAGCAACAATTTAAGTTTGGTGTTGTGATGAGCGGATAATTTATACGCTTTTTGGCATTGTTTTTAGTATGTTTTTAGTATATTTTAGTTAGTTTTTATTACATTCTCATTAGTTTTTAGTTAAAATTCACTTTTCTGGGCTTTACTATGAGTTTGTGTGTTTTTCTGTGATTTCAGGTATTTTCTGGCTGAAATTGAGGGACCTGAGCAAAAATCTGATTCAGAGGCTGAAAAGGACTGCAGATGCTGTTGGATTCTGACCTCCCTGCATTCAAAGTGGATTTTCTGGAGCTACAGAAGACCAATAGGCGCGCTCTCAATTGCGTTGGAAAGTAGACATCCTGGGCTTTCCAGCAATGTATAAAAGTCCATACTTTGCCCGAGATTTGATGGCCCAAACTGGCGTTGCAAATCAGCTTCAGAATTCCCAGCGTTTAACGCCGGAACTGGCACAAAAATTGGAGTTAAACGCCCAAACTGGCATAAAAGCTGACGTTTAACTCCAGAAAAAGTCTCTACACATGAAAGCTTCAATGCTCAGCCCAAGCACACACCAAGTGGACCCCGGAAGTGAATTTTTATGTCATTTACTCATTTCTGTATACCCTAGGTTACTAGTTCACTATTAATAGGACCTTTTGATATTGTATCTGGACCTCATGACACTTTACACGTTTCTTATTGTATCTTCTACGGCATGAGTCTCTAAACCCCATGGTTGGGGGTGAGGAGCTCTACTGTGTCTTGATGGATTAATGCAATTACTACTATTTTTCATTCAATCACGCTTGCTTCTATTCTAAGATATCACTTGTTCCTAAACTTGATGAATGTGATGATCCGTGACACTCATCATCATTCTCACCTATGAACGTGTGCCTGAAAACCACCTCCGTTCTACCTTAGATTGAGTAGATATCTCTTGGATTCCTTAATCAGAATCTTCGTGGTATAAGCTAGAATTGTGGCGGCATTCAAGAGAATCCGGAAGGTCTAAACCTTGTCTGTGGTATTCTAAGTAGGATTCAAGGATTGAATGACTGTGACGAACTTCAAACTCCTGAAGGCTGGGCGTTAGTGACAGACGCAAATGAATCACTAGGTTCTATTCCAACCTGATTGAGAACCGACAGATGATTAGCCGTGCTGTGACGGAGCGCGTTAAACATTTTCACTGAGAGGATGGGAGGTAGCCATTGACAACGGTGAAACCCTATATACAGCTTGCCATGGAAGGAGTCTTGCGTGCTTGGAGAAGAAGACAGTAGGAAAGCAGAGATTCAGAAGATAGAGCATCTCCAAAACCTCAACCTGTTCTCCATTACTACAAAACAAGTATTTAATTAATGTGCTTCTACTTTTCACAATTAAATCTGAGAATTACTGATCTCCTGACTAAGAGTTACAAGATAACCATAGCTTGCTTCAAGCCGACAATCTCCGTGGGATCGACCCTTACTCACGTAAGGTATTACTTGGACGACCCAGTGCACTTGCTGGTTAGTTGTGCGGAATTGCAAAAGTGTGATTGTAATTTTGTGCACCAGTAACTCTTTACCATCCAGGAAGTGCCATGGTTTGCAGACATTGCAAACTATAAGGTAGTAAGATATATTCCCAACGAGTATAGTAGGCAGCAGTCAAAGAAATTGATCACAGATGCAAAGTACTATCTTTGGGATGAACCATATCTCTTCAAGAGATGTGCAGATGGAGTAATCCGTAGATGTGTGCCTAAAGAAGAAGCACAGAAGATCCTCTGGCACTGCCATGGATCACAGTATGGAGGACATTTTGGAAGTGAGCGAACAGCCACAAGAGTTCTCCAATGTGGCTTCTACTGGCCTACTCTCTATAAAGACTCTCAAGTATTTGTACTTAATTGTGACAGTTGCCAAAGGTCTGGCAATCTACCTCACAGTTATGCCATGCCTCAACAAGGGATCTTGGAGATTGAATTTTTTGATGTATTGGGTATTGACTTCATGGGGCCTTTCCCACCATCATACTCAAACACTTATATACTGGTGGCAGTGGATTATGTATCCAAATGGGTGGAAGCTATTGTAACACCCACTAATGACACTAAGACAGTACTGAAATTCCTCCAGAAACACATCTTCAGCAGATTTGGTATCCCTAGAGTACTAATCAGTGATGGGGGCACTCATTTCTGCAATAAACAGCTTTACTCTGCTTTGGTTCAGTATGGAGTTAGCCACAGGGTAGCCACTCCATATCATCCACAGACAAATGGGCAAGTTGAAGTCTCTAATAGAGAACTTAAAAGAATCCTGGAGCGGACTGTGATTAACCGTAGAAGGGATTGGACAAGAAGCTTGGATGATGCTCTATGGGCATACAGAATAGCATTCAAGACTCCTATAGGAACCTCTCCATACCAGCTTGTGTATGGAAAAGCCTGTCACTTGCCAGTGGAACTGGAACATAAGGCCTACTGGGCAACCAGATTCCTAAATCTTGATGCCAAGTTAGCTGGAGAAAAATGATTCCTCTAGTTAAATGAGCTAGAGGAGTTCAAACTCAATGCTTTCGAGAATACAAAAATTTACAAAGAGAAAGCAAAAATATGGCATGATAAGAAACTGTCATCCAGAGTCTTTGAGCCAGGGCAGAAAGTTCTGCTGTTTAATTCTAGGCTTAGATTATTCCCCGAAAAATTGAAATCCTGGTGGAGAGGTCCATATGTGATTACAAGTGTATCACCATATGGATACGTGGAGCTTCATGATAATGATTCTAACAAAAAGTTCATTGTTAATGGACAGAGAATTAAACATTATCTTGAAAGCAATTTTGAGTAACAATGCTCAAAATTGAGACTTGATTAAAGCTCAGTAATAGTCCTGCTAAAGACAAATAAAGAAGCGCTTGCTGGGAGGCAACCCAGCCACTTACAAAGCTTATTTATTAATTAATTGATTTTTCCAGGTTTATGTCAATTATCTTCAAGGTAAAATAGCAATTGCTTGAGTTCACAAAGTTATAGAAGGATTCGCAGGATAAAACAGAAAAAAGAAAGCTCACTGGTGCGAAAAAGCCAGTGAGAGCTGTTTTGGGCGTTGAACGCCCAAAAGAAGCATCTACTGGGCGTTCAACACCAGTAAGGATAGCCATCTGGGCGTTAAACGCCAGAAAGAAGCATCTTCTGGGCGTTGAACGCCAGAAAAAAGCACCTTCTGGACGTTTAACGCCAGATTTACAGCGTCCTGGGCATTCAGAAAAACGCCCAGTGACAAAGGAGTTCCTGGTGTTCAACGCCAGCTAGAAGTAACAGTTGGGCGTTGAACGCCCAGGAGAAGTTGCGAATGGGCTTTAAACGCCCAAAACATGCAGCGTTTGGGCGTTTAATGCCAGGATTGTGGGGAGGAGGTAAATTCGTTTTTACTTCACATTTTTTTCAATTTTCATATTTCAATTCATGATTTCTTGCATAAACATGTTACGAACTCTCATCCTTCAATTACAAAAATTTTAATCCTTTTTCAAAAATATCAAATGTATCTTAATTCATAAACACATCCTTTTTCAAATCCCATCCAACTTTTTTTCAAATTTTTTCAAAACTCAATTATCCTTTCAAATTCATCTCAAATCTTTTTCAAAATAAAATTCAGATTTATCTTTTTCAAATATCTTTCACAACTTTAAATTTTAAATTATATCTTTTCCTATCATGTTTATCTTTTACAAATCATATCTTCTATCTTATCTTTCTTCAAAATTTTCGAAACCTCATCCCTTCCCTTTATATCCACATTCGGCCTCCCTCCTCTCATCCACCATTCGATACTAGCTCTCCTTCTATCCCTCTCCTTTCCCTTCTTTTGCTTGAGGACAAGCAAACCTCTAAGTTTGGTGTGTTTATCCGTGATCACTAAACCATACCCGCTAAAATCATGGCTCCTAAAGGAAAACAACCCATTCCAAGAGGCAAGAAAGAGAGTATTCCAAAACCACTTTGGAATCAAGGGAAGTTCTTAACCAAAGAACATTCAGACCATTACTACAAAATAATGGGTCTAAGGTCAATGATCCCGGAAGTCAAATTCGATCTGAAAGAAGATGGATATCCGGAGACCCTAGAGCAAATTCGAAACAGGAGCTAGGAAATCCTAGCTAATCCTGAAATAAAGGTGGGAAGAAACATAGTTCAGGAATTCTACGCTAATCTGTGGCAAACAGACAGGCAGAGAATATCTGGAACTGCCCTCTATGACTATTGAACCTTGGTCAGAGGAAAGATTCTTCACATCCACCCTGACAAAATCTGGGAGATCTTTAAGCTATCTCAGCTGAAAGATGACCCAGACTCTTTTAATAGGAGAATGATGAGAACAAATAAAGGCCTGGACAAGATTCTAGAGGACATATGCCTTCCTGGAACCAGGTGAACCACCAGCACTAAGGGCATCCCAAATCAACTCAAGAGAGAATACACTACAAGAAAAACACCCATTCAGGTACACTTAAAAAGTGTAGCTAAAAGTGAAAAAAAATGATGCCTTAGGCTACGGCTACGCTTTTTGGGCTACAGCTACGCTTTTTGGGGTGATTCCTATTCGGCCGTTGCCTATTCTCAAAGGCTACGCTTTTTTGCACCAAGGGCTACGCTTTTGGTGTTTGGGAATAGGCTACGCTTTTCAAGTGATGCTGTTCAGGACCAAAGGCTACGCTTTTTAGCTTTCATTCTTCCAAAATAGGCTATGCTTTTCAACGCTACTGCATCACTTATAAAGCGTAGCCCCATTGTATACCATAGCTACTTTTTATAAGCGTAGCCTTAGGTCCCTATTTTTTTTTTTGGTATACTATAGCTACTGTATATAAGTGTAGCCTTAGGTCTCTTTTTTTGTATATATATATATATATATATTAATACAACATAATGTATAATAATTCTGCATTTTTATTTAACTGAGTTGAATATTATAAAATAAAAATAAATATATAATTATACTAAATAATTTCTTTAAATAATAAAAATGATCTTTCAACAAAATATATTTCATTATTAAATTCATTATTAAAATATACTATCACTAAAATTAAGTACTACAATATGAAATATTTCATTAAATTCACAAATTCACGAAATGAAATCTTTATAGCCTCTTTCATTAATCAATAATCATTGTACACGTTTACTTTGTAATGCAAATAAAATGAGATCATACTATGAGAAAAGAAAAAAACAATCTTATAACACTTAAACTCTATGGACATTCCATATAAAAAAAAAAAAAGAAAATTGATACACATTACATAAGAAACTTGGTCCTTACACTAATCCTTGATAAATGTATTTATCAACATGTTTTGGTTCATTCCTCATTCAATATCACATACAAATCTATTCTTCTTGCTGCATCACTTCTTCTGCCTTCTCTCTAGTTTCTCCATATCTAATTTAACACAACCAAAGATATTTGTTACTCTACCTTTCTACTTATAACTAATTTTTTCAAACTGAAACTAACCTGTTTAAGAGGCACTTGTGACAAAATTTGATGACACAAGACTTCCTATTTTTTACATTCTTGCACATAGTAGCAAAGTGTCTCATCTTTTTTCAGCACTATAAACATTACAAAATTAAGATTAGAAACCAAAAAAATAACAAACAATTCTTTTTCTTACCATAGTGAACATGCAGAAATTTGTCATCAAAACCAAGGATCTACAAAACCTGTTCTCCACTGTCCAGGATCTACAAAACCAAGGTTACATAAATTTTAATGGAAGTCACCATTTTTAGGTTTTGGAGACTTCAATATTTGGCACAAGTTAAAAACCCCTCTCCTTTGGAAACATGACCCAAATGGCCACCACATGCTGCACAAGTTATCTCAGTCCTCCTCCCATATGGGTCTGGCTGAAAGTGGTTTATTCAATCAATGTTAGCAAAGGAAAAAAAAAGAGAGATGAATATCCAAATATTGAATAAGAAAAAGAACTCACTGAGCGATTGATGGCACCAAGTAAACCCTCAAAGAAAGCAGGCCAACCATAACCAGAGTCAAATTTAGTGGAAGACTTGTAAAGAGGAGTTGCACACCCAGCACAGTTATAAACTCCTTCTTCATAGAACTTGTTATATTCCTAGTACCCTTCAATCTGCATAAGTTCCCATTGCAGTCACATATTCTTAAATCTCAACTCAACTCACTTTATAACCAATTTCATGTCTTAAAAGGAACTTCTTAGATTGTGTTTAAACCCAGATATATATTTGCCAAAAACTACCAATGATTTTAAGAAATGGCACTAAAATAACTCAAAACAATGAGAACAGACCACTTAGAATTTAGAAACATGTAAGATTACAGCTCTTGAATCAAATTCCTTCCTATCAAGTTCTACAATGATCAGAATTTGAAACTAATCGACACTAACTTCTGAAACTAAAATAACTGTTATAATAGATGCTAGTCTAATAGATATAGTGCAGCAAATTGTCAAAATCTGAAACAAACTAACTTCTGATTTCTATCTAACTTGACAGTTACAACAAATTAACCAACTCACAAATTCTCCAACCCAAAGCAAACTGAAAGTACCTCCTCATTGTCACCCTCAAGATCTGAATGTGGCTCAGTAACACTACAAGCAATTCCTCTGTTCCCTCTTTATTCCCTCTATGAGTGACTTGTTAAGTCCCTAATAAACAAGAAGACAATCAGAAACTATACATGAATGCAAGTTTTATGAAAGAGTGTGATTAGAATATTTGAGCTGAGACTCCAATGCCAAGTTATAGGAATCTATTCCAAAACAAGAAGCTGGAGCAATAATAACAAGAGTGCCATTCAACTCTTGGTCAGTTTAGATAAATAACATGCTTTCCGAAATTTGTCGCATATCATAGAAAATTTAGTGAATGCATAGAACTCTGACAGGACCTAGAAAATCCCAACCATCTAAAAGATGCCAATTAAATATATAAATAAGTTGAAATGCTGCTTTACCGTCACAAGCACTTGATGGATCTCTGTCTAAATTAGCAAGCTTCTGAAAGAAGAAGCTATTGAAAAAGTATATTATTGAAGTTGCAAAAATTACAACACTGGCATACATATTGCTCACTCTTACAAAGATTTGCCCTCCTTCCTTTCCTAGGTAATTGATGAGATACGGAGATAACACATATGCATGTACAAATGACAGAGAAAGGGGGAGAAAACCAATTTATGAATAATACAAGTAGTACATACTCATTAAAATTATAGCAACATTATAACTTCTATTATCATGCTTAATATAAAAGTCAATGATAGTATCATTAATGAATGTCTCTGGCTGTAAAAGCTTGACATCTCTCTTACTAATAGAAACAGCATTAGGTTCCCCCTTTGGAAAAATAACTTCATCAAAAGCCTTTTCAAAATTGCAGTACGTGATATCACAGTAAAAGTCAAGTCATTCCTCTTAAAATCATCATCTTGCACTGATAACAATAACCATTGCCAAAAAAAGCAAACAAAAATAAATTTAAGTCAAGATTTTAAATCCCAGACCAAGCTTCATGCAGTGATCTGCTAAATCAAGCTTAGAATTCAACTTAAAAGTGTTTAACAATTAATTCATGCTCCATAATGTGCATTAAGAGAAAAATATCATCGAAGCAAGCAATTCTATCAACACAAGCAACATTAATATCCAATTCCAGTGCAATCTCTATTGGATTTATTTTCTGAATTGAAGTCATGTGAGCATATATAGAATTAAAGTGATTGATCATCACCAAAAATAAATCCCATAAGGTCACTATATACCTTCAAAACCTAATTTGCAGTGCCTAAACTTTTGTTCTGGACTTAAAGAACAAGGAGGAAGAAAGTATTGTCTCCACTGCACTTTTTAACCTACCCTGATGTCAATCTTTACCGCGACTGAGATTTTAAAACTTGAAAAATATAAGACTATTGGCACTAAAAATAAATCAAAGCTCATAAAAAATACCAAAAAGAAAACATAAACACAAGAATCAAAAGAAGACATTAGAAACAAAATATAACCTGCATTACTTTTTACATCTTTAATCCAGGGATATTCTTATCAAACAAATAAGTAACAAAACAAAACATTAGAAATCAATTTTCTCAAAATGGTTTCACACAAGAGTATAGTCAATACATAAACCACCGCATTACAAGTAATGTTTCACTATTCAACATATAATCAAGCAAAAAACAAGGGAAGAGGAAAAATAGAAGCTTACCAGAGACGAAGGGAGCCAGAGCAGAAAGCGGCAAGTAAGGTTGCACTGGCAGAGATGATGAAGTAATAGAATAATAGAATATAGCAAGAGCAGCACCTTGTAATGACCAAATGCCACTTCTTTAGAATAATCCATCATCAATGAAACAGAGTTCCAATAAAAGTCCATCGAATTCAACCACCATAACATAGAACAAACTAATTTCTCATTTGAAACACCACCAGATAAAAAGAATGGAAAAATTAAAATCAAATAAAATAAACTACTCCATAAATCAATTAGTTTTTCACTTGATAATGAAGAATAATTGGGAAACATCAAAACCAAAAACAAATTAAAAATAGAACATGATGCTTCTTAATTAAAAAACAAATAATCGCAGAACCTCCCCTAATCAGAACAAATTCAACACAACAACAACAAGGATCAGTAACAAATTCAACTCAACTCAATTATCCAGCAACAAATTCTACTTCCAGCAACAACCACATTTATGGTATGTTCAGCATCAAATTCAACTTACAGCTGACAACAAATTCTACTTCTAGAATTCTAGCAACAAATTCAGCTATGATAACTATGATAACTTTCAGGCAGCAACAAAAACTTAAACTATGATAACTTTCAGGCAGCAACAAAAAACCTTCAATTCTCCAAATATGATTTACAGCAGATTAACATTAGCTAAATCATAATTTAAGCAACAAACTCAACTTTGAGCAATAAATTCAAGATGTACTAATAATTTACAGCAATAAAATTGAAAGAGAAATAACAGGGCTGAAGATGAAACTCACATAGGCAGAGAGACGAAGCAAGCGTTGATGGAAGACCCGAGCCGAAGCTGAAACCCTAAACCCAGACTCAGGGCCGAGGAAGCGTTGATGGCCGAAGCAGGAAGGCGAGCTTACGAACTATGATAGAGTGCGACAGAGCTTGAGCGGCGATGACCTTGAAGCGGCGACGCGAGCTCGAGGCGGCGACGAGCTTAAGGCGGCGACAGAGCTTGAGGCCGTGACAAGCTTGAGGGGGCGAACAGGGCGGTGACGAGCTTGAGGGGGCGACCAAAGCTTGAGCGGTGACGAGCTTGAGGGGGCGACCAAGGCTTGAGGAGCCGGCGACGGGCTTGAGGGATAGAGTGGCGAGAGAAGAGAGAGGTGAGATGGGTTCTGATTCAAGGTTAGGGCACCACGCAAAGAGGGTAAGTGAGGGAGAGAGTGTACAGTGTAGTATGTGATTTGGTGAAAAGGAAACAAAAAATTACTAAGTGTTTGTGAGTTGTGTTAAATTTTTTTGCACTAGATACATTAGGCATCACTTTTAAAATGCACCCAAAACTTAATAAATAGGCTACCGTCTAAAAGCATCTCCTTTGATACGAAAAGTGAACCTATAAATATCAACCTACGGCTACGCTTTATAAGTGATTTCTATAATACCTAAGGCTACACTTTTTAAATGATGCCACAATTGTGTATCCTTTTCTCTTATAAAAAGGCAACACGGAGAAAAGCGTAGCCTATTCATAGAATAGGCTACGCTTTTCAAATGTAGCTTAAAAAAAGTGTGGCTGAATGGGTATTTTTCTTGTAGTGATATCTCAAACCAGTTGCCAGAGGCTGGCTGGACTTCATTGGGCATTCTATACTGCCCACTAGCAACCGCTCTGAAGTCACCATTAAAAGAAAAGTGATGATTCACTGCATTATGTTGGAAAGAGAAGTGGAAGTTCATCAGCTGATTTCGTGTGAACTCTACATAATTGCAAACAAGAACTCCAAAGATGCTAAATTGGCTTATCCAAGCTTAATATCTATGCTATGTAAAGATGCTGGAGTGAAGATGGGAATAACTGAGTATAACTCAGTTGAGCGACCAATCACCAAAATATCAATGGAAAAACAACAAGTGCAGGATGACCCCATCAAGAGGAGAGCACAGGAATTCCTCCCGGAAATCCCTCAAATTGAATACTGGGAGCATCTTGAAGCATCTATTACCAAGTTGCAAGAAGCTATGGACCAAATAAAGGAAGAACAGAAAAATCAAAATAGCATGCTTTGCAAATTGCTTGGGGAACAAGAAGAGCAAAGGCGTGACTTGAAAGAACTTAAGCGTCAAAAATTATCTCTTGAAGGACCAAGCACCCCACAGACTAGAGGAACATCCACTTCCCAAAATAAAGGTTGTTGAGTCCTAATTTTAACTTTAAATCTGTGATATTTGTTCTTACAGGAATTTACCTTAGAAGTTATATAGGAGTAGTAGTAATTAGTATTAATTTCATCTCCAATTAAGCTATAATTTATTTTTGCATTATCATCAAACATGAATAAAATAGTAGATTTTTAGAATAAAGAGGTAATTTATTTTTTCAAGTTCTTAATAAGAAAAATTCTAATTATTTAGATGCGGTGGCAATACTTTTTGTTTTCTAAATGAATGCCTAAACAATACATATTTTTGATATTGAATTTCATGAATGTTATTGGCTCTTGAAAGAATTATGAACAAGAGAAATATTATTGATGATCTGAAAAATCATGAAATTGATTCTTGAAGCAAGAAAAAGCAGTGAAAAAAAAGAAAAAAAGAGGAATCATTGGATAAAGGAAAAGAAAAAGCCAACAACCCTTAAAACCAAAAGGCAAGGGTGAAAAGGATCCAAGGCTTTGAGCATCAATGGATAGAAGGGCCCAAGGAAATAAATCCAGGCCTAAGCGGCTAAATCAAGTTGTCCCTAACCATGTGCTTGTGGCATGCAGGTCCAAGTGAAAAGCTTGAGACTAAGTGGTTAAAGTCATGATCCAAAGCAAAGGAGTGTGCTTAAGAACTCTGGACACCTCTAATTGGGGACTCTAGCAAAGCTAAGACACAATCTGAAAAGGTTCACCCAGTTATGTGTCTGTGGCATTTATGTATCCGGTGGTAATACTGGAAAATAAAGTGCTTAGGGCCACGGCCAAAACTTATAAAGTAACTGTGTTCAACAATCAACATACTAAACTAGGAGAATCAATAATACTATCTGAATTCTGAATTCCTATGGATCCCAATCATTCTGAATTTCAAAGGATAAAGTGAGATGCCAAGACTATTCAGAAGCAAAAAGCTACTAGTCCCGCTCATCTAATTGGAATCTGAGCTTCACTTAAAACTCTGAGATATCATTGCTTCTTAATTTCTTTTTATCCTATTTTATTTATCTAGTTGCTTGGGGGCAAGCAACAGTTTAAGTTTGGTGTTGTGATGAGCGGATATTTTATACGCTTTTTGGGGGTAATTTCATGTAGATTTTAGTATGTTTTAGTTAGTTTTTAGTAGATTTTTATTAGTTTTTAGGCAAAAATAATATTTCTGGACTTTACTATGAGTTTGTGTGTTTTTCTGTGATTTCAGGTATTTTCTTGCTGAAATTGAGGGAGCTGAGTAAAAATCTGATACGGACCGAAAAAAGGACTACTGATGCTGTTGGATTCTAACCTCCCTGCACTCGGAATGGATTTTTTGGAGCTACAGGAGTCCATTTGGTGCGCTCTTAATTGGGGTGGAAAGTAGACATCCAGGGCTTTCCAGCAATATTTAATAGGACTTACTTTGCGCAAAGATAGATGACGTAAACTAGCGTTCAACGCCAGTTCCATGTTGCAGTCTGGCGTTCAGCACCAGAAACAGGTTGCAAGTTGGAGTTCAACGCCAGAAACAGGATACAACCTAGCGTTCAACTCCAGAAACAGCACAGGCACGTGAGAAGCTTAAGTTTCAGCCCCAGCACACACCAAGTGGGCCCCAGAAGTGGATTTCTGCACTATTCATCTTAGCTTACTCATTTTCTGTAAACCTAGGTTACTAGTTTAGTATTTGAACAACTTTTAGAGATTTATTTTGTATCTCATGACATTTTTAGATCTGAATTTTGTACTTGTTGATTGCATGAGTCTCTAAACTCCATTGTTGGGGGTGAGGAGCTCTGCAGCGTCTCGATGAATTAATTCAATTATTTCTGTTTTCCATTCAAACACGCTTGTTCCTACCTAAGATGTTCATTTGTGCTTCACTATGAAGAAGGTGATGATCCGTGACACTCATCACCTTCCTCAATCCATGAACGTGTGCCTGACAATCACCTCCGTTCTACATTAGCTTGAATGAGTATCTCTTAGATTCCTTAATCAGAATCTTCGTGGTATAAGCTAGAATCCATTGGCGGCATCCTTGAGAATCCGGAAGGTCTAAACTTTGTCTGTGGTATTCCAAGTAGGATTCAAGGATTGGATGACTGTGATGAGCTTCAAACTCTCGAGTGTTGGGCATAGTGACAGACGCAAAAGGATCAATGGATCTTATTCCGACATGATCGAGAACCGACAGATGATTAGCCATGTTGTGACATAGCATTTGGACCATTTTCACTGAGAGGCTGGGAAGTATCCATTGACAACGGTGATTCCCTACATACAGCTTGCCATGGAAGGAGCCTTGCATTTATGAAAGTGAGAAAGCATTATGTTGCAGGAATTTAGAGGACAAAGCATCTCCAAAATTCTAACATATTATCCATTGCTGCATAATAAGTATTTATTTCATGCTCTTTTACTTTTTACAATTAAAACTAAAAATTATTATTGATATTATATCCTGACTAAGAATAATAAGATAACCATAGCTTGCTTCAAGCCAACAATCTCCGTGGGATTCGACCCTTACTCACATAAGCTATTACTTGGACGACCCAGTGCACTTGCTGGTTAGTTGTGCGGATTGCAAAAGTGTGATTGCAATTTAGTGCACTAGATAGCATCCTTGGCGTTTAACGCCAAGATGACACGGGGAGGTAATTTCGTTTCAAATTCAAATTTTTTCAAATTTTTATGTTTTAATTCATAATTTTAAAATCTTATCTTTCCACATTTTCAAAAAACCTTGCTAACAATTAATGTTTTGATTCAAAAATATCAAGTTTGTTACTTTCTTTTTAAGAAAGATTCATCCTTTGAATTTTAGAATCATATCTTTTAATTTCTTGTTAGTCAAGTCATCAATTTTAAAAATCAAATCTTTTTCAATCATATATTTTTAAAATCAAATCTTTTTCAATAAAATCTTTTTCAATCATATCTTTTTAAATTTTGATTTCAAAATCTTTTTTCTAACTTCTTATCTTTTCAAAATTTATTTTCAAATCTTTTTCACTTCTCATTTTCGAAAATCACTAACCCCTTCTTGAAAAATCTTTTTAATTAACTAATTGTTTTAAATTCTAATTTTATGGTATTTCTTTTAAATTTTTGAAACTCTTTCTCTCTCATCTCTTTTTATTTATTTTATTTAATTGCTAACATTCTTCTTTCACTCATCTAAAAAATTTTCAAACTCACCTCCTCTCTCTTCTCATTCTTCTACTCCTTTTCCTCTGACACATCAAGGAGTCTCTATACCGTGACATAGAGGATTCCACTACTCCCTTTCGTTCTCTTCTTTTTCATATGAGCAGAAACAAGGATGAAAACATTCTTGCTGAAGTTGATCCTGAACCTGAAAGGACTCTGAAGAAGAAGCTAAGAGAAGCTAAAGCACAACACTTCAGAGAGGACCTTTCAGAAAATTTCAAAAAAGAAGTAGACTTGGCAGCCGAACCTAACAACAATGCCAGAGATGCAAGGAAGATGCTTGGTGACTATATTGCACCAACTTCCAACTTCTATGGAAGAAGCATCTCAATTCCTACCATTGGATCAAACAACTTTGAGCTTAAGCCTCAATTAGTTTCTTTAATGCAGCAGAACTGCAAGTTTCATGGACTTTCCTCAGAAGATCCTCATCAGTTCTAGCTGAATTCTTGCAGATCTGTGATACTGTTAAGACTAATGGGGTTGATCCCGAGGTCTACAGACTTATGCTTTTCCACTTTGCTGTAAGAGACAGAGCTAGAACATGGTTAGACTCACAACCTAGAGAAAGCCTGAACTCTTGGGACAAGTTGGTCAATGCTTTCTTGACCAAATTCTTTCCACCTCAAAAGATGAGCAAGCTTAGAGTGGAAGTTCAAACCTTCAAATAGAAGGAAGGTGAATCCCTCTATGAAGCTTGGGAAAGATACAAGCAATTAACCAAAAGGTGTCTTTCTGACATGCTTCCAGAATGGAGCATCATATGTATATTCTATAATGGTCTGTCTGAATTGTCCAAGATGTCATTGGACCATTCTACTGATGGATCTCTTCATCTGAAAACCCATGCAGAAGCACAGGAACTCATTAAGATGGTTGCAAATAACCAGTTCATGTATACTTTTGAAAGAAATCCTGTGAATAATGGGATGACTCAGAAGAAAGGAGTTCTTGAGATTGATATTTTGAATGCCATATTGGCTTAGAATAAAATATTGACTCAGTAAGTCAATATGATTTCTCAGAATCTGACTGGATTGCAAGCTGCATCCGGCAGTGCTAAAGACGCCTCCTCTGAAGGAGAAGCTTATGACCATGAGAATCCTGCAATGGAAGAGGTGAATTACATAGGAGAATCCTATGGAAACACCTATATTCCTTCATGGAGGAATCATCCAAATTTCTCATGGAAGGATCAACAGAAGCCTCAACAAGGCTTCAACAACAATAATGGTGGGAGAAATAGGTTTGGCAATAGCAAACCTTTTCCATCATCTTCTCAGCAGCTGACAGAGAATTCTGAGCAGAACCACTCTGGCTTAGCAAACATAGTCTCTGATATATCTAGGACCACTCTCAGTTTTATGAATGAAACAAGGTCCTCCATAAAAAATTTGGAGGCACAAATGGGTCAGCTGAGTAAAAAAGTTATTGAAACTCCTCCTAGTACTCTCCCAAGCAATACAGAAGAAAATCCCAAAAGAGAGTGCAAGGCCATAACTATAACCAAAATGGCCGAACCTGGAGAGAGTGAAAAGGCAGTGATTCCCAGCGAGGAAGACCTCAGGGGACGTCCACTGACCAATAAGGAGTTCCCTATTGAGAAACCAAAGGAATCTGAGGCTCATACAAAGACCATAGAGATTCCACTGAACTTACTATTGTCATTCATGAGCTCTGATGAACATTCTTCCTTTGAAGAGGACGAAGACACTGTTGAAGAGCAAGTTGCTCAGTATCTAGGAGCAGTCATGACGCATAATGCCAAGTTATTTGGTAATGAGACTCGGGAGGATGAACCTCCATTGCTCATTAATGAACTGAATACATGGATTTAGCAAACATTGCCTCAAAAGAAACCAGATCCCGAAAAGTTCTTAATACCTTGCACCATAGGCACTATAACCTTTGAAAAGGCTCTGTGTGATCTGAGGTCAGGTATCAACCTCATTCCACTCTCTGTAATGGAGAAACTAGGGATATTTGAGGTACAAACTGCAAGAATCTCACTAGAGATGGCAGATAAATCAATGAAATAGGCTTATGGACTTGTAGAGGATGTCTTAGTGAAGGTTGAAGGCCTTTACGTCCTTACTGACTTTATAATCCTAGACACTGGGAGGGATGAGGATGAATCCATCATCCTTGGAAGACCCTTCCTAGCCATAGCAAGGGCTGTGATTGATGTAGACAGAGGAGAGTTAGTCCCTCAATTGAATGATGACTACCTTGTGTTCAAGACTCAAGGTTCTTCTTCTGTAGACATGGAGACAAAGCATGAAAAGCTTCTCTCAATACAGAGTCAGACAGAGCCCCCACACTCATCTTCTATGTTTGGTGTTGGGAGGCCACAACCATGCTCTGAGCATCTGTAAAGCTCTGTAAGAGCTTTCTGTCAAGCTATTGACATTAAAGAAGCACTTATTGGAAGGCAACCCAATTTTATTTATCTATATTAATTATTACTTTTTCATTCTATTTTCTAGTGTTAGTTTATGTCTTCTTTAGGTTGATGACCATGTGAAGTCACAAAAATAACTGCAGAATTAAAGCAGGAATAAAAAAATAGCATAAAAAACAACACACCCTGGAGGACGAGCTTACTGCTATTCAAACGCCAATAAGGCTAGCAAAGTGGGCGTTTAACGCCCAGACTGGCACCATTCTGGGTGTTAAACGCCAGAAATGGCACACAGACTGGCGTTTAATGCTAGAAAAGGGTGTCTGGTGTCTGGCTGGCGTTAAACGCCAGTAAGGGTAGCAGAATGGGCATTTAATGCCTAGTCTGGCAGCATTCTGGGCATTAAACGCCAGAACTGGCAGCCATACTGGCGTTTAAAACCAGAAATGGGCAGCAGCCTGGTGTTCAACGCCAGAAATGCCACACAGAGGGCGTTTAAACGCCAAAAAGGTGCAGGGATGAGAAATCCTCTACACCTCAGGATCTACGAACCCCACATGATCCCTACCTATCCCAACTCATTCTCACTCCTCTTCACACCTTTCCATAACACCCTTCCCCAAACACCACTCACCTATCAAATCTACCCTCTTCTCCAAAACCTCTTCACCACTCACATCCATCCACTATTTTTCATCACATAACCCACCTACCCCTACCCACTCAAATTCAAACCATTTCCCTCCCAAACCCACTCCTTCCCACACGGATTCCCTCTCTCCCTTACCCTATAAATACCCCTCCTTACTCCTCCACTTTTACACATCACTAACACTTCATACACCCCCTTGGCCGAACCATTCATCCCCTTCTATCCCCTCCATATCTTCTTCTTCTCCTCCTTACTTTCTTCTTTTGCTCGAGGACGAGTAAACCTTTTAAGTTTGGTGTGGAAAAAGCTTTGCTTTTTGTTTTTCTATAACCATTAATGGCACCTAAGTCCGGAAAAACCTCTAAGAAGAGGAAAAGGAAGACAGTTGCTTCCAACTCCGAGTCATGGGAGATGCAGAGATTCATCACAAAAGCCCATCACTAGAAAGAGGATGGAGCAAACAAGAGAGCCCACTCACGGACCTCAACAAGAGCATGAGGAAGTCCCTTGATGAGCGGATATTTTATATGCTTTTTGGGGGTAATTTCATATAGATTTTAGCATGTTTTAATTAGTTTTTGGTAGAATATTATTAGTTTTTAGGAAAAAATCATATTTCTGGACTTTACTATGAGTTTTTGTGTTTTTCTATGATTTCAGGTATTTTCTGGCTGAAATTGAGGGAGCTGAGCAAAAATCTTAGTTAGGCTGAAAAAGGACTGCTGATGTTGTTGGATCCTGACCTCCCTGCACTCGGAATGGATTTTTTGGAGCTACAGGAGTCCAATTGACGCGCTCTCAATTGGGTTGGAAAGTAGACATCCAGGGCTTTCCAGCAATATTTAATAGTCCATACTTTGCGCAAAGATAGATGACGTAAACTGGCATTCAACGCCAGTTTCATGCTGCTGTCTGGCGTCCAGCGCCAGAAACAGGTTACAAGTTGGAGTTCAGCGCCCAAAACACGTTACAACCTGGCGTTCAACTCTAGAAACAGCCCAAGCACGTGAGAAGCTTTATTCTCAGCCCCAGCACACACCAAGTGGGCCCCAGAAGTAGATTTCTGCACCAATTATCTTAGTTTACTTATTCTCTGTAAACCTATGCTACTAGTTTACTATTTAAACAACTTTTAGAGGATTACTTTGTATCTCATGATGTCTATAGAATTGGATTTTATATTCCTTGGCAGCATGAGTCTCTAAACTCCATTGTTGGGGGTGAGGAGCTCTGCAGCGTCTCGATGAATTAATGCAATTGTTTTTATTTCTCCATTCAAACGTGTTTGTTCCTATCTAAGATGTTCATTCGCGCTTAATTATGAAGAAGGTGATGATCCGTGACACTCATCACCTTCCTCAATCCATGAACGTGTGCCTGACAACCACCTCCGTTCTACATCAGATTGAATGAGCTTCTCTTAGATTCTTTAATCAGAATCTTCGTGGTATAAGCTAGAATTGATGGCGGCCGCTCTTGAGGATCTAGAAAGTCTAAACCTTGTCTGTGGTATTCCGAGTAGGATTCAAGGATTGAATGGCTATGACGAGCTTCAAACTCGCGATTGCTGGGCATGATGACAAGCGCAAAAGGATCAATGGATCCTATTCCAACATGATCGAGAACCAACAGCTGATTAGCCGTGCTGTGACAGAGCATTTGGACCGTTTTCACTGAAAGGATGGGAGGTAGCCAGTGACAATGGTGACACCCTACATACAGCTTGCCATGGAGGGAACTTTGCACTTTTCCATAGATGGAATATTACATTACAGAAATTCAGAAGACAATGCATCTCCAAAACTCCAACATATTCTCCATTACTGCATTACAACTAATTAATTCACGCTCTTTCATTTTTCTAATAATTCCAACTGATAATTTTAATTAATATCCTGACTAAGAATAATAAAATAAACATAGCTTGCTTCAAACCAATAATCTCTGTGGGATCGACCCTTACTCACGTAAGGTATTACTTGGACGACCCAGTGCACTTACTAGTTAGTTGTGCGAATTGTCAAAGAGTGGGATTGCATTTCGTGCACCAAGTTTTTGGCGCCGTTGCTGGTGATTATTCAAGTTTGAACAACTAAAGGTTTATTTTGTTGCTTAAATTAGGAATAATTTATTTTTGTTGTTATAGAGTCATTAAATTCTGAGTCCTTTATTCCCTTCTCAAAAATTTTTCAAAAAAATATTATTTGTCTTTATTAATTTCTAATTTTCGTGAGTTTAGTGTCTTGTTCTAAGTTTGGTGTCAATTGCATGTTCTTGTTCTTCCTTGATCTTCAAATTGTTCTTGTCAATTTTCTTGTTTGATCTTTGGTTTGTCTTGTTCTGTGTCTTTTCTTGTTTTTCTTGTGCTTTTTCAAAACATTAGTTTTCAAAAAAAATTTATTCTTATCTATAAAAATACCTTTAAAATACGTTACATTTTTAGCTCAGTTGGTTAGAGCGTTGGCTTATATTCTTGGCAATTGGGTATCTTCTTTTTAAAATATTTTCTTCAAAAATAATTTTTCTTGATTTAATCTTGTGCCAAACTTTAAGTTTGGTGTTTTCTTGTTGATATTTCTTTAATTTTCGAAAATTTATCTTGGTTTTCTAAAAATTTTAAGTTTGGTGTTCTTTCTTTTGTTCTTGGTGTTCTTGTGAATCTTCAAGGTGTTCTTGAGTCTTTCTTGTGTTTTGATCTTAAAATTTTTAAGTTTGGTGTTCCTTGGTGTTTTCCCTCCAAAATTTTCGAAAATAAGGAGCATTAGATCTAAAAATTTTAAGTCTTGTGTCTTTTGTGTGTTTTTCTCTTTCATCATAAAATTCAAAATTCAAAATGTATATATATATATATATATATATATATATATATATCTTTTCTAACTAATTTTAAACTACATTTTCGAAATTTTTATATAAAAATTCAGATTTCAATTTCAAAATTTTTCAATTCTTATCTTTCTAATATATATTTTATTATCTTTTTCAAAAATATCCTAACCACTTTCTCTTTTTCCTCAAATATTTTCGAAAATCTTCATAAACTTTTTCAAATTTTTATAAATTTTAATTTTTAATTTTCTTTCTTTATTTGTTTTATTTTTTTATTTCGGTTTTTGTTTTATTTTATTATTTCAAAAATTATTCTTATAATAAAATAGACAATATCAGCATCCATACCATCTCCCTTGCTCCATCATGGAACTAAGTGGAAATGAACAGTCCAGGAGGACTCTGGGGTCATATGCTAACCCCACTACTGCTTCATATGGGAGTAGTATCTGTATACCCTCCATTGGAGTTAGTAGCTTTGAGTTGAATCCTCAGCTCATTATCATGGTGCAGCAAAGCTGCCAGTATTCCGGTCTTCCACATGAAGAACCTATAGAGTTTCTGGCACAATTTTTACAAATTGCTGACACAGTACATGATAAAGAAGTAGATCAGGATGTCTACAGATTATTACTGTTTCCATTTGCTGTAAAAGATCAAGCTAAGAGGTGGTTAAATAACCAACCTAAGAACAGCATAAGGACATGGAAACAGCTGTCAGAAAAATTCCTGAATCACTATTTTCCTCCAAAACGGATGACACAGCTAAGGCTGAGCATCCAAGGCTTCAAACAAGGAGATAATGAATCTCTTTATGATTCTTGGGAGAGATACAGAGAGATGCTGAGAAAATGCCCCTCTGAAATGTTTTCAGAGTGGGTACAATTAGACATCTTCTACTATGGGCTTACAGAAAAAGCTCAGATTTCTCTAGATCACTCAGCTGGTGGATCTATACATATGAGAAAAACAATTGAAGAAGCTCAAGAGCTTATTGATACAGTTGCCAGAAATCAACATCTGTACCTAAGCAGTGAATCTTCCATGAAAGAAGAAGCTAAAACAGTAACTGCTGAACTCAGTCCTGTAGATCAGGCTAATGAATTCAATCAGCAGCTGGATTTTCTAACTCAGCAGCTAGCCGAATTCAAGGAAATACTACAAGAAACAAGAATGGCTAACAGGAATACAGAAGAACAGTTAAAACAAACAGAAAAGCAACTATCAAAACAAATAACAGAAGAATGCCAAGCAGTTCAATTAAGAAGTGGGAAAACATTAAATACCTCACTTCAAAGCAGCATGAAGCCAAGAAATGAACAAATGGCTACTCAAAATCCCTCTAAGGACAATTAGAGCCCAGAGAGGAATAATGCTAGCACTGAATGCCCAAACCATGCTCATTCCTGGCGTTCAACGCCAGAAACAAACAAGGACTTGGCATTGAACGCCCAAAGGGAGCACAGTTCTGGCGTTCAGACGCCAGAAACAGGCAAGGAACTGGCGTCTAATGCCACTCCAGCTTCCACCCCTGGCATTCAATTGCCAGTAGGGGATCAGACACATACAAGTACTGATAACAACCCTTCTAAAAAGGCTTCCCAACTCACTTCTACAGGTAATAAACCTGCAGCAACTAAGGTTGAGGAATACAAAGCCAAAATGCCTTATCCTCAAAAACTCCGCCAAGCGGAACAGGATAAGCAATTTGCCCGCTTTGCAGACTATCTCAGGACTCTTGAAATAAAGATTCCGTTTGCAGAAGCACTTGAGCAAATACACTCTTATGCCAAGTTCATGAAAGAGATCTTAAGTCATAAGAAGGATTGGAGGGAAACTAAAAAAGTTTACCTCACTGAAGAATGCAGTGCAGTTATCCTGGAAAGCTTACCTGAGAAGCTTAAGGATTCCGGAAGCTTTATGATACCATGCACATTAGAGGGTACTTGTACCAAGCAAGCTCTATGTGATCTTGGGGCAAGTATCAACTTAATACCTGCATCTATTATCATAAAGCTTGGTTTGACTGAAGAAGTCAAACCAACCCGGATATGTCTTCAACTTGCTGATGGCTCCATTAAATACCCATCAGGCGTGATTGAAGACATGATTGTCAAGGTTGGGCCATTTGTCTTTCCTACTGACTTTGTGGTGCTAGAAATGGAGGAGCACAAGAGTGCAACTCTCATTCTAGGAAGACCTTTCCTAGCAACTGACCGAACCCTCATTGACGTCCAAAAAGTGGAAGTAACCCTGAGAGTCAATGAGGAGGAGTTCAAGTTGAATGTTGTCAAGGCCATGCAACATCCAGACACCCCAAATAACTGCATGAGTGTTGATATCATTGACTCTCTGGTAAGAGAGGTCAATATGGCTGAGAGTCTCGAATCAGAGCTAGAGGACATCTTTAAAGATGTTCAGCCTGATCTGAAGGAATCAGAGAGAATAATAGAACCTCTGAAAATTCCTCAGGAAGAGGAGAAACCTCCCAAACCCGAGCTCAAACCATTACCATCATCCCTGAAATATGCATTCCTGGGAGAAGGTGATACCTTTCCTGTAATCATAAGCTCTACCTTAGAGCCACAGGAAGAGGAAGCACTAATTCAAGTGCTAAGGACACACAAGACAGCTCTTGGGTGGTCTATCAGTGATCTTAAGGGCATTAGCCCAGCCAGATACATGCACAAGATCCTATTAGAGGGTGACGCCGAGCCAGTGGTCCAACCACAAAGGCGGCTGAATCCAGCCATGAAGGAAGTGGTGCAGAAGGAGGTCACTAAATTACTAGAGGCTGGGATTATTTATCCTATTTCTGACAGCCCCTGGGTAAGCCCTATCCAAGTCGTCCCTAAGAAGGGAGGCATGACAGTGGTGCATAATGAAAAAAATGAACTGGTTCCTACAAGAACAGTTACAGGGTGGCGTATGTGTATTGATTATAGAAAGCTCAATATAGCCACCAGAAAAGATCATTTTCCTTTACCATTCATAGACCAGATGCTAGAAAAACTAGCAGGTCATGAATACTACTTCTTCCTGGATGGATATTCAGGTTATAACCAAATTGCAGTAGACCCCCAGGATCAAGAGAAAACGGCATTCACATGTCCATCTGGAGTATTTGCATACAGAATGATGCCATTTGGCCTGTGCAATGCACCTGCAACCTTTCAGAGGTGCATGCTCTCAATTTTCTCTGATATGGTGGAAAAATTTCTGAAAGTCTTCATGGATGACTTTTCAGTATTTGGAGACTCATTCAGCTCCTGTCTTAACCATCTAGCACTTGTTCTAAAGAGATGCCAAGAGACTAACCTGGTTTTAAATTGGGAGAAGTGTCACTTTATAGTGACTGAAGGAATTGTCCTTGGGCACAAAATTTCGAACAAGGGAATAGAGGTGGATCAAGCTAAGGTAGAGGTAAATGAAAAATTACCACCACCAGCCAATGTTAAGGCAATCAGAAGCTTTCTGGGGCATGCAGGATTCTATAGGAGGTTTATAAAGGATATTTCAAAAATTGCCAAACCTCTGAGCAACCTGCTAGCTGCTGACACGCCATTTATCTTTGATAAAGAATGTCTGCAGCATTTGAGACCCTGAAAGCTAAGCTGGTCACAGCACCAGTCATCTCTGCACCAGACTGGACATTACCATTTGAATTGATGTGTGATGCCAGTGATCATGCCATTGGTGCAGTGTTGGGACAGAGGCATGACAAGCTCATGCACGTCATTTACTATGCCAGTCGTGTTTTAAATGATGCACAGAAGAATTACACAACCACAGAAAAAGAGCTACTTGCAGTGGTTTACGCCATTGACAAATTCAGATCCTATTTAGTAGGATCAAAAGTGATTGTGTACACTGATCATGCTGCTCTTAAATATCTACTCACAAAGCAGGATTCAAAACCCAGACTTATAAGATGGGTGTTGCTTCTACAAGAGTTTGATATAGAAATAAGAGACAGACAGGGAACAGAGAATCAGGTAGCAGATCACCTGTCCCGAATAGAACCAGTAGAAGGGGCGTCCCTCCCTTTTACTGAGATCTCTGAAAACTTTCTGGATGAACAACTCTTTGTCATCCAGGAAGTGCGATGGTTTGCAGACATTGCAAACTACAAGGCAGTGAGATTCATACCCAAAGAATACAGTAGACAGCAATCAAAGAAGCTGATCACGGATGCAAAGTATTATCTTTGGGATGAGCCGTATCTCTTTAAGAGATGTGCAGACGGAGTAATCCATAGATGTGTGCCTAAAGAAGAAGCGCAGAAGATCCTATGGCACTGCCATGGATCACAGTATGGAGGACATTTTGGAAGTGAGCGAATGATGTGTGGAAAACGATCCAACACAAAACTCACCGGCAAGTGTACCGGGTCGCATCAAGTAATAATAACTCACATGAGTGAGGTCGATCCCACAGGGATTGAAGGATTGAGCAATTTTAGTTTAGTGGGTGATTTAGTCAAGCGAATCAAGTTTTGATTGAGTGATATGTGTTTAACAGGAAGTAAATGACAGTAAATGTAAAGGGGGAAGGGAAAAGTGCAGTAAATTAAAGAACAGAATTGTAAATTTGCAGAATCTTAAAGAGCAAGAAAGTAAATGACTGAAACTTAAAGTGCAAGAAACTTAAAGTGCAGTAACTTAAATGGAAAGAAAGATAAATGGCTTGAATATAAAAGGGAATTGAGGAACGGGATTGCAAGATCTAAGTAAATTGCAGCAATTGATTGAGCAGAATTTAAATCAGAAGCAAATATCATTCAAACAAAAAGAAAATAGAATGCAGTAAAGGTTCACAGAAGAACCAAGAGTGAATTATGATCTCAGGATCCCAAGGGCTTAGGTAGCAGAGCCTAAAACCCAATTTCCTTCCCAGATCTGAATTATCTAAGCAATTGACAGAAAATTAAAGAAGAAGTGATAGATGAACAGAATTGGAATTGAATTATGCAGAAAACAAAGTGCAAAGAGCTTGAATGGGAATTGGGACAGAATTTCCCCAATTTCACACACCCAAAACTCAAAAACAAGAGAGTAGAATTGCCCAAGGGAAATGAGGAAGGAGATCAGTCAATTCTCCCTTGATCCTCTTAGTTCTCGGACAAGTCTCTCAAGAAAGCTCGAAGAAAAATGAAATTCAAAAGCCAAGGTAAAAGTCTAAGTGATCAAAAGTAAAAGTAAAAGCTCAAGGTAGCTAAAAAGGTCCTAATTACATCAAACTATCTCCTATTTATACACTTTCTATTCGTGGATAATGGGATTTGGATGGGCTTTTGAATTGGTGAAGAAATGAATTCAAATGAATTTTTAATTTGAATTTTGGCCCAAAAAGTCACTCCCAGGAGGCTGCCCTGCCCTTATGGAGGGCAGGGCAGAAAATTGATGCTTGGTGCTAGCAATTGGTGTGGCCATGGTGTGTGATGGTGCGAGTCTGGCGCGAGTTTGGTGCTTGAGAGGCTGCCCTGCCCGCGCCAAGGGCAGGGCAGAAAAGTTGATGCGCCAGATTTGAGTTGGTGCGCGCGCTTGGTGCTGCCAGGAAGAAGATTGGTGCGCCAGGAAGAAAATTGGTGCGCTAGGAATGCAAAACGCTGCCCTGCCCGCGCCAAGGGCAGGGCAGGAAAGCTTTGGTGCGCCAGGGGAGGAGCGCGCGCGTCAGATGCTGCCAGGACGAGAGTTTGGTGCGCCAGAATTCAAAGTTGGTGCGCCAGATTTTTGTTTGTGGTGCGCCAGTCCAATTGCTGCCCTGCCCGCGCCAAGGGCAGGGCAGAGTTGCCATATTGCACGCCCGAGTTCGAATCACGGAGGAGGCAAACACGCTGATTATTTTCTTGGCTTCTTGGCACGGCAATGGGTCTTAGAGCTTGGCTTCCTCATGGTTCCTTGTTCGAACCTTGTAGCATGCATGGTTGATATTTTCCCCTTGATTTTCTTCCTTATAGAACCCGATTCTGCCCTCCACAAGGGCAGGGCAGAGTTTGCTTTCTCTTGGTCCCAAGGCACCATTTTGTGCTCTGCCTTTGGAGTGGGCAGGGCAGAGTTGCCTATTCTTGTTTGGTTCTCTATGTTGCTCTCCTAGAGGGCATTCTGCCCTTGTGGAGGGCAATGTTGCTTCCCCCATGCAATGCGGCACGCTTCTCTCCTCTTTGGCCACGCTTTTCTTTTCTTGGGCTACACTTTTTATGCCACGCTTTTCCTTTTCTTTTCTTTTCTTCACCTATAATGAACCAAACAACCACTCAAAGTATCACTAAATTCAAGAGGCTTATAAATCAATTAAAATTCAATTAAAATGAGCTCAAACCTCAATGATTAACATTAAATTCATGGTGGTTGCTTGATTCAAAGAAGTTATGCATTTTCAATCCAAATCACTTACTTAGGATGCAAGAAAGTGCATAAATGCTAACAAAACAAGTGAAATTAGCTTGAAAAATGGGTATATGATGACTTGTCATCACAACACCAAACTTAAACCTTGCTTGTCCCCAAGCAAGCATCAAAACTAAGAGTAAATGAAATGAATAAGAAAAGAATGCATATCCTTATTATGCAGATAGCAGAACTTCAATCTATGGGGCATTTATGCAGACAATGACAACTCAATTATTGTTGCTGTTACATAATGCATATCTTTCTTCAAAGGCTTGCTAAACTTGCTGTTAGATGACTCACTTTTTGATTCTACCCTTACTAACTTTTCTTGGCTTATAATGCTTATCAAGCTTATTGTTCTTTAAGAGGTTTGGTGTTAAATGTTGCAGCATAGCCTTTGGCTTTATTTTCTTTTCTTTTGCTCAACATCTTTCCACCACAGACACTTGGCTCACTAATTCTTCCTAGGATCATTGATGCCCAGCATCTCTTTGGATCACTAAGTGCTTTGTATCTAAGTTGCTCTTTATTGTGGATTTTCAATTGGCCATCCCAAATCAGTTGATTTAAGTGACCGGGTTTTAAAATACCCCTTAGAATTTACTCATCCAAGCAGATCTTAGTACAAGAACACCACAGGCATATGTCCTAGGGTCCAAGCTATTGGTGTCCAACCTTTATTCTTTGTTTTTCTTGCCATTTTGGCTTTTTCTTTCTTCCTTTCCTTTCTGTTTTTGTTACCAAGGGTTGTTTCATTCTTGATAAGAGACTTTGTAACAGCAAGCTAACTCACAATTGAATGAGAATGATACTATGCAACACTTATTTCATGAGTCATGCATTTAATCAAACACATGTACCACCACCAACTTCCATTCATACTTATGCAACATTGGATATTTTACTTTTCAATTCAAACCAAACTCTTTTATTTAGGCATATGGGAAACAAAGCAATTTTCAAGCTAAGTGATGGATACAAGCATTATGCAGACTTGGCATTTGTAACAAACAATTTCACTTGCAGCTAGATAAACATTTTAGCAAGACATACAATGGTTCCCATGTTCAAAACAACACACAGCAGCAAAGATTAAGTTCAGATACAACCTTTGAAGTTGCAGCCCTTTGATTCTTCCTTCTGTTGTGTTCTCTTTGAGTTAAACTGCATAGTGTCTTCAAATGTTGGCTCTTATCCTGTATAGTTCTCAAAGTTGCTTGCTTCTCAAGCCTTTAGTTATATGGTTAGTTTGTATGAACTGAGTGTGGTTTCAGGATTTGTTTTGGTGTGTGAACACCAAACTTAATTGTTTTGCCACTGTCTCAGATGTACCAAGTTAACCATATTTGAAACCATGTATCCTTGCTAAAGGTTAATGGAATTAAAGCTAGAAAGCATTTTAACAGTTGAATAATGTGGTTGATTGCTTGGAGTTAGAATCATGCAAGAGGTGAGAATGTATTAAATGATATTTTTGGTGGAACACCAAACTTAGAAGTTTTCATTCTCCCTCAACTTATTTTGGTGTGCAACACCAAACTTAGCTCCTTGCAATGCATACCAATTGTTCAACAATTTTTTATTGAAAAAGCTATGAAAAGAAACTACCTCAGGTTGGGTTGCCTCCCAACAAGCGCTCTTTTATCGTCATTAGCTTGACATCTTCATTTTTGCTTATCATGGAGGTCGAAAATCACAGTGCCTTAGCTTGTCTGTCTTTACTGTGAACTTCCTTCCGGTTTCCTCTTTGATGACTTCTATAGATTCTTGTGGAAGGATCTTAGTCACAGTGTAGTGATCATGCAACTGTGGGGATACCTTCATGGTTGGACTATTGATCATCACTCGATCCCCTAGTGAAAACTTTCCAGTGGGGATTTTCTGCTTGTCTTTAGTTCTCTCCTCTGTCTCTCTTTGAAGGAATTCTTTGTTGTGTCTTTCTTGGCTGGTACTTCCTTTCTCATTGTCTTCTATGATCCCTTTCCATCCTTCCTTCTTTGTAGCATCTTCGTTATTGGTTGGTTTATCTTCACTGGCTTTGAAGAAAGTATTTGGTTTCTTCTCACCCATTTCTGCAAAGTGCTTTGCCAATTGAGCTATCCGCTCCTCAATTCCTCTCATTAACATCTCTTGGTTCCTTGTTGTTTCTTCTTGATGTTTCATCATTCTCTCCATTAGGATCTCCAAGTTTGTGATTCTCTGAGAGTCTTGTGAGGTTGGTTGGTTATGACATGTTGAAGGTAGGAAGGGTGGGTGTGGTGGTGGAATGTAGTGGTTGTTATTGCTGTAATGGTGTTTTTGATGGTTTATGAAATAATGAAATTCTCTTGGTCTGTGATTTTGGTACTCACTCCTTCTCCAGTTGAGATGGGTTTGGGAGTGTCTGTGTTGTGGGTATTGGCTTTGGGTGGTATTGGTGGGTGGGAGATGTTGATTGGTTGTGGTCATGGAATTGTCCTGGCGGAAACTTCCTTGTTCTTGATGTTGAGGCTCCCTCATTCTCAGATAAGAGTGAGGTCTCCATGGTGGAAATTTGGCATTCACTGCAGCAGACAACTCTATGTTTTGCTGTGGTTGATGGTGCATTTGTTTGTTTTGGTCTTTGAACGCATTCACCCCTTCAATATTTGCCACTTCTTCTTCGGAGATTGCACTGTGTGGTTTCTCAGATGGATGTTGGTTGTTGACTCCTTTGTCATTGAAGTCTGTAACTCCTTGAGCATTTGTTGTTGCTTTGAGTAGGCCATCTGAGAAGTAGTCCACTGCTTTTCTTGTTTCTGGGGTCAATCCTTCATAGAAAGCCCGGAAGCCCACTTTATCAGTTGCTCTCTTGTATCTTTCCCAGGCCTTGAAGAGTGGTTCTTCGTCCCCTTGTGTGAATAGATGTTCCTCCTCTTTCAGCTGGATAATCTGTTTGGATGAGGTGAATTTGGCCAGAAATTTGGTGACCAAATCATCCCAACTAGTGATACTTCCTTGGAGAAAAGTTTCAAACCATTGTGCAGCTTCACCCTTCAATGAGAAGGGAAATAACAGAATCTTATAAGTGTCACGATCTGAACCATCGGTTCTGACTGCATTACAGGTCTTTAGAAAAGTGGTTATGTGCTGCTGAGGATCTTCCGATGGACTTCCGTCAAAAGAACAATTGTTCTTGATGAGTGTAATGAGGGGTGGCTTCATGTCATGATACCCTTTGTCTGTAGAAACTTGATTCCCTGTGATATGCAAACAATCAGGATGACCAAACAACAACACGCTTGAGAATTAAGTGCAGTTATTTGAGATAAATTGTTAGTGAGTTAGTAGAGGCAATTTCTCAAACAGTTAGTGTGTTAGTAGGAGTTAGAACAACAGAAAAGAAAAAAAATGCTTAATCTAGATCTCCACTTCACTTAATCATTGTCAATCTATTTCAATCCCCGGCAACGGCGCCAAAAACTTGATGTGTAGAAAACGATCCAACACAAAACTCACCGGCAAGTGTACCGGGTCGCATCAAGTAATAATAACTCACATGAGTGAGGTCGATCCCACAGGGATTGAAGGATTGAGCAATTTTAGTTTAGTGGGTGATTTAGTCAAGCGAATCAAGTTTTGATTGAGTGATATGTGTTTAACAGGAAGTAAATGACAGTAAATGTAAAGGGGGAAGGGAAAAGTGCAGTAAATTAAAGAACAGAATTGTAAATTTGCAGAATCTTAAAGAGCAAGAAAGTAAATGACTGAAACTTAAAGTGCAAGAAACTTAAAGTGCAGTAACTTAAATGGCAAGAAAGATAAATAGCTTGAATATAAAAGGTAATTGAGGAACGGGATTGCAAGATCTAAGTAAATTGCAGCAATTGATTGAGCAGAATTTAAATCAGAAGCAAATATCATTCAAACAAAAAGAAAATAGAATGCAGTAAAGGTTCACAGAAGAACCAAGAGTGAATTATGATCTCAGGATCCCAAGGGCTTAGGTAGCAGAGCCTAAAACCCAATTTCCTTCCCAGATCTGAATTATCTAAGCAATTGACAGAAAATTAAAGAAGAAGTGATAGATGAACAGAATTGGAATTGAATTATGCAGAAAACAAAGTGCAAAGAGCTTGAATGGGAATTGGGACAGAATTTCCCCAATTTCACACACCCAAAACTCAAAAACAAGAGAGTAGAATTGCCCAAGGGAAATGAGGAAGGAGATCAGTCAATTCTCCCTTGATCCTCTTAGTTCTCGGACAAGTCTCTCAAGAAAGCTCGAAGAAAAATGAAATTCAAAAGCCAAGGTAAAAGTCTAAGTGATCAAAAGTAAAAGTAAAAGCTCAAGGTAGCTAAAAAGGTCCTAATTACATCAAACTATCTCCTATTTATACACTTTCTATTCGTGGATAATGGGATTTGGATGGGCTTTTGAATTGGTGAAGAAATGAATTCAAATGAATTTTTAATTTGAACTTTGGCCCAAAAAGTCACTCCCAGGAGGCTGCCCTGCCCTTATGGAGGGCAGGGCAGAAAATTGATGCTTGGTGCTAGCAATTGGTGCGGCCATGGTGTGTGTTGGTGCGAGTCTGGCGCGAGTTTGGTGCTTGAGAGGCTGCCCTGCCCGCGCCAAGGGCAGGGCAGAAAAGTTGATGCGCCAGATTTGAGTTGGTGCGCGCGCTTGGTGCTGCCAGGAAGAAGATTGGTGCGCCAGGAAGAAAATTGGTGCGCCAGGAATGCAAAACGCTGCCCTGCCCGCGCCAAGGGCAGGGCAGGAAAGCTTTGGTGCGCCAGGGGAGGAGCGCGCGCGTCAGATGCTGCCAGGACGAGAGTTTGGTGCGCCAGAATTCAAAGTTGGTGCGCCAGATTTTTGTTTGTGGTGCGCCAGTCCAATTGCTGCCCTGCCCGCGCCAAGGGCAGGGCAGAGTTGCCATATTGCACGCCCGAGTTCGAATCACGGAGGAGGCAAACACGCTGATTATTTTCTTGGCTTCTTGGCACGGCAATGGGTCTTAGAGCTTGGCTTCCTCATGGTTCCTTGTTCGAACCTTGTAGCATGCATGGTTGATATTTTCCCCTTGATTTTCTTCCTTATAGAACCCGATTCTGCCCTCCACAAGGGCAGGGCAGAGTTTGCTTTCTCTTGGTCCCAAGGCACCATTTTGTGCTCTGCCTTTGGAGTGGGCAGGGCAGAGTTGCCTATTCTTGTTTGGTTCTCTATGTTGCTCTCCTAGAGGGCATTCTGCCCTTGTGGAGGGCAATGTTGCTTCCCCCATGCAATGCGGCACGCTTCTCTCCTCTTTGGCCACGCTTTCCTTTTCTTGGGCTACACTTTTTATGCCACGCTTTTCCTTTTCTTTTCTTTTCTTCACCTATAATGAACCAAACAACCACTCAAAGTATCACTAAATTCAAGAGGCTTATAAATCAATTAAAATTCAATTAAAATGAGCTCAAACCTCAATGATTAACATTAAATTCATGGTGGTTGCTTGATTCAAAGAAGTTATGCATTTTCAATCCAAATCACTTACTTAGGATGCAAGAAAGTGCATAAATGCTAACAAAACAAGTGAAATTAGCTTGAAAAATGGGTATATGATGACTTGTCATCAGCGAACAGCCACAAGAGTCCTCCAATGTGGCTTCTACTGGCCTACTCTCTATAAAGACTCTCGAGTGTTTGTACTTAATTGTGACAGTTGCCAAAGATCTGGTAATCTGCCTCACAGTTATGCTATGCCTCAACAAGGGATCTTAGAGATTGAGTTGTTTGATGTATGGGGCATTGACTTCATGGGACCTTTCCCACCGTCATACTCAAACACTTATATTCTGGTGGCAGTGGATTATGTATCCAAATGGGTGGAAGCTATTGCTACACCCACTAACGACACTAAGACAGTGTTAAAATTCCTCCAGAAACACATCTTCAGCAGATTTGGCACCCCTAGAGTACTAATCAGTGATGGGGGCACTCATTTCTACAATAAACAGCTCTATTCTGCTTTGGTTCGTTATGGAGTTAGCCACAGGGTAGCTACTCCATACCATCCACAGACAAATGGGCAAGCTGAAGTCTCAAATAGAGAACTCAAAAGAATCCTGGAACGGACTGTAATTAACCGTAGAAGGGATTGGGCAAGAAGCTTGGATGATGCTCTGTGGGCATACAGAACAACATTCAAGACCCCTATAGGGACCTCTCCATACCAGCTTGTGTATGGAAAGGCATGTCACTTGCCAGTGGAACTGGAACATAAGGCCTACTGGGCAATCAGATTCCTGAACCTTGATGCCAAGTTAGCTGGAGAAAAATGATTGCTTCAGTTAAATGAGCTAGAGGAATTTAGACTCAATGCTTTCGAGAATGCAAAAATATACAAAGAGAAAGCAAAGAGATGGCATGATAAGAAATTGTCATCTAGAGTCTTTGAGCCAGGGCAGAAAGTTCTGCTATTCAATTCTAGGCTCAAATTATTCCTCGAGAAATTGAAATCCCGGTGGAGAGGTCCATATGTGATTACAAGTGTATCGCCATATGGATACGTAGAGCTTCAGGATAATGACTCTAACAAAAAGTTCATTGTTAATGGACAGAGAGTTAAACATTATCTTGAAGGCAATTTTGAGCAAGAATGCTCAAAACTGAGACTTGATTAGAGCTTAGTAATAGTCCAGCTAAGGACAATAAAGAAGCGCTTGCTGGGAGGCAACCCAGCCAATCACAAAATTTAATTTTATTTGTTTTTGCTAATTAATTTTTACAAGTATAGGTCAAAGTATCTTCAAAAGGTAAAATAGTAATTGATTGAATTCACAGAGTTACAAGGAAATTTGGAAGCTCACTGGCATGAAAAAGCCAGTAAGAAACGTTTTGGGCGTTGAATGCCTAAAAGAAGCATCCACTAGGCATTCAACGCCAGTAAGGATAGCCATCTGGGCGTTGAATGCTAGAAAGGAGCATCTTCTGGGCGTTGAACGCCAGAAAGAAGCTCCTTCTGGGGGTTTAACGCCAGAATTACAGCATCCTAGGCGTTTAGAAAAACGCCCAGTGACAAAGGACTTCCTGGCGTTCAACGCCAGAAAGAAGCAACAGCTGGGCGTAGAACGCCCAGGAGAAGCAGCAATTGGGCGTTAAACACCCAAAACATGCAGCAGTTGGGCGTTTAACGCCAGGATGGTGGGGAGGAGGTAAAATTCGTTTTTCTTTACAAATTTTCTAATTTTTTATGTTTCAAATCATGATTTCTTGCATAAACATGTTTTAAAATGTCATCCTTCAAATCAAAATAGTTCTCTAAGAACCCTAATTTCTAAACTCCCTTTTTCAAAAATAATATAGCTTCATACATAAACATAAACCTTTTTCCAATCCAATCCAACTCTTTTTCCATTTTTTCTTTCAAACTTAATTATCTTTTAAAATTTTTTTCAAATTAAAAATTCAGATTCATTTTTAAATATCATTCATATCTTTTTAAAATTATATCCTTTTCTTATCATATTTATCTTTTATCTTATATCTTTTTCTTATTTTCAAAAACCCACCCCTCCCTTTATATCCACTTTCGGCACCCCTCTCATCATCCACCATTCCGCACTTGCTCTCCTCCTATCCCTCTCCTCTCTTTCCTTTTGCTTGAGGACAAGCAAACCTCTAAGTTTGGTGTGCTTATCTGTGATCTCAAAAACATACTCACTTTGATCATGGCCCCTAAAGGAAAATAATCCAACCCAAGAGGCAAGAAAGAGAATATTCCAAAGCCACTTTGGAATCAAGGGAAGTTCTTAACTAAAGAACATTCAGACCATTACTACAAAATAATGAGTCTAAGATCAGTGATCCCGGAAGTCAAGTTCGATCTGAAAGAAGATGAATATCCGGAGATTCAAGAACAAATTCAAAACAGGAACTGGGAAATCCTAGCTAATCATGAAACGAAAGTGGGAAGGAACATGGTTCAGGAGTTCTATGCTAATCTGTGGCAGACAGACAGGCAAAGAATAATTGAAGCTGCCCTCTATGATCATCGAACCTTAGTCAGAGGAAAGATTGTTCACACCCATCCTGACAAAATAAGGGAGATCTTTAAGCTTCCTCAACTGAAAGATGACCCATACTCCTTTAATAGGAGAATGATGAGGGTAAACAAAGGCTTGGACAAGATTCTAGAGTATATATGCATCCCTGAAGCCAGGTGGACCACCAGCACCACTGGCATCCCAAATCAATTCAAAAGAGAAGATCTCAAACCAGCTGCCAGAGGCTGGCTGGACTTCATTGGGCGTTCTATATTGCCCACCAGCAACCGTTCTGAAGTTACTGTTAAAAGAACAGTGATGATTCACTGCATCATGTTGGGAAAAGGAGTAGAAGTCCATCAACTGATCTCATGTGAACTATACAAAATAGCAAACAAGAATTCCAAGGATGCCAGATTGGCCTATCCAAGTTTAATTTCTATGCTCTGCAGAGATGCCGGAGTAAAGATGGGAATAACTGAGTATATCTCAGTTGAGAGGCCAATCACTAAAATATCAATGGAAAGACAACAGCTGTAGGATGATCCAATCAAGAGGAGAGCACATGAAGTCCTCCCAGAACTTCCTCAATTCGAATATTGGGAACATCTTGAGGCATCTATTTCCCAGTTGCAAGAAGCTATGAACCAAATAAAGGAAGAACAAAACAATCAAAGTAGCATGCTTTGCAAACTGCTTAAGGAACAAGAAGAGCAAGGGCGTGATTTAAGGGAGCTGAAGCGCCAGAAATTAATCCATGAAGGACCAAGCACCCCACAGATCAGAGGAACATCCACTTCCCAAAACACAGGTTGTTGAGTTCTAATTTTAGCTTTAACTCTGTGATAATGTTCTTATAGAAATTTACCTTAGAAGTTATACAGTAGTAGTAGTAGTAATTAGCATATCTATTCTGGTTTTATTTCCAATTAAGTTATAATTTATTTTTCTCATCATCATCAGACATGAATAAAATAGTAGATTTTTAGAATAAAGAAGTCATTTATATTTTTCGAGTTCTTAATAATAAAAATTATAATTAATTATATGTGGTGGCAATACTTTTTGTTCTCTGAATGAATGCTTGAACAGTGCATATTTTATCCTGAATTTTACGAATATTGGCTCCTAAAAGAATAAGGAACACGAAAAAATTATTGATGATCTGAAAAATCATGAATTTGATTCTTGAAGCAAGAAAAAGCAGTGAAAAAAAAAATTTACAAGGAATCATTGGATCAAGAAAAAGAACAAAAGCCAATAGCCCTTAAAACCAAAAGGCAAGGGTGAAAAGGATCCAAAGCTTTGAGCATCAGTGGATAGGAGGGCCCAAGGAAGTAATTCCAAGCCTAAGCGGCTAAATCAAGTTGTCCCTAACCATGTGCTTGTGGCATGCAGGTCCAACTGAAAAGCTTGAGACTGAGTGGTTAAAGTCGTGATCCAAAGCGAAAAGAGTGTGCTTAAGAGCTCTAGACACCTCTAACTGGGGACTTTAGCAAAGCTGAGTCACAATCTGAAAAGGTTCACCCAGTCATATGTCTGTGGCATTTATGTATTCGGTGGTAATACTGGAAAACAAAGTGCTTAGGGCCACGGCCAAGACTCATAAAGTAACTGTGTTCAAGAATCAACATACTACACTAGGAGAATCAATAATACTATCTAAATTCTAAGTTCCTATGGATGCCAATCATTCTGAATTTCAAAGAATAAAGGGAGATGCCAAAACTGTTCAGAAACAAAAAGCTACAAGCCCCGCTCATCTAATAAGAATCTGAGCTCTATTTAAAACTCTGAGATATTATCACTTCTTAATTTCTTTTCATCCTATTTTATTTATCTAGTTGCTTGAGCACAAGCAACAGTTTAAGTTTGGTGTTGTGATGAGCGGATATTTTATACGCTTTTTGGGGGTAATTTCATATAGATTTTAGCATATTTTAATTAGTTTTTAGTAGAATATTATTAGTTTTTAGGCAAAAATCATATTTCTGGACTTTACTATGAGTTTGTGTATTTTTCTGTGATTTCAGGTATTTTCTGGCTGAAATTGAGGGAGCTGAGCAAAAATCTGAGTTAGGCTGAAAAAGGACTGCTAATGTTGTTAGATCCTGACCACCCTGCACTCGGAATAGATATTTTGGAGCTACAGGAGTCCAATTGACGCGCTCTCAATTGGGTTGGAAAGTAGACATCCAGGGCTTTCCAGCAATATATAATAGTCCATACTTTTCGCAAAGATAGATGACGTACATGCTGTTGTCTGGCGTCCAGCGCCAGAAACAGGTTACAAGTTGGAGTTCAGCGCCCAAAACACGTTACAACCTGGCGTTCAACTCCAGAAACAGCCCAAGCACGTGAGAAGCTTAAGTCTCAGCCCCAGCACACACCAAGTGGGCCCCAGAAGTAGATTTCTGCACCAATTATCTTAGTTTACTTATTCTCTGTAAACCTAGGCTACTAGTTTACTATTTAAACAACTTTTAGAGGATTACTTTGTATCTCATGACGTCTATAGAACTGGATTTTATATTCCTTGGCAGCATGAGTCTCTAAACTCCATTGTTGGGGGTGAGGAGCTCTGCAGCGTCTCAATGAATTAATGCAATTGTTTCTATTTCTCCATTCAAACGTGTTTGTTCCTATCTAAGATGTTCATTCGCGCTTAATTATGAAGAAGGTGATGATCCGTGACATTCATCACCTTCCTCAATCCATGAACGTGTGCCTGAAAACCACCTCTGTTCTACATCAGATTGAATGAGCTTCTCTTAGATTCTTTAATCAGAATCTTCGTGGTATAAGCTAGAATTGATGGCGGCCGCTCTTGAGGATCCGGAAAGTCTAAACCTTGTCTGTGGTATTCCGAGTAGGATTCAAGGATTGAATGGCTGTGACGAGCTTCAAACTCACGATTGCTGGGTGTGATGACAAGCGCAAAAGGATCAATGGATCCTATTCCAACATGATCGAGAACCAACAGCTGATTAGCCGTGCTGTGACAGAGCATTTGGACCGTTTTCACTGAAAGGATGGGAGGTAGCCACTGAAAATGGTGACACCCTACATATAGCTTGCCATGGAGGGAACTTTGCACTTTTCCATGGATGGAATATTACATTACAGAAATTCAGAAGACAAAGCATCTCCAAAACTCCAACATATTCTCCATTACTGCATTACAAGTAATTAATTCACACTCTTTTATTTTTCTAATAATTCCAACTGATAATTTTAATTAATATCCTGACTAAGAATAATAAAATAAACATAGCTTGCTTCAAACCAATAATCTCTGTGGGATCGACCCTTACTCACGTAAGGTATTACTTGGACGACCCAGTGCACTTGCTAGATAGTTGTGCAAATTGTCAAAGAGTGGGATTGCATTTCGTGCACCATCCCTCATCAAAGAATCCCTGAGATGCCTCAAGGGATGCATTTTCCTCCACACAACTATTGGGAGCAACTCAATACCTCTTTAGGATAATTGAGTTCTAACATGGAGCAACTGAGGATGGAGCACCAAGAGCAAGGAAGAGATATTGAGCCATGAGGGAGGAGCAACAAAGGCAAGGAAGAGATATTGAGCAGCACAAGCACTCCATAGGATCTTCAAGAGGAAGAACTAGCCGCCGTCACTAAGGTGGACCCGTTCTTTAATTTTCTTGTTCTTATTTTTCTGTTTTTCGGTTTTTATGCTTTATATTTTGTCTATGTTTGTGTCTTTATTATATGATCATTAGTGTCTAGTGTCTGTGCCTTGAAGTTATGAATGTCCCAAGAATCCTTCACCTCTCTTAAATGAAAAATGTTTCTAATTGCAAAAGAACAAGAAGTACATGAATTTTGAATTCTATCTTGAAATTAGTTTAATTATTTTGATGTGGTAGCAATACTTTTTGTTTTCTGAATGAATGCTTGAACAGTGCGTATTTTTAATAGTGAAGTTTATGAATGTTAAAATTGTTGGCTCTTGAAAGAATAATGAAAAAGGAGAAATGTTATTGATAACTGGTGCACGAAATTGTGATCACTACTTTTCACAACTCAAATAATCCCTAGTAATGGCCCCAAAGACTTGGTGCTCAATAACATGGCATAAACACAACTTCGCACAACTAACCAGCAAGTGCACTGGGTCGTCCAAGTAATAAACCTTACGCGAGTAAGGGTCGATCCCACGGAGATTGTTGGTATGAAGCAAGCTATGGTCACCTTGTAAATCTCAGTCAGGCAGACTCAAATGGTTATGGATGATATACGAATAAAAGCGTAAAGATAAAGATAGAGATACTTATGTAATTCATTGGTGAGAACTCAGATAAGCGAATGGAGATGCTTTGTCCCTTCCGTCTCTCTGCTTTCCTACTGTCTTCATCCAATCCTTCTTACTCCTTTCCATGGCAAGCTGTATGTTGGGCATCACCGTTGTCAATGGCTACAGTCCCGTCCTCTCAGTGGAAATGTTCAACGCACCCTGTCACGGCACGGCTATCCAGCTGTCGGTTCTCGATCATGTCGGAATAGAATCTAGTGATTCTTTTGCGTCTGTCACTAACGCCCTACAATCGCGAGTTTGAAGCTCGTCACAGTCATTCAATCATTGAATCCTACTCAGAATACCACAGACAAGGTTTAGACCTTCCAGATTCTCTTGAATGCCGCCATCAATTCTAGCTTATACCACGAAGATTCCGGTTAAAGAACCCAAGAGATAAACATTAGAACCTTGTTTACTTGTAGAACGGAGGTGGTTGTCAGTCACTCGTTCATAAGTGAGAATGATGATGAGCGTCACATAATCATCACATTCATCAAGTTCTTGAGTGCGAAAGAATATCTTGGAATAAGAACAAGCTGAATTGAATAGAAGAACAATAGTAATTGCATTAATACTCGAGGTACAGCAGAGCTCCACACCTTAATCTATGGTGTGTAGAAACTCCACCGTTGAAAATACATAAGAACAAGGTCTAGGCATGGCCGTGAGGCCAGCCCCAAGATCTAAGATAGCATAAGACTAAAGATAGCTACCAAGATATCAAATACAATAGTAAAAGGCCCTATTTATAGAGAACTAGTAGCTTAAGAATTACAAAGATGAGTAAATGACATAAAAATCCACTTCCGGGCCCACTTGGTGTGTGCTTGGGCTGAGCATTGAAGCTTTTTCATATAGAGACTCTTCTTGGAGTTAAACGCCAGCTTTTGTGCCAGTTTGGGCGTTTAACTCCCACTTTGGTGCCAGAACCGGCGTTTAACGCTGGGAATTCTGAAGGTGACTTTGAACGCCTGTTTGGGCCATCAAATCTTGGGAAAAGTATGGACTATCATATATTGATGGAAAGCCCAGAATGTCTACTTTCCAACGCCGTTGAGAGCGCGCCAATTGGGCTTCTGTAGCTCCAGAAAATCTACTTCGAGTGCAGGGAGGTCAGAATCCAACAGCATCTGCAGTCCTTTTCAGTCTCTGAATCAGATTTTTGCTCAAGTCCCTCAATTTCAGCCAGAAAATACCTGAAATCACAGAAAAACACACAAACTCATAGTAAAGTCCAGAAAAGTGAATTTTAACTAAAAACTAATAAAAATATACTAAAAACTAACTAAAATATACTAAAAACATACTAAAAATAGTGCCAAAAAGCGTACAAATTATCCGCTCATCAATAATCTGAAAAATCATAAAATTGATTCTTGAAGCAAGAAAAAGCAGTGAAAAATACAAAGCTTGCAAAAAAAAAATAGGCGAAAAAAAAGAAAGAAAAAGAAAAAGCAAGCAGATAAAGCCAATAGCTCTTTAAACCAAAAGGAAAGATCAAAAAGCCAGTAACCCTTTAAACTAAAAGGCAAGGGCAAAAAGGATCCAAGGCTTTGAGCATCAGTGGATAGGAGGGCCCAAGGGAATAAAATCTTAGCCTAAGCGGCTAAATCAAGCTGTCCCTAACCATGTGCTTGTGTCATGAAGGTCCAAGTGAAAAGCTTGGGACTGAGTGCAGGGAGGTCAGAATCCAACAACATCTGCAGTCCTTTTCAGTCTCTGAATCAGATTTTTGCTCAAGTCCCTCAATTTCAGCCAGAAAATACCTGAAATCACAGAAAAACACACAAACTCATAGTAAAGTCCAGAAAAGTGAATTTTAACTAAAAACTAATAAAATATACTAAAAACTAACTAAAATATACTAAAAACATACTAAAAACAGTGCCAAAAAGCGTACAAATTATCCGCTCATCAATAATTTGAAAAATCATAAAATTGATTCTTGAAGCAAGAAAAAGGAGTGAAAAATACAAAGCTTGCGAAAAAAAAATAGGCGAAAAAAAAGAAAGAAAAAGAAAAAGCAAGCAGATAAAGCCAATAGCTCTTTAAACCAAAAGGAAAGATCAAAAAGCCAGTAACCCTTTAAACTAAAAGGCAAGGGTAAAAAGGATCCAAGGTTTTGAGCATCAGTGGATAGGAGGGCCCAAGGGAATAAAATCTTGGCCTAAGCGGCTAAATCAAGCTGTCCCTAACCATGTGCTTGTGTCATGAAGGTCCAAGTGAAAAGCTTGGGACTGAGTGCAGGGAGGTCAGAATCCAACAGCATCTGCAGTCCTTTTCAGTCTCTGAATCACATTTTTGCTCAAGTCCCTCAATTTCAGCCAGAAAATTCCTGAAATCACAGAAAAACACACAAACTCATAGTAAAGTCCAGAAAAGTGAATTTTAACTAAAAACTAATAAAAATATACTAAAAACTAACTAAAATATACTAAAAACATACTAAAAACAGTGCCAAAAAGCGTACAAATTATCCGCTCATCACAACACCAAACTTAAATTGTTGCTTGTCCCCAAGCAACTGAAAATCAAACAAGATAAAAAGAAGAGAGTATGCAATGAACTCCAAAAACATCTATGAAGATCAGTATTAATTAGATGAGCGGGGCTTTAGCTTTTTGCCTCTGAATAGTTTTGGCATCTCACTTTATCCTTTGAAATTCAAAATGATTGGCTTCTTTAGGAACTCAGAATCCAGATAGTGTTATTGATTCTCCTAGTTAAGTATGATGATTCTTGAACACAGCTACTTTATGAGTCTTGGCCGTGGCCCAAAGCACTCTGTCTTCCAGTATTACCACCGGATACATACATGCCAGACACATAATTGGGTGAACCTTTTCAGATTGTGACTCAGCTTTGCTAGAGTCCCCAATTAGAGGTGTCCAGGGTTCTTAAGCACACTCTTTTTGCCTTGGATCACAACTTTATTTCTTGCTTTTTCTTTCTTTTCCTCTTTCTCCCCCCTTTTTTTTGTATTCACTACTTTTTCTTGCTTCAAGAATCATTTTTATGATTTTTCAGATCCTCAGTAACATGTCTCCTTTTTCATCATTCTTTCAAGAGCCAACAACTTTAAAATTCATGAACCACAAATTCAAAAGACATATGCACTGTTAAGCATACATTCAGAAAACAAAAGTATTGCCACCACATCAAAATAATTAATCTGTTATAAAATATGAAATTCATGCAATTTTTCTCTTTTTCAATTAAGAACTTTTTTTATTTAAGAAAGGTGATGGATTCATAGGACACTCATAACTTTAAGGCATAGACACTAAGACACTAATGATCATAAGACACAAACATGGATAAACATAAGCATGAAAATTCGAAAAAACAGGAAAAATAAGAACAGGAGATTAAAGAATGGGTCCACCTTAGTGATGGCGGCTTGTTCTTCCTTTTGAAGATCTTATGGAGTGCTTGAGCTCCTCAATGTCTCTTCCTTGTCTTTGTTGCTCCTCTCTCATAATTCTTTGATCTTCTCTAATTTCATGGAGGAGGATGGAATGTTCTTGGTGCTCCACCCTTAGTTGTCCCATGTTGGAACTCAGTTCTTCTAGGGAGGTGTTGATTTGCTCCCAATAGTTTTGTGGAGGAAGGTGCATCCCTGAGGTATCTAGGGACTTCATGATGAGTGGGGTCTCTTGTTTGCTCCATCCTTTTCTTAGTGATGGGGATTGAGGTATGCCTCTCAGTTGAACCGGCTTCCCTCTTGAATCTCTCTTCCATTGAGCGCCCTCTTCACAAATATCTATGAGGACTTGGTCCAACCTTTGATCAAAGTTGACCCTTTTTGAGTTTGAAAGGGACCTCGGGGATCACCTTCTTCAAGGCCACAACTTCATAGAAGTGGTCTTGATGCACCCATGAGATGAATCTCTCCATCTCCCATGACTCGGAGGTGGAAGCTTTTGCCTTCCCTTTCCTCTTTCTAGAGGTTTCTCCAGCCTTGGATGCCATAAATGGTTATGGAAAAACAAAAAGCAATGCTTTTACCACACCAAACTTAAAAGGTTTGCTCGTTCTCGAGCAAAAGAAGAAAGAAAAGAGTAGAAGAAGAAGAAATAGAGGAGATATAGATGGCTTTATGGTTCGGCCAAAGGGGAAGAAGTGGTGTTTAGGGTGTGTGAAAATGAGGGAGTGAAGATGGGTTTATATAGGGGTGGAGAGAGGGGTAGGTTTCGGTCATGTAAGGGTGTGTTTGGGAGGAAAAGTGGTTTGAATTTGAATGGTGAGGAAGGTGGGGTTTTGTGAAGGATGGATGTAAGTGGTGAAGAGAATAGTGGGATTTGATAGGTGAGGGGTTTTTGGGGAAGAGTGGTAGAGGTGATTGGTGAATGGGTGAAGAAGAAGAGAGAGGGTGGTGGGGTAGGTGGGGATCCTGTGGGGTCCACAGATCCTGAGGTGTCAAGGAAAAGTCATCCCTGTACCAAGTGGTGTGCAAAGATGCACTCTGTGCCAATTCTGGCGTTAAACACCGGGCTGGTGCCTATTTCTGGCGTTTAACGCCAACTTCTTGCCCTTTCCTGGCGTTTAACGCCAGTCTGGTGCCCCCTTCTGGCGTTAAACGCCCAAAATGGTGCCAGACTGGGCATTAAACGCCCAACTGCTACCCTTACTGGCGTTTAAACGCCAGCAAGGCCTTCCTCCAGGGTGTGCTATTTTTCCTTCTGTTTTTCATTCTGTTTTTGCTTTTTCAATTGATTTTGTGACTTCTCATGATCATCAACCTACAGAAAACATAAAATAATAAAGGAAAATAGATAAAATATAACATTGGGTTGCCTCCCAACAAGCGCTTCTTTAATGTCAATAGCTTGACAGAGGGCTCTCATGGAGCCTCACAGATACTCAGAGCAATGTTGGAACCTCCCAACACCAAACTTAGAGTTTGAATGTGGGGGTTCAACACCACACTTAGAATTTGGTTGTGGCCTCCCAACACCAAACTTAGAGTTTGACTGTGGGGGCTCTGTTTGACTCTGTTTTGAGAGAAGCTCTTCATGCTTCCTCTCCATGGTGACAGAGGGATATCCTTGAGCCTTAAACACAAAGGATTCTTCATTCACTTGAATGATCAATTCTCCTCTGTCCACATCAATCACAGCCTTTGCTGTGGCTAGGAAGGGTCTGCCAAGGATGATGGATTCATCCATGCACTTCCCAGTCTCTAGGACTATGAAATCTGCAGGGATGTAATGGTCTTCAATCTTTACCAGAACATTCTCTACAAGTCCATAAGCTTGTTTTCTTGAATTGTCTGCCATCTCTAGTGAGATTCTTGCAGCTTGTACCTCAAAGATCCCTAGCTTCTCCATTACAGAGAGAGACATGAGGTTTACACTTGACCCTAAGTCACACAGAGCCTTCTTGAAGGTCATGGTGCCTATGGTACAAGGTATCGAAAACTTCCCAGGATCTTGTCTCTTTTGAGGTAATTTCTACCTAGACAAGTCATTCAGTTCTTTGGTGAGTAATGGAGGCTCATTCTCCCAAGTCTCATTACCAAATAACTTGTCATTTAGCTTCATGATTGCTCCAAGATATTTAGCAACTTGCTCTTCAGTGACATCTTCATCCTCTTCAGAGGAGGAATACTCATCAAAGCTCATGAATGGCAGAAGTAAGTCCAATGGAATCTCTATGGTCTCAATGTGAGCCTCAGATTCCCATGGTTCCTCATTAGGGAACTCATTGGAGGCCAGTGGACGTCCATTGAGGTCTTCCTCAGTGGCGTTCACTGCCTCTCCTTCCTCTCCAAATTTGGCCATGTTGATGGCCTTGTACTTCCTTTTGGATTTTCTTTTGTATTGCTTGGAAGATTACTAGGAGGGAGTTCAGTAATTTTCTTGCTCAGCTGTCCCACTTGTGCCTCCAAATTTCTAATGGAGGACCTTGTTTCAGTCATGAAACTTTGAGTGGTTTTGATCAGATCAGAGACCATGGTTGCTAAGTCGGAGTGGCTCTGCTTAGAACTCTCTGTCTGTTGCTGAGAAGATGATGAAAAAGGCTTGCCATTGCTAAACCTGTTTCTCCCACCATTATTGTTATTGAAGCCTTGTTGAGGTCTCTCTTGATCCTTCCATGAAAGATTTGGATGATTTTTCCATGAAGAATTATAGGTGTTTCCATAGGGTTCTCCCATGTAATTCACCTTTTCTATTGAAGGGTTCTCAGGATCATAAGCTTCTTCTTCAGATGACGCGTCCTTAGTACTGCTTGGTGCA